>NC_061782.1:22253671-23453671 GCF_022458985.1 Mugil cephalus | reverse complement strand
TGGCCAGGGATACTTTTGAAAGGGGCAATGACACGTGGCCTATAATTGCTGTTCCAATTATGTTTTCTTGTTTACAGTTACTTATTTCATAAACTAACTTGCCGTGACTTGTCACACTTTGTTTTTTCTATCGGCACAACATTTCACCAATACGATAGAACCCCCGATAGAACTGGAGCCGTCATATCGGGCCCCGATATATCGGTGACCGATAATCGGTCGGTCACTAGTTGTCTCTGTGATAGCCCTGATAGATTGGAGACCTCTCGCCCAGTGCCAGCCGGGATAGACTTCATCATTGTATGTCATAAATAACACACAAAAAAAAAATTATAACCAAAGCAGGTGGATGGTGCATGACGTGATTAGGATATAGTTTTTTCTATGATGAGTTCAGTCAGCATCAGTCAGACATACACGTCCCTTTCTTCAGATAGGGTTAAAGGGCAGGATAACTCCTGGCTTTCCCCTGAGCTTTCAGGTCTAGTTTGTGAATGTGATCTAGCCTGGGCTAAAGCAAGAAAATCAAAGTATGATACTGACTGGCAAATTTGTCAGTGCTAGCCAGTACTTGAATAGCTCAAGGAGTTCCTATGTATGATAGAGTGTATTAGATATGGACAGGAGGTGGAGTATAGGACAGTAATCACAGACTTTGTAGAGTGGTCTCAGGTAAACCACCTACTCCTGAACATGAACAAGACCAAGGAACTGGTCATTGACTTGAGGAGGAAGAGGACACCAGTGGAGCCCATCACGATCCAGGGCCTTGAGGTGGAAGTAGTGGACCGCTACAAGTACCTGGGAGTACATGAACAAAATGCTGGACTCGAGGGACAACAGGGTGCTGGGTATAAGAAGGGCCTGAGTAGAGTCTATTTTCTCAGGAAGCTTGGTCTTTCAATGTGTGCAGTGAGTTACTAAAGTCTTTCTACCAGTCTGTTGTTGTGAGTGCCCTGTTCTTTGCTGTGGTTTGTTGGGGGAGTAGTAGCAGCAAAAAAGACATCAGTAGGTTCAACAAACTGATCCGTAAAGCTGGACATGTGATTGGTAGGGAGTTGGAGATGTTTGTCTCAGTGACAGCAAACATTAGAGGGACAGAGGAGCTCATTCTCCAGCAGAATGATTCAGCTCCGCTGCCACAGTGAATGCTTTTATTCCCTACTCTATCCTACTGTATAACAGCTCATCTTTTGTAAAAATTAAGCTACTATGACCAAGCAATTTCCCTTGTGGATCGTTAAAATCTGTCTAAGTCCAATAACTTAGTGTCTTATCACATCTCAGTCAGGCTTCAGGAAACAACACAGCACAATTGTGGCAGGCTTGAATGTTGTAAATGATATTACAGTAGCCCTAGACAATAAGCAATACTGTCACTTTTTATAGATTTTCTAAAGCATTCCACACAGTTGATCATAGTATACTCAAAGTGAGATTGCTTAATTTGGTTCTCTCAGATCAAGCTGTTGCATGGTTTGCTAACTACAGTATCTGTCTGACAGAAACTCAGTGCATCAAACTTGATGGCCTCACTTCAGATGTGCTGCCTATCTGTAAAGAGGTAACTATATAAAAGGTGTGTATAAGGTTCATTTTTATGGTGATGATACAGTTATCTATTGTTGTGCTGCTGCCAGTCTTACCAAAGCTTTCCTGAATTTGCAAACTGCTTTCTTTGGATGTTGTGTAAAGTATGTCAATTGAAACTTGTCTTCAACTCAGACAAAACTAAACTAACGGTTTTCACAAATTCAAGGAATTTGCCAGTGAACCTACCATCAATGTTCCCTTTCAGTGAAAGGTCATGGAGATTATTTCTGCATATAAGTATCTTGGTATCCTAATAGATGATGGTCTTACTTTCAAACCCCACACTCAGCGCCTTGTTCAGCTACACCTATATTTACAGGGCTATTCTGGGCCATGTTTTAACTAGTGTAGTTTTCTTTCAGCATAATTATCAAGTGACTTGTGTGTCAATTGCATTATATGCATGTTTTCCTGTTAGGATGTGTTTTTTAATGTTTCTCTGTCAGTAGTTTATATGCATGACTGCCTGTTTTGGCCAGGTCTCTCTTGAAAAAGAGATTTTTAATCTCAATGGGACATTTCCTGGTTAAATAAAGGCTAAATAAAAATAATTTAAAAAGTTGTGTGCGCATTTCCGCAGAAACGCACCATCCCGCTGTGCGTAAGGACTCATGTCCAGTCTGATGAGAATTTAATATAAGAGTATTAATATTGAGCATTGAGCATTAATATATTCCTGGTACGTCTGATCACCTGTGAGCGTTTGTTTCTAGTTTTGCACAACTTAACCAGTATCCGCAAACGAAAATATTTATATGCAACAATTTCAGCGCATTCTCCAAAATCAGATTGCGAGCGTCACAAGCAACACATGCATAATATCAGGTCCAGTAACAATACAGGGAATAAATACACGAGGTTTAAATAAAGATAAAGCAATGCCATGTTCCCCATATCAACACATATGATAACACAAATGAAGGAAGTTTTGAGATGTTGTAAAAGTTTAATTCTACCACAAAATTACCCTTCTTGCCATCGTACCCAAGTTAAAAGAAAAATACAAACTGAGGCTGATCAGCAAGAAAAACAGAGGTAAAACGGAGCCTTCTTACTTAGTGCTGGTGTTTTGGAGCCGAGGAGAGAAGCTGCAGGGTCAAAGCCTTTCACAGGAGTGAAGAGGAAAAGGGAAAAACAGGACGGTAAACTTAAGCGTTTCTGCGCAACATTATGCGCGCATACCGGGTAATACCTTATTTGCATGCGCAAGTTCACTGACATTCAAAACTACCATTTATGTAATCATGTATGAATAAAAGATCGACCCTAAAATCAAAGTGTGTTCTTGTGTACTCCTGTGTCAACTGGAAAAGTGATGTCACTTCTGAAACGGAATGCGTGAAATGAAAACAGTTAACAAGTCTGTTTCAATGCAGTCCACCGTTTATCTTTCAGAAAGACTTGGACTTAGTCTGCTGAATATGTCAAACAATGTTTTTGCATAACAAAACAAAACAAAACAAAACATTATTCTTATTTTTAAGACTTCTGCAAGTTTGTATATAGATGAAATCTTTAGCACCAAGTGTGTGAATGAATACAGGTTCAGGGTTTGTAGCATCGAAGATCATTCATGACGAATTGAAAAAAAGTTATTCAAAGTATTATTAATAACGATGGCAGAAATGGGTTTATTGTATGAAAAATGATTTTTAAGGTTGAATGCTGATTACTTGATGTATCCAGTGCAGATCATCATAAACAATCCTCACTGTGCTTCAGTAGTGTGGCCAGCAGTGAGGCTTCGTTGCAGAGGAAGTAACTGTGCAGAAGCAGCTGTGTTTTAGTTCAGTGTTTTAAAATATTCCTTGTGTGTTTCTGTTCATCTGTCTGTGTGGTCAGCTGCCAGTATCTCATCTTCAATGGTGCAGAGATGCTGTCAAAAGGTTATATAATACACATTTGGATGACTTGACTCGTCACAGTAGGGAAAGTAAAGTTTCATTAATGGTGTCTTAGCTCCATTAAGTCCAAGCAAAGCCTTCTGTCTATAGAATACACTCACCCTTAACACTAATCATTTTATTATATGTAATTAAGTTTTTATTGCAGGTAATGTCTATCACGGTCCATTTATTGTTTCGACGTGAAATCTGTGAAATATTTTAATGAAAAGGTAGACTATGTTGAAAAGATTCTTTATTTTCTTTGATTTCAGAACAATTAGTGTCATAAAGTTCAGGCAAATGTATTTCACAGTAAAAAAAGTTAAGCCAATACTTCAGTATTATGTCATTATATGTTAAATTTTTGGAAGTATATTGTATTTCCATATTACATTACATATTAAATGCATATTACTTTAAGGAGGAAACGTTGATTCTATATGAAAATCAACAGCTCCCTTCAACCCTTTTCACCACGGCTGAACTTCCTTTTCAGAGACAAGCTTTCCATGAGGTTCTGTGGCTCCGGGTGGCAGCAGGGCCAGATAGACTGGAGTGGTGGCGCCCTCATCTGGCGTCTTGGGAGCTTTGGGATCAGCCATGTCGGTGCGCACCCATCCTGGACAACAGGCGTTCAGCAAGATCTGAATATACGAAAAGAAATGCACAAGAACAATATCTGTCAGTTATGTATACAAGGCTTCACTGGAAACAAAACCACCCATTTGATATTATTTCCACATTGTTTCGTCTCATGTTTTAAATTACCCCGTCATTCGGTCTCTCCTTGGACAGATGTCGAGCCTGAATCATGGACAGGGTCTGAGGACACACACATACATTTTTTAATCACTGTCTGTGTGAAATGTTTAGGGCCTGGTTTAGTCCAGTTTATACATTTCAGTAACCTGGGGTCTGACCAGTCATACCGTCAGTCCAGCTTTAGACACTCCATACGCTGATTCGGGCCAGCCGTCTTCCTTGAGCTTTCCTTTCTTGGCCTCATCAACAAAGCGCTGCATCAGTCCCACCAGCTCGTCCTCTGTGATGTCCTCGCTGCGGAAGCGCTGCTGGAGGGCCGGGCTGCACTTGTTCAAAGTCATGGAGCCAAAAAGGCTGGAGACGTTCACCACACGACCTGAAACACACGTGAAGGACGTCTGAGACTGTCAACTGATTATTAATTACTCTTTGTTTGCAACGTCCTCAACATATGCTCTCTTAACAAATTCTATCAATAATAACGAGGTGCAACATCACTAATTAGCAAGTACTTGTTTGAGGACGTTGGCACTTCATTGTTTGCAGTCCTGTTTTTGCACAGCCATGAGCCATGTATTACACAATGAAATAAACCCTGTGTTCATATATATTCATGTTGATGGACATTTTGCTCTCAAAATATAATTATTTTTTGCGAGTGTGCTAGCCATTTCCATGGAAATAAGGGGGGTCTGACTAATAACTGGAACACAATCAGTCACAACAGTAGACTCCTGTGTGTAATGGAACCTAGTTCACCACTGCAGCAAATAATCCAAACCTTAGTAACGACCTAGCAACAGAAATTTTTGATTTCCCGCCCCAGATGAGTGAACTCTGAGCTGACGTTCATGTTTTAACGCGGTCTGAGACTTTACCGAACTAAATCAATAATGCATAAATTAGCAAAAATGCTTATTTTTATTGCCCAAGTTATAACAAAAAAAAAATATCCATTTTGTAGCGTATTTTCCAGCTCCAGCTCTGACAATTACAGTGTTGCTATGGAGATAGATACAACGTTGCCACAGACTTGACTTGATCAACAGACCGGCATGTAGTGAGAATGTCAACGCTCAAAAGAGGAGATAATAAACAGAAATGGACATGTAGTGTTCTGGGCCATAATAACCTCGTTCTTTATTGATAAACCAAGCACCGTCCAGCGGATCGAGACACTGTAACCGGTAGATTAAGAGCCCCAAAGAGAAGATACTGAGCAAGATAGTTATCTGTTGGCGGCCCGCCACTCCTAAATGAATGTACAGGAAACACTGAGTAGGTATTTATTTCAGTCACACTGGCTAAAAAGTTTTTTTGGCTAAAAAGTTACTGAATCGATTTCAAGTCACTGAATTGTTTCGGATTGTATCGTTCTAAATTAACTAAAGTCGTCCTTGAATCATATTGGCAACCACAAATTGTGAATCGAATCGAATGGTTGTTAAAACGAATCATTACTCCCCTAGCTGTGATATATTTGGAAGTTTCTATACAGTCATTCTATACAGTTATTTGTGCTGATGACCACTGGGAAAGCTGATTTTATGTTTGATCAGTGTCTCTTTGCGTCGGTGACCACGAAGTGAAAGATTGTGGCAATTTAGCAAATGCAGAGGCCTCCAGTAAATGAAGAGCACATCATGCCTTGGTGATGAAATATAAAACTGTATAAATCGTTAAACTGTCTTGAAAGGGGAAGGAAAGGAATCACAGCAGAGAAAGAAAACCTTTAGCTTAAAGTCTCTGGTGATGATGATATAGAAATTCAATCCGGCTCAAAGGACCGCGTAAAAAGAGATGGTTGGTCAAATAGAAGGGAAGGATGATTATACTATTAATGCATCCACTTGAAAATAAGTAAATTAAGTCTTTCCCAACAGTAAAACAATACATTATGATTGATATGGCAGCATGGCAGACTGGAACAAAGGAACAGAGCACCTGAACAAGACACTAAGCCATACGTGTGACATGGACATTATATTTAAAAGACAGAGCAGTGTGCAAAGTGTGAACAGCTACGAATAAATAGTTTCTACTGTTCGGAAGAATGATTCCAGGTCTGTGTTCGTACCTCCAGCTTTGATGAGTGGCAGGAAGTGAGTCAACATGTCTCTGGTGGCGAAGAAGTTTGTCTTGAGGGTTACCTCGGCCTGGACAGCAAACGGAGTCTGGTCTTGCTCTGAAGAGAAAGACAAGTCACTGTTATCTCTCAAGTCATTTGAACTAGGGGGTAAAATAATAATGAAATCACCCTACTGTGTTCAGATATATTCACTAGCTCATACATTTAATATGAAAGAATTAGAAAAACTGACAGAAGGCGACTTTATCGCTTTGTATTTTGAGTGTCATCTAAAATGCTTGAAGTCTAGTTCTCATTTTTCAAATGAACAATGTTTTCACTCAGAAAACTATTTAATTGTTTCATACTTAGTGCTGCCATACTACCAATGCTAAATACAGACCTTCCACTAGGACCAGTCATTTTGGGTCAGGTGTGGTTTGAATGCTCATAAGCTAGCTTAAACTGAATGTTAGTGCTGATATAGGTAAATATGTTGGCATTCTGCTGCACATGTAATTCACCATATACATTTGTATGAAAAGGTGTTTCCCCGCCCTTCCTGATTTTTTTATTTTTCAGATCATTCAGGAGCAAATGAGAACGAAAGGGTTATAACACCATTTCTAAAGCTTTGGGACTCCAGTGAACCACAATGAGAACTGCAGGCCTCACTTGTGTCAGTTAAGGTCAGTGTTCATGCCATCACTAATAAGAAAGAGACTGGGCTAAAATGGCCCAACATGGCAGAGTTCAAGACCAAAACCACTGCTGAGCAAAATGGACATGAAGGCAGAAAACATCTTGATGATCCCCAAGACTTTGGAAAATGGACTGATGAGACAAAAGCTGAACTTTTTGGAAGGTGTGTGTCCCATTCATCTGCGTAAAAGTAACACCACATTTCAGAAAAAGGACATCACACCAACAGTAAAATCTAGTGGTGGTACTGTGATGGTCTGGGGCTGTTTTGGCTGCTTCAGGACCTGGAAGACTTGCTGTGATAAATGGAACCATGAATTCTGCTGTCTACCAAAAAATCCTAAAGGAGAATGTCCGGCCATCTCTACAAGACCTCAAGCTGAAGTGAACTTGGATTCTGCAGCAGGACAACGTTCCCAACCACCACCAGAAAGTCCACCTCTGACTAGGCACTCCAGAGTCTTCATTTAGCTTTCTTTAGCCGTTCAAAGTTCTCATCTGAATCCTATTGAGATGCTGTGACATTACCTTAAAAAGGTGGTTCATGCTGAAAAAAAACCCCGATGTGGCTGAATTACAACAATTCTGCAAAGATGAGTGGGTCAAAATTCCTCCACAGCTAAGGGTGGCCCGGTCAGTTAATAGGTTTAAGGGGGTAATCACTTCTTCTAACAGGGCCATGTAGGCTGAATAATAAAAAAAAACATCTTTTAAAAACTGCATTTTGTGTTTATCTTTGACTAAAGATTAAATTTGTTCTGTAACATTTAAGTGTGACAAACATGGAACACTTTTTCACACCACTGTATAATAGTAGTCCTACCTTTGAATGCGATCCCGGCGTTATTGATGAGGACGTCCAGTCCTCCATACTTCTCTTTGAAGTAAGCTGCAGCTGTCTTGATGCTGTTCACGTCGTTGATGTCCAGCTGGTGAAACATGGCCTTCAGTCCCTCTGAGGACAGAGACTGCACTGCTTCCTGACCACGACCGCTGCAGCAGTAGCACAAAGTTTTAGATTACACAGATATGCTAGCATATACTTTAGTGCACCAATATTTTCAGCAAATCTGAGCTGAGACAGTCATTTTAATCCTTACGACCATTTGCAAATGCAAAAAATGACTGTGATCAATGTCCCATGGTATAAATACATTATCCATCTTAGGTCTAATACATCCAAACATCCAACATTTGACCAGTAGATGTCACCACACAACACAATGTGCTAATTTACAGACTTGGCGCTTCAGAAAGTTCTGTTCTTTGTTCACATTGTGATTGGTTTTAACCTCATGTTTTCAGTTGACTTCAATCATTTCTAATTAAACACACCATACTAATGCTAATGAAGATGATTAGACGTCTACTTCTTAGTTAAACCTTTAGTACTTAAGAAAGTATTTGGCCCTTTATATTTTATATAACTGAAAAACATCTATGTGTTGTCAATATCAATCAACAAGGATTCAAGTTTTTTTTTTTTTGTTTTTTGTTTTTTTTTTTTTTGCATACAACAGACTAAAATAGAATTCGTCTGCAACATTTTAGCAAAACTGTGTAAAACGGTGTATAAACATCAGCCTGGTCCAGGTGAGCTACTGTACGTACACATCTCTGGCAGTGAGGTATATGTCTCCTTGGAACTGCTTGCAGAGGGCTCGGACGATGGCAAGACCGATACCCTTGTTACCACCTGTTACGACAGCAACCCTGGGTGACATGTCTACAGAGAGAGGGAGAGATTATGAGCTCACTCATTAAACACACATGAAACGATTAATAACACACGAAGAAATTACATGAAAAGCCGCCAATGAGCCATTTCCCCCAAATAAACTCTGAGTCAGTCATTTAACCAACAGAAAGGCTTTTGCTGAATCATGATGACAAGTAAAATATCCAAACATAATCTAAGAAAACTGAATTAAAGATTTGTGAATTAACAGTGATCTTAAAAACAAACTTTTGTTGAAATTCCATACATCCACTCCATCTTAAAAAGTTTCTGAGAAACAGATAAAATAACCAAAGTCCAAACTTAAAAAGATAATATCACCATGAAAAATAAAACATGCACAGTCATTGACTGCTGTCAGACCTGATGAAAACTTAATAAACAGGTTTTACTTAAACAGTGTGTGAGCTAATCTTCTAGGCTAAGCTAAGAGTAAAATCAACAGTTAAAAAAGGTCTGTTTTATTATAGACAACATTTTAGACTTCAATGGTTATGTTACATCACATGAACTGCCTGAAAAAAAGCTGTTGTTATACATTGCTCATGTCATCCAGGACTCCGGTATAAAAGGACCGTCCCTGCGGTGATCCTGGTGAGCACACCCTGCCCTCTGTTTGCCTTACCTGTTGGACTTTTGTGTTGTGTTGAAAATTTGAAAAGAGTCGTAACAGAATGTTTTGGGAAAACAAGAAAAGACAATTTTTAGCAAGCATATTTTTATTGATACTGTAAGAGCAAGTCAAAAAATGACTTGGGTTATGACACTACTCAAGTATTTGCACTTTTCTTGTCTGACTCCTGATTTATGGTAATTACCATTATTTTTACAATGCTGCTGCTGGGGGTATACCTGTATAAAAATGACTTGGGCTATTAGGCTTTGTAATTTCTTAAGATCTTCAAGCAGCTATCTCAATTAAATCTTAAGTGCAAGGATAGTTTAAAAAAATGCGAATTCAGGGGTTTTTGCAGGATCGTATACACTATAACTGTCATTTAACAATAATTTAATGAGCAAATAAAGAAATGTTTTGAAACTTTGGGAATTACAACTGACTGACTTCTCTCTATTTATCTATCATTAACGGGACATCTACTGTATTAGGGACAGTATGTCAAGAGTGAACACGCGTTCTCAAATACACAACTTGCTGCAGGAATTTCAGATACAACATGGTACCATTTAAAATATTGGCCATACCAACCTTTTGTTTTTATTAACATTGTATGTCGAAAATAATATTTTACAACCAAAGCAGGTGGATGGTGCATGGTGAGATTAGGATGTAGTTGTGTACGCATTTACGCCGAAACGCGCCGTCCTGTTGTGCGTAATACCAACGGACACGGACCGTGTACTGACACTTCCTGGTATCAATGCGTCTGATCATCTTTGAGCGTTTGCTTCAAGTTTTACAAAACTTAATGTGCAACAAATTCACAACATTCTTCAACTTCAGATTGCGAGTTTATCCGGGTTACCAAGGGAGCACTCACGAGCAAAACATGCACACGAAGATACTACAGAAAATCCGATAACAATACAGAGCACAAATACACATGCGGTTTAAATAAAGATAAAGCGGAGATACATTTGGGGAAATAACGAAAAAAGACAAATAAAGATGTTGTAAAAGTTGAAAAAAAAAAGTTTCATTTTAGAACAAAATTAGCCTTCTTTGCCATCGTATCGAAGCACATAAAATGAGGCAGATCAGCAAGAAAAGGAGGAGGTAAAACGGAGCCTTCTTACTTGGTGCTGGTGTTTTGGAGCAGAGAAGAGAGAAGAGAAGCTGCAGGGTCAAAGCCTTTCGCAGGAGTGAAGAGGAGAAGGGAAACACAGGACGGCAAATTTAAGCGTTTCTGCGCAACATTATGCGCGCATAGGTAATACCTTATTTGCATGCGCAAGTTCACTGACATTCAAACTATCGTGCATGTAATCACGTATGAATAAAAGATCGACCCTAAAATCAAAGTGTGTTCTTGTGTACTCCTGTGTCAACTGGAAAGGTGATGTCACTTCTGAAACGGAATGCGTGAAATGAAAACAGTTAACAAGTCTGTTTCAATGCAGTCCACCGTTTAGCTTTCAGAAAGACCTGCACTTAGTCTGCTGAATATGTCAATGTAGAATGCACTCATTCATAACAGTAATCAGCATTTTCTGCTATGAGATTTCAATATGTCTGCTGTGTAATACATGTGCTGAACTTCAACCTGAACTGACCAGTCCTTAATCATTTTCACCTATAGTTCCCACGGTTCACGTTCCCTGAGTTTCAATGAAATCATGGCGCAATCTGCAAAGGTGGAGGATGGACGTTACAGTATGAAACTGACGTTCAAAAATAAAAACCTGTAAATACATAATAATCTGCGTTGCCCAACAGCATCTTAATGGAATAACTAAAACAGAAATTTCACCAGGAGTACACCAGGTTAATCGGGGACGACAGGATGAAATGCTTTATGTCCTACATCCACGTCATCATGGAGTTTTCCACCCATGTGAAGGAAAATTTGTGGAGCTAAGCTCAGAGAAAGAATAACTTTTGCAGGGCCCGAAATATTCATCTTTTCCAAGATCAAGAAAGCAGCGTTAGGAGTTTAAGTATACTTTTGTTGTTTTTGGCTACTGTAATTTATTTTGCATCATCATGTAGTTATTATTTCAAGTCAATGATTTTATTATATGTAATTAAGTTTTTATTGCAGTTTATGTCTATCACAGTCCATTTATTGTTTTGACATAAAATCTGTGAAATATTTTAAAGAAAAAGCAGAGCATGATGAAAAAACAAAAACAAAATATTTTATTTTCTTTGATTTCAGAACGATTAGTGTCATAAAGTTCAGGCAAATTTATTTGACGTTAAGAAAGTACTTAATTAAAAATCATGATAAACATCAGTATTATGTCATTACATGTTAAATTTTTAGAAGTATATTGTATAGACCAGGGGTCGGCAACCTTCAACACTCAAGGAGCCACTTGGACCCATTTCCCACAGAAAAGAAAACACTGGGAGCCACAAAAACCCTTTGCCATCTAAAATGAAGATAACACTGCATTTATAATTTTACCTCTATGTTAGGCCTATTTATAAAAAACTATAGTGTGTTGCATTTATGAAATGGAAGAACTGCTACAGAGAAAAATAAATTTTTATTGATGCATACCTAACAGGGATTTATCTATGGTTGGCTTACCTCCTGTCGAAAAGTTCAATAAATAGCTGGACCTGCCGGCGGGTGACGTCGGCAGTTGTGACGTATTTTGAGCGACACAAAATTAAACACATTTTATTTTTATTTTTATGTTACAATATCACCATAAATTCAAATTTAGAATTATATTAAAAAAAAAAAAAACGAACTAAAATAAAATACATTTGGATTAAATATTCAATAGCAGCAGTATGTGTGCTGCAATGCACTATGGGAGTTCTTTGTTTTTGGTTGATGTTACAACCATGAGTGTAATGTGGCATTTAATGTCATTCAGTTGTTGTGTAGCTCTCGCTCCACTATTGAGTGAATAGTTGCCGACGCAGTTAGAGTGAAAAAGTGAACGGCTTTGATCAGCGTCCTTGCTCCGCACCACTCGCGACAGAGAGACGCAGCAGAGGAACGAAAGAGCAGCATGCGGCTCCGGATGCCGACCCTTGGTATAGACAAACACTCAGCTCCCTTCAACCCTTTTCACCACGGCTGAACTTCTTTTTCAGAGACAAACTTTCCATGAGGTTCTGTGGCTCCGGGTGGCAGCAGGGCCAGATAGACTGGAGTGATGGCGTCTTGGGAGCTTTGGGATCAGCCATGTCAGTGCGCACCCATCCTGGACAACAGGCGTTCAGCAAGATCTGAATATACGAAAAGAAGCGCACAAGAAAAATGTCTGTCAGTTATGAAAACGAGGCTTCACTGGAAACAAAACCACCCATTTGATATTATTTCCACATTTTTCGTCTCATGTTTTAAATTACCCCGTCATTCGGTCTCTCCTTGGACAAACGCCGAGCCTGAATCATGGACAAGGTCTGAGGACACACACATACATTTATAATCTCTGTCTGTATGAATGTGGCATTAGAAGCATTTCATTGAGTTTACTAAATGTTTAGAGCCTGGTTCAACCCACTGAAAGTAGATGCGCGCTCCTGTCTGATTAGCTCTGGTCGTGGATTCCCATGTTGACAGAGATGATACCCAGCACCCCGTGGCCCATTCAAAATTTCCCAACGGGAATTTTCTAGTTTACCATATTGATATGATGTACACATAAATATTATTGTATTTTTGCATACAACAGACTAAAGAACAAGTAGAATTTGTCTGCAACATTTTACCAAACTGTGTAAAACGGTGTATAAACATTAGCCTGGTCCAGGTGAGCTACTGTACGTACACATCTCTGGTAGTGAGGCAAATGTCTCCTTGGAACTGCTTGCAGAGGGCTCGGACAATGGCAAGACCGATACCCTTGTTACCACCTGTTACGACAGCAACCCTGGGTGACATGTCTAGAGAGAGGGAGAGATTATGAGCTCACTCATTAAACATACATGAAACGATTAATAACAGAAGAAGAAATTACATGAAAAGCCGCCAATGAGCCATTTCCCCCACATAAACTCTGAGTCAGTCATTTAACCAACAGAAAGGCTTTTGCTGAATCATGATGACAAGTAAAATATCCAAACATAATCTAAGAAAACAGAGTTAAAGATTTGTGAATTAACAGTGATCTTAAAAACAAACTTTTGTAAAACAGGTTTTACTTAAACCGAGTGTGAGGTGATCTTCTTAACTCAAGATAAGAGTAATATCAACTGTTCATAAAGGCCTGTTTTATTATAGACAACCTATTAAACTTCAGGTTTAGGATTATAGATGTTTAGATTACACACAGGATCACAGGATGGCACAGTAGCATGGTGGATAGCACTGATAGATGTGTATTTGCATGTTCTCCCTCAGCCTGCGTGGGTTCTCTCCAGGTCCAGTTTTCCCCCCACGTCCAAAGACGTGCTTGATTGGCGATTCTAAATTGGCCGTAGGTGTGAGCGTGAATGGTTGTTTGTCTCCGTGTTAGTCCTGATAGACTGGAGACCTCTCGCCCAGTGACAGCCGGGATAGACTTCAGACCCCCCGCGACCCTCCACAGGACATATTTGTAATTTCTTAAAATCTTCAAGTAGTTGAAATGAATGAAATCCTGAGTGCAAAAATTGTTTAAAAGAATAGAAATTCAGGGGTTTTGCAGGATATTATACAGTATAATTGTTATTTAACAATAATTTAAAGAGTAAATTAAGACATGTTTTCGGACTTTGGGATTACAGCTTGACTGAAAAATGAAAAATGTTTATTTATTTGCTTTTTGTTCTTGTTATCATTGTATGTCATAAATAACACACACACAAAAAAAAAATATATATAACCAAAGCAGGTGGATGGTGCATGACGTGATCAGGATGTAGTTTTTTCTATGATGAGTTCAGTCAGCATCAGTCAGACATACACGTCCCTTTCTTCAGATAGGGTTAAGGGGCAGGATAACTCCTGGCTTTCCCCTGAGCTTTCAGGTCTAGTTTGTGAATGTGATCTAGCCTGGGCTAAAGCAAGAAAATCAAAGTATGATACTGACTGGCAAATTTGTCAGTGCTAGCCAGTGCTTGAATAGCTCAAGGAGTTCCTATGTATGATAGAGTGTATTAGATATGGACAGGAGGTGGAGTATAGGACACTAATCACAGACTTTGTAGAGTGGTCTCAGGTAAACCACCTACTCCTGAACATGGACAAGACCAAGGAACTGGTCATTGACTTGAGGAGGAAGAGGACACCAGTGGAGCCCATCACGATCCAGGGCCTTGAGGTGGAAGTAGTGGACCGCTACAAGTACCTGGGAGTACATGAACAAAATGCTGGACTGGAGGGACAACAGGGTGCTGGGTATAAGAAGGGCCTGAGTAGAGTCTATTTTCTCAGGAAGCTTGGTCTTTCAATGTGTGCAGTGAGTTACTAAAGTCTTTCGAAAAGCTGGACATGTGATTGGTAGGGAGTTGGAGATGTTTGTCTCAGTGACAGCAAACATTAGAGGGACAGAGGAGCTCATTCTCCAGCAGAATGATTCAGCTCTGCTGCCACAGTGAATGCTTTTATTCCCTACTCTATCCTACTGTATAACAGCTCATCTTTTGTAAAAATTAAGCTACTATGACCAAGCAATTTCCCTTGTGGATCGTTAAAATCTGTCTGAGTCCAATAACTTAGTATCTATTCTACATCTCAGTCAGGCTTCAGGAAACAACACAGCACAATTGTGGCAGGCTTGAATGTTGTAAATGATATTACAGTAGCCCTAGACAATAAGCAATACTGTCACTTTTTATAGATTTTCTAAAGCATTCCACACAGTTGATCATAGTATACTCAAAGTGAGATTGCTTAATTTGGTTCTCTCAGATCAAGCTGTTGCATGGTTTGCTAACTACAGTATCTGTCTGACGGAAACTCAATGCATCAAACTTGATGGCCTCACTTCAGATGTGCTGCCTATCTGTAAAGAGGTAACTATATAAAAGGTGTGTATAAGGTTCATTTTTATGGTGATGATACAGTTATTTATTTTTGTGCTGCTGCCAGTCTTACCAAAGCTTTCCTGAATTTGCAAACTGCTTTCTTTGGATGTTGTGTAAAGTGTGTCAATTGAAACTTGTCTTCAACTCAGACAAAACTAAACTAACGGTTTTCACAAATTCAAGGAATTTCCAGTGAACCTACCATCAATGTTCCCTTTCAGTGAAAGGTCATGGAGATTATTTCTGCATATAAGTATCTTGGTATCCTAATAGATGATGATCTTACTTTGAAACCCCACACTCAGCGCCTTGTTCAGCTACACCTATATTTTCAGGGCTATTCTGGGCCATGTTTTAACTAGTGTAGTTTTCTTTCAGCATAATTATCAAGTGACTTGTGTGTCAGTTGCATTATATGCATGTTTTCCTGTTAGTATGTGTTTTTTTAATGTTTCTCTGTCAGTAGTTTATATGCACGACTGCCTGTTTTGGCCAGGTCTCTCTTGACAAAGAGATTTTTAATCTCAATGGGACATTTCCTGGTTAAATAAAGGCTAAATAAAAATAATTTAAAAAGTTGTGTGCGCATTTCCGTAGAAACGCACCATCCCGCTGTGCGTAAGGACTCATGTCCAGTCTGATGAGAATTTAATATGAGAGCATTAATATTGAGCATTGAGCATTAATATATTCCTGGTACGTCTGATCACCTGTGAGCGTTTGTTTCTAGTTTTGCACAACTTAACCAGTATCCGCAAACGAAAATATTTATATGCAACAATTTCAGCACATTCTCCAAAATCTGATTGCGAGCGTCACAAGCAACACATGCATAATATCAGGTCCAGTAACAATACAGGGAATAAATACACGAGGCTTAAATAAAGATAAAGCAATGCCATGTTCCCCATATCAACACATATGATAACACAAATGAAGGAAGTTTTGAGATGTTGTAAAAGTTTAATTCTACCACAAAATTACCCTTCTTGCCATCGTACCCAAGTTAAAAGAAACATACAAACTGAGGCTGATCAGCAAGAAAAACAGAGGTAAAACGGAGCCTTCTTATTTGGTGCTGGTGTTTTGGAGCCGAGGAGAGAAGCTGCAGGGTCAAAGCCTTTCACAGGAGTGAAGAGGAAAAGGGAAACACAGGACGGTAAACTTAAGCATTTCTGCGCAACATTATGCGCGCATACCGGGTAATACCTTATTTGCATGCGCAAGTTCACTGACATTCAAAACTACCATTTATGTAATCATTTATGAATAAAAGATCGACCCTAAAATCAAAGTGTGTTCTTGTGTACTCCTGTGTCAACTGGAAAAGTGATGTCACTTCTGAATGCGTGAAATGAAAACAGTTAACAAGTCTGTTTCAATGCAGTCCACCGTTTATCTTTCAGAAAGACTTGGACTTAGTCTGCTGAATATGTCAAACAATGTTTTTGCATAACAAAACAAAACAAAACAAAACATTATTCCTATTTTTAAGACTTTCTGCAAGTTTGTATATAGATGAAATCTTTAGCACCAAGTGTGTGAATGAATACAGGTTCAGGGTTTGTAGCATCGAAGATCATTCATGACGAATTGAAAAAAAGTTATTCAAAGTATTATTTATAACGATGGCAGAAATGGGTTTATTGTATAAAAATGATTTTTAAGGTTGAATGCTGATTACTTGATGTATCCAGTGCAGATCATCATAAACAATCCTCACTTTGCTTCAGTAGTGTGGCCAGCAGTGAGGCTTTGTTGCAGAGGAAGTAACTGTGCAGAAGCAACTGTGTTTTAGTTCAGTGTTTTAAAATATTCCTTGTGTGTTTCTGTTCATCTGTCTGTGTGGTCAGCTGCCAGTATCTCATCTTCAATGGTGCAGAGATGCTGTCAAAAGGTTATATAATACACATTTGGATGACTTGACTCGTCACAGTAGGGAAAGTAAAGTTTCATTAATGGTGTCTTAGCTCCATTAAGTCCAAGCAAAGCCTTCTGTCTATAGAATACACTCACCCTTAACACTAATCATTTTATTATATGTAATTAAGTTTTTATTGCAGGTAATGTCTATCACGGTCCATTTATTGTTTCGACGTGAAATCTGTGAAATATTTTAATGAAAAGGTAGACTATGATGAAAAAATTCTTTATTTTCTTTGATTTCAGAACAATTAGTGTCATAAAGTTCAGGCAAATGTATTTGACAGTAAAAAAAAAGTTAAGCCAATACTTCAGTATTATGTCATTATATGTTAAATTTTTGGAAGTATATTGTATTTCCATATTACATTACATATTAAATGCATATTACTTTAAGGAGGAAACGTTGATTCTATATGAAAATCAACAGCTCCCTTCAACCCTTTTCACCACGGCTGAACTTCCTTTTCAGAGACAAGCTTTCCATGAGGTTCTGTGGCTCCGGGTGGCAGCAGGGCCAGATAGACTGGAGTGGTGGCGCCCTCATCTGGTGTCTTGGGGGCTTTAGGACCAGCCATGTCAGTGCGCACCCATCCTGGACAACAGGCGTTCAGCAAGATCTGAATATACGAAAAGAAGCGCACAAGAAAAATATCTGTCAGTTATGATACAAGGCTTCACTGGAAACAAAACCACCCATTTGATATTATTTCCACATTGTTTCGTCTCATGTTTTAAATTACCCCGTCATTCGGTCTCTCCTTGGACAGATGTCGAGCCTGAATCATGGACAGGGTCTGAGGACACACACATACATTTTTTTAATCACTGTCTGTGTGAAATATTTAGGGCCTGGTTTAGTCCAGTTTATACATTTCAGTAACCGGGGGTCTGACCAGTCATACCGTCAGTCCAGTTTTAGACACTCCATACGCTGTTTCGGGCCAGCCGTCTTCCTTGTGATTTCCTTTCTTGGCCTCATCAACAAAGCGCTGCATCAGTCCCACCAGCTCGTCCTCTGTGATGTCCTCGCTGCGGAAGCGCTGCTGGAGGGCCGGGCTGCACTTTTTTAAAGTCATGGAGCCAAGAAGACTGGAGACGTTCACCACACGACCTGAAACACGTGAAGGACGTCTGAGCATGTCAAATGATCACTAATTACTCTTTGTTAGCAACGTCCTCAACATTTAACACACAAAAAAAATAAAATAAAATAAAAGCTGTAATTTAGACCCCACCATCCCCCCTTCTTAAATTCTTAATTAGAATTAATATTGAAATCTAAAAAGCAATTGAAAGTATTCAGACTCGTAAATCCACGTCAGAGACGCCCATTCAGCAGCAGTAATTAGGGATGTAACGATTCATCCACTACATCGATGAACCGATTTATTTTCCTACGATCCAACTACATCGATCTGTGCTCGGCAAGTTGGCCTTCCGGGCGACAACATCGATCTAATATCGATTTAAAAGGTAATCAATCGATCGTATCGATACTAGGAAATAACGCATTAGATTAAACACGTCAGAGGATCCGCTTAGAGCATTTACTTGAGAAATACAGTAAAACTTGACGAACAAAATTTACAAATTAAGCAATATTACCCGAGAGAGTATGCCTTAACGTCATTTGAGCACGACATGATGCGGAACTCCTCGGTCCGCAAGCATCAACGTTTAAGCACAACCACGAGGGCAATATTGCGATTATACAACAATTACCAAAAAATAAATAAATAAATAAAGCGTATAATTCAATATATATTCATGTTGATGGACATTAAAGTTCTTTGCGAGTGTGCTTACCATTTCCATTGAAATAAATGGGGTCAGTAGACTCCTATGTGTAATCGAACCTAGTTCACCACTGCAGCAAATAATCCAAACCTTAGTAACGACCTAGCAACAGAAATGATTTTCTCGCCCCAGATGAGTAAACTCTGAGCTGACGTTCATATTTTAACGCGGCCTCGGACTTTACCGAATTTTACCGAAATTACTCTACCGAAATGAGCAAAAATTCTTACTTTTATTGCCCAAGTTATAACAAAGATGCTGTTAACAACAAACCAATCCATTTTGTAGCGTATTTTCCAGCCGTTTCCTGTTCCAGCTCTGACAATTACAGTGTTGCTATGGAGATAGATACAACTTTCCACAGACTTGGTGGAACAATATTTTTAGTGATGAGTCAGCCGTGCTGTAATGCTGATTTGAGCACGTTCTAAATTCCTTATTGACCAATCCGATTGCTTGGTCGGAACTACTTGTTGTATAATTAGTTTTATACCCAAAACACCGTTATACAAATATGCGTTAGCTTCCGGCTAACATCAATGGCAAAATTAATGTATATGCTAATGCTAGCATTCGTGTTCACGTCTCCTTGCCTCTACGCCTCGTCCCACCAGTGACACACAGTGACCTAAGCAAAAAGAGAACAACTCGATGAAATGTCGGATAATTTAACGTGCAGCGTTGTGATATTGTCAACAGACGAGCATGTAGTGAGAATGTCAGCGCTCAAAAGAGGAGATAATAAACAGAAACGGACATATGGTGTTAAACTTCTGGGCCATAATAACCTCGTTCTTTATTGATAAAACGAGCGCGGTCCAACGGATCAACACACTTGAGGAAGTTTAAAAAGTGACTGTAACCGGTAGATTAAGAGCCCCAAAGAGTAGATATTGAGCAAGATAGTTATCTGTTGGCAGTCTGCCACTCCTAAATGAATGTACAGGAAACACCGAGTGGGTATTTATTCCAGTCACACTGGTTTATTTTTTGGCTAAAAAGTTGAATCGATTTCAAGTCACTGAATCGTTTGGGATCGTATCGTTCTAAATTAACTAAAATCGAAATTGAACACGAAGGTAATGTGATGTTAGAATGGATTGTACCGTGTGTGGGGTAATGGTGTATTAAAGCCCATATCGTAACATCTTGCTTTGAAGGTGAACTTTATGTACTTTTTATTTAAAAATCCGTATATTGTATATGGATACTACTTTGGTGCTTTCTAGTGTTTAATGGTTTGATTCTGATTTGTTATTTGCACCTTGTCTGGTTGCGTGCGTGTCATCCTTTGTCGCCTTATGTAAAGACTCTGATCCTAGTGTTGGTTGTACTAAGCCATACATGTGACATGGACATTATATTCAAAAGACAGAGCAGTGTGCAAAGTGTGAACAGCTACGAATAAATAGTTTCTACTGTTCGGAAGAACGATTCCAGGTGATTCGTACCTCCAGCTTTGATGAGCGGCAGGAAGTGAGTCAACATGTCTCTGGTGGCGAAGAAGTTTGTCTTGAGGGTCACCTCGGCCTGGACAGCAAACGGAGCTGTGTCTTCATCTGAAGAGAAAGACAAGTCACTGTTATCTCTCAGTTTTCATAGTCTTATGAATAATCTGATTTTATGTCAACAGTTCTGTCTTTTTTCAAGTCATTTGAACTAGGGGGTAAAATAATAATGAAATCACCCTACTGTGTTCAGATATATTCACTAGCTCATATATTTAATATGAAAGAATTAGAATAACTGACAGAGGGCGACTTTATCGCTTTGTATTTTGAGTGTCATCTAAAATGCTTGAAGTCTAGTTCTCATTTTTCAAACAATGTTTTCACTCAGAAAACTATTTAATTGTTTCATACTTAGTGCTGCCATACTACCAATGCTAAATACAGACCTTCCACTAGGACCAGTCATTTTGGGTCAGGTGTGGTTTGAATGCTCATAAGCTAGCTTAAACTGAATGTTAGTGCTGATATAGGTACATATGTTGGCATTCTGCTGCACATGTAATTCACCATATACATTTGTATGAAAAGGTGTTTCCCCGCCCTTCCTGATTTTTTTATTTTTCAGATCATTCAGGAGCAAATGAGAAAGAAAGGGTTATAACACCATTTCTAAAGCTTTGGGACTCCAGTGAACCACAATGAGAACTGCAGGCCTCACTTGTGTCAGTTAAGGTCAGTGTTCATGCCATCACTATAAGAAAGAGACTGGGCTAAAATGGCCCAACATGGCAGAGTTCAAGACCAAAACCACTGCTGAGCAAAATGGACATGAAGGCAGAAAACATCTTGATGATCCCCAAGACTTTTGGGAAAATGGACTGATGAGACAAAAGCTGAACTTTTTGGAAGGTGTGTGTCCCATTCATCTGGCGTAAAAGTAACACCACATTTCAGAAAAAGGACATCACACCAACAGTAAAATCTAGTGGCGGTACTATGATGGTCTGGGGCTGTTTTGCTGCTTCAGGACCTGGAAGACTTGCTGTGATAAATGGAACCATGAATTCTGCTGTCTACCAAAAAATCCTAAAGGAGAATGTCCGGCCATCTCTACAAGACCTCAAGCTGAAGTGAACTTGGATTCTGCAGCAGGACAACGTTCCCAAACACACCAGAAAGTCCACCTCTGACTAGGCCACTCCAGATTCTTCATTTAGCTTTTCTTTAGCCGTTCAAAGTTCTCATCTGAATCCTATTGAGATGCTGTGACATTACCTTAAAAAGGTGGTTCATGCTGAAAAAAACCCCGATGTGGCTGAATTACAACAATTCTGCAAAGATGAGTGGGTCAAAATTCCTCCACAGCTAAGGGTGGCCCGGTCAGTTAATAGGTTTAAGGGGGCAATCACTTCTTCTAACAGGGCCATGTAGGCTGAATAATAAAAAACATCTTTTAAAAACTGCATTTTGTGTTTATCTTTGACTAAAGATTAAATTTGTTCTGAAACATTTAAGTGTGACAAACATGGAACACTTTTTCACACCACTGTATAATAGTAGTCCTACTTTTGAATGCGATCCCGGCGTTATTGATGAGGACGTCCACTCCTCCATACTTCTCTTTGAAGTAAGCTGCAGCTGTCTTGATGCTATTCACGTCGTTGATGTCCAGCTGGTGAAACATGGCCTTCAGTCCCTCTGAGGACAGAGACTGCACTGCTTCCTGACCACGACCGCTGCAGCAGTAGCACAAAGTTTTAGATTACACAGATATGCTAGCATGTACTTTAGTGCACCAATATTTTCAGCAAATCTGAGCTGAGACAGTCATTTTAATCCTTATGACCATTTGCAAATGCAAAAAATGACTGTGATCAGTGTCGAATGGTATAAATACATTATCCATCTTAGGTCTAATACATCCAAACATCCAACATTTGACCAGTAGATGTCACCACACAACACAATGTGCTAATTTACAGACTTGGCGCTTCAGTAAGTTCTGTTCTTTGTTCACATTGTGATTGGTTTTAACCTCATGTTTTCAGTTGACTTCAATCATTTCTAATTAAACACACCATACTAATGCTAATGAAGATGATTAGACGTCTACTTCTTAGTATTAAACTTTTAGTACTTAAGGACATATTTGGCCCTTTATATTTGATATAACTGAAAAACATCTATGTGTTGTCAATATCAATTAACTTTTCAGAGGATTCAAGTTGTTTTTTTTTTTTGTTTTTGTTTTTTTGCATACAACAGACTAAAATAGAATTCGTCTGCAACATTTTAGCAAAACTGTGTAAAACGGTGTATAAACATCAGCCTGGTCCAGGTGAGCTACTGTACGTACACATCTCTGGCAGTGAGGTATATGTCTCCTTGGAACTGCTTGCAGAGGGCTCGGACGATGGCAAGACCGATACCCTTGTTACCACCTGTTACGACAGCAACCCTGGGTGACATGTCTACAGAGAGAGGGAGAGATTATGAGCTCACTCATTAAACACACATGAAACGATTAATAACACCACGAAGAAATTACATGAAAAGCCGCCAATGAGCCATTTCCCCCAAATAAACTCTGAGTCAGTCATTTAACCAACAGAAAGGCTTTTGCTGAATCATGATGACAAGTAAAATATCCAAACATAATCTAAGAAAACTGAATTAAAGATTTGTGAATTAACAGTGATCTAACAGTGTTGTAATTCCATACAACACCATCATCTATGTCCATCATCCAATCCATGTTAAAATGTTGCCAAGAAACAGATAAAATAACCAAGGTCCAAACTTAAAAAGATAATATCATCATGAAAAATAAAACATGCACAGTCATTGACTGCTGTCAGACCTGATGAAAACAGGTTTTACTTAAACAGGGTGTGAGCTAATCTTCTAAGCTAAGCTAAGAGTATCAACAGTTAAAGGAGGTCTGTTTTATTATAGACAACATTTTAGACTTCAATGGTTATATTACATCACATGAACTGCCTGAAAAAAAGCTGTTGTTATACATAGTTCATGTCATCTAGGGATCCGGTATAAAAGGACCGTCCCTGCGGTGATCCTGGTGATCCTGGTGAGCACGCCCTGCCCTCTGTTTGCCTTACCTATTGGACTTTTGTGTGGTGTTGAAAATCATTGAGTGGAGTTTGTTATTAAAAAAAATACAAGGTTTGTGGAATGAGTTTGTAAGAATAGCTTTGTGATAATGTATTTATTTCTTATTAAAGTTTGAGTTGCATATAAGAGAGTCAGGTTTTTATTTGCATTTTTCTTGTAAGTTCAGCGTCAGAGTAGGTTCAGTTTTATCTTGTTTTTAGTATGTTTTTCACTTTATTTTGGCACAACCACCCCATCTGCCACTCCTTCACAACAGTCTTACTGTGTTTGTAGCTTTCTGTTCAATAAAACATGTACTTTTGTCCTCACAACCATTGACTCTAACTTGTTTTGACTGTCATATTTATGTCTCCTTTCTCCTTGAACATCTGAAAAGAGTTGTAACAGAATGTTTTGGGAAAACAAAAAAAGACAATTTTTAGAGAGCACATTGGCATTTGTATTGATACTGTAAGAGCAAGTCAAAAAATGACTGGTTATGACACTACTAATTTGCACTTGGATTTTCTTGTCTGACTCCTGATTTATGGTAATTACCATTATTCTTACAATGCTGCTGCTGGGGGTATACCTGTATAAAAATGACTTGGGCTATTAGGCTTTGTAATTTCTTAAGATCTTCAAGCAGCTATCTCAATTAAATCTTGAGTGCAAGGATAGTTTAAAAAAATACGAATTCAGGGGTTTTTGCAGGATCGTATACACTATAACTGTCATTTAACAATAATTTAATGAGCAAATAAAGAAATGTTTTGAAACTTTGCGAATTACAACTGACTGACTTCAATGCTCCAGTACTGCACGTGTCAGAATGTCTGTCTTTGTGCGACCTGTCTGGTCATTTATCTCTCTATTTATCTATCATTAACGGGACATCTACTGTATTAGGGACAGTATGTCAAGAGTGAACACGCGTTCTCAAATACACAACTTGCTGCAGGAATTTCAGATACAACATGGTACCATTTAAAATATTGGCCATACCAACCTTTTGTTTTTATTAACATTGTATGTCGAAAATAATATTTTACAACCAAAGCAAGAGGATGGTGCATGGTGAGATTAGGATGTAGTTGTGTGCGCATTTACGCCAAAACGCGCCGTTCTGTTGTGCGTAATACCAACTGACACGGACCGTGTACCAACACTTCCTGGTATCCGGGTTACCAAGGCAGCACTCACGAGCAAAACATGTACACGAAGATACTACAGAAAAACCGATAACAATACAGAGCACAAATACACATGCGGTTTAAATAAAGATCAAGCGGAGATACATTTGGCGAAATAACGAAAAAAGACAAATAAAGATGTTGTAAAAGTTGAAAAAAAAAGTTTCATTTTAAAACAAAATGAGCCTTTTTTGCCATCGTATCGAAGCACATAAAATCAGGCTGATCAACAAGAAAAACAGAGGTAAAACGGAGCCTTCTTACTTGGTGCTGGTGTTTTGGAGCCGAGGAGAGAAGCTGCAGGGTCAAAGCCTTTC
Organism: Mugil cephalus; assembly: GCF_022458985.1. Lineage (NCBI taxonomy): Eukaryota > Metazoa > Chordata > Actinopteri > Mugiliformes > Mugilidae > Mugil > Mugil cephalus. The sequence continues at coordinate 23,428,535 of NC_061782.1, read as the reverse complement.
ACAGGAGTGAAGAGAAGGGAAACACAGGACGGTAAACTTAAGCGTTTCTGCGCAACATTATGCGCGCATACCAGGTAATACCTTCTTTGCATGCGCAAGTTCACCGACATTCAAAACGATCGTGCATGTAATCATGTATGAATAAAAGATCGACCCTAAAATCAAAGTGTGTTCTTGTATACATGCACTCATGTGTCAACTCGAAAAGTGATGTCACTTCTGAAACTGAACGTGCGAAATGAATGTGGCGCAGAGAGGCACAGCTTGGGGTTCGGAGGGTCATAGGTTCGCCTTCCGTCCTGTCCATGGCTGTGGTGCCCTGAGCAAGCACCTAACCCCCAATATGCTCCCCGGGTGCACCCACCAGAGGAGCTGCATACTGTGTGTGAACAAATGGATGGGTCAAACAGCAGGACAGAATTTCCCCTCGGGGATCAATATTTTATATCAAAAAAAAAATAAAATAAAAAAAATGAAAAGTTAAAAAAAAGTCTGTTTCAATGCAGTCCACCGTTTATCTTTCAGAAAGACCTGCCCTTAGTCTGCTGAATATGTCAATGTAGAATGCACTCATTCATAACAGTAATCAGCATTTTCTGCTGTGTAATACATGTGCTGAACTTCAACCTGAACTGACCAGTCCTTAATCATTTTCACCTATAGTTCCCACGATTCACGTTCCCTAAGTTTCAATGAAATCATGGCGCAATCTGCAAAGGTGGAGGATGGACGTTACAGTATGAAACTGACGTTCAAAAATAAAAACCTGTAAATAAATAATAATCTGCATTGCCCAACAGCATTTAAATGGAATAACTAAAACAGAAATTTCACCAGGAGTACACAAGGTTAATCGGGGACGACAGGATGAAATGCTTTATGTCCTACATCCACGTCATCATGGAGTTTTCCACCCATGTGAAGGAAAATTTGTGGAGCTAAGCTCAGAGAAAGATCAACTTTTGCAGGGCCCGAAATATTCATCTTTTCCAAGACCAAGAAAGCAGCGTTAGGATTTTAAGTATACTTTTGTTGTTTTTGGCTACTGTAATTTATTTTGCATCATCATGTAGTTATTATTTCAAGTCAATGATTTTATTATATGTAATTAAGTTTTTATTGCAGGTTATGTCTATCACAGTCCATTTATTGTTTTGACATAAAATCTGTGAAATATTTTAAAGACAAAGCAGAGCATGATGAAAAAAAACAAACAAAATATTTTATTTTCTTTGATTTCAGAACGATTAGTGTCATAAAGTTCAGGCAAATTTATTTGACGTTAAGAAAGTACTTAATTAAAAATCATGATAAACATCAGTATTATGTCATTACATGTTAAATTTTTGGAAGTATATTGTATAGACAAACACTCAGCTCCCTTCAACCCTTTTCACCACGGCTGAACTTCCTTTTCAGAGACAAACTTTCCATGAGGTTCTGTGGCTCCGGGTGGCAGCAGGGCCAGATAGACTGGAGTGGTGGCGCCCTCATCTGGTGACTTGGGGGCTTTAGGACCAGCCATGTCAGTGCGCACCCATCCTGGACAACAGGCGTTCAGCAAGATCTGAATATATGAAAAGAAATGCACAAGAAAAATGTCTGTCAGTTATATATACGAGGCTTCACTGGAAACAAAACCACCCATTTGATATTATTTCCACATTGTTTTGTCTCATGTTTTAAATTACCCCGTCATTCGGTCTCTCCTTGGACAAACGCCGAGCATGAATCATGGACAGGGTCTGAGGACACACACATACATTTATAATCTCTGTCTGTATGAATGTGGCATTAGAAGCATTTCGTTGAGTTTACTAAATGTTTAGAGCCTGATTTAACCCACTGAAAGTAGATGCTGACATGAATCTATCTTTTCTGTCTCTGTTTTATACATTTCAGTAACCTGGGGTCTGACCAGTCATACCGTCAGTCCAGTTTTAGACACTCCATATGCTGTTTCGGGCCAGCCGTCTTCCTTGTGATTTCCTTTCTTGGTCTCGTCAACAAAGCGCTGCATCAGTCCCACCAACTCATCTTCTGTGATGTCCTCGCTGCGGAAGCGCTGCTGGAGGGCCGGGCTGCACTTTTTTAAAGTCATGGAGCCAACAAAGCTGGAGACGTTCACCACACGACCTGAAACACACACAAAGACAGTCTCTTGAAGCTCACAGCTGGACTTTTAAACTGATTACACAGACAGAAGAATGGTTCCTGGTCTGTGTTCGTACCTCCAGCTTTGATGAGCGGCAGGAAGTGAGTCAACATGTCTCTGGTGGCGAAGAAGTTTGTCTTGAGGGTCACCTCGGCCTGGACAGCAAACGGAGTTGTGTCTGCCGCTGAGGATAAATGGTAGGCATTCAAAACTTATCAATTTATAAACACAGCTCCAAATATCAACAGTACCACAGAGAAATGGGAGGGGGGCTGCTATTTCACTCTATCACTATGTGCCCTATCGTTGACTCCTCTATTGGGACACCCTTACCCCCCCGGACTCTTCCATCTCTCCAGAGATCTACGCGGAGTGAGGGGACTTGGGAAACACAGAACCCTACACACCACCAGCTCCTACCAGCACCACATGCTTCTCTTCCTCTGTCCGTCCTTCCACATCTTCTCTGCCCTTTGTTCTCCCCCTCTATTCACTGAGGTGTGGCACTGGCCTACCTGCCACACAAGGTCATCCCACTCAATTAAGATCAACAAGGTAGCTCCCAGTTGAACACTGAAGTAATAAAATATGCAGCTGCAAGAATGTAACTGCATTTAATGTTGAAACCATGTGGTATTTATATGTGGACAAATGCAGACAAAAAAGCATCAAGTGCTTGTTTTCAACCAGAGTTTTCACTTCACATGAGCGAGAAAACTAATGATCGTCAATCTTTATCATCTGAATTCTTTAGCAACATTTTCCTTTTTTAAGTATTATTATTGATCATTTGATATTTTTGATGTATTTCCATAACACAGCATTAATATTAAAATATTTTGGGTGTAATTCATCATATATTCATAGTAATGAATATAATCATAGTAAACCTACTTTTGAATGCAATCGCGGCGTTATTGATGAGGACGTCCACTCCTCCATACTTCGCTTTGAAGTAAACTGCAGCCGTTTTGATGCTGTTCACGTCGTTGATGTCCAGCTGGTGAAACATGGCCTTCAGTCCCTCTGAGGACAGAGACTGCACTGCTTCCTGACCACGACCACTGCAAGTTGAAAGTGACCTTTCATTCATTCTTATTCGTATGATGCTTTGTGCTGTTTGCTCATTTATCAGCCTTGTTATCTGTAGTTGCTCCACATGGTATTCCTACTTTTGTGATTTTGTCCATGCTCTCCAAAGATTTGAGTGAGACTGGGACACCCTCATGAAGCAGAGTTTTTGAGCTTTCAACTCAAAAACAATGTTTTTCATAGTGGTAATTTAATCATTAACATTATATTTTGATGTATTTGGGTTACACGTAATGTGAGTATTTGGTAAATATAAAATAAATGTGCCTTTGCTTTGGGTCAATGTATTTTGATAACAAAATAATGTTGCTGTGATTGTCTTCATATATATTGGTTGAAATGTAAAGGTGATATAAAATACACATGTATAAAAAAAAAACAAGGAGTATTGCTGGATGTATACGTTTATGTGTAACCATGTGTGGTCAAGGTGTGTTACCAGGTGAGCTACTGTACGTACACATCTCTGGCGGTGAGGTAAACGACTCCTTGGAACTGCTTGCAGAGGGCTCGGACGATGGCAAGACCGATACCCTTGTTACTGCCCGTTACCACAGCAACCCTGGTTGACATATCTACACGAAGAGACACACTGGTAATGTTGATTAACTGATTAATTGAAAACACATCATGTAAAATATGTGATTATCCCCTGTTGTTCGTAGTCTCTTCCATCTCGTCTAAACTCCTTCGTAGTCACAGGTGTCTTAATGTCCTCCCCAGCTAGTCTCATTCAGAAAAGTCTTAGGTGTCTTATCGAAACAGGCAAATAATAAAATAAGATAAGGTGAGATAAGATTTTAACTTATGCTGTTTGTAAAACCATTCAAATGGGAAAACTGCCAGGGAGGTGGATACTTCCCAGACATTGACAACTACAATGGATGTGAACAGGACGGAAACTAAATATATAGTGGTAAGTGTTTGCACCCGTTTCTTTCTTGATTTCTTTCTTTTTTCTTTCTTTTTTTTTTTTTTTTTGCATGTTTGTCACATCTAAATGTTTCAGATCATCAAACCAAAACACAAAATGCAGATTTTAAATGAAGGTTTTTATTATTAAGGAAAAGTAAGGTTATTATCATTTTTAAAGCTTTGGGACTCCAGCAAACCACAATGTAAACCATTATCCACAAACGATGAAAACACTGGAACAGTAGTGAGCCCTGCTATGAGTGAATCACCCCGAGCGCGCAGTGTCAGTTCATCCAAGAGGTCTGAAAAGATCCCACAACAACATCCAAAGAACTGCAGGCCTCACTAGCCTCAGTTACCGTCAGAGACTGGGAAAAAATTGTCTGCATGGCAGAGTTCAAGACCAAAACCACTGCTATCATCAAGAACATAAACTGCTCCAATATGGATGAATTACAACATTTCGGCAAAGATGAGTGTAAAAGACTCATTACAAGTTATCACAAACTCTTGATTGCTGTTGCTGCTGCTAAGGGTGGCACAACCAGTTATTAGGTTTTTACTTTTTTACACAGGGCCACGCAGGTTTGGATTATGTTTGCCCTCAATAATGAAAACCTTCATTTAAAAACTGCATTACACTTATGTTATCTTTGAATAATATTTAAATTAGTTTAATGACTTTTTCATACCTCTGTACCTGTCTAATGAGAAATGTCCACCCATTTGTCAACTAGCAACTGTCACAGACATATGATTTCTTTACTGTTACGCACATTAAATGGCGGAAACATATTTGATAATTTGAACCAAAAATATTAATGGTTTCTACAAAATTACCGCTACTAGTAAATGAAAGTATAAACTCATACTATCAGCACTTTAACCTTGATGTAAACTTAATAATATAATAGCAATACCTTGCTAGTAGAAATCACTCATTACTTAGAGTACAAGACATAATGTAATGATAAGAGTTAAACTCTCTCTTTTATAGCACATTTCCGATTTAAGCTAATTCGTTGCACGTTACATAACGCTGACTTTCAGTTTAACGCTACATATCCGCCTCTGCAGAAATAGCTGGCTACTAGAACTAAAGGAACCGTTGATAAACAAGGAAGACAAACATTTGCTGTTTACTTACTTAAGCTGGTGTTGAGAATAGCTCCAGAGAGAACACCGGCGAGGAAAGTGCGCAAATTTACGGAGAACACACTAAAACAAATGGGGCAAAAAGAGAAAGGCTAGGTGGAGTTGCGCGCATCGCATTTGCGCACACCCGGAAAAACAATATGCCTACGGCCAGCACATGAGTTTTAGAGCTACTCATGCCGCTACGATGCGAAATCAAGATCGATGAGCAGAGTTTATCGGTATTGTAATTAGATTTTGATGTATGTATGTGTATTTAGTGTAATTCTATTTATAAAGCGTTGTTGTGACGTGTTTTCCATGTTTTAAACTCTAAATACGGCGTTTAAACGGCGTTACTGTACGTCGCTATTACTTAAGTTATTTATAATTCAAGCTTCAGTTATATGTTTTGACTAGTTTGTATTTAATGGTTTAGCAGAAGTGTACTGAAATCGTTCAGTTTTCACACTGGAATCTCCTCTCATCGGCCAATTCATTAGGTACATCTGTTTACTGCGAATAACTAATAAGTCAGAGAAGAAATTCGATTTTAATGACTTTTAATATGGCATAATTGTTGGATATTTCACAAAATGCTCATTTACTGAGATTTTCACGCACAGTGAACTCCAGGGCTTACAGAGAAGTGTTGGGGAGAATGGTCAGGGTGATTCAAGTTTAAGACTAGAAAAAGGCAACAGTACCTGCTGTTACTGAGTTGTGCAGAAGAGAGCATCTGGACACACAACACGCAAATCTTGAAGGACATGGGCACCAGCAGCAGATGGGTACCGCCAGCAGGGGCCACTGCTGTCAGATAAGAGTATGAAACTGAATAATAGTAGACTGGAAAAGGATTGCCTAGAAAATTGGATCATGCTGTCATGGATCCTGTCGACAAATCTGCGGAAATTTTTGTGTGAAGAATTAGGTTCAGGTCATTGTTAACTATTGGCAAGGTCTAGGTTATGAACTGGTTGGTGACTGTATATGAAAGTATGATGAGTGTTAAAGGGTTCGTGATAGTTCTAATAAGATTCAGGATATTATTGAAAAAAATTTTAGTGTTCAGAAAACAAACAAATGAGAGAAAACATTTTATTTCAATGGCCTCAAAAAGTCTCACAGAGTATAATGTGTGTTTAGACAGAGACTTGTCCAAGTTGAAGTGTGTTTATTATGTGTGTGTGTTTGTGTTTATCGACCACAAGAGGCCTTAGGTCCAGGCGGGACCATGACAGGTAAAAGCAGTAGAGCTGGACGGGCTGCAAGGAAGAGAAAACGGAAACGTGAAGGCTGCATACAATCAGGTAGAACATGTTCACTTCTGTTCTGCTGCTTTTTAGGATTATGGTAATATGTGCTCCTTTTCCTCTGTTCCTGCAGCCTCTCTCTGCCACCAGCTGCAGTATGTGAGGCTGATGAAGTTTCTTCACCAACGAGGATTCACCTCAACCCTACTGCAGCCGGCCCTCTTCACGAGTACGGCTCTGGTGTACCTCCTTTTTCCATAAGCTAACCTGAAGACATTTGTTTTATCTGTTAAATGATTCATTTTTCCACCAGTATCATTTAACCCTGTACAAAAAGTATACAGAGATAGACTGTTTGTTTAAAAGTGATGCACAAATGTGTATCTGTGAGCTTTAACAACAGTTTTTATGTGTCCTTCATACAGACACAGGCAGAGGTCTGCAGACTCTAAAAACTATCAAGGTAATCTATCTAATACACTGTAGATTAACTACAGCACAGGAATATACAGGGCAGCTGTGCTCTTTCTGAAGACTAATTTAAACTAATTTTTAATGGGAACATAAGTAAAGTTTCTATAAAGTAATACAATGTAAAGAACCTATTTTTTATTGTTTAAAGTTCTGAATATTTATTTACCAATGATTAAAGTAATTATTTACCAAGTTATTTAAGCAAGTTATTTAAGGAACATAATCCCTACTTATCAGGAATAAAAATGACTTTTGACTTTAATGTAGCAGAAGGTTGACTTCTAAGTGTTTTTAATTTTGCCTGTAATAATAATGATAATAAAAAGTCCATGAATGTTCATGGACTTATATTATCATTATTATTATTAGAGCAGTGATGAGATAGAAATGTGTGATTGTTAAAATCTGTCGTGTGTTTGTGTCAGCCTGGGCAGCTGATCATTTCTCTGCCTGAGTCTTGCCTCCTCACAACCTCCACTGTTCTGGACAGCTACCTGGGACCACATATCAAGAGGTACACACCCAAACTCTACACATTACAGGAGGAACCAGAGCGAGAATTAACCGAAGCGCTTTTCTCTGTGCAGCTGGACGCCCCGTCCTTCCCCTCTCTTGGCGCTCTGTGTCTTCTTGGTATGTGAGCGGCACAAAGGGGAGGCCTCTGATTGGTTCCCCTACATTGATGTGCTGCCTGACACTTACACCTGTCCCGCCTATTTCACTGACGACGTCATGGCCGTTTTGCCTGCCAGTGTACGGCGGCGAGCCTTGGAGCAGAGGGAGGCAGTCCGAGAGATCCACTCCTCAAATAAAGATTTCTTCAGGTAGTCTGTTAGAGAAAGGACCACACAGAATAATCAGTGTTTGATTCGTGATGTTTTTGGTATTTGGTCTTGTTTTCCAAATAAGCATCCAATCAGCCTTCCCATGTGGTTCATTGGTTCAGGTCCCTGCAGCCAATTCTGAACCAACCCACAGAGGAGGTGTTGACCTACGAGGCACTGAGGTACACAAACACACCAGTTAAGCCTCTAAAATTTTCATGTTGTTTTTGCCAGGTGTGTCAACTTTTCTGCTCCTCTTCTCCTTCCTCAGATGGGCGTGGTGTAGTGTCAACACACGTTCTGTCTTCATGTCCCAGCCACCCAACACCTACCTCCCTGGAGAGGATAATTATGCTTTAGCTCCCTTTCTGGACCTGCTCAACCACCGCCCTGACGTGCAGGTAAACTCACAGTATACAGTTGACTCTCAGACGCGGTAGATGCTGTAAACGCATTGGGTAGTTTTAAAGACGCTATAGAAATTCAAATTATTGTTATTATTGTTGTTATTATTATCATTAATAAACACGACCTGTTCAATTCTGCATACTTTCATCAGGTAAAAGCAAGTTTCAACAGTGCCACGAGATGTTATGAAATCAGGAGTGTTTCTGGGACACTGCGCCGCCAGCAGGCCTTCATTAACTACGGTTCTCACGATAATCAGCGTCTGTTGCTGGAGTACGGATTTGTTGCCAGTGCGAATCCCCACAGTGTGGTCTATGTGGATACAGGTAAGGTGTAGAAAAAATAAATATTCTCAAGTCAGTCTTCACCAAAACAGCTCTGGTTTTATTTTTAATTAACACAGGTCAATAAAATGGGCAGAATAACATAGAATAAAAGGTATTGTTGGTTATATTTCACTCTGTGAATATTCCCAGTCATCTACATCAAATCCAGAAACAAAGGCTTATTTATTGAAGATGTTTAATGTAAGTAGCTACTTCAGTTCTTAAGGACTGGTGGGGAGTTGGGATTTAAGTAGGATCATCTGTGGGTGTCGCCATCAGAAACTCTCATGAGTAGGCTCTGTATTGACCAAATATTGACCTGTAGTTGAGGTTGTTTTGTTCCTATTTCCAATGAATGCTAAGGTCCCAAGGTGTGAATGGGTTGCTATTTCTTGAACATCTGTCCTCAAGTAGTCCTACCCTGGTTCACACCTGACGGCTTGAGTCTCTGGACATTCATTGGGGAACGAAAACAAGATCAAAACAGTTACCAGTTACAGGTGAGTATATGGTAATTATTAGACTGCCATGTGAGTTTCAGGTGGGCAACGCCTAGAGGTGATCTGTTTATTGGCTAAAAGCCCTTGAGGGAAATAGATGGAGGGATGAGAGGGGTGGTATGCAGAGTAAAGATGTTACGATATGAAAATTTCTTATCACTGTTATTGTGACTATCACGGTATTGTTGAAATGTGCTCAGAATGTTCAAAAAGCACTTACTGGTAGGATCACTTTACTTTATTTGTGATATGCCTTAATAATGGATTATTATTAATATATAATACCATTATTATTATTATATTGTCTTTATTATAGGTTATTATTTGCATTGCCTGTAAAGTTTGCTGGAAAATATTTAATTAAGTACGATAAAGTTCTGTGTTTTAGCAAATATTTGCACGAAAGGGAGGGGTTTGGTGTTACCTGTTACTCCAACTTTTTTTCACCTGTGAGATTGTTTGCCTTTTGATTAGCAAGAACAACAATGCCATTTTTATTTATTTATAGTACTTATTTTTATCTTTATTATTATTATTCACTACAGAACGTAACTTAGTACAGAACACTTAGTACAGAACGCTCCCTACAGAACGTAAGATGTGAAACACAGCATAAATTAATATTACCTGACACAAAGTGTGAACCACAACACCAGGTTTTGGTGGCTGGATTCCAGTTGTTTCTGATGCAGTGATCCATTTACTTTTGGGAGCCGGTAAAAATATATCTCTAACTGCTTTTCAAATCTGTTGTTACAGTCAACCACACAACAGCTCTTAACCATTTTTATCTAGTTTTATAATTTAGACATTATTAAAGCCTATGATTCAAGCTAATGCTGCCAATCTCCATGTTCATCTGTCACTTTTTGCCACTCAGTGTCTGTAACCGCAGAGACCTCTGCTTACTGTGACATGTGAAAAGCTAAAATAATCCTTTATTTATGGCTGTGAGACTCATGGTAGGGGCACCTTTCAGGAATAAATATCTAGGAATAAGGAATAAAATCACACATCAAAAGTGAGGTTGTAACTCTGTCTGGCTTGTCATTTGTGTCTGTGTGGTTTGTCAGATCTGCTCTGTGATGTTCTAAGAGGTGACAGGAGCTTGGATCCAAAGATCAAGTTTCTCAGAGAGAACAGTTTCCTCCAGTAAGGCTTTGTCATTTTAATGCTCATGTTCCTTGTTTTTGTATGACTACACTTTTATGACGCTCGTATTTCTCTTCCTGCCTGCCAGTAATCTCACTGTGTCCAGTGAAGGTCCCAGCTGGAGGCTGATGACGGCCCTCAGACTGTTGTCCCTGCCACAGACTCTGTAGTAAGGCTGCACTCATACAGCTCCATAAATCAAGAGGTTACACACATATTAGTGGCATAACAAGGGCCTGTGAGGAGTGTTTTTGCTGTTAGGTAATAGATGATAGGTTCGATGATAAAACAAATGATCACTTACTTTACTTCTTTTCATATTTTGGTTTCTTCCAGGATCACTTACTTTTATTCCTGCCTGACTGTCCAAATAGCTCACTAAAAGCCTCCAGCTGATTTAAAATGCTGCAGCGAGAGCATTTAGCCAGAGAGATCATATCACTCCAGTTTTACCTCCTCTTCATTGGCTCGCTTAAAAATCCAGTAGAATTTAAATCCTCCTTATATTCATGGCCCTTAAAGGCCTAACTCCATTGTATCTTAAAGACCTTATTGTACTGCTCTTGTGATTTCTCTATTCAGATGCATGTATGGCAGATGTATCATTGCTGTCATTTTTCTATCTCTACCCGACCAGTCTCAAGCAGATGGTTGTTCCCATATGGGCTGGGTTCTGCTCATAGTTTCTTCATGTTAAAAGTTTATTTTTGTTTTGTTTTTTGCCACCACGGCTTTAAAACTGCTCTGGAGGTTTCAGGCTCTGTGTTCTGTACAGCGTCATGAGACAACAGCATATAAATAAACCTGAATTGGCAGTCCCAGATGACGGTAGTAGGTAGGACTCCCATAGTCTAGATGCTGGTGGAGATTTGTCATAAAACTCATTAGAACTCAAGAGTGACAAAATTACAGTAAACTTAACAGGGACTTGGACCAGTTTATCTCAGGTAAACAGATCATTGGTCAAGAGTAGTCACGATTAAACTGAGAGATTCTGATATCGCTGGAAATCAGAGGTGAGAGTGGAGTGATAGAAAGTGAACCCTGAGGGATAGGGACAGAGCATGTGGACAGATCTTTCTCGCTAACCTTTAGCCTGCATGTGTATACTTGTATTGAAAAGATCTACTTTCTTACTCTGCTCTAAAATCCACATTTGCATCCTTTAACTTAACATTTTTTCCACCTTCCAAGCATTTCTGAGTAAAACTGAATTCTGAGCCGTGTGCATGTTTCCCCAGTCACCAGTGGAAGGCGGTGTTGCTCGGCCAGGAGGTTTGTGACGAGAGGCAGCAGTGGAGCGTTCAGACTGCTAAGACTCTCTGCCAACGGCTGCTACAAGACACGCACATGGCCCTCGATAAGGTGCACATGCACACACATTAAACCGTTACCCAGCGATGCAAACCGTAACCTGAGGTGTTCATTTTTTCGTTTTACGTGCCTTGTGTTTAGATCTCCAGCCTCCTGCAAGAGTGTGAGCAGCCAGTCAGAGAGCAGCTGGATGTGGTTGAGTCATTGCGGCAGGACGAGCGGTGCATTCTGGGAAGCTGTCTTCAGGCACTGGAACGTTCAGAGAAACAAGGCGACAACCTGCTGTCGGTGTGATGACATCTGACTGGCTCTGGGTTCTGACAGTTGAGCCGAGGCCTCACAACATCTCGGTGGATAATGCTAGACCACCAGGGTCACAGTGGAATCCATGTACGCTGAAAGATCATCTTCACTCTGTTACTTTGAGGCTCTCGACAAACACCAACATTTATCACCAGTCAAGCACAAATACTTCAGTCTACTAAACATTCAGTAAACAGAATGCTGCATTCCTGCTTTTTATCTCAGAGACTCCAGATGATTTGATTTTAATGCCTTTTATGTCTTGTATTTATTTTCATTAAAAAAAAAAAAAAAAAAGATAATTTCTTGGTCATTGCCAGCACTTGAGTTAAGTTTGGCATTCTAGTTCAGAAGACAGTAACGACAACATTACACAAGTTTTAGGATGTCGTATAAAACTTACTTACAAGCAAACCTTACACAATCTGTAGCTATTTAAAGACACTTTTTATACATTTCCTATTACTGACTATGTCCAATGCACCAAACGCAAATCGCTTTAGTGTGTGAGCATGCACCAATCAGGCATAACATAGCATAGCATAACCACCTTACCAATATCATGTTTGTTTCCCCTTTTGCTGCCAAAACAACACTGACCTGTTGAGACATGGACTTCACCAGACTCCTGAAACTACTGTGGTGGTATCTGACAACGAGATGTCCCTAGACTGGACTTGTTTGTCCATCACATCCTACAGACGCTCAATTGTAATGAAATCTGTGGAATTTAGAGGTGAGGTCGACACCTTAAAAACTCATTGTGCTCTTCAACCTAATCCTGAACCATTTTTGTCTGTGGCTGTGTTTGTTATCCTATTCGAAGGGCGCACATGGTCTGCAACAGTGCTTAGGTAGGTTACACATGTCAAGGTAACATCCACATGGATACAGGACCAAAGGTTTCCCAGTAGATCATTGCCCAAAGCATCTCACTGTCTCCGCTGGCTTGTCTTCCTCCCATAGTGCATCCTGTTGCCATGTGTTCCCCAGGTCACCAACGCCCATCCTTCGATCCACGTGATTTAAAAGAAAACATGTTTCAACAGACAAACAACAAACACATCCAGTTCTGATGCTCACATGTTGGAGCTTTCTGTGATGGGGTCTGCACGGACACCCGGACTGGTCTGTACGAAACAAACTGATGTACTGTGTGATGTACTTTCCATTAGAGCCAGTCAATTTGAGCTACAGTAGCTCGTCTGTTGGATCAAGCCACAGGCCAGCCCTTGGTCCCGGCGTGTATCAGTGAGCCATGACCCCGTCGCCGGTTCACGTTCCTTGGACTACGTTTTATAGATGCTGACCACCGCAGACACATGAACCCCCCACAAGAGCTGCAGTTTTGGAGATGCTCTGACCATCACAATTTGGCCCTCGTCAAACTCGCTCCAATCCTTTCGCTTGCACATTTTTCCTGCTTCTAACACATCAACTTTAGGGAAAAAATATTCACTTACTGCCTATTCTATCCCGCCCACTAACAGGTGCTGTAATGCATTATTCACTTCACCGGTCATAATTAATGCCTGATTAGTGTGGCAATAAATCTGATTGTTAACACTGAAAGCAGAACGTTAACGAGTAACAGAACAGCAGTCGCCTCTTTTCATTAAAAAAAGCTTTTAATCGGGTCTAATCAATAACCAAGAGTTTTTTTCTTCATACAGTTTAAAGTCAAACAGACAGCAGAATGTTCACCTAATAGCAGAGCAGCTCTGATGAGTTTCAGCCCAAAACAAAGCTATTCAACAAGTAAAGTCAAAGAAGGTTTGCTGTGATTCCACTTTGAGCTGCGTCGTCCTCCATCTCTGCAGAATGTAATTATTTTGGTCAGAGCTGAACAACAGCCTTTTTCTTCGGATGACGCTGTACGGTCTCCATGGCAACTGTGGCTTCATAGAGAGGAACTGCTTCCTCTGGCTGGGGCCTGGGAAAAGCAGATTAGATAAATCTGATTAGATTAGATCATAGCTCTTGAACCTTTTGAGAAAAAGGCATTAAATCTGTCTGCCAGACAAACTGTGCTTAGCTGGGGTTTGAGTTACCGGAGTATCCCAGTCGACATCTTCTCCACAATGTCCTTCAGAATATCTGCAAAGGGCTGTTAACGACTCATACAGATCAAAAAGAGGAAAGTTCATGTTTTAGATAAGACACCATGACACTGTGAGGACAGGATACGGAGATATCTTCCTTGCTGAGCTGATGAAGCTGTCCAGACTTCAGGGTTGAGGAAAGACACATTGGCGGATTTTAAATACAATGATCTACAATCTGGAGGATCCAGCTGCAAAATTCAGGAACAACAGGTCAGGAATAAACGCTCTGAAATACAGGGATTAAGTGCTGTCTGAAAATGAAAGTACTTTTTGAAAAGGCTAAATCTGATTTGTCTCTGATCAGTAACACAGCAACACACTTCTATTGTAATATGTATTTTCTTGACTTTTATGTGCATCTAATCAGCCAATGCTGACTCACCTGCAGGTCTTGATGGGCTGTGACCCAGTGTCCCCCAACCCCCAGCACACTGATGATGTCATGTTTATGTGGGAGTAATTTCTTCTCCTCTGACTCCTCCTCCTCCTCCTCATGCAGACGAACTACACACACACACACACACACACAAAGGCACTGAATCTCTGTTTGTAGAAATCAAGCAGATGTGTATATATATACACTGATCAGACATAACATTATGACCACCTTCCTAATATTGTGTAGGTCTCCCTTGTGCCAAAACAGTTGTGACTCATCGGAGACATGGACATAGGCCTTCTGAGGGGGTCTTTGGGTCCTAGGTTGAAGGGAGGGTCCTCTGAGGATCATCCCACAGATACTTGATCAAATTAGGATCTAGTGAATTTGGAGGCCAGAGGCCTGTATCACGAAGCGAGCTCAATTTATCCGGCTTTACTCCAACATATCCAGCTGAACTTATCCAGAAGAATGACAGTCTGGATAAGCGGTATCATGACGCTGGTTATCAACTCGTGGTGAACGCGCAGGTGTAAGGGCGGGCTCCAAGGCAGCAGACCAATCACAATCATGAGGCTGATCCACCAGCAAAAAGGACAGCATGCGTCTCCTACGAGGAGCAAAGACTGGTTCTACTCAAACATGAAGAAGAAAAAGTAAATCTCACTCGAAATCTCGAAAAGTCAAACACCGCGGCTGCATTGAAGAGACGCCATAAGGCATGGTAAAGGATTGCATGAATACGCACATTACACATCAATGGTTCAATTAGTTTAGATTTAACAAGGCCGCGCAACCCAATCACTGCTCTGCATAGATGAATCGTGAGTATGACAATTAGTCTCATTCCCCTAGATGTAACCCCTCTGGAGTAAAAAGAACGTGGGAGCAGATAAAAACCAAGCACAAAAATATCATTTCATCTGGGGAGTTGGATTTCTTAATTCAATAATGTTATATGGGCTACAATGAAGATGGAAGCTGATGTCACAATAACATCATATCAATACATCAAGTTGTTGTCCTGAATGAAATGATCCTGATTCTGCGCTGTGTTTGACTTTAGAGGGGACAAATGGCCAAAATATCCTCTTCTTTGTGTGGCTATCTCCTGGAAGATGCGTTCACGCCGTAATGCTCTTCTCCTGATTTGGGCTCTAATCACAATCAGGTCTTCAATGAAAGGGCACGTGATTCTTTCCTGAACAACTGATTGGCCGGTGGGTGGAGCCTTTAATCGGATTCAGATCAATCCTGAAAGTTACTCTGTCCCAAAGCAGGTTTGCCGTTCACAGTAAGTTACCATGGTAACGTAGCTTGATAAGAATGAATCCAGCTTTGTGATACCGGAAACCCAGGGTTAACCCTGAAGTTACCTCGCTAAATCCGTTATCCTGCTTTGTGATACAGGCCTCAGGTCAACACCTTGCGTTATTCTTCATGTTTTGTTTTGTTTTGTTTTTTTTTTACTTTTTTGTGTGTGAGTCTGTGTCAGGCTGCATCCTGTTGGGATGGCTGCTGTCGTCATTACTGTGGGGTGGGGGTGCCTGGTTTTAATGTTGTGGCTGATCAATCAGGATAATTTCATTCAACCTGAGGACCTGTCACAATTATGACATAATTACCTGACAATAATTATTTATGCCGTTGACACATTTAAAAGGTTTAAAAAATGCTTGTTTTTAATGTCACCTCTTTACACCTCCTGGTCCTGCCTTGGTTTAACAGCACCTCAGAGTAAAATTACCACCAGGAGCTATTTATCTCAAGGCGCTAAGCTTTTAATAAGATGACAGTATATAACTAAAGAAATACAGATCTAACCCTAACAAGCATTCAAAGAAAGGCTGCAATAGGCTGATGAAGACTTACAGTTATGTGTTAAGCGAGGCAGCTCTGTAAACAGGTTAATCACGATGAGTGTTTTTACCTCCAGAGTCCACGACTATATCCACTCCCAGTCCGCCCGTCTCCTCCAAGACCACTGGCAACAGGTCTGAGCCATTATACACTGGAATAACTCTGGCTTTACGCACAAAGACACAGAGACACGACATCGTGAATGACTCTAGCTCATGATACGTTTAAAACTGCCTGACTGATTCTTGATTCTGCTCATATCTAAACCAAACGTCTCTTCACAGGCTCATTTAAGGGGAACCATCTGCACTTTTCAATATTACCCATGGGATGGCAGCAGGTTTTAGATCAACTGCTCTTTCATTCAACCTTCTGCAGCACACATACGGTTCAGTTAGAAAAGCTGTGACTAATCTTTGAGTTACAGTACTAAATATAACATTATTATTATTATTATTATACAACATTATTCATGTGAATCATCCATCAGAAGCAAAATAAAAAGCTTAAAGGAATTTGACATAGTCAGAAATACAGCAAGAAAGAAAGTATGTACACGAAAGACAGAAATAAGATCTCACCTACTAAAGGATCCTGAACACCTGATGAAAATATAAAGACGAGGAGAAAGAAGATAAAAAGGTTGAAAGTGGAGCAAATGAGCAAGAAAAGAGTGTTAAGAAAAGAGTTGTAATCCATAAAAAGATATTCTGTGATTTTGGAGAAAATGAATTTGAGCACATATTGAAGAGAGCCATGAGGTTTGACTTTAAGAGGCGAGCTAAAGACATCACAGCACTGGCCCATACACACCTACACTGGGCCGAAGCTGCTCCAAGAACGTGTGTTTTTGCGGAGAGTGCGACGTCGTCAGAACCTTCACTCCATGATAACAAGCCAGCTGGATGCACAAGAGGCCAAAGGGCTTGAGAGCAAGAAGAGATGAGATTATTAATCACGCTTTCACGCGCACATGTGCATGTGCGCCAGACTTCACGCGCTTGTCGTCGCAAATTGCACATTCTTTTGTGTTTATACGTACGCTGGCTCCATCCATGACCAGGAGTGTGTGTCCGGCTGAAATGCGAGCGTGTGTGTGTAGAGCTGTGTAAGCACAAAGGCCGTCGCGCAGCGCTCCTGCGACCGACACTGAGCTGAGCTTCTCTGGCTTCTGAACTGGACAACAGAAACAGAAACACACATTTAGTTTTTATAGGAACTCATAATTACTTTATCCATGAAAATCAAACATAAATCTTTTTTATTCTATCATTTTCATTCTCATCATGTCCAAGGATTCAGAAAGAAACAACAAGTAACAGAGGGAGGCAGTCTGTGACCTTAAGCTGCTTTCAGCACTGCATCATTAAAGTGGACACAGACATCACATAAAAACAGTGTGCCTGCCAACACTACTACAACAGTTTCAGGCATAAAAACACATTGTACAACCTGTGCTTGTCCAAGTGTGTATATAAACGTTATATTTTACCTAAATAGTGTTCATCGACGTCAATGATGTCACAGAGTCCAGAGCACGGAGAGTCCAGGGGAAGGATCCCTGGGGAGAGAAGGGGGATGTGAGATGATACAGAAAGGAGATACAGAAACATCACCCTGAATTCCTTTTAAAAAGTTTTCCTACCTACAACCTCATCGTCTGGCTGGAAGAACGTGACCTTGGGGCCAACTGTGCGACAAAAACAAAATTGAGCAGCTTCAGTAGTGCTGACAAAACACTCACGTCAATACACAACCTATTAGTTAGTCTGAATAGAATTGCAGCACAAGACCAAACTGAGTTTGTGTGTTTACAACCTTGAAGGACGACCCCAGCCACCTCTCTGCCAACAGGAATTAAATCCCTCTGGATCCCCACGTCACTGAGCAACTACGACGAAAATGAGAGGCATCACCAGTGATCTAGTATACATTTCTCTAAATTATTTCAGATCAATTTAAGTCAAAACTACAGACGTTGAGGAATAATACTCACACAACCCAGCTGCACAGATTAAAACAACCTTGTAATAGTAATTAAGATGTAATAAGTACCACAGGTTTATTACATGATATATTATAGTATGTATCTCAAATTCTATAATGTGAAATGGATTTCACAAATGAAGAAAATACACTTATGGAACATGTTTTTCTACCACGTTATGCACATGCATTACATACTTGCAATATTTCCTTTTGCAGATTTTATTTGAATTTTCGTTTATTTATCAAATATGTAAAAGATGACTGCATCAAGACAACTTTGTGAGAGTTCTAAAAGATATCATTAGAAAGCCCAACAGTATTAAAGCTGAATGTAGGAATTTATTTACAGCTGTCTCTTTAATGTGATGAATTAACATAGATTTGTGACTTTTTGCATATTAAATTAAGTTTGATCTCGTCAAACTCATCTGAATCCAGTTAATAAGACATGTTATTCACATAAATAGCTTTTATCAATTGTGGATTCAGCTTTGGTTTCAGTGGTATTCTTACCTTCAGGTCCAGTGGGCTGAGTCCACATGCCTTCACCTGAACTCTGACCTGATGTTGGTCCAAGACATCTGGGAGAGTCTGCAGACAAACACACACAGACTGTATTTGTCGACTCACAACCACAAAAATCAAACACACATTCACACACATTTAAATTCAAAAACAGTACAGCACAACATAATAACCATAAAGAAATGCACTTTATGAAAACATTTGAGACTCTATTCTTACATGTTGTAATACAGTTGTCAATCCAACCTACAATAAACATTCTTATATGTTCCAGTAATGTCAGCAGGTGCAACCATATTTTCGCACATACAGATTAACACACATTGTATCTGTTGTTTTCTGATCTTATTCGTAATGCAGTGAAATGTTATTTATTATTACAGCTTCTGAATGGTCAACATGATCAAACTCACCGTTTCCTGAATAATGAACCTGGGCTCAGCATCACTGACACCAGCTCGACAGTACAAACCTTTCATGCTTCTGCGTATTTAATTCACGAATAAACAAATGGGGAATATATAAATTCTGAAATATTCCTGACCACAATTATTTTCATACACCAGTTGCGTCCTGCATTAAAGAAACGGTGCAGCTAGTTTCCAGTCAAAGCTAAACTAACTAGCTTAAATCAGCTGACCTGTTCTTCTTCTACGCCACACAGTTTGGTTGGTGGTGCAAACATCTTTGCAACAGCGACCCTAGTGGATGTTATGAAATTTCAGTTTTACTACACAAATACTAACAAATGAAATAACAATATGTTTAAACTAAAACTGCCATATAAATTGGGAGAGCTAAATCAGTGGCACAGTGAAGACATTTTTGGCAGATTTCTCCCAGTTAATATAAATCTGTGGATGTTTTTGTTGCTTTTTTATTTTTGTTAAACTGACCGTTTTCTTTTCAGATGACAAACAAAATAAGATATCATTCAATTATTATAGAATAATCTATTATTATTATTATTGTGCTACTATTTGACAGCAGGCAGTAGGAGCGCCCGGTTTCGCAGCATCCCTGTGATCGAAGCGAAAAAAAAAAACAGCTGGCTGGTTCTCGCGGGATTACTTCAATGTGGTCATATGTTCTGTTACATCTCGCGATACGTCCGAAGCGTTACCCCATTTTCCAGCCGTCCCTCGGTCGGTCGGGATTTCAGAACCACGGGAGAGTCACCGGAAAGGGCTTTGGTGATAAACCAGCGTATTTTGGGAGAAGGTACTGCATTATATGGTTACATAAAAACGCAACGAGCTACTTTATCCGGTATTCAACGATGGAAAGTGAATTATGAGGTAAGAGCAGAGTGTAGTGTGGGTGATGTGAAAGAATGTCCCTGAGCGGGCTGACGTTAGCTTCTCACTGCTTAGCCTGCGTGCTAGCTCCCCTGACACATAACGTTCAAGCGGCCAGTTGGTCATTTTTAACCAGTGTAGCCAACCGATTCTCGGCTCCGACTGTGATGTTCATCCGCTTAGAGGGTGTCTGGCTTTGGTATTTGTAACAATAGCACAGCGTCAGGAAATTGGAAGGCGTTAGGAGTAGTTAGCTTATGTGCTAATGTTAAATCACTGCATCTGCACTGGCTCGCTGTGACCTAATGTTAACGTTGACCGGGCTTACTTGTGGTTAACCTTAGCCTGTCTAATAGTAGGGTGGACTGAGAGGAAGATGACAAAACAACAAAGATTGCTGACAGCGCTAGGGGAAGAGATCCACTGTCAATATGAAGGTTTTCACAGTTAGCCTAGCGACTGCTATCACAAATCATGCTGTTAGTCACAGCAACCAGCTACATGTCCAGTCAAAACAACCATCTGAGAATCTTATTATGCCCCTGAAATGTGTATTTGGGGGTGTCGAGCGTTGCGCCATATCGCTGACGAGACCATCTGAAATGATGCAGGAAGTGAGAATGAATTGCCAAAGAGAGCTTTCCTGTAAATGCGAACAGTCTTTCCTGAGAACTCAGCTCCTTTTCCTATAGAGGACGTGCAGCTTGAGCATTTTGATTAACAAGTTTAACTAATCGCCGTCAGTAAGGACTGGTATCCATAGTAACCTGGATGCTGACAAGTAGAGGTGGGAGGGTTTCAGATGAAAACGCTGGTGAGTTATGTTTGAGTCATGTTGAGTGCCATGTGAAGGACAAAACTAGTAAGTAATTATTGATTCACAACCAGTATTTATTGCTGTTAGTGTTGTTATGACAACATAAAGACATCGGATTGGAAATTCAAAAAAAACACTGGCATGCTATGTCAGTTTTTGTTAAGTCCAACCTTCCGGGCTTTAACTAGATTAGAGCTGAAACTGTTGAGTGAATGCACAGAAGTAATCCATTAACCTAATCCATTACATTTGTTTAACTAAGCAGAATGATAGATGTTCTGCGTCTCATGTAAATATATATTGCTTCATAAATTATATCTTTGGGTTTGGTTCTGTGGGTCAGACAGATCAAGACCTTTATAAATATCCCCACAAAAGTATATGATAAAGAAAAATTGATTAATAAAGTAAATAAACCCTTAAAAGGTATGATAATAATAACTCTAATCTGTCCCAATAACTCTTCCTGCACAACATGTTTCAGCAATATCTGAATATCAGACAGTAACAGGACTTTATACTGACTTCAGTTTATTTTGTACACTCATAAAATTGAAAGCATTCTCAAGGATTCAAGGATTAAAGGATTTTTTATTTGTCATTCACAACCATACAGAAGCATGACATGGAATGAAATTATGCACTCAGGTCCCAGCCCAGGTCTCATATAACAGTCCTGCACTAAGTCTTATCTTCATCAACTTTATTGGATTCAGCATTTGCTTAAAGCAACTGAGAGAGCTGATGATTCAACTGTGTTTTTATGGTGGGTGCTGTAGTTCTGTTGAAATGTTGTATTCGACACATGTTCCTATTACTTAACATTTTAGTCTGCGGGTCATGCTGAATAAGGGAAACACTTACCACACACTACACCCTCCTAATTGATCATCTTGTTGATTCGTCCGAACATCATAATAGTCATAAAGTAAGATTTAGTGCAGGACTGTTATATTAAAATAAGATAAGACAATCCTTTATTTATCCCACAGTGGGGGTACCTAATGAACTGTCAAATGAGTGCATGTTTCAGTTCTGATTTCTAACTGATCAGATGTTTGCTTGACTTTTTAAAAGCTGTGCAACTTGCACTTTGTATGTGTAACAACTCCTTAACATCCATTCATTTAATTATTAGTTAAATTTAGAAAGTTCAAAAGGATCAGACACAGTTCAGCAAGTGCAGCTGTTTTCAGGAGGTTGTCTCTGTGTTCTCACCATAAACAATATAAATCAGCTGCATGTAATATAATTAGTTCCATTCAACGCAGCGAATGGGTTATTTTATTCAAGTCCAACACCTTAAAATCTATGAAATCATGATGTTATCTATCAGGAATATGAGTGTGGTAAGGTAGCAATTGAATATGGTAGCTAACCATTCTCATACATTGTTTTAAAGCATTATTATTCACACACTTGGCACATAGATAAAACATTAGGCTCTTAACGTTCCTCTTATAGAAAACAAGTCATACCATTTGACTAATAGTCTTTTACCTAAAGTCGTTGTCAAATGATTGCTGGTATCAACAAAAGTTTGTTCAGAACTCTTCAGTGAAATGTGTTAAGATCTTTTGTGTTGCCCAATCAAGTAAATACTACTTCCTCAGCCTGTTCAGGGTTAAACATGGGGGCCAGATGGTGAACAAAAGTTGTGCTTAAGTTATATTTCTGTTATGAACCAGTGTTAGCATTTATACTACTAAGTGCTAACATGGTGGACATGTTGTTGGAAGGATGGGAGGCTGAGGGATAGATGGAGCGACGGCAGCAGGAGCTGATGGAGAGACTGCAGTTGTAATCTTGTGTCTGGATGTGTGTGTGTGGGTCCTGTCGCCTATCAGGCTTCACCACTGGACAGCAGTCTGATAATAATGTGAAAGTGTGTGTTGGACAGAGACCGATGCAGAGCTTAGGGTCAGTGTCAGCGAGTGTGTTCAGAGCGGGTGTGTCTTTAGTGTAAGTGAGACCTCGATGTTGTGTGTTTGAGACTGTATGTTAGATACAAAGGCACATGCATGTGTGGGAGCTGGTAGATACTGATGCGAATAGCCGCAGTTATTAATACCAACACTGTCATGGTGTGGCCTTCTGCTCCAGCTGTAATCAACACATTGAAAACACATTTTTAAAATCAGGACCTCATTAATTGTCTAATATTCTCTGGTTTCTCTTTGGCGACAATTTTTTAAATTAATTTGTTAGTTGTGTAGCTTAACAATATATTTAACAACCATTAAAAGTTACTGGCCGCATACACAATTCTTCTTATTATTAACTTCCTTAAATCTGCCAGGCTTCAGACTACAGTGATCTGGAACAGTTAGTGGAAACTAGGGTGTGTTTCAGTGTGACAGAGGTCTGTGGTGAAGACAGTGAGAAGCAACTGCTTAAAATAATAAAACTGTGGTGGATTGGTATGTAGATGCCCTTTATGTGCCAGTGTTCCCGACAAAAGCTACAAGAATAATTTATGCTAAATACATAACTACACTGATTTCTTACTTTTGAAGTTCCTCAGACATTGGCTTGTTGTTCTCTGTCTTCTCTCTCAGTGCTCATTCTTTTACCTGAAGTTGGTAAAAGATGGTTCATCCAGTCACCTGCCATTCTCCCATCAGTTTCCAGGGAGGACTTTTCCGATATGTCTGTGTAACAAATTGGAAGAAAGCAAGCAAACTTTCGCATTGTGCTTTCTAAATCAGCCAATAAACCATTTGCTGTCATTCACGTGACTGATCATTCAACTCATCTTTTCTGCTCTACTTCAGAATGGAACCATGGGTATGAGTGTCCTGAGGATTTAGGCTTTTATCCACCAACTCAGACCTGAATCTCTATTTTGACATATATCTATATCTCTTGGACTGTTACTCTGTTTTTTTTATGCAGGGAATTACTCAGCACAAATGAGAGGATATTGATCTTTACTCTAAGGGCATAGTTAAGGTGGCGGAAATAGTTTTCTATTCTAGACTTTCTCTGGAAACGCAAATGTTTTCTGCAGAAGTATGAAATGGATTGGGTCTGAGTTAGATGAACTGATCATAGAATGAATCCAAACACGCTAACTATGATGGACTTGTATATATATTTGAATTCCCTGCCTTTTCTTATTATGGATGTCCATGTCAACCTTAAAGAAACGGCAGATACATTTGCTGCTTGTGACACTTCCTCATTAGAGTGAATGGACTGGTAGTCATTTATCCTGATATCACTCATGAAAGAAAGGTATGGGGGAATGTTGGAGGGGGTCTCACTACTAATCTGTCCTGACACTGTCTTTATAGTGTGTGTTTGAGTGAGGGGCTTAAACAAGCATCTGGCTCAAGCCTTGATAACAGACCAACACTCCAGTTATGTCCCAGTATTCTAATTATATGGACTAATCCCACAAATACATTGCAGGGGAAAAGAGAGCATTAAGCCCTGAAGTACACAAAGGTGACAAGAGATTAGATATTACAAACATATTACAGCTGAAGCAATGAGCTTTACATTTTAATTTTATTCAGTTAATTGAACTGCCGCATTTATAATTTGTGCTCATTTGAGACACGCTATGATGATTAACAGAAAGCGACATGTTAACATAACTTAAAACTTAAAACGTCTTAAATGTGCTAGTGTCAACTTTTAACTCCTGCTGTTAGTTGCTGTGTGTGAGGTATTGTGCAACCTATAAACAAGTCAGTTTGTTCCAGAGGCAGATCATTTGCAGCTTGATTTCACATGAGATTTTGGTGGAATGAGAAGTAAAAGTGTGCAGCAGCTGACCTCCTCAGTCAAACCCTAATGTTCACAAATGTCAGCTTTAAGCCATGATCTCTTGCGTTTTGAGTGTCTTCTAGAAAGACCTGTACTTTGTTGCTATTTTTCGGCATCCCACTGGATCCTGTTCTGGCTTTAACATGGTTCTCCAGAAGTTTGAGCATGACAAGAAATGTTCTCATTGCTGAGCTGCTTCTGTAACCTTTCAGTTACAGCCTTGAAAGTGTGTGTGTCTGCGTGTGTGTGTGTGTGTTTGTGTAGAGTGGGCTTTGTTCCTCTGACCTAGTTAAGCTGGTTACTTTGTCCTCCCACTCTGATGATAATGGGGCACACACACCAGGCAATACACCCTTCAACAGGCCAAGCACAGTTTGATAATGAAAGAATAGTCAGAGAGGCAGTGTTTAGAAAAAGATTTTTTTTTATTTGTCTGAGCATAATAGAACAAATCATATTATACTGATGAAAAAACTTATGTACAACTTGGGCTAAATGAGAAATGAACCTACAGCAGGAAGTCTTGTTAAGACGACCAGATTCTTATTTGCATACACTGAGGGGGAAAAAACTGCAACCCACACATACACACACCCTCACTAAGTCCTTGTCTGTTGCAATGCGTGTCACATTATTATGGGTTGTCTGCTGGCCACAGCGGTACAAGCACAGGGAGACAGGTCTGGATCTGATTAACATACCTCCACCAGGATGGAGTTATGTTACACACTATAGATATTTAGTTGTTTGAAGAGGTAGAGTGCTGTTTTATTTCATTACTTGGCAAAAAATAATGACAACAAGTTTCTTTTGCATATTTTCAGAAGACTCCATCCTGTCAAAAACAGCTATTCCCTCTTTTTTTGGGTGCCGTTCAGTTGGTGAAATTCCAGTTCGTATTGTCTGAAAGGAAGAGTGACTTAAAAAGAAGTCTCCAGTGGAGCCTTTCAGAGGCCAACAGTAGAAAACTGGTGTTCGCTGTGGTCGGCTCCCAAGTGAGAATGTTTGCAAATGAGCGAGTGTGAAGCAGAGTGGTTTGGAAAATGAGCAACTGTGCCCGGGAAGCTTGTCCTGCATAAATAAAGGTTGGCTTCCCTGTTGACATGCACAAGCATGGCCAGCTCACAGTTTAATGTGTGGACCGACACTACAGTCAGATCAAAACTTCGGAAGCTTCGTAAACATGTTGGTATACATTTTCATGTGCTTCAGTTTTGTGTTGCGTGAAAGATTGAGAACCAGTTTTGTCTTGTCTTGTGTTTTGCACTGTTGACCCAGGCTGGACCTCTACACCGCCATGAATCAGTGGTGGAACGAGTCAGTGAGAGCGACCTCTCTGATTGGCATCAGAATTGAAACAGAAGTGGTAAAAGTAAACAAAAGAACAAGGTTGAACGTTAAAAACTGAAGTTAAACTTACTCTTTATATTCATCTAATCTGAACACTCCACAAATACTGTCACAGCAACGTGATGTATGAATAAAAGTTGTACCAACTTGGCATGATTCAGGAGAGGTCAGCTCTGCAGCAGGACAGTCTGTCGCTCTCCCTAGCTTGGTAGTCTCCCTGTTAATAGTAACTCTCATGGTTTCCCGATTGTTCGAGCAGGTGCAGAACATATGTGCCAGCTGGTCGTTGGCTGTTGTGTTCGAGTGCAACTTTTTGGTCCAGGCAAGTGGATGTGAGGAAATGTTACAGTCGACCTTCATTCCCAGACGTTCCTTGACGTCGGTTCACTGAACTGGAGAGCAAACACAGATGAACAACTTAAGCATTAGAAGACAGCAGAGTGGCAAATTAACTCCAGACTTGTGTTGGAAAACCATTTCCTCCACGAATGACTTTGTCTCCTGTATCAGCACCTTTGACGCTATTTTGTCCTTCTAACATGCTGTTAAGCGTCTAGTCTGATTGCAGAGTTTGCAGATAGCTCTCTCCTTTGGCTGTAAAATTCTGTTGGCCTTGCTAAGTGGGATAAAAAAAATGATAATGAGATTGATCAGATAAAGCTCTTCACCTGTTTTTCTAAATGTGTTGTTTCAGGTGTCGTGTAGTCGCAGAGAACTGAGTGAAACATGGCACAGTTCCCAACCACATTCACAGGTCAGTATGTACATTGAAAGTTGATTTTTATGTTTTCTTCTCAGACTTGTTTTCTTCAGTCTGTTCTCAGGGAGTCCATTAGTAGACAAACCACAATTTAAATCTACTTTAATCTCCTTTAAACTTTAATTGACTAGAGGCAGAGTATGACAACAAGACATGCTAAACGTCAGTTTTAAAAGTATGTTAGTGGTGAAATACTACATTTAGGTATCTGTATGCAAGCAAAAGCCAGTCTCTCCTTTAATCTCTTTTTTTTAAATTTCAAATACAAATGTCTAAAGTAGCAAAAACTTCACACACAATGCCTTTAGATAGCACTTTAGCTTCAAACATCTAGCACACAGTCATACATGAGGACATATGAGTGGATATAGCTCCCGTTATACCAAATTTTTTTGCCCAACTGGTACAAAAATGGAGCCAGACGGACAGATTTCCCTTCAGGATGACAACCGGAGGGAGACAAGAGGCAGATTGACAAAAAATGCTTGAAAACCAGAGAGTATGAACAGATCTGTGACTGCTACACACTACATACCTCCCTCTGCTGAATGAAGACCAGCCTCAGCCCGGCCTCATTGCAGCTTTAGATGCAGCTGAGCAGTGGCATAAATTGAAAATGTAGTAATAAGCCCTGTTTGGAAGAGACTGTTACCTGGAGACAGAATGCTGGGAACATTTATCAAGCAAAATAGAGACAGAGGAAAGGCACAAACCAAACCGACGCAGGGGGGAATTTCTGAATCACAGGCCGTCCCCAGGTAAAACTAATCCTGTGTGAATAGGGCTTTAAACACAAAGATGCGATTTGCACTGGACTAGTATCATAACATGAACTCTGTGTTTGGAGAAGCGTGGTAGGTAAACTCACAAATTACAGACTTTCTGATGACTCTGTGAATCAGGCTTTAGTCAGGTAAGCACATAGTTACCATTTGTACAGTTAGATACATAAGTATAACATAAAAGCTCATACCACACAGAAAGACAACTGAGTCACAAACCAGTAAAATAAAATGACCTTCTATCAGCAGACGTTGGTCTTGCCTTTGAAAATGAGTCAGCATGAGTCACTGATAACATATAGTTAAATGGTCCAGAATGTACCTGGAATGTAAGACAAACCCTGGCTGGATGTTTTTCTCTAATGTGGTCACTAATTTACTTGCTCAAGACTAATTAAACAAAGTACAAATTGGACTACCAGCAGAGCATAAACACTTATAGACCGACTAATTATAGGGGAATGTCAATAATGGTATATACTGCTTCTGTGTTTGTGACATCTCCTTACACTCCATTATCGCTCTTAAGTGTTCCTTAATAGGAATATTATTACAGGAACAGAAACTCATGACTAACATATTCCTTTTATTCCTCTCTTTTATCTCTGTCTGTGTCTGTGTGCTTTTTTTGTTGTTTTTTTGGGTGTGTACCAGGTCCAGATGTGTTTCTGATCTCAGTGGATGAGAGAGCCAAACATGACCAGCAGTTTCACAGCCTCTCTCCGACTGCTGGGGGATACATCACAGGTAATCATCCAGATGCCACACATAGCTTTACAGTACATTGGTAAGGTGAGATAAGGGCACGCACAAGGCCAGTGTCAAATGCGTTATTGTTGGCTACGTGGGGAA
The DNA here is from genome assembly GCF_022458985.1 of Mugil cephalus. NCBI lineage: Eukaryota > Metazoa > Chordata > Actinopteri > Mugiliformes > Mugilidae > Mugil > Mugil cephalus. Next base: position 23,400,191 of record NC_061782.1, on the reverse strand, counting down.
CTTGATGTCCAGGTGTCAAATGTCTTCGGTGCTTGCAGTCTGTTGCGGGAAATGGAGTCTGAATTAAGGAGACTGGACTTTAATTTGGAAAGAAACATTGCAAATTACAGCCGAGTTTGCCTAGTTTGATAAGAAAGCAATATGGAACAGAGAGAGGTGTGCAGCGTCAGCGTTAGGAAAGGCTTGTATAAAACCACGACTAATTAATTCAAGCAGCTGATTGTTTTTAGCCTTGTTTAAAGTGGTTGTAGTTTTTATACCAGTACTGTGATCTGATGTCTTGTTTCTGCTTGTCTTTAAGGTGACCAGGCGAGGAACTTTTTCCTCCAGTCAGGGCTGCCCCCGCCCATCTTGGCCCAAATATGGTGAGTTGCCTAAGCAGGAATGTACGACTAGCTCAGCGGTTAATGGATACTGAGCAGCCACCTTGCTAATTTCACTATTCTGATCATCATACTCAATATCTCTATGTGTTTTTGGTCTTGCCATGTCTTAGAGTGTACCTGTCATGGTGACAGCCACTTTTATTTAAATTCAGTCTTCAGTCGAGAGACCTTGGGTCCTTATATATACGTTATACATTTGTGTATATTTGTTTCAGCAGGAAAATGAACCCTGGTACATAATTACGCAATATTAGGTAGAGGGTCGTAATGTTATGGCTGATTGGGGTATAATACATGAGTGTGAACAGACATGGATATTAGCTGCAGCGTGTCAGTCCAGTGGAGATAAACAAGCTGAAGACAGTAATTCCAGGTTGACATGACTTCCTTGTCCCGTCTACCTGCAGGGCTCTGGCTGATATGAACAGCGATGGCCGCATGGATATTCACGAGTTCTCCATCGCCATGAAACTCATCAAACTGAAACTCCAGGGTCACCCTCTGCCCCCTACGCTTCCTCCCAGTATGAAACAGCCCCCGCTGTCTTTACCCCCTCAGACTGGCTTTGGTAAGTCTGACATACAGATGCAGGAGTGTAATTGTGAAATTAATTTGGGATTTCTTCTAGAAATTCATAGCAATGGAACACTGCACACAGTTTACTGTCATAACATGGATGTAATATTTTACGGTTCATGTCACAGCTACTTTCTGTCATTCTTGTCTTGTTGGCTCCACATCAGCAGATGTATTTGATAAGGATGACGTCAGTGTTTCCTCTTCAGAGGTCACAGAATACACATTCTTTCTCTCAGCTCTTCCTCTTGCATATCAAGCCTTCAGTGCTGATCAATAAACTTCTAATGCAAACACAGGATGTTGTAATTGTTTCCTGTTCTTCAGATGTGTGCTGTAGCTCTCTCACCCCAGACTGTTGTAATGTTCAGCTGATGTTGAAACGGCGTGAAAGGTGGTGATTCAGCTGGATAATCATTCTGGAGGGTGGTTTTGTTATTTAGCAGAGTTCATAAATTACATAATAGAAACGTGTCAGTACAACACAATAAAATATTACTAAAAAGCACAGTCTCCAAAATGAAAACAGTTATACACTAGTGTACGTAATGAACTGACAAATGAGTTTATAATGTGTAAAGAGTGGGATGATTACTTATGTACTATGTACCTGTTTTTATCCAGGCATGCCACCCATGCCTCCCCTCCCAGCTTCTCTACCAGGCGTGCCCCCGCTCCCCCTGCCCCCTCTTCCCGTCGGCGTGTCGCCCCCACTCCCTCTCTCATCTGTACCACCTGCCCTCCCGCAGCCGATCGCCAACGGAGCTCCTCCTACAGGCATGATGCAACCCATCTCAGGCTTCTCCCACCCAGGTATCACAGCAGCACAAGAGGATCGCAGTATGTTTAAATGTTTGTGTTGGGTCTCAGTTCTGTTTACACATAATAACAGATAGCTCTCATATTTACAATACATTATACAGTCACATAATCTTTTATGTCTCTGTGAATGCTGTAAGTAGTGGTTGTGCAGCAGACAAAAAGAAATGTAAAGCTTCAAGTGAAGATGGTATTTCTAAAACAAACAGAACTGTGAGGGACTCACCTGAGTTAGAGGATGTCATTCACATTATTCTTCTATGTCTCCCTCAGCTGCTCCTTCCGTCAACAAGTCTTCTTCGTTTAATCGTTCCAGCACCAAGTTACAGAAGGGGTCATCGTTCGATGCTGCCGCGTACGTCAAGGATGTTTCTGTTTCTAGCTGTTAGCTCATTCATTCTCTTTAAAACCGTGAACCACGCGTTATCTGTGACAGTCACCTCACGTTACTCTGCTCTTTGCTCTCTTCCTCATACTAGTAGTCAGCCTCCGTCTGATTGGGCGGTTCCTCAGTCCTCCAGGTTGAAGTACAGACAACTGTTTAACTCCCATGATAAGATGATGAGCGGACACCTCACTGGTACGCCCCACACCAACATGTTCTTCTTCATATTTGTTGCTCTGCATTTAAATGGGCTTTGGGGCATTTCTTGATGTGTGATTTTGTTGCAGGTCCCCAAGCGCGCACCATCCTGATGCAGTCCAGTCTTCCTCAGGGCCAGCTGGCCACAATCTGGTCGGTACAGTGAAGTTCATCCTTTTAATATTTATCAAAATGAAAGACAATTGTTCTTTTAAATGTGAAATATTTCCCTTCAGGAGTTTATCAGACATTGACCAGGATGGAAAACTCACAGCTGAGGAGTTCATCTTGGCTATGCACCTCATAGATATGGCTATGTCAGGGTTACCGCTGCCCCCTGTGTTACCACCAGATTACCTCCCGCCAACATTCAGGTAAACACTGCTTCATTAGTTAACTGACGGCAGCAGCTAAATAACCAAGTTTTAAAAAGATGACTGCAAATCTATTTGGTTTTCAATCTGGTGATTTTAAATTGCAAACAGGAAATAACAGTAATACAGCGTGTTTCTTAGCCATGTGGAGTCACAGCATTGAAAGTGCGGGTGTTGACTGTTTGTGTATTTATCGCTGCGTGTGACAGGCGTGTGCGAAGCGACAGTGTTCAGTCGGATCAGAAGAGCGTCCAGGAGGAGGTGGAGGAAGAAATCGAGAGCAGCCAAGAAAAGAAATTACCAGGTGAATTGTGCAAAACGCCCGCAACGATATTTGATATTACCTAGAGCTGTCAATAGATTAAAATAACTGATTAGTCACATGATTTCCATAGTTATTTGTTTATCTATTTTAAATCTACCTCAAATAGATACTTTATAAGTTCTTATTACTTTTATCGACATGGAAGTCGACAAATATACTTGCTTTATGCAAATGTATGTTATTATAAAGGCAACACATCCAAACTATGACAAATACTGTGTGGGATACCAGGCATCTCTGTTTCAATGTAACCTGCTTCTTTGACTCATGTGATGCTGTTTTCACACAACTTTCCTTACTGCAGTGACGTTTGAGGATAAGAAAAGGGAAAACTTTGAGCGGGGGAACCTGGAGCTGGAGAAGAGACGTCAAGCTTTGCAGGAGCAGCAGAGGAAAGAGCAGGAGAGGCTGGCTGCTCTGGAGAGAGAGGAACAAGAAAGAAAGGTATTGACTTTATTGATTTTTTATTTTCTTACGGTGTGCTTCAACATTTGACTTGCCCACAGTTTATGGCTTCTATAAAAGGGCCATAAAATATACAGTGCTTTGTCATTACAACAAGTAATGTAGCTGTTTGTTCTGACGGCTCATTTTGTGGGTTTGTGTTTCAGGAGCGTGAGCGTCTGGAACAGGAGAGGAGACGACAACAGGAACTAGAAAAACAGCTGGAGAAACAGAGAGAGCTGGAGAGACAGAGAGAGGAGGAGAGACGCAAAGAGATAGAGAGGAGAGAGGTACAGAGAGAAACTGGAAATAAATATCAAGTATCTGCACATTAATTACAAAGTTATGTTTGAGCTGAGGTTCATCTGCTGACAAAAGCCTTGCACTGCCCCCCTTCACCTCTGCATGATGTAAACTTGCTCCCTGCTTTCTAGGCAGCTAAACGTGAATTGGAGCGGCAGCGTCAGCTGGAGTGGGAGCGTCAACGCCGGCAAGAGCTTCTGACGCAAAGAAACCGAGAGCAAGAGAGCATAGTGCTGCTCAAAGCCAGGAAGAAGACCCTGGAGTTTGAACTGGAGGCCCTGGTAATGAAGCATACACTATTGCATCACGTCACAGTCAGACAAGCCGAATGCACACAGCAGACAAACAAAACCAACAAAACATTTTCATGGTAAAGAATGAAATGCTGTGAATATGAAGTTTTTCAAAACATAAACCTTCTGTACTCTGGAATTCAACAGACATATGAAATATAAAAACATCAAACTTCCTGGTTGTGATTGAGGTGTGAGAAAATCTTATGTCATATACTGTGTGTGACACATTGTGTCTCTCTGTCTTTTCCTTCTGTTCTCCAGAATGACAAGAAATCCCAGTTGGAGGGTAAACTGAAGGATGTTCGGTTTCGACTGTCGGCTCAGCGAAGAGAGGTGGAGCAGACCAACCAGACCAGAGAAACGCGGATTGCTGAAATCACACTGCTACAGCAGCAGCTTCAGGTCCGTCATTCATTAGACAGACGATGCCACATTTACTTCTGCTCCTTTTATTCGCTCGAGGAAACAAATTTAGTTATGTTACACAGATATTATGTAGAATTGTATATGTGCTACAAAATATGTAATTGGAATGTGTGATAATTATTTCCATCTCTCTGGTTGTGTGTGTGCTCCCAGGACTCCCAGCAGTGGTTAGGAAGACTAATTCCTGATAAACAGAGTCTGAATGATCAACTGAAACAGGTTCAACAGAACAGTCTTCACCGTGAGTACTGCATACACTACACACATAGCAAGGCTTCAACGACTGTGATATACAGTATTTGGGCTGGGTTTAAAAAAAGATTTTCTGATTCAAATTGAACGTGATTTGAAAGATGTGGTCGATTCATAAAATCCCTGGATCTACTTTTAAAATATATGCCATTTCTTGCATGTTCCCATCAGAAATCTGGCTGCGGTCTCATATTAAGTTTAGCACATGTCCTAAACATATGCTACTAAAAAACTGATCAGCTTTAAAAAGTATGACGGCAGAAAAGAGCTAGACGAAGCAAAACCATATGAGAGATGAAAAAGGAAAGGTAAAATATTAAAGAAATAACACAACACAGGGTTTAGCATACAATGTTACTACTATGGTGGCCCACCAGGGACTCATTTACTCCATGGTCTCATATTGAATAAGAAATACTTTTGCGTGTTTCAAACAACCATGTGTTTGTATTGTTTTTCATATGCAGGATCTTATTTTATGTGCAGACATTTTATATACTATAGATTGTTTTCAATATTTGGGATAGCATTATAACAACCCCCTACATTCTATAAGTGAATTAATATTGAATTGGATGTAGTAGAATCAGGACCCTGTTAATCAAATGAATTCAGTGATACTCAGCCCATTACAGTATATTAATGCTGAGAATGCAGGAGTACTCATTATCTATCCTGCTTAGTGTATCTGAGCTGTGAAATGTCTGTCATTAACCAAGCTTTTTTCTAACGATGTCTTTGCCTAATTAACCTGACCCAGAGTCTTGCTGTCTATGCATTTGTGTGTATTCAGGTGATAGTCTGTCATCCCTGCAGAAGGCCGTTGAGCAGAAGGAGACGAGCAGGCAGCAGCTTAGAGAGCAGCTTGATGCTGTCGAAAGAGAGACGAGGGCCAAGCTGCTGGAAATAGACGCGTTCAACACCCAACTGAAGGTAAACGGCTGATTGACTGGCAGCTTAAAGTATGACAGGAAGGGACAGTCGTGGCTCTGCCTGGTAAATATCTGGTTACAGGATCATGTAGTTTGTCTAATAAGGAGATGTAGAACTAATCCAATAGATTTGACTTTTACTGTTAATCACACTTTAATCCATCTGTCAGTATTTGTGTTGTTTTATAGCACAATTCTTGTGTGTTCGTGGAGATTTGAGGAGCATATTAACTTACTTCTTTCAAGTCTCCATAAATGTACTATTGCGTCATATTTAAATATGAACAAATTCATATTTATTCACACTCTTTAGTGTATGAGAATAAGATTATTACACGATTTTGATACTGACAAGCAGAATTTTTATGTTTATTCAGCATAAAAATGTGACATAAGTGACATAAACCTTCACTGTGAAGTGATACATGACTTAGAAATTTAAATATCTGTTTAAGAAAATAGCCAGTTAATGAATTAAGTAGCTTGTTAACATGATATTGTTTTTCACCCCTCATAACTTCATTCCCACAGCTTGGTGACTAAATATCGTCACACTTTTTGTGTTTTTGACGTGTTTAAAGTTTTGACTTTTGTATCTATTCATGTTGGTGTGTTGCTATGAGTATTGATGTTGGTTGCTTTTTGGAGAGAGCTAGCTGTGCACAGGAACACTCAGGGGTAGCTTTCACCTAAAGAGTTGAAGATGGAGGGACTTTATTCTTCCGGAATTGGATCACAGCAGTCTGTTAATATTTCCTAGAGCACCCTTTGTCCCCTTACTTTGTATTTATTTTCTAACAATTTACCAGGGCGATAAGAGAGGTCAAAGAGAGGAAAGTCAGTCCTGTGGTCTGCTATGACAGAGTGGAGAGGAGAATGAGAAGGAATGGAGGAGAGCAGAGACAACACAGGCTGCAATAAACTCATTTTCAAATGACTAATCTAATGATCTCAGTTTTATTCGGTGTAGGCCACATTTACACAGTGATTTGGGAAAGCAAAGCAGCTGAGCAGCAAACAAAGAATGCAGTTCGGTAACCGGTTCTCTCCGGAGTAAAGTGCAGTCATGTCTCTCTGTGGTGCAATTCTTGCAAACGAGAGGCACAGGCCACTGAGATGTGAACTCTGTTTGACTATACTTCCCTCCGCCCTCCTTTCTACACCACTCCCTCTCCCCGAAATCTTCTCTTATCACACTGCTGTTGCCTCATCTGTCCTGTATACCCACTGGGGCTCTTCATCTGCAATTCTTTTCTGCTTCTACTGGCTGTCCTTGTCCATCACTTTCTCCCTATTTATTCTGACATAATAAAACCCTTCCTTCTATATTTTCTACTCCTTTTATTTATCTCCACCACTGGCCTTTTCCCCCTTGCCCATACCAGTCTCTGTGTGAGTTCTATGCCAACCACTGTGCCAGGATAGAGGCCCTGCGACGCCAGCTTCAGGAGGAACAGAGAGGGAGACAGGTAGAGCACACTGCCACAGCTGGACCGGGGTGGTACTGCAGTGGAGATAAACTCCAATATAAATCACAAAATGAAACTTCTGCCAGTAATGTCACACCTGGAGCAAAAAAGTTTGTATTTGGATTGGACAGACAGGTGTTTCAGTGACTTTAACGCCTTCAAACCAGGCTTGTGAAAAGCCTGATTTGTGGTGATATTTCACTTTTTACTGCTCTGTGCTGCCCCCGCCAGCCAGCCAGATGTATTGCAGCCAGTTTAGGTGTCATTGTAATTGTCAAACTGTGAGTGGTGTGACCACTGACGCACACACTCACACACTGACGGACTGATTCTAGTGTGCTGTTTTTTTTGTTTTGTTTTGTTTTTTTATCACACACCTCAGTTGGTTACATCTCCGACAAGGAGGCATGCAATACCTAATACTACTTAATACTAATACCAAGGATATAAATGATTCATTGAATGAATCATTCTTACTGTGCACACATAGTGTCAGATACATACTAACAATTTAACATCTTCAAAGTAATATAAGAACAAGTTTTTCAGAGTATTATCTAATTTAATAATTACATAAAAAACATTCAAAGTATCTGTTCAGGCTTATTCCACGCTCTGCTGAAACAAGTTGACACCTGCGCTGTTCCCAGTTTTAAGGCCGTTTCTATAACGACTCTTACAGATGTAGCAGCATATTACTCATCAGAGTGAGTCACAAGAGCCTCTCCTGATTGTGCAAGGAATATATTGTGCACTCTGTCTTTGTTTAAACTCTGAGGAAAATCATCAGACTAACTGAATACAGTGCCACTTGAAGCTATTTGCACCATCTCTGCGCAAAAATGAGTCAAAGCATCAGCTGATATTCATACAAGTCCTGAAGGTAGTCAAAGAAAGCCCAATCAAGCAAGTCAAACTGAATTATTAAACCTAGGTACGCATTCCACTGAATAGTTCATTTGTACATATCTTTGAGTTACAAAAGTATGTGAACCTTTGTTTTCAGTATCTGCCGTGACCCTCTTGCAACTTAACATTTCCAATAACTGCTCATCAGTCATCTGCTTGGGGGAATTTTAACCCATTCTTTTAGGACAGTATTGATTAATTTCTGAGAAGTTGACATGTGAGAGCAGTGGTTTTGTCCTTGCCACTCTGTCTTGCACACCAAGGTGGTTGAGTGTTTTTGTGATGGTGGATTTATCAGGCTTAAGTTAGTCTGACACCCTTTGTTACCTCTAAGACTATTACACGTCTTGCTTTTAGGAGTCTCACCACATTGGCTGGAAACACTCCTGACCAGATGAACTTGTAATCTTAGAAGTGCACTTACTTTTCCAGTTCACAGGTGTGTAATAGTGGCTAATGTTCCTGAATAAACTCATTTTAAAACATAATATTTTAAGCATAGTTGTTCCCTCAGTTTGTTTAGGTTCTTTCTTACTTTCAGTACTTGTGTGAAGATCCGCTGATACTTTACTGAAAATGTTTTGGAGAAACATTATGAGAAGATTATGTGCAAATACCTTTAAGCAGCTCTGAATGTCCAGGAAACTTGTTGATATGTCCAATACCAAATTCTGAATAGTTTTAAGAGACAGTAGTGAGAAAAACTACTTCCAAAAGAATTACATTTTGTGTTTACCTGTGTAAATATTGACTAAAACGTTAACTATGTTTGTGTCTATTGTGTGTGTGTGAATGTGTGTGTGTGCATATGTGTGTTCCAGCGCCAGGAGCAGGGTCAGCTACAGGAGTGTGTGTCAGCCGTCAGAGTGTGTCTGGCTCGGCTGCACTACGTAATAAAGGTCCACACAACAGCCCAACCTCAACCATCCCATCATGCTCCTCTCTCTCTGTCTGTCTCGCCATACTTCTTCCATTCTCTTTCTGCTACTTCTTCTTCATCTTCCCCTGAACCATCCTGACCGTCTCCTCTATCTTTTAACATAAATCTTGGTGGTAGCTCTCGACTCATTCACCCAGCTAGCTATGCTCCTCTAGTAGGCTAGTTCAGCAGTCAATTACTTTATGCTGCTGCTATGCTAGGCTAGTTTACTACACTTTACAATAATGCCACAGCCTACCACATGATGTTTCAGCCAGACATGTAGAAGCTAGTAGAAGTCTATCAGGGCACTGTGCCGATGTGATAAACCAGATGTTGATTGAGTGAGTGTGTGTGTGTGTGTTTGTGTGTCTTGTCGTCTCCTGGTGTTTCAGGTCGTTCATAGTTTTGCTGTCTTCTCTCTGACCGATTTGCTTGTCGCTCAAGGTTTCCTCACGTTGGTTGTTTGGCTGAAACACGACAGCTGCCTTGTATTGTTACAGTAACAGAGTGTGTTCTAATGGCACAGCTGGTTGTCATGACTACACAGAACTGCCCTCCCTCCCTCCACCACCACCGCATCTCCTTTCCCCTACCCCAACCCTCCCGCCTTTTTATTTATTTATTTATTTAGTTTTTAGTTTTTACTTCTAACCCATCCCACAAACATAAATTGTGTCCTGTGCAAGCTCCGCCCCACCGCCGCCACAGCCCGGACTTTTGGGGCTGGGTCAGCATCCAGTAGTGACAGAACCTACTTCCAGTGACATCCCTTCCCGTTTACCAATTTGTTCTACGCCAGCTTGAGCAGCTCAGGACTCTAGAAACCCACGCTCACAAAATCACAAGTGCAAGAAAAGGAAGAGGATTATATACTGGCAGTAGTGAGAAAGTTAGTGAGCATAGGGGTGGATTTACTGCATCCCTCGTCATTTTACTGCCTGTTGTATTCATACAGGTAATAAACGTCTCCTTAACCTGAAGACTTACATCGAACCATAAACAAGACATCATGTCTACATTTTTTTCCTTGCTCAGATTCTTCGTTTAGAGCCAAACTCTCTGTTCAGTGAAGTGTGGCTCCTCATAACAAAGGTTTCTAGATCTACAACACCGTCCATCTTTACGCCTGAAACCTTTTGTTTCCTGCCCACTGTTGAGATCTTGTGCTGGTCATTGTATGAAAGCATCAATTTGTTGCTACCCTATTAAGAAATCTGTGAACTGCTCACCTGTCTAATAGTTGCAAAGGTTAGCAGGGACACAGTACAAGGGGGTGGAGCTTGCCTCGGTCACCTGACTAATACAGACTTGCTGCTGCCGCTGCTGCTGGTGTTTGTTGTTCATGTTTGTTGTCAATGGTAACCCGTAGCAACCAGCCCCCTCTGATCCCACTTCCTCCTCAACGCTGTTCCTTCCTGTATCCCACGATGCTTTGCAGGAGCTGAGGGAGATCCATAGCCGGCAGCAGCGACAGAAACAGAAGGAGCTGGAGGGAGACACACACACACTGACACACACACACTCTCACATGCACACCCCGAGCGAGAGAAAGTCCGCTGAGCTGCAGGAGAGCAGGTGAGAATGACGTAATGTCACCTAACCTGTCCAGATTTAAAAGTTGCGCTTTGTGTTCGTCACGTGAAATAAATGTGATCCCCTCTTCGCGCAGGTTGTCATCGGAAGAAGGCGTCTCCTGGAGGGATGAAGCAGGAAGCTCTGCTCCTAAACCCCCTAGCCCCCCATCCCTCTCCGCACCCCACGCCTGGCTAAACAGAGTGACTCAGGAAGAGGAGGAGAGGAAGAGGAGAGCGATGGAGGAGGACGAGGAGGGCAGGAAAGGATCAGCAGAAGAGAAGGAGGATGAAAACAGGAGCAAGAAGGAAAAGCAAGATAAATTAAACAAGCTGTTCAGCCAGCCAGCTGACCCCTGGGCTTCAGCAGGTACGGAGAATGACTCAGTCACTTCTATGTATAATGAATGGTGCTCTAATCAACTGATGGTGTGAATGTGGGTGAAATATTTTGAGACAGATGTTCAGATTACATTTCACACCTTCACGCTCTTTTGTTCAGAGAAGGAAGTTCTACTTGGATGAGCAGCAAAACATCTTCAAGAGACTCGACAAATCTAGTTGTTTGAGCTTTGTTTTGTTTCAGTATGCCATGACCTAGATGATCAATGACCTACACAGACGCGGTCATCAGAAAAGTTTTTTTCTTTCTTGACAATAGAGAAGACTCCAGGTCCCAGCCTTTTTGAGCAGAAGGCTCCAGCCAGCGGCTTCGACCAGCAGCAGCCGCCAGTGAAGGTGGTCTACTACAGGGCTCTGTACCCATTTGACGCCCGTAGCCATGATGAGATCAGTATCACTCCTGGAGACATAATCATGGTATGTAGAACACACAAAACTGTTGGGCCCATACACACTTGTAACACAAGAGGATTTATATGTACAAAGTTACGGTGAGTGCATTAACTTTTCCCCTCTCTTCTCTGCTGTGCACACTGAAGGTGAAGGGGGAATGGGTAAGTTATTGCCCCCGGCCAGTGTTGTGCCTCCACCAATCACAAGCTAGAACGCTTGCTGTCATTGGTTCACCTCACCTCCATGTTCATTCATTTGCCAGTGGATGAATGCTTCTTCTTTTTTTTCCTTCTTTAACCAAGTCATTATAATAGTGTAAATTCTGATGTGGTGTTCTGTTTTTCATAGTTAATACGATGAGAAGAACTGTGAGCAAAAGAAATGTTCACCGTCGGACCTTTCACAATGAAAGCTTCTGTCCTCGTAAAACCTGTACACAAATAAGATTTCCCATCTTTCTTTTCAACATATTTATTCCATATTACATCTCCTTCACTTTGTCACAAGTTTAAATTCACAGTTCACAGTCACGTTTGCCAGACTAGACTTTTCAAATGTTGGTGTAGGACTGAATATGTAGCTAGTAGACAGCATGGTGGACTGAAAGGAAAATAAAAGAAGGAGTTGGGACGGATAAATGTTCATTATAGTATCCAGGTTAGCATCAAACTAGATGTTTAATGGAACATTAACTGTAACAAATGTCAAGTTTACTACTAATATGGTAATTTTGCTTCCTGGATTTCAGCTTCCCTGTTCTACTATGGCCCCATTCTGACCTTACATTAACATCCTTTGCGGTCTGATCGCATTTGGCCAGCTTTTTGTGCCTGTGTTCCCACCTGGTATTAACTACACAGTTTCAGAAACATAAACAGCACTGTTTTGTGTGTGCGCGCGTCACAACTTTGATGCACACGTTAATTTATTATATCTTTGCCCCGTTGTTGGTTATTTTTGAGATCTGCCCAAAATTAAAATTAGAAATCTGTAACCCTGGAAGCTTCCATAAGCACTGTAATCTACTGTAATGAAGCTTAATAAAGACACTGGTGACTGAGGAAATAAGTCATTAACTCCACGTCACTCCTTATACATCAACATTACAACAGTAATTAACCACATGCTGATACGTTGCGTTGTGTGTTCACATACAAGAATGAGGAATGAAGTCAGATATGTCCCAGACCACCTTCTCATGTGGTCTAAGGTCTAAGGTCAGATCTCTCAAATGCGTGTGTTCACACCTGTGTATAACGCTGGTCATTTGTGATCAGATTCCCCAGGACGGACGTTCTGAATGGGGCCTTTGAGTCTGTGTATTACTTTCTGTTGCATGCTTCATCTCACTCCGCTCCTCTGCTGTGACAGGTGGATGAGTCCCAGACAGGTGAGCCCGGTTGGCTGGGAGGTGAGCTCAGGGGGCGGACTGGCTGGTTTCCGGCCAATTACGCCGAGCGGATACCTGACAGCGAAGCGCCGATCAGCCTGCGCTCCTCAGCCTCAGCCACGCCCACCTCTGCCCAGCAGCCAATGACCACACCTCCTCCAGCGCCTGGACAAGCCTCCTCCTCCACGTCATCTGCCAACAGTAACTGGGCTGACTTCAGCACCACGTATGGTTTCGTCTTGAACTGGCAGTTTTCATCTTTGCTTTCCTTTAGTGATCCTGTCATTTTTTTGCGTATGTCTCCAGTTGGCCCTCAAACACGGCCAGCCAATCAGACAGCGAGGGATGGGATGCATGGCCGACCTCTTCATCTAACCAGAACCCTTCTTTGAGTGTTCCTTCAGCACAGCTACGGCAGCGCTCTGCCTTTACACCCGCCACTATGACCACGGGTTCCTCTCCTTCTCCTGTACTGGGACAGGTAACAAGTTCACGTTAATTAATTTAATTGTAAGACTATTATACTATATACAATAATTCCAGCTTGCAATTATGGTCTTACTAATCAGATGCTTGTGTTTGTCAGGGAGAGAAGGTCGAAGGTCTTCAGGCTCAGGCTTTGTATCCCTGGAGAGCCAAGAAGGACAACCATCTCAACTTCAACAAAAACGAGGTAGAGATCTGATTACTGCTTCTGTTTTTCTCTCAGCTCACATCTCATCTCTCCTTCTGATCTGACGGTGTTAATGTTCTTATTAATGCAGATAATCACGGTGTTGGAGCAGCAGGACATGTGGTGGTTAGGTGAACTTCAGACTGGACAAAGAGGCTGGTTTCCCAAAAGTTACGTCAAGCTCATCTCTGCCACAATGACGGCCCCCGCTGGCGTGGCAGCACGCAGCAAAAACACTAGGTAGGGTTAAATAAGCTGCGCGGAGACACGCCGAGTACGGTCATCTTCAGTTTGTCTGTTAGGAGTTCACTCTTTTTTTTTTTCTCAGATTACACACCAGTCAGAAAAACAGAGTTCTGCTCTCAGGTTATTACCCAACTTTAGCTTCACCACACTGATTTGCTTTTGGAGTTAGAACTTCAAGATCTTCTCCTCTCTACATAGTACTGGGTTTCACTTCTTTCTACAGCTCTTACGGTCTGATCCTCTTAGTGGGAGGGCAGCTTCAGATCAATAGACAGGGCTGTTAACTGCATGTAAAGATGGACCAGTGACGACTCCCTATTAGCGAAGCCAAAATATTTAACACTGCCATCTTGGTCTGGTGATGTCAGTCAGAGTCTGGATAGCGAGGCTTGACTTTATTAATTAGGACATTAGCATTGGTATTATTTTTATCTCAGGAATTAAAGCACAACGTACATGCATACCAACACCAGGCGGTCATTAATAGTAATGTCTTGATCCAGGCTACATTAACTTTGACTGCCCTATTTGTTGAACTTAATACAGTCGCATATGTGACCTAGGAGGATACAAGGACGAGAGGAAAAGCATTTACGAATCTTGATCAGCATTGGATCGGTGGTAAAAGAACTCAATTAGGACGTCCCCTGTCAAGGATGCAGCTGCTGGGCTACGAGAAGCTGACACTGAATCACAGATTGGTTGCATGTGCCACCAGCGCTAGATGGCAGCCTCCATTTCTACAATATTTTGGCTTCACTTTTACACAATGGGAGCAAGTGGTGGTATATGCCATCCATCTTTATAAAGACATAGGAACTTCTAGGACACCAGATGGGATTCTGGTTGTTTGAAGAACTTCAGATAGCATTCAAGTCTAATCATAAATTCTTCAGTTGGGTGATTGTGAAGTGACAAATCGTCTTCTTGCATGAAAAGACTCTAAAGATGATGATGGTGGCAGTTAGAGTAGTAACGATGTTTTGCTTTTATGAAAAAAAAAATAAAAGGATTGGATTGTGTTATGAATCATATTGGTTTGGTCCTTGTCTCTCTTAGTGAAGCTGGAGTATCGGAGAGCCCACCCAATGGGAAACGACCCTCCCCCTCCCCAACAAAGCCCTCTGAGTCTGGAGAAGGTAAGAACATACAAACACAAGGATGTTGCATATTTCAGTTATTAGTTTATCGAGACGACACCTCCTGGGTTTGATGTTATTGGTTTCTCTTTCATACTTTGGGTGGTACTAACACAATGGCTGTCAGACTTGGATCATTTTTTTGTAGGAGTTTTCACTTGCCATCATGACTTCTATAGTATTTAATTTTCATTGTTTCAGTACAGTATTTAATGCTTACTTATTTTTATATCCTGTTTATTCTGTCCTTAAAATGTCTGTTTTCCACTGTAGTTCAAATAAAGAATTCTCTTCTGTCTTCTCTTTGACACTGACTCTGTCCATCTCTACAGAATATGTGGCCATGTACACCTATGAGAGCAATGAACAGGGGGACCTGAGTTTCCAGCAAGGAGACATTGTCATGGTGACCAGGAAAGAAGGCGACTGGTGGACAGGCATGGTCGGGGGAAAGACTGGAGTCTTCCCATCCAACTATGTCAAACCACGGGACTCAGCATCAGAGGTGAAACATCATTTGGATTTAAATGGCAATTTTCACACGATGGGTGAAATGATACTGATTTTTCATTTCTGTCCATAGTCTCTGGGACCAGCAGGGAAGACAGGTAGCCTTGGGAAGAAACCTGGTGAGCATTTATTGATACGACAATATCTATGACAATATTCCAGTCCATAAATTGTGTTTTTTTTTTTGGGGGGGAGCCACGGGAGCAGAACTAACAGCATCTTTGTCTTCCTCTTGTCCTTTAAATCTTTCAGAGATCGCTCAGGTGATCGCCCCCTACAGTGCTACAGGAGCAGAGCAGCTGACGTTAGCTCCAGGACAGCTTATCCTCATCAGGAAAAAGAACCCGGGCGGCTGGTGGGAGGGCGAGCTTCAGGTACAAACTACAATATCATTTTGGCCTTTATCTAAATTGAGTGAGGTACCTAAACCCTGAACTGCCCCTCTCTTTGTTCTCTGCATTTAACTCAACCCATTTGTACATGCAAATTTACCCACTGCGGGATCAAGTAACAGATACATTTATCGTACATTTTGAAAGTGACTGAATAAATAACTCTGAATGGTGTTCAACAAAAAAAAGCTTTTCTCTGCTTTGGTTGTGTAAATGCAAACTCTGGGTTTTAAGCTGTTATTTAGCTACAAAATAAATGTGTCGTGGATTAATATTAGATCATTATATAGGCATGAAGATGTTGATAATTTATTAAATTGATTATTCGTGATATTATTTACAATGTATTGACATTTCAGTTGTTCGCTAACGGCATGCTTGCTTCTTCTTGGTCCAGGCTCGGGGGAAGAAGCGTCAGATCGGTTGGTTTCCAGCTAATTATGTGAAGTTGCTCAGTCCCAGCACCAGTAAGACGACGCCCACGGAGCCCACCCCTCCTAAACTGACTCCTGTGAGCACAGGTACGCAAACCAAACGCACAGTTCACGCACAGCAAGGAGGTGCAGGGCTTGCTTTTGAAGAATTGAGCTGTTAAATTTGATACCTTCTTTATAAAGTTATGTTACTCAAAGGAAAGTGGCATCCAGGAAAGTAAAAAAACCCAATCTTTTTGTCACCTTAAAGCCGAAAACGCTAACGCTGCGTCCGTCTTCTTGGTCTCTGGTCCCGAAGCTCTGTGCCAGGTGATCGGCATGTACGACTACGTGGCGCAGAACGACGACGAACTGGCCTTTCAGAAAGGCCAGGTGATCACGGTGCTCAACAAAGACGACTGTGACTGGTGGAAGGGAGAGCTCAACGGGAGGGAGGGTCTGTTCCCTAGCAACTACGTCAAGCTCACCACAGATACCGACCCGAGCACGCAGTGTAAGTACACACACAGACACGCACACACAGCCACACTTAATGCTGAACATACTAAAAGGAACATACTAACATGTGAAAATAAAGAGACACTCTGCCTCACACACACACACAAACACAGCCCAGAGCCAGGTGTGGAGATGCTGTCCCTCTCTCTTTGACCCCAGGCTGGTTTCACCTTTCACCTCCAACACTCCTTTGGGCCTCTTTGAAACCCTCCCAGTCATGCACCACCTCTGGGTGGTGTCTGTGTGTGTGTGTTCGTATGGCGTGTATGTGCATGCATGTGTGTTTACTGTATATTTGCGCGCATCAGTGTTACAGGTGTTTCCCCCTCTCCCTGCATGTGTCCCCTGAGCATGATCCACCATAGACTTGGAGTTTCTAGAGCGGAGGAGAGAGATGCCGGCTGTAGTGTTGTAGCACTAGTCAAAACACACTAATTAGATTTTATTCTAGACATGAGGGACGGTTTAGGCAAATACTGCAGAACTGATTGGCATTGAGAGGTTTGATAAGCTTTATTGCCATTGCGTGTGAATATAACAATGAGGTTAAACAAGTGCCACATATTTCAGTCAATAAAAAATAAAAAAACAAACTGAACAGACCACATATGTTGATAGAATGTCAACAAATAATATAAAAGATTCCAATAAGTTAATGAAACATGAATAGAAACAGAATTAATAGAAACAGAAAAGTGTTCATGTGTAAAACAATGAAATTGCAAAAATACCCATCAAGTGGTTCTTTAGTAAGAACAAAATATAAACATACATAAAATACCACATGCACTCTTAGCCTTAGACTTGCTCTTATTGCATTCGTGTTTCTGTCACAAACACAAGAATTAATTGTATTGTACAAGAGTTTAAAATATTAAGATGTTTTAAAGTGTGAAATACTTCACTAGAACTGCTGTTCACATGAACAGTCAATAATCAGTTTATCAAGTTTTTATTCTGGGAGGTTCTTCTGTCATTTTGATATTTGTTACTTTGAGAAAGATTTTCCCTTTCAAGTCTTAAACACAAACAGTTTTAACTTGTGTGAAATTTAAATCATTTTAATCATCCTAATATTTGAGGAGCTTGACTCAGACAGATTTGGCCCATTTTGCTTGATACGTAATTTAAAAAATAACTTGTCAATTAACCTATTTGTTTTGCCTTTAAATACTTTTTTTTTTTTTTTAAATTAGATTTCTAAGCATTTAAAATCTAAAGATTGAACTTGAACTTCCTCCTAAAATGTCACCCTTTGTTATAGGTAGTTGACACATGCAGGACTCTTAAAACACTGCCCATGTGACTGCTGAAGTCTTGTATTGAATTGAATATCATTTATGTAGCATAGTGAAGTCAAACTGTCTTCATCTGATGGTCAAAAACATTTTCATTTCTTTTTTTTGGTTGTGTGTTTAAATGAACATTAGAAATGGCTGCTGACCTGCTGCCCGCTCTAGAACCTCTATTTCTATGCCAGTTTAGACCACACCTCCACACTCTCCTGTCTTGCTGCACGCTCCACCCACCTAGCACGCGACTGGTTGTCGTCGTCGTTGTTGTTGTTGTTGTTTTGTTTAGTTGTTTTTGTTGATGTTGTTGTTGTCGTCCTCTCTCTAGGATCATATCATTACCCAGAACCCCCCTCTCCTCAAAGCCCTCAAAGAGACCCACTAGGCCACGCCCACTAGGCCACTCAACCAATGGGACATCAGCAAGAGGTCACATGACCCGGAAATGGCGCCTCTCCACCAGTAGAAGCCAGAGAGAGAGAGAGAGAGAGACAGACAGACACACAGACAGACTGTAACGTTAAAAACGCCCAGTGGTGGCGAGAACTCTGTCTATGCATGGCTCTGACTGGACTTGGCCAAACTCTGTTTATCTAAGGCTCTGGCTCCAAACAGCACTCTTCAACAAGAGGGAGATCAGTAGTCAGGCCTCCTATCTTCTTCTCCCCTATCCTTTCTTCTTCTTCTTTTTCTTCTTCTTCTTCTGTCTCTGTCTTATCCGAGATCTTGAGAAAAGGAGGAGGAGACTGAAGGAAGACAATTTGAAATTCTTTCCCCAAGATTGGACCGGTGAACATGTTTTTGACGGGATCACAGAGGCTGTGCAGAACCACCCACACAAACACACACAGACACACACAGCGTGGTGAAGTGGATAGTGGGTCGTTTTGTGGCTTTATGGGAGATTCTGTCATTAGAATCAGTTGCTCATCTCATCCCCCTCCTTCCTCTCTTTTTTCTTTTTTTTCTTATTTTTTTAATCCCTTGCTCCTATTGGTTCAGCAGCTTTGTTCACCCATCAGTCAAAAGCGCTGGCTCCGCCCCCTTTCACTAATCCCCTCCCCTCCCGCAGCTCCACAGAAAGACCCACTATCTGCTGGAGGACAAGTCTCAGTGTTTTTACTCTCCTCTCCTCAATGCCAAAGACTCTCTTCCTCCTCCTCCTCCTCCTCCTCCTCCTCCTCTTTTTCTCCTTCTTCTTTTACCCCTCACTCCCAAGGAGAGGAGAGGAAGTGAGGCAGTATTGAGATGTGTCCCGCAGCAGCTACAGGCTAAGTTTCAGTCCGCACTGCTGTTGCCTTTTATGGTTTTCTGGTTAGTCTTTTTTTCTCACGTCTTCCTCCACTAGGGGGAAGGAGACGAGGAAGTGTAGAAGGGAGCAGTGCAAAGTGCACAAGGAATGGGACTCAGCCTGAAGCTAAGACAAAAAAGCCATGCTGTAACTGCTTAGCATACCAGCTAACCAAATTACACACAAAGAACAACATGGTACAGTTTGAACACAGTGATTATGTTTTTATCTGGAGTTTCTGAACATGTATTAACTTTAAATGATCCGTTTATTGTTTTTGTTTTGTTTACATGTTTACTGCTTTTTTTGTCTGTTGCTATGGTGATGGGATGCAGTCACACTTGAAGGGCTAAGACCAAGATGACGACTCTGACACTGACACGCAGGCGGATTTGGTACTAAAGTGCACAGGGGTGGAATGATTTGTCACGAACAGAACGAGTTGTTGTCCCATCTTTGCATCATTCCTGTCTGAAAGGTGCTTTGACATTTTGGGAAATTAATATGAATGAACACGGATTTCGTCAAAATTTCAAACTTCCTTTAAACCTGTGGCTCATCTCCACAAATCTAGAAACTAATTTTTCAATGATCTTGAGCTTTACCTCCTTTGGAAGTCTTTGAGCTCATTGTTACCAGACATCATGCACAAAACAGAAGTTTTTCCACTTCCCTCGACGTGAAATCCCGTACAATCATTTCACCCCAACGGGACACTGAATTGTGCAGAATTAGCAGCTCTGTTAGGGACACTTTAGCAACACAGCGCAGCATCACTTTTCAAGCAGCTCCCATTACTGTATATTTCCAGTTACCATGGTGACACACATCCCAAGTATATTGGCCTGTCCCTCTGTTTGTTCGCATAGCAACAGACTAGTATTAATTGCCATATTGGATTTGTTTAGTTTATTCAATTGACAGTATTGTGATTTTTTTTTTTGTTTTGTTTTGTTAATGTTTACCTTCGGAATCACAAACAATGAATGAAATGATTATTGAACTTTTTATATATATATAATAACAATACAAAAAGCAATAGAGTTATTAATATTGTTAACCCGCTTGGGTCCCATTGGCTCCTTGGTGTGTCAGTATTGGAGGTGAAGCTCTCTGATTGTTTGACAAGTCAAGACCATCTGTCTTTAACAAACTGGGTTAACATTGGGAGTTTTTTTTTTTCTTTTGGTATACAGGTTTCAAGGGAGATATGTGTTTGTTTGCCAACCGATGGTCGAGACCTCTCACTGTCAGAGGGAGTATTTTAGTTTAGAAAAAAGAGCCATCTAGACCAGAGCTGTACGCCATATTGCACTGTCTAATAAAAAAAAATAATGTGTCTCTTCCGGTTACTATGCGCTCCCATCACCTGCGGTCATTTTCCTCCCTGTTACGTTCAACGCTTTTTGGGGGAGTCTGAACGCTGCAGCTGGGACAGGGATTAATTTACCTTTTTAACATTTTTAGTATTTTTAATACTTTGCTCTGAAGCTCAGCTCTGGTCTAGTATGGTCTAAGAAAATAAAAGCCCTGTATGATCTATACTTAATCTTATGAATGGTTAAATGGGTGATGCTTCATATGGTTATAAATAGCAACTCTGATGAATGGATTAACAGCCAAGCCAAATGTAACCAGACTGCACTTGGTGTCGGTGCGCGCATGAATAAATGAGTGAATGAATGAGTGAGTGAGTGAGTGAATGAGTAAGTGAACACAAAGAGCATAAATGAGGAATTTTATGGTCAGATGGAAATGCAGAAGAGTGCGACAGAGAGAGATACTTGAATGAATGCAGTGTACAGAATGTTATTAAACACAGAGAATAGAAATGTCCTGAGGTTTTCTGGGTGGAGATCTTGATGAAGCGGTGAATCTGACTGGTCCTGTTGATTAAACACTCTGAGACAGACTGCAGTCGACTGGCCTTGTTACTCATCCTCACAAACACATACGTGACAAGACATATCATCCTGAAATGTAAGAAAACGTCCTGTTAATATGAAATACAGTTGTACACCTTTAAAATGCCCTTAATTAAAACTGCATTGTGTAATGTTTTATTTTACCAGACTGTTGTTCGGAGTAAGCTTGTGTTGCATTTTTTCTGCCTTCTAGTGACCAAAAATGGAGCAGAGGAGCACCAGCAAAACTTTGTAGTTTAAAATTTTCACCCTTTTGACTGTATATAAAAAGGGAGAAACCCTCTCACGTCAACCATAGGTTTCCTGAAGACTGCTATTGAAGCTCAGTGCCTGACTCCTTCACGAAGTCAGTGATGATGGGAAAATGCGAAAAAAGTGTTTCCATTGCACTTTTGTGATAAACTTTTATATCAATACGTCTGAAAAAACACCTCATGAGAGTGTGAAAGTTTCAGAGGTTTTTCAAATTGTAGGTGTTTGCAATACCTTTTTTTTTTTTTTTTGGCAATATTTAGGTTTTACACATTTTTCCATTTAATAGAAACGCAGCAATTGTCACAGATGTCAGCTGAGTGTTATGAGTAAATATGATTGACAAAACAATTGCCATCAGAGAAGCAAAATGTTTAGATTCCACTATTGCATATGTTGTAAAAAAATAAATAAGTAAATAATAATAATAATAATAATGGAGAAATAACTTTAAAGAACAGTTAGATTTGTCACCAGACTCGAATTCTGATAAAAACAAAAGTAATAATAATAATAATAATAAAATGGCTCCACCAGACTGATCGCCCTGAACAGCTGTCACTCAAACAGTGACAGAATTAATTATGCACAACTTTAAGCCTGAATATAATTCAAACAGGTGAGTTCTATAAAAAGAAAATCCTGTACAGTTGTCATGGATGTGTAAATAAACCATAGGAACAAAAAACATGTTTGTACCAGGCTGTTAAAATCAGTATTTATTATTATTATTATTATTATTTATTATTTATTTATTTTACTATATACAGTCAATGGGATTTACTTTGCCGCCCCCAGTGGCTATTTGAGGAACTGCAGTGTGATTGGTTTTGCCTAGAATTAGAGGCCAGTTACATCTTGGTTTAATATTTGTGGTGTGAAATCCTCTGATAGCATGCCTTTTTACTGTTGAGTCTGCAGTTTTGTATCTGTCACCCTTTATTTGGAGCCACCCTTAAGTGGTCATTTGAGGAACTGCACTTTCCCCCAAACTGGCTTCATTTCTTTGACCTAGAACATGTAGCAAAGTGAATTAATATGACTTGCAAAACACATTTAACATATAATATTATATCTTCATACTTCATTTCCTGCTTCATCCTGTTTCATCGGAGCTGTGTAAAACACATCTTTAAAACTCTAGACATTGGATCTTTCTACTTTTTTGCTCCTCTTGAACAAATATATTGTAAATATCTCACTAAATACATAGTGTGGCCAAATAGAAATAGAAAAGCCTTTGTCGTTGCATTCACAATCACACAAAATTGCCAAACACCTCACATTCTTTCTTTTTCTCTCTCTCTCTTTGAAAGAATAAAATACAGACATATAAACAATAAACAATACTTTGCAACGTGCACTCACAAGCAACCCCATTCACAAAGACAAAATCAGAGTTTTACTGAACACACCACAGACTGACACTCTCATCCAGAGTTACTCCAAATGCCTAAACGTTGACCTCAGGTATGTATTAATGCAGGTGAAACAGGTATCATTTTCATCTTTGTTTTTTTTGTTGCTGTTTTTTTCTTCAAATGGTTGAGGATGTTTGATTGACAGCAGTCTTCGTGTTTCAGGGTGCGCTGACCTCCATCTGCTCGACATGCTGAGTCCGATGGAGAGGAAGAGGCAGGGCTACATCCACGAACTGATCGTCACGGAGGAGAACTACGTCAACGACCTGCAGCTCGTCACAGAGGTACACAAAAACAATGCGTTCACTGTATCCATGTCCATGTATAGGTTTTAGAGTACATGAAACACATTGACTCACTTTCGGAGGAAGCCTCAAGTGGCCATTTGTGGAATTGCGCTTTTGCTTCACGTGGGCCTAGAACACATACTTAGGATATTACAATATTTATTAATTATTCATATAATTTATTTATTTTAGACTTCAATAAATTACCCAAGTAATAGGAGAGTGGACATGTCTTACTTCAGTGTCATTTTATCTTTTTGAGTAATCTAAGGAATAAAACGAAGCGGCTGCTATGATCTCTTAGTAGTCTTAGCCTTAACAATCAGGGAAATTGGATACAGAAAACACAATTTCAGTGTGGCCTTTCTTATTCATTAAGTTAAATACAGTTAAGTACAATTAAATAGAGTTCAGTTTAGTTTTTCAAGTAAAGAAGAACACACTCCCTGTGTCCGAAATCATTTACTCACTCCATAACCCCTACTCCCTATGTAGGGTTGCACTATATAGTGAGCTCAGTCCCAACGTATCATTGTTTGACACTGCATCACTGCTGTCGCATCATTACGTGTCAGAATGCTGCAGCTCCCCTGGTTATCCCATTTTAATTTACACATTACTAGGCTACTTATATGATGATTTTATAAACAAATATGTGTGATGTTCATGAAATAAAAAATAAAATTATGTTTTAACAAAAAGTTTCATATTTTCACGCCGAAACTTCAAAATGTGTCTCACTAACAGCCATTAACGATGGAGCTGCTAGACACGCCTTTCCATCAGGACATGCTCTGCAAGAATATATTTCTCATAATTAAGATTTGAAGTAACCTTTGTGCATGTGTGTGAGCAGATCTTCCACAAACCTCTGCTGGAGTGCGAGCTGCTGACGGAGAAGGAAGTGGCCATGATCTTCGTGAACTGGAAGGAGCTCATCATGTGCAACATCAAGCTGCTGAAGTAAAGACAAATACATTTCACCAAGAAACACAAGTTAAAGTGTCAACTGTCGCCTTTCTTTCACTGCAAAAGTCAAATAAGTCTGGTACTGGCATGTATCTGGTACGAGCTCTTTTTGCTAAACCACCCATCGTTTCCCTGCAGGGCTCTGAGAGTGAGGAAGAAGATGTCAGGTGATCGGATGCCGGTGAAGATGATCGGTGACATCCTGACCAACCAGCTTCCTCACATGCAGCCATACATCAGGTTCCGTCTGTCATCTGTCGATCAGGAAGTTGGTTGATCCACTTCTTTAAGTGGTTGCCTTTCATTTTATGCTGTATTTTTTCCTTTTATGTTCAGATTCTGTTCATGTCAGCTGAACGGAGCGACGCTGATCCAACAGAAGACAGACGACAACCCTGAGATCAAAGACTTCCTCAAGGTAGAAATGGATGGTTTAAACTTTTGTGTTTTCTCTTTGAAAAGTCCAAAGACTGCTACACATGCCCTTAAAACAATTCTGCTCTCGACGGCTTCAAATTTAACGTAATGTAAAATCGACGATTAAAGAGCCTTTCTTTTTCTCCTTGTGTCTGTCAGAGGTTAGCCATGGACCCCAGGTGCAAGGGAATGCCTCTGTCCAGTTTCCTGCTCAAACCCATGCAGAGAGTCACGCGCTACCCACTCATCATCAAAAACGTACGTATTATGTACACACAGTCAAGCCACCGTCTGCTTATACAGTATCTATTGTCCTTCACTTTCCGGTTGATTTGTCCTTTGTTGTTAATGTTTACAGATATTAGAAAACACTCCCGAGTCACATCCAGACCACAGCCATCTGAAAGCTGCTCTGGAGAAAGCAGAGGAGCTGTGCTCACAGGTGAACACGCAAACACACAACACACGCTTCGACATGCTTGTTGTTACTTACCGATCTGCAGACAGGACTCAAGACTCTGACCCACGCCTCCGGCCCCCTCACTCTCTGGACATTACATGCCTTACACTTCATCAGTGACATTTATGCTGGTTATTATACTTTCATTCCATGTCTTTTTGCTTAATGTAGATTTAGACTTTCATCCAAAGCCTTTTTGTGACTTTATTACAGGAAGTAAATAGGCAAGAGCAGGGGGATAACATGCAACAGAGGGTTGGAAATGAACTTGCACTACAGCAGAGCATTGACATCTGTCCTGGGCAATCTGATTGCAAGTGGCCAGCTCTAAGTTACTGCATTACTGCATTCAATGATCTATGCAGCCTCCAATGGATCACTGTTTAGCCATAAGCTGTTTTTCTTTTTTTTTTTTAAGAATGTCGTGCGTGCCACTTGGGGAGATGTTTCATATTTTGGAACCAGCTGTAAAGTCTCTCTCTCTCTCTGTCTCTCTCTCTCAGTAAAAACACAAATCAACTTATTATTTATTTATTTATCTATGCACTAAGCTCATATTATAACTCGAACGCTGGAAGCTTCCATACACATTCACTGCTATGCTGCTGGAAACTGAAAAATCTTAACTCTACGACGTACCTTATCCATCAGCATCATCACATCAGTGATTCAAATAACAGAACCACACACAGTGTACTCATATTAAATACTTATGTTTGGTAATTCTTGTTGAGATTTATCTATTATTTGCCTACTGCCGGATCAGACTCATGGACAGAGTTGTTTGTTGCATGTGCATCACGCTGTGAAGAGTTGAGGACATGACACACATTCTAGAACAAGCTGTGCATGCATAGGGAGTTACCAGCTACAAGGACTAATTATTTCAAACAGCTAACGAGCAGACTTACTCGCTTACTCACTTAGGATGCGTTTTTCCTTTACAGGTGATCATTTATAATCATGGTTGAATGTGTTTTTTTTGTTTTGTTTTGGTTTGTTTTTTTAATACATGAGGCAAAACTCCGCTTATGCGAGAGCACCAATGTTGAGCATCTGATGTGCCACAGACCACCTCCAAGTATGGTCTGAGAGTATATTATTACATATACATCCTGGATGCGTTCACATCTGTACTTTAAGCTGTCCATTTGTACTCGGATTGCCCAGGATAGAGGTTATTGCAAGGATTGAACAAGGTCTTAGTAAGCTGGTTGAGCGGGCATCATATAAACTTATTATTTCTACTTGGGTGCTAAATTTGGCTGGACATTTTTAGATGTGTGTTGTGGTTTTTGTTTTTTGTTCAGCATGTGTTTGTGCATTTTTAGGTGAACGAGGGCGTCAGAGAGAAGGAGAACTCGGATCGGCTGGAGTGGATTCAGGCCCATGTTCAGTGTGAAGGCCTGACGGAGGTAACAGTAACACCAGCAGGCATCTTTTGTTTGTAATGATGAGCCGTACACACAGAAAACATTGACAATAATCACTTATTTCAACGTAAATAAAATAAAAAGGTTTGAAGACACTGTAGTCTAAAGTATTAAAAATAATAACATTTCCCTCTCTCCTTCAGCAACTGGTGTTCAACTCTGTCACTAATTGCCTGGGCCCCAGGAAGTTCCTCCATAGCGGGAAACTGTTTAAAGCCAAAAGCAGTAAAGAGCTATACGGCTTCCTGTTCAACGACTTCCTGCTGCTGACACAGGTGAGCCTGGGGGCTTTTCTTCAATCCATCTTTCATCAACGTACATTTCTAAATCGTTGTCTAACTCCAGTGATTTTCAAGTGACTTTTATTTTGAAAGGAAGCATTATAAATGAATCTCTCTCACAGGTGACGAAACCTCTGGGCTCGTCTGGCTCGGACAAAGTGTTCTCCTCCAAAACACACCTGCAATACCGCATGTACAAGACGGTGAGATGACACACATTCTGTTTACTGCTGTGTAACTGAGATATTGAGGAGTGTTTTAAGGCTTCCAGTACACTAACTGGCCACTTTAATAGGTACAGCTTGCTAGTACTTGGTTGGACCCACTTTTTGTCTTCAGCAATGACTGAAGTCTTGGTGGCGTAGGATTCACCAGTGGATGAATCTGTGCTTTCATGTTGTTTACTTCAAATTCTGACCCTGCCACCAGAATGTTGCAGCAGAGATTGACACTCACCAACATTTTCCATCTATCTTCTATTGTCCAGTTTTGTTTGTTGTAGCCTCAGTTTCTTTTTACAGGCCCTTGTGTGGTCTCCTGCTGCTGTAACCTAACTTCTTCATGGTTGCTGCCTTCAGTGTTTTCTTCTACATAACTCGTTTGTAACAAGTAGTTATTTGAGTTACTGCTACCTTTTTTCAGCTCGAATCAGTCTGACAATTCCCCTTAGACCCGTCCATGTAAAACAGATCCCAGCATATCAGCAATTTTGGAAATGACTGGCATCAAAAACCATACCATGTCTAAAGTCACTTTCTTCGCTATCCTGATGCTGATGCACCATCCTAGAGTTAGTGCACATAATTGTTGTCCCACTGTGGCCATTGAGTGTATTTCACCAGTAATGCCCAGTAATGCCCTTTTCGAAACAGCTTTCATGCACCTGACTCGTAATAACAGAGATTTCTTGTCCCTTTCAGCCAATCTTTCTAAATGAGGTGTTAGTGAAGCTGCCGACAGACCCGTCAGGAGATGAGCCTCTGTTCCACATCTCACACATAGACAGAGTTTACACGCTCAGAGCTGAAAGTATCAATGAAAGGTATGGCCCGCAGGCGCACTCTTTTTTGTAAAAGGTTTCATTTTGTGGTTTTTTGATGATCAACTTTACTTCCCTCTAAAGAGAATTTAAAAAACCTTTGGCTACATTCACAAAGCATTGTTCGTTGTTAAAAGTTGCTCTGAAGTTAAAGTAAATTAATTCTTGTCATTCATGCAGCAACCCAGCTTTGTCCCTTATCTCAGGAGTTTCCTTTGACTTTGTTGCAGGACGGCGTGGGTTCAGAAAATCAAGGCGGCTTCGGAGCTCTTCATTGAGACGGAGAAGAAGAAGAGGGAGAAGGCATATCTCGGTATATGTGCCACTTAAATTAACTTTGACATTATGACCTACTTAATATTGTGTAAGTCCCCATTTTGCTGCCAAAACAGCCCAGATCCTTTAAGTCTTGCAAATTAAGAGGTGGATCCAATGTGTATCAGACTTGTGTGTGTCCAACACATATGAGGTCTGGGGACAACAAAACAACCACCAGTGACCAACCTTGAACTTGATGTGGCATTCCTCAAACCATTCTTGAATCATCTTTTCTCTGTGGGTTAGCGTTATGCAGCTGAAAGAGGATGCCAGGGACTGCTTCCATAAAAGTTTTGTGAAGGTTCTCAGTCATCCAGATGTGAAAAAACTGTCTGTACGAGGGCTGTTGTACTTGTAGGGTTGTAGGTTTCCATGAAAGAGTGTATATGGTCTGCTGCAGTGCATAGGTAGGCGGCACGTGCCAAAGTAACATCGACTGAACAACAGGACCCAATGTCTCCCAGAGGAACATTGTCCAGAACATCACACTGCTTCCGCCAGCTTGGTCAGGGCTAACCGTGGACACCTTTCCATCAGAACCAACACTAAGCTACAGCAGCTGGAGCTACAATAGCTTGTTTGTTGGATTGTGCAACACTGGTCAGCCTTCTCTGCCCACATACATCATTGATGTAGACCCTGTCCCCCAGATACTGGGAAGAACCCATGAGAACTGCAGTTTTGGAGGTGATCTGATAATTTGGCACTTAACAAAGTCTCTCAAACCCTTCAGCTTGACAGTTTTTCCTGCTATATCTATTACACATCAACTTTGAGGACTAAATGTATACATTCCATCCACTAACAGACGCCATGATAACCATATAATCAACGTTATTCTCTTCAGCTATCAGTGGTCAAGATTATTTATCATGTCCATAAATACCGTCTAACATCTCTGTGTCTGTATCTGTCTCAGTGCGTTCTCAGAGGGCCACAGGCATCGGTAGACTGATGGTCAACATCGTGGAGGGAATTGAGCTCAAACCATGCCGCTCTCATGGTATGTGTTTCAGCTAACTTATTACTTATTAGCTGCTAGCATTTCTCTTAGCTTTAAGACACCAATGCTGACTATCATTATAATGTCTTCAGTATCCGTGTCTGTATTTCCAGGAAAGAGTAACCCATACTGTGAGGTGACCATGGGTTCCCAGTGCCATATCACGAAAACATTGCAGGTGGGATCACTTTTACTACCTTTAGGGTTTATATTTATTTCAGTGTCCCATATCATCCCTTCTCTTTCACCCACTCACTTCTTGTCTCTCTCCACACAGTTATCTTAACATCTTGTCATTGAGTGTATGTTAATCTATAGTATACCATCAGCTGTTGAGGCTTAATCAACTCCTAAGATGGCCGTGTCTTTTGTCATTAGGAAGTATTTAATAAGTTTTCTCTTTTGGCAGGACACGTTGAATCCTAAGTGGAACTCCAACTGTCAGTTTTTTATAAAGGACCTGGAGCAGGACGTCCTCTGTGTCACCGTGTTTGAACGAGACCAGTTCTCACCTGACGGTCAGTGCTAGTGTCTGCACTGTCCTCCAGGAACGCTAATGGCTTTCATTTCCATTTTTATCACACTCTTTCTCTCTGTCTTTTGTCTTTCCATTCTCCAGACTTCCTGGGCAGGACAGAGATCCGGCTGGCTGAAATAAAGAAGGACCAGGGCTCTAAAGGACCAATCACAAAGAGGCTGCTGCTCCACGAGGTTCCCACGGGAGAAATTGTCGTCAGGCTGGACCTCCAGCTGTTTGAGGAACCGTGAGACCTGGGCAGGATTAGAACTAATCGATTTAAATTGGACTGGACAGTTGGGCTGGATTAGACTAGACAGGAAGACTGGACTGGTCTCCCATTTCTCAGTGCATACATACAAGCTGTGTTTAATCACGTTAAACAACAAAATTATCTAGATGAACTGGTGGCTTGGTAGCCTTCACTTGTCACAGATTACCTCCTCTTTGGTTACATTTGGCAGGACCAAGGTCAGGACATTGAGTCAGTTTATTTATAGTTTCAGTCACACAAGAGGATCTGCAGTATAAGGAAATGTGCACCTCCAAAGTACAATATCAGCTGATTCCTCTATTATGACATAATCGTTTAGCCCCATTTGTTGAAGAGGACACAAATACTTTCAGATGCAGTTCTAGCAAATTTGCACAGGCATCTGAGTCTTTACAATGAAACGGTAAATAAAATAGTCATTGTCTCATTTTAGTTTTCAGAGATTAATATTCCATGAATTGACAACTGGGCTCTCTGACAGTCTTAATAAATCAATATGTCTCTACTTAACACAAGTTAACAGCCGAGTGTGGCCGACTCACGTTGTCATGAGTTGACTTGTTGAAGGGGTGATTGTCATTGTTGTGACATTGTTCTGTTAAAAAGTAGCCCATTGAAACAAATGTTTGACGTCTAACTACGTCATTGGAGGCCAACTCGATTTAGATTTGTAATGCACCAAGCGTGGCCATTTTCTTGTCTACCAGTGCAGCTGTAGCTCAGTGTTGTTGGATGTCACCATCTCTTTAAAGATTAACTCGTGGACCATGTCAAAGTCAAAGCCGGCTCATCTTCATTACACAGCATCAAGAGTCTGTAGCTTCATATCTTCAGTGGAAACTGGTGGACTGTTAACCTGATGCATTTCTGCCGGTGGTGTGAGAGCAGCTGTATACTCCTTATTTAATATCATCACTAATGTCTTACATATAGTTTCATGTCTTAGATCTGGTGCATTCCAGTTGTAAAACATACTGATCGAACAGATGCTCACCATGAGGAGGTGTTCGTTCACCAGGCACGAATCATGTGGCACTATCAGGAAAATGAGAACCAAAATCAGTCCAGTCTGCTTGTGTCCTCCATCGGTCTGATCCAGCCTCTAAGATCATCCAGGTCTTTGCTATTTTCTTTCCTTCTGCTTCATCAGACACTCCAGTGACAATCCCAGCCCTCCTACTTTAACCCAAGCAAACCCAGACCTGTGTGTAGGTGTGTGTGAGGTTGATTGTCGGTGTGAATGAGCGCGTACGTGTGTCAAGGTGGACAGGCTAATTAAAGGCACGGTTCAGTCAACGTTTTATTCTTAAGTCTCTCTCCAGGCTTATAGTTTTGAGGTACTGCATGTTAGGGACCTTGACATTGTGAATTTATTTAGTTGCTTTTTCTCTTTAGTTCTGCTCACTGAACACTTGCCACATTCCCTCAGAGAGTACAGATGCATATGTACAGATTTAAGGAGAAGTGCTAACAATGCTAATAAGCTGAGAATATTCATAGATATTACTCCCTGTTAAATGACAAGTGTCCGGTGTGAATCAATTTCAGACAAATGTCAAGATGTCCCTTTCACATGCATTAATTATAATAATATGGCTGAAATACAGTCACCCAGGGAACAGGTGTGACAGATTTAAAACGGAGGTACTGTAAAGAAGAATGTCTTAACTTTTCTGTGTTTTGTTTTTATTATTATTATTTTTTTATGTTGGATGCACACAGGGGTGATTTCTGTCACACGTCTGAACTCTGATGTAACGTTGCTGCTGTGTTGAGCTGTCACAGTGGCCGTCACTATGCAGGGAAAAGGAAAATGAATTCCAGGGCCCGCTGCTGGACTGGGACCCTCACACAGGCTCATGTGGTACTGCTTAAAAGTATTTTATAGGAACCATCTCCACACTTTAACCCCCGGGGGAGCAACTTTACTCTGCGTCGGCACTCCCAGCACTTTCAAAACAGACACTGTCGCTGATGTGAGAGCAGAACAGGACACGGCTGATTTATATCATTGTACAGCAGCCATTTAGAGTACTCAGAGTAGGAAGGTTTACCTGGAAGTTAAAAACCAACAGTCCTTTCAACATGGGCAGCGTAGCTATTAGAAAATGCACCTCAGTTACGAGGTAATAATGCATTTGTGTCAGAGTGTTTTATTCTTTTTGTTGTTGTTGGATTAATCCAGAGTCAAAATAAACTTGCCACTAAGTGCAAAAGTGGCTACGTTTACATGGACAGTATTTCTTCATTCTGATTGAATTCATTGTGATCAGTAACATCCCCCCAAACATTGGCCACTATAGATCTTTATTGACAATGTTCTTGTGCTGCTGTGAAGCATCAAATCTTCCAGAAATAGTAAAGAAACAGAAAATCTGGAATTAGTTGTCAACTTTACTGACAGCACTGAATTCATTCAATAGAAGATGACCAAGATGTTTGTGTTTTTAGCCTTACTTGAACAACCATTTTTTTTTTTTTTTTTTTGTGCTACTTCCATGTCCCTGTCCCTGTTTGCCGCACATGGAGCAAACATGCTCCAACAAAATGAATTTATTCCAACCAGAGAGAAGTGATTAGATCAAGTCAGCATCGGCATTTTGTGAGCCATGATGACTCACAATGTGTGAAAAGTTTTAAAACTGGTGCAATGTTTCAGAGGAGGTCAAATAGTTTAAAGAGGGATTTAACAGACAGTTTGGCACATCATGGAATTAGCCTCCTTGTTCTTTTACAGAAAAAAAGACGACATGTGGTTTTTCTTATTGGTTCACTGGTTTAAGTACAACTGAGCATATCATGAAGTCAGTTTTCCATGTTGAAAACTCAGGAGCTTCTTTAAAGGCAGCATTAACCTTCCACGTACACCTGGCCCGCCTGAGTATTCAAATAGCCGCCGTTATCAGTCACCAGGGCAGATCACACTCCCAACTGGGTCACCCAGCAAGGTTGTAGATACATTAGTTAGCTAGCTCCTCGGCCGATTAGTAAATCCAGGTAGTCGTTTTAACTTAACGCCACAGTTACACTGAGACAACAGTTACCTTAGTGACCAGCCACTGTCCAATCAGAAGTCAGCAAGGCTCAGCAGCTTGACTCTAGAGGAAGGTGTGAATGAATGTTGGTGTTTCCCCAGACCGAAACTAATGAAGATGATGATAATGATGAAAAATGAGGATGATGATGAAGTTGTCTTACATCCCTCTGTACTGTTAACCCAGTTCTCTCCACACTGTACTGAAATTAAACCGGTATGAACCCATTCTTACTGTCTACCTTCCAGGTTGTGTATAATACTGCTGTTATCTGAGAGTTAATATATGAGTGCTAAGGAGGGGGGAGGGGAAGGGGGGGATAAAGGCAGCCTGCTGTTAATTATCACTGTAGAAGATGATGTACGTTGTTGTCTTTCAATGTTCAGAATAAACTTCAGTTGGACCAAGACTGCAGCTGTCTGCATTGTTTTTCTTTGTAGCATTTACTTGGTTTTAACCAAACTTTAATCATTATTGCAGTGATGAGTTGCTGTGGCTGCCATTTTTGCGCAGGGTAGCCTTTCCTCTTATTACTGTCAAAGTGAAAATAGATTTCTAAGTCATGTCAATTAATTAAAAAAAATAATATAATGCCAAAAACTGCATAGGTGGCTAAATATTGAGTTAAAGGGTTGATTACTACTTAAGTAACCTCCTGTAACTCAGTATCTAATGGGACAGCAGTCCCTCCAGAACATTCACTCATGCATGTAGATTTAGCTTTATGCTTTACTGGAAAATAAGCTTTCAATCAAGTTGTAGTTTTCTTGCAGACTGAATCCGATTGTCTTCCAGGATTAGAGTACATTTTGCTGACTACCAGGATCTGCTGCCAAGTAGCATCCACATGCAGCGTGATGCTGTTACCACCATGCCAGGTTTGTGGTGATGCAGACTTAACATAATTTGATGGCCAAAAAAAAAAAAAAAAAAAAATCAATTTTGGCCTAAGCAGACTAAAAGACATCTTCCATATGACCTTGAAGTCTCCTTCATGCATTTTGGTGAACTATAGTTGAGATTTAATTGTTCTTTGCTACTCTTCATAAAGCTTTGTGTGGCGAAGCCCCTTTACAACAGCCTCCCTTATGTCAGCTACTGAAGCTTTGAATTCCTTCACGGTAGTCAGAAGTTTCTTGGTGATCTCCCTTGCCATTCTTCTCATTGCACTAATTTACTCTGTTCATTTCTGCCTTTTTGTTGAAGGAGAAATAAGCGGCCTCATGTTCAGCATATGTTTGTGCGTGGGCTGCAATTATAGCATCATGTCGAGGGGTTAATGCTCCATTGAACAGCAGGTGGAGCTGTCAGTGCAACACCTCTCTATTTGGCTCCATTTATCTCCTCTCTCTGCTGCTCGCTCTCCTTCATTTTCCGATTTCTTCGGCTGCATTGTGTAGTAACAGAAGCAGCATTTACCAAGTCGACCCCCCTATCCTCAGTCACGACTGTCACAGAAATGGTGTGAGTCACAAGTGCAGAAGAAAAAAAAACAGCACCAAACTACATGGTAAAATGTGCAAATATTTGCATTTTTTACTGTTTATCATTTATTTTAGACACACTTAAATAAACATATGTAAAATTATATTCAAAACTATTCAACTGTGTAAATGGAGAATGATATTTCTTTCCTTTATTAAGAAATACAGTACAGTCCAGTGCAATGACAACCAGCACAGACATTTCAGAGACAATATTTCAAAATATTATTATTATTACACAAATACATTGACAAGAGAACATAAATCCAAAGTCTTCGTGGCTTTCATATTAGTGGAACATCAAATAGTTCTAATATATAGGGAACAATGTGGCTCAATACAAGTAGATATCAAGCTGCAAATATGTTCCCATAATTTGGTAGAAAAAGGGCAAAACCAAAATAAATGAAAATGATACACTCACGATTCGATACGATTTCCGATCTGGGTTAACGATGCGATTTTCTCAGGATTTTTTATTTTTGTATTTATTTTAACAGAATGAGTTTGGAACTGTCACACATCTGTATCGATTTTTAACTGTCTCACAGTGCATCGTTACATCTAGAACAGAATTATTTCTATTCTTAATTATTATTAATTAAGCCCCCATACTCCTCTGCATGATAGGCTAACGCTGGTTTGAAGTTCGACTCTTTTCTCGAAATCCTGAATGATGAAAAAATCTACCTCCTCTCAGTTTTGTTCTTATGTATGGCCCTAATACGCAGAATCCAGCTGCTTTGGGATGAGCATAGTGATGAGGATCACATATACTGTCAATGGGATCAGGATGTTGCTTTAAAATGCCATGCAGTGACGTCATTGGGTTTAGGGGGCCGCGCTGAGTGCCTGTGCTGAATGTCGGGTTGCGGCGCGTGCACGTGTGCGTGTGTTGATTTTTTTTCCCCCCTTGCTACATCAGTCGCTCGTGACGACTACTACACTCTACCCGGTTGTTAAACCTTAGCGACGACGACGTCAACGATCGCTGCTAAAACGGTTCCAGCTGTTTGTGTGTCCGGTGTCTCTCTCTCTCTCTGTCTAGCTAGCAGACTGACTAACGTTGCTTGTGTTCTCGTTAACTGGCAGCGTTGTCGTCCTTTTTTTTAAACCGCGTTTCCTCACGTTCTGTTATGTGTGGACGCAACTCTCGCTGACTAACGGATTATCCTGCACCCTCTCCTCGGCTGACCGGGAGCCGCCATGGAATGCCGCGTTCTGTCCATACAGAGCCATGTAGTCCGGGGGTATGTGGGCAACAAGAGCGCCTCTTTCCCATTACAGGTAAGCGCAACTCGCGTGCGCTCATTATCGGACAACGCGGGCGACCAATACACCCGTTATCGGACACGACCCCAGTCTGACACGTTTTTGCTCATTTTTTTGACCTCGACATTTCACGTCGTCTTTTTATTAGCCTTAAGCTGGTCCATATAAACGCGTGTTTGTTATGAGGATTTACGTTCATGACACGATACAAAGTTGATGAAATCGGGGCTAATGAGAATCAGTTCTTCGCCTCACCCTCGCTGCCTTTATTTGTGGCGACCGTTAGTTGTGAATTATTTTTGGTGTAAATGGCTACAACGGACGATAATGAAGACACGACAGTATAATAAACTGACGGTCAAGAAATATTCGCGACGACAGCTGTAATTTTTATTCTCCAAAATCTGACCCCCCATTTACTATAAAAAAAATCGTTTATTTCATAGATAAAACGTAGGAGAGTCTTTGTTTTTCTTTACATTCACGTCCGGTTTATTTGTCCATGGTATAAACGAGTAACTCATTTGCTGAGGGACACAGTGAGACGACACCTGTCATTGAGAATGTCCGATAATGGAGCGAAGTGTGAGGTTTCATCCACCATGAACGTGTTCCTCCGTCCTTTAATGACGGAAAGCTTCTTCGCTGTTGGACAGTCTGTGGCAGAGTTGTGTCTGATAGTGGGACACCCCCCTCCCCCCTCCCCACCCGCCCGCCGTTAATCAAAGGACCCCTGAGAGGTGAAAATGAGGTGTCTGCTACCTGAGGACTCAGAGGTCACTCCCCAGTCCTCTAGGTTCTTTGCAAAATCTATCTGATAATAAACCCACAGTCTCATGCCTCTATCAGTCATCCTGCTGTATGGATTCAAATCATGTTTCATGTCTCCATAAGATGGATAAATGATCAATACTTTGCAACTTTGAGTTTAAATACATAGAGTCAACTGAGGTTTATCAAGTCATTGATTTGTGCAGATATCTTGCTCTTTGCCTACAAAGGTTTATTACAACTTTGCTGGTAAATTGCAGTTTAAATTAAATGAATAAAAATAGTTAGTTCATTGTGATACAATGACCATTAGAACCAGATAATGACCTGAATATTTTAATATGAATATATTACAAATCAAAACCGCTGTCTTTCAAATTAGAACGACTACAACAACCAATAGCTTCAGTCAATCAGTCAGCAAACAATTCAGTGTTTGTAACAGGTTATTAATCAAATCAGAAGTGGTCACGACAAAGGAAATACAAGCCTCAAAGATCACTAAAATCATGTGCTAGTGCTACGGTATACTGTATAATTTTCAGATACAAGGTCCTTGTCTCTGTTTCTAGACTCTGTTAATTTTCAATCTTAGTAATCACTAAACTGACCATCCAGGGCATGGTATATTGAAAAAACAAAGCTGAAACAAAGGCCAACTGGACTCATTGGCTTTCCTGAAGATGTTCCAACCAAGTAGCTTATTCAGTTGTCAATGGCTGGTGTGGGTTTTATTAGGAACATCTGTGGTTAGTGACAACCGAAACTACTATGTCTTTAATACGCAGTGCTCAAAAATCAAATTTAGGAATGTGGTCCTCGTCCCAGTTTACATGCACAACTGATGGGAACATGTCCTCCTCCACACTAGGTGGCGATTTGTGTCTTTTCAGCTGGTTAATACGGCCCCTTTTCCATATAATGAACAACTCAAGCCGTTTTAGCACGAGCGCCGTCTCGTCCTCTTTCCAAAAATGTATGTTTCTGGGAGCTTCTGCTATTTTCTTCTGCGATCACCTCTCTTGGATGTCTTTGTTCCAGGGTCATATGCCAGTGCAGTAGTTTAAGTCCGATTAAAGCGTATAGATTACAGGGAAAGTCGATTTCCAACCACATTATCTGGTTGTCTTAGTCAAATAAGGAGAACTCCGGTATTAATCTGAGTAACACCTTTACATGCACTTAAGTTTTCCAATTAGAGTTGGAAATACAAGCGAGTATCTGGATGTCACAGGCCCTAGTCATGTCAATTTCAATTGTTCTGAATACTAAACAAATGTGGTTGCCCTAGTTTAAGGTTGTTTTTGGTTTGTACCATAGTGGCAAAGTAGCAAATTGTTCTTTTTGTGTCTGTTTTCTTTGGGAGTTCATCCTCAGCCATATTGTATCATATCAGTGTTATAAATTATGTCATCAGCAGGTATCAGTTGAATAGTTTTGATACCTGTATTAAACTGTAATGCTTTTTCTTTTTTTTTTCTTTTTTTTAAATCAGAAACTGTTTGGCATTGACTCATTTTTAACAGTATTAAAATCACTGATCTGAATTTATTTGAAATGATACAGGGGTTTTTCTTTTTTCTTTTTGGGATCCCTAGTGTTGACATTGAGTGCAATGAGCCTAATTCATAATAACGATTCTGGTTCATACAATCCACTAGCAATAGTAGTCACTTGTGATAGTGAGGCTACAGTAAGTCCTACAGTACATGTCCCATTATCTTGAAAGGCAGTGGCTCGTTATAAGAAGTACTGGATTTATTTTTAGCCCTGTGTCTCCCCAGGATGTGTTTTGCGGTTATCCTAATGGCTGCTGGGCTTTGACGCGTGTCACCAGGGTTCACTGCAGCCACTAATGTTTGACTTCTACGCCTAATTTAGTCCAGTTTGTGCTAGACTAATGTTGTAGTAGTGTTTGCCAGTATTAAAACCACTGATGTTGTATATTATAGAAAAACCTTAACTCTAGCCACTTACAGCCGCAGAGCCACAGTTAGGTTCACTGTCAGCACTATTAAGTAGGATTAATTACTAATTTTGGTATCAAAAAGGTAAACTCTTTACTGAGCAGTACACTGAACAACAACAAAACAAATCATTGTTTTTAATAGCATGAATCACTGTTGTTGTTGTTTTTTCCAAGTTTAGTTCCTTACCAATAAATTGGAATTTAATTGTCAAAAAATGCTGGTTTCATAGTCACTAAACACAGTGGTTTTAATTATGTGGTAAGTTGACATTTAATTCAGTTCAATTAAATTTTATTTATATAGCTTCAAAGTATTAAAAGTCTTACACATGTTGGTTGGTACTTTATGCACTAACGAGACAGTAAACAGGTCATGAAGGATGTCTAAGTATTGTTGACTTTCAGAATAACGGTCTTGATTGTGATAAGTGAGAGGAGACGTACGCTTAAACAGGCACCATGGTTTAGCCTGAATGAGGTTATATGAGAGATGGATCATCAGTCTGTGAATGAAACATAAATGATGTTTATGGACATAAGCAGAAAACAACAACAAAAAGATGTACCTTTAGAATTCAGTGTAAAACCGGGTCAGTGAAAGAGCTACTCTCACTTTTCAAATGAACTCGTTTCAGCTGGTGGTCAACATCAGGCCTAAGACGATGATGGTGATGATGATGTCAGCAAGTGTGCTGGGTATCCCTCTCTGTCTACGCTGTTAGGACACACAGTCACTGGCCTGTCAGCAGGCAGGGGATGGCGGTATGAGGAGGCAGGGCCCTGATTGGCTGCCACAGGATTCCTTCTGGTGACGTCACTGAAGATGGAGACAGACTGCTGTAGAGCTGAGCTAGATAGATTTCACACAGAAGCCAAAGTCAAGTCCAGTGATGCCTGCAATCAGGGTGCAAAATGAGGATTTCTTTTTAGCATTCACAGCTAATACAAAGTAGCTTTACAGCAGCAGTAGTAGTAGTAGTAGTACTAGTATAGAGTAGTATTTATGGATATGAGGTTCATGAAAAGCAGAAATACATAAGAGCAGAATAAGAGAATGCACAATGTATTTTTATGTGTTTCTATCCTTGGGTTGCACACAAACAGCATCTTAAATGACTGCCGAGGCAGTATTTTGCTCAAGGACGCTTCAGCACCTCAGATATTTGCTGGGAAGGAATCCTGCTGTTGCTTATGTCAAAAAAGCTCTCAGGAAAATATACCTTTTTAACTATTATCAAAATCACAGACAGAAGCTAAAAACAGCTGTCGGCTCATACATTTTCAGGCACTGATCTCCAAAATCTTTCAGAGGAGAATGAAGCCTTGTGAGAAATGTACTAATCCTCAGTTGTTAACGGCCAGACAAATCTGTATTTGATGTTTATTTTCAGGCTTTGTGATTAAAAGGAAATCCTAGTTGCTAGACCCGGAACGATCAGTGTATATTCATCATCATTTTCTGAATAGTAATAGAAAACATTTATAGGGTACAAACTGTACAAACTGCCTGTCTAAACGATGAGTTCAGGCTGTTTTATTTTTTTTTTTTTTGCCTTACTCATTGAATTTCTTAATTGAATACATGTGGGGTTTTAGCCCAAATGTGACTTTTTCCTGAGTCCTCCAGTAGTGCCATTATCAGGTCAACAAATTTGATTTATTACTCATTTACACACAACAACATCCAGACCACCAGCCTCTGCAGAGCTTAGGCCTCAGGTGTTACTAATGAGCAGCTGTGAGCATGCTAAAATTCACAACTAAGGATATGAAACACTGTTATTTTAGAGCATGCTAACATGGGCATGTGACCTGAAAGAGATGACACGTGGAAACAAACAATAGTAAAATGTCAGATTTGTTTTTGGAGCCATCATAGCTGAGGAACGCAGCCAGCTGACATATCATTTGTGTTGACTCAGATGGGATCAGACTGCAGTGTGA
This sequence comes from Mugil cephalus, assembly GCF_022458985.1. Classification (NCBI taxonomy): domain Eukaryota; kingdom Metazoa; phylum Chordata; class Actinopteri; order Mugiliformes; family Mugilidae; genus Mugil; species Mugil cephalus. Next base: position 23,359,873 of record NC_061782.1, on the reverse strand, counting down.
CACACATTAATTAAAGAAACCCCTCATTTGTCACTTGTGAGCGGGACTTCCTCATTTGGGAATTCACCAAAGGTGTTAAGTGTTTCTTTAGAAAGGCAAAATGTTTGCTTTTAATGTTGCCGTGTTGAGAGCCTTGCCTCGAGTGGAAGCTTTCCAGTCAGCGGCAATTTAAACAGTCTGTGTCAGTGACTCAAGGCTTATGAATAGAGCGAGAAAAGATGCGACCTAAATAACATATTCTTAGCCCAATGTACATCAGTAAGCTGTAAATACACATTGGTTGCCAATTTGGATCAGCCAAAGGAACATGTTGTGATAAACAGGTTTTCTAAAAACAGTCTGGCACATTTTGGAGCTAACAGAAACACAGCTTTGCAAATACACTGAGGAGGCTACAGGTCAGAATCCCCTGGTCAATTGATACACAATCACTCTCCAATAAGACATTTATCACTTATACTCATTGTCATCAGACCAGTAACTTTATAAATAACATATCTTGAATGGGATTTAAAGATATCACATACATACACATACATAGTTTTCATTAAACTAAAGCAATGCAGTCTAATTCAAAAATTTAAATGTAACTAAATTACATGTATAAGAAGTTTAGCTTTGCTGAAGCATTTTTAAATATGTCATGGTAATTTTGTGGGTTGTATTACTCATTGTTCAAGTGGAATTCAGTTGCAATACTGTTAGCTGGAGATTTAGCAAATAGAGTAGTAGTGTGTACCTTTCTCGTTTTACATTTAAGTTACCATCTACTCAACAGGGATGTTCTTGTGTAGGCAGAGATTTCATTCAGTAAGAAAGAAACTCAAAAAAAGCTATTTTGAATAATTGCCAGAAAAAGAATAATCCCTCTTAATATGAATTTGAAATACTAGGTGTGATCGGGACATGGGAAACTCAAATAACTCAGCAATTTGGAAGCGGCCAATGTGTATTAGGATCACTTATCTTTAGTAGTGTGAACACACTATCCATCCTTGCCACATTTTTGGGCTGCCTATTCTACTGTTTTCTTGAATTATGCCTCATTCATTCAGCAAAAAACAAAACAAAACACCCAACTGCCAAAGCAACAGCACCGAAGGTGTTGTCTGTCAGATCTTAGTAGTGGTAGGAAATGCCTTTTATTTCCAGATGTGAATATGTGTACTTCACTCTGGTCATTTGTGACCGGATCACCCGGGACACATGTTAATACCAGGTCTGAACAGGGTTTATGTTTCCTCAATGTCTCATGCAGGAGATATAAACACAGCCATTCACTGTGCTTTTAGGAGCATTGACGGATTCATCCAAGGTCAGAGTTAATATCTCCACTCACTCAGGGAGGTGGTGGTGGTGGGGGGGGGGCTCCACTCTGAAAAACGATTCTTGTATCTCAAAGTCACATTCAATTGAGAAGAACAAAGAGCTCATTCATTCTGCTGCCTTTAGCCCAATTAAATAAAGTCATCCAGATAACAACTGCATGTGGATGGGCCACAACAGAACTAAGAGCTTGTTTTGGAATCGCTCCAGATCTGCAAATTTCGGCTGAAGTTACACTGAGATGATGTTATTTTTTCATCTCCTCTAACAGATCACAGCCAGGGTTACATCCCCTTTGCAGTTTGAGGTCCACATATGAATCTCCACAGTTTTATCTACAGTTCATTATGTTGCTTTTCCAGTCTGCAGCTCTCCTGTTTTTGTGTTTTGAGCTGTAGCTGACGGCTGTATTCAGATAGAAAACTCTAAAACCCACAATGTTAGGACCTAGCTGGTGAGCACAGTGAAGCATTTAGCAGCTAAGAGACAGATATTTCCCTCAAGGGTTGAGACTAAAAATAGACCTAAGAGGAGAGTGAATGTCGCACTTGCATTTATTAAGTGGACACTAGCATGACTCCAGATGAGCACTAACAATGCTCTATATCTGCCGGAAGGCAGTCTAATAGGAAATGAGTTGTTATAGCTCAAATAATTCTCTCTGTGTCTTCTGTTTTCAGGTTTTAGGATTTGAGGTGGACTCAATCAACTCTGTGCAGTTCTCCAACCACACAGGTGAGAACGATGGCATACAGCCATAGCCCGTGTTGTGTGACTGAGTGAATGTTTTATCTAGTGTGTTTGAGTGTACATGAGTCAGTCAGTGCTGCTGGTGTCGTGATGAGATGTTAGCGAGTGTTAAAAGAGATAGTTGCTTTAGAAGCAGCGGCCGTGATGAGTTCGGTTTTGTTGGGGGTGTCAGCATCTTCACTGGCAGCTCACAAATGGAGATGTTTCTGCAGGCAGCCAAACTTCATTCACATTTTATAAGAGCGCTGTCAGACATAAGACACTTCATATGAATGCAGTGAACATGCCTCAGGTGGTTGCAGCATAAAGGCGCCTGTGCTTGAAAGGTCCAGTCACCGGTATCAATGTTCCTGACTACATTTACACCATGAAAACCAAAGACCATCCCAAGCAACTCAGAGAAAAGGTTACTGAAAAGTCAGGAGATGGATTTTAAAATAGTAAAACACCAAACCCAGTTCAGTTAAATCATTTAGAAATAGACAAAAACATGTTTAGTGCACGTGTAAATATGCCTAGTGCCCACTCTGAATAAGACTAGTGAGAGACGCCACTGAGACACCTATGGCTACTCTGAAGGAGACTAATGAGGAAGGACACAACTGTTGTATGGGTCATCACTAGTCAAAGCTTTATAAGAGAGCAGAGAGACATTAAATCTCTACTACATTTCACCACGAAGCATGTGCTGAGTTTGGCAGCAGCAAGCGCTGCCACCAAGCATGGTGGTGACATATAGAGTATGGACATATTAAAATCCAATCCCACAAAGTCAATTAAAAAGTTATCAAAAAAATAACCGGAGATGGGGCTAATTTGATTTTGAGGAAACACGGGCTGAGCAGCCCCAGAGGGGGCATCTCCCTCATCCCTCAGTGTCACATGTAATATTTTGATCTAATTGTCAGTCCCATGAATGAATAATCTGCACCGTTTTCCGCTGATGGGTGACCTCAGCTCATGTTATTTGAGGAGACTTAACTCAAAGAATGAAGCAGCTGTGAAAACAAATATATTTGTCCAGCTGTTGCTTAACAGTGGACACAATAAATCCACTACACTCCATCATTACATTAAGTCACTTTTAAGTATATTTAGTTTGTTGCTGGTAAACTATCCTCCTTAGTTGATAAGCCACTTAACAAGTCGTCCATCATCCGCCCTGTTTGTTATTCTGTGACAAAGATGATGACCTTAAGGCCATCCACGTCATGCTTGTCTAGTTTTTCATTTTCTCTAATGTGAGAGTACAAATCCTCGTAACCTACTCCATTTAATTACCCCAGTCTGAAAAGGTCGAGCTGTAACCTGATTTTAATGATGCTTGTGAGTGTGTTTGAAATCAGATATCAGGCTGATTATTTGCTTTCGTGGCACCATAGGTGATATTTAGCTTAAAAATAGTGAAAGAAAGCTGCTGTGGTGTTGAAGTCTAAGGGTAAACATAATTGTTGGTGTAGTGTTGGATAAGTGTTGCTGTGTAGGCGGCATGGGACTTGAATGTTGCAGATGCAAAAATAAATGCCACAATTTACATGTGTTTTAAAGTGTTGCAGCATGTTTGTCTGTCATCCATTAGCACCTAGGCCGGTTTTGCTTACTGATGGGTTAAAAAGCTCAGTTATGATTTAGCTTTATGTACAGGATACTGTACATAAAGCTAAATCATAACTGACCAGCTACCACTATGGCTTTAGCCCATTCTAGCCTTACGTTGGAGCAGACGTATGTAAGCTTCTTTATTTTCCAGAGATTCAGTTGGGAGTGGGGCCTCCCACAATGTTTGACTCACTTAAGGCACTGCTCCTGTTGTGTTTTCTGCTTTGGGAAGAACACGACACCCCCAGCCAAAATCTTGGTGTACTTAGTGTACAACTTATATGCGACACACACAACTTCACCATTTTGCTTGTCGGAGGTTGGCAGCTTGAGGGACTTTGTTTACATTGTAACGGTTGTTAGGATGTATGATTGGACAATGACCATTTGGGGGCAGGGTTTTGTGAAAGGTCAATTTCTTCGAAATAAAAGATCTACTGGTAACGTTCAAAGGTGTAAGAGTCCATGCTTTGACAGGTCAGAGCTGCCCTATACATTAGTAGGCAGCATTACTCCAACTCATATTGCGGGATGCAACATAGAACAAAAATGGATGTTTTATTTTTAGAAATTAAAAACACTAATTGGTGACAGAAATGTAACTCAGTGAGCTTCTGCAGCTGAAGTGTGGTGTCTCCTTTGGACCTTTCCAACCGTGCCCTTTATTCACACCTTCACAGGTGTGGTAGATAAAGCTCATTGAGCCCATGTCCAAGACACTTGCACCATTACAATGCCAGTTGGGGTGCAAAGTGATAAAAACCATCATAAGGACTAATGTTATGGGTGATTTGTGTATATTAAATGGTAAAAAACATGAGTGCCATTTCCAAACTACCAGAAATATGTGTTTAAATGTTTGTGTTGGCCAGTGCTGCTCCTTGCCAGGTGCCATTGAGTCACGTTCCAGACACTTTCTACCTCTACATTCCAAATGAAATTATTATTATTTGTTTTCTATCTCACACTGCTCCTCTGTCCACACATGGCTTCCTAATCTAAAATGAATTTAAATCCTTTAAACAGGAGACACCTAAGAATGACTGATCTAATCCTAGGTTTCAAGATCACTGCTATTATCATCCCACTTGCAGAGTAGACAGTGGAACAGATGAAGAAGTTTGTCTTGTGAACAAAAAATCCTCACGTCTATGGTATGAATCTGTGTGACCTTAAACGCCTGAAACTATGCTGCAAGCTAAATTGTCATCAGTCGTGTATTGCAGTTTTTTTTTTTTTTTTAGGAGACTGTATAATGTGGCGTGACATATTGGAAAAGACGTTTGCGTCAAAGAGGGAGAGAGAAAGTGAACCGAGAAAGGGAGAGAGGAGTGAAAATGGATCAGAAAGAGGCAGAGAAAGATGGAGGGAGTGGATGGGGACGCAGTAAACAGAAGCAGGCGTCGGGAGTTGCGACAGCAGCATGTGATGACGACAGAAGCAGCTCTTATCTGTGGGCCTGCCTTAATTTTCTCTCTCGCACACACACGCACAGACTGCTCATCTCTATTTCTTAGCCCCTTTGGCTTTCTCCCGCCTTGTTGCTTAGCAACCAGAACCCCCCCACCACGTGACCTGGCTGTGACTCACCTGGAGCTGCGACATCATGGGCCTGCAGCAAACATGTCATACGCAGACAGACGTGCCCCGACGCATGCTTACATTGGCATTCACGTCACATACATATGCATCCATGTTGGTACAGGACAAACTATACTTAACACAGAAACTACACACACTATATCACACACTATATCACAGTATACGTGTTTTTGTTAATAGTGGGGCCTATGGATTTGACCTCCACTGGCTTCCCCTCTGTCCCTGTCTGGCCAGATACAGGCTTCTGCTGCGCCAATTTATCAAGGATAAAAAGAAAAAATAAAGCTGTGTGTTTGTCCACTAAAAGATATTTAAGGCAAGATCTTGTTGAGAGAATCATCCGAAGCTGTACTTGCTGTCTGACCATTTTCCTTATTCTTTACTTGTCTATCACTTCTGATTTCTCAAAGTACCACGCAGTCCGAGAGCCATGATTAAAAAAAAGTGGAGTTAAACAACATGTGCATTCATGTGTTATTATCACATTCACTTTGACAACCCTTGTTGTTGCCTATAAATAATCTTGGCGAATTGTCATTACTGATGTATTAATGTTTTAGATGTAACGACAATTGCAGTTATGTGCTTTTCTGGCACTTATAGCATTGGCATTAGCATTATATTAGTCAACAACTTGGCAAGCACAACAACTCCTCTCCTGTCCTCTCTGCAGGTTATTCTCATTGGAAAGGCCAGGTGTTGACAGCAGACGAGCTCCACGTCCTTTACGAGGGAATCAAACTGAACAACGTACACCACTATGACTATGTTTTAACAGGTGCACACTTAATTGAATCTTGTATTACTTAATACCCCTTCTCTTTTGGGTTCTCTTTATATTCTGTATTTATGTGCAGACTGAAGCTCCTACTATACAATAAACATTAACTCCAAATTTTATCTTTATTACTTCAGCCATGGAATTTGCAGAGCAGTCACCTACAGCACACTTTAATAATACAGACACCAAAACAACCAAACCAAATCATGTGTTTGTGATGTGTTCAGGGTATACCAGAGACACATCCTTCTTGGAGATGGTGGTGGACATTGTTCAGGAGCTAAAGAGGGCCAACCCCAACCTGGTGTATGGTAAGGAACCACCATATTTTATTTTATTGTTTGCAGGGACTTATTTTTCAGTGACAGAACCAAGACGTCAAAAGAGGAAAAAAAGAAGAAAAATTAAGTTTTTATTGCTTGATTCAGTATTTGGTTGTAGGAGTTGTGTAACATGCATTAAATAAAGACCTCTATAGTTTTTTCTAACCTTTAGCTAACTTTAAGTCAGATAGGATAAATAAAGTATCTAATCTAATCTAATCTAATCTAATCTAATCCAGATATATATTAGATATTCAGTTTGCAGCATTATATTGTAGCAAATGCATGTTGACTTTATGCATTAGCTTCCATGAATCCCATATATATATTGAGGCTTCTCATCCCTCTAAAGTGTTGTTCTGTCAGCTGCAAAAGCTGCAAAATTGCAGTACTTTTTGAACACCAACCTGTATTTGTACATGATTGTGCATAGGTCTCCTTCTAGCTGGAGGAGTTTCATTTTGTATGTACCGATCAGTTTCACTCAAATCAAGACTGATGCAGCTTTGCCTGTAGACACTGTGTTAGTTGATCTCCTGAAGTCCAACTGCCACAGCTCAAAAATAATAATAACAAAGGCGGCGTGATGTGTTTGACTATACTGTGAGTGTAGAGTGAGTAACTGTTGATTTCATGTGTGATGAGGAGGGCGATAGTGTAGCACTTAAAGGAAAGTGTTTCCTAGTAAAGAGAAAAATAAGAAATTTGACCAACTACTGCTTCATTTAAATTATAATTTTGTGACTTTCGTTCTTTATTAAAAATAAACACAAATCTTAGATAAGGTTAGTTAAATTATAATGTTAAACATAGATAAGATGATTGGGTTTGTTGTTTTAATGACAAGTATTGTTGCCTTTTTTGTGTTCATGAAAGAAAAAATCCATATAAATGTACGTCCCCTTGTGGTGCAAACTTTTCTCTTCTTTTAAACACAGCGTTCAGTGTTTTGATGCTGCCGTTTAGTCTAAACGTTTTCATTTCAGTATGCTGCCTTATATACATTCACATCTCCAAATCCAGCTTCATGCTCCCTATCACTGCAGTGGCTCTGACTGTGTTATTGTCTTTTCAGTATGTGACCCTGTCCTTGGGGACCATGGATCTATGGTGAGATTACTGGGACTTGTCCTGCCTTATCTAATGTATGTGCGGCTGTTTCTGCTAATGTCTGTTTGATGGTTTAAAGTGTGTGGGAGGAGGCTGTGTGTGTTTATCTGTGTACTGTATATGTGGGATTTTCTGCGGTCGTGACGTGGGGGGGTGTTACAAGCCTCATTTCTTATGACAGATGGATTATAGTGATGTGACAGAACTACATATACACAGTGACTCACTCTCACTGTGTGTGCATCTCTGTTGTGTATACAGGGTATTAAACTGTGATGCAGTGTCAGACATTAAGATCATATTCTGTCAGTTAATGATTTAAAACTGTGAACACAAAGATCAGAAAAGCTTTGATCAAACCGAGCCCACACATCTGTGGAATTCACCCTGGAGAACAGGATTTTTGTGTTTTTATTGTTATTTTATTTCATTTTTCGTTTCCTCAGTATGTTCCTCAGAATCTTTACCCGGTCTATAAGAACAAGGTGGTTCCTGTTGCTGACATTATTACCCCCAACCAGTTTGAGGCCGAGTGAGTATCTCAGTTTTTCTTTCGTTTCTTCAATTGCAGTACGTCAGAGAGTTACCGTGCAAAGAGCAGCATATTAGCTCAAAACATTTTTATGTAATGCCACTCAAGTTGTTATCTAATACCTCTATTTTGTGTTCCCAAAAATACACCGGAGTACCCCTCATGCATCACTCATTTCAATTTTAGTTAGTTGTTTTATTCCATACTGTATGAGGATATATTTTCTGAATCTGCATGATGATAATATTATAAGTAACGGTCAAATCAAGATACAGATGTATCAAATGCAAACATACCAGAGTCATCGGTATGTTTTTTTCCAAGGTAAATATATATGTTTTTAAATATATTTTTAAATAAAATTTGAAGGATATAATTTACATTCTTCAGCACGCTGTCAATGTTTGAGTGACTCACAAGATTATACATTATAAAATTAATTATAAAATATGGGGATAAAAACAGAAGTTCTGACTCATGAGAAGCTGAACCAACAAAGGTTTGACATTTATATACGACAGGGATTTAAACCCGTAGCTGATCTGATCGTCTCTGCAGAGCTTTATGGCCAAACTGTGACCTGCTTCAAATGATTGATGCCAAAACTTAATCTAATCACCCTGTCACATAATCTAAACTACCTTAGGAAACATTTCAGTAGCATAACTGAATGTTCAGAAAGGCAAACCCGGGCCCTGGTTAGCTACGGCCCTAAGATGTTGTGTGTTCTTTTGCCTTGATAGTACATTCGATTTAAAGTCCTCAACTATGATAGAAAACACTGTTGGTCATAAGTTTTGTGATAGTTATTTCAGTGTCTCTATGAATTACTTGTTGATTATCGTGGAGAAACATGCAGATGTAAGGGCTTTCTCACCTTTTAACAGATACATCCTCCCTCTTCTCCTGCATTGCTGCATTTCTAAAGACTATCAATTTTCAGCCAGAGTTCAAGAGACCGACTACTCCACCTGCTGGTGTTTCTGTATACCTACATCAGACATAAGGTTCTCTATACATAAAGCCCACTCACATGTGTGGGAGTAACACTCTCTTACCAGTTCATTAAGTACACGAGTGAAAACTAGTCTCGTACTACATTTTAAAGGTTCTGGTATTTAGCATTTGATAAAATACCTGAAGGAGTTGTTTCAACTGTATTTTTGTTTTGGAGGCTATTGTCTTGTCAAACCCATTTCAGTCAGTTGGCAAATAACAGCAACACTTTAGTAAGACTTCACTTTAGGGTTAGGGTAACCAAATCTATGTGAATCTATGTATTCCAGTGTAGAGATGAATTCATCAAGTTTTAATACTGCATCTTTTTGGAGACATTTCCATGTTAGTGTTTTTGTTTCAGTGTTGTTGACCTAATGATTATTTGTATTCCAGATTATTGACAGGGAAAACTATCAGTACAGAGAAAGATGCTGTAGAGGTAATGGATAATATTCTGTTTCATCCTCCTTTCCCTTCTTGCATCATTTCTTTGTTTACAGAACAAGTTGCTACAGCTTTACTCTAACGGTATCTCACCATCTGTAGGTCATGGACCTTCTCCACGCTATGGGCCCAGACACAGTGGTCATCACCTCCTCTGATCTCCCCTCCAGACTGGGAGACCGCTTCCTTGTGTCACTGGGCAGCCAGCGTCATGGTAGGTTTTGTGTAGCAGACTTTTTGTGTGTTTTTGCACTCTAGAGTTTGACATTACTTGCATTTGCTGTTCAGTTCGTCCAGACGGCAGCAGGACGACACAGAGAGTTCGAATAGAAGTTCCCAAAGTGGACGCTGTCTTCGTAGGAACCGGAGATTTGTTTGCTGCTATGCTGCTAGCATGGACACATCACCACCCTAATGACCTAAAGGTGCAATAAAACTCAAGTGGCTAAAAGATGAAGAGGCAGATATGTGAATCCTCAAAACTAAATGATTACTTTTCCCTTTGTGTGTTGTCAGACGGCCTGTGAGAAGACATTTTCAGTGATGCACCATGTTATCCAGAGGACCATATCTTATGCTCACGGTAAGTTTAAAACTAAAACATACATAAACTAAAAACAGCTCCCTATGATCTGTATTTTTCTCAGTATTTTACGGAGCCTATACTTCAATTAACAAAACATATTGTTTAGGCAAAACTGCCTGCAGGTGGCACAAATGTCCAGACCACAGCAGATCGTAAATGCAGCTGTTACTTTATTTGTTATTTGTTTACTTGCTTCAGCAATTTACTCACAAAAGGTTTTCAACTGTGGTACAAGTCACTCCAAACAATGTGTGCATCAACAAAATACGTTGTAATGTGGCCTTACATTTATTGTTGATCTTTATTTTATCCTCCCCCTAACTACCATCCCTCTGTCCCTTAGAGTTAGCAGGTCCTGGTCGGAGGCCCAGTCCGCCCCAGCTGGAGCTGAGGATGGTTCAAAGTAAAGCCGACATAGAAGACCCTGCCATTGTTACGGAGGCCACAGTCATATCCTAACATTGCCGACCCATAAGACTCATACTAACCTTGCCCTCTTCACCCATAAATCTCTCAAATCATGTATCTCGGTAAAACTCTCATCATCATCCAGACTCCTTAAACACCTTAGTATTGTAACCCTCTTTAGTCCTTTAGCCCCTTTAAGTCCTCAGTGTCCTATGCCCTTAAACCTCTGTCCCCTTTTACCCTACCCCTGTTATGGAACCAGAGCCATCGATAGACTGAAGGTTTGGTCAGGATGGACTGTGATGGCCTGCGTCTTTTCTAACAGGATCTGAGAGTGGAGTTCATAGTTGTTTATTAGAAAGAGTCAGGATTTTATTGATATTTCTCACTCAAGATTTCCTTGATATTGAACTGAAAAAGCACAATTCTTAAAATGCATGTATAAGGGTGAAACAGGGTTCAGTCCTTGGAGTAATATTGGTATTTTTCACATTTGAATACCTTACCACAAAACACGGGGACCTCCTGGATGACTTATTGATCTGATGTAGCATTCAGAAACAAAACAGCAAATTCACAGTTAAATTGGTCCACAATCCACAGTGAGTTGATTCCAGCTGCTGAATGTTAACTCTAAACTCTACCTCTAAGCTATTTAATAGAAACTTGCCTACTGTCTTGCTCTGTTACTGCCACTCCCCTCAACTCACATACTGTTTATTTCTGACATTGTTGCACTCTTTACAGTCCACGGCTGTTGCCAATAGTCAGGATTTCAGCAACATAACATTGTTTTGACGAACTTTAAGAATATAATGATCAAACACGGTTTATCAATGGCTCTGCACACGACTACTTCGACCCCCTCCTTGTCTTACAGCAGTGATGTAATGGTGACCAAGTCTAACCCCTGAGACCCCTTGAAAATATAACAAAGGAAAAAAAAAACGCACAATGTATAGTTGATGTATAGATGTTGTACTATAACTGTATCGGACCATCTGTATGATATCTTCTATATGATCTGTCTATTGGACCATTGTGTTGATGCTACTGTACTATAGACCATACGTACCACAATATCACTCAAACCAGAAACAGCCGGGCTGGCTGTGGCACGCCGGAGGCTCGCGTTGTTGTCACTTGTTAGTAACTGTCTACTAGTCATAGTGTAGAGTTAAATCTCCTTTATCTTAACTCAACATAAAGAAAAAAAGGGCAACCTGAGCTGTCATTCAGCCAATCAGAAAACCGGCTGCCTCAGTGCCGGAACCAGCCCACATCACGCCGGGCGGTTAGTGGCCCAGCTCTGGCCCAGAACCCTATATCTGAGATGGGTTGTGCCACTGAATTACCTGGAGGCCTCGGGAAGTTATAAAGTTCCCTCAGAGCAAGCAGAAGCACTGTAAAAAACTAGTCTCAACATGAATCTTTAAATGAATCATAAGATTAGAGATTTGGAGTAATTTCTTAATTTCATTTTTAGCCCGAAAATTTTAAGGAGATTCAGTTTTTATTGAGAAGATATAGTGATCAAAAGCAGGAAATCCTCAGATTCAAGATAACAGAACTAGCACCTTTGACATCTATAAAAATTCTCTGCAGTATCTTCTATATGAGTGGTACTCGCATTAAAACTTCGATTATTTGTGATCTGACTTACCTAGTATGTGATATGTAAACGTATTGATAGTATAACTAAATCTTTTATTTCAGAAAATCAAAGACTGAAACTAGCTACTGAACTAGCTAGCTTAACTTTCCTCCTTGAAGTTATTGTGATTTACTCCTCAACTCGGAATTGCAATACACTGTTGTCCACAGTGAAGTAGGATTCAAACGAGATGAGATCTTAACAAGCGACTGTGGTCATGAGCCGGATTCAAACCAATAACGTCGCAAGAACTTGGCATGTGCCTTAGCCCACTGCGCTACCAGGGCTCCACAGGAAATGAGATTTTACGTTTTTTTTTTTTTTTTTTAAAGTCACCTCCAGGGTATTTTTTATTGTTTTGTTTTTTTCTTTCTTTCTTTTGATTTCAGATTTCAACAATATATTGGCAACATGAAACTAACTAAAGTGGTTTTGGAAACCAAATAATAAGAGGCTTAAAAAAAAATCAAAATAAAAAATCCAGATGTTATCAGTGTCCAACCTGAGCTGGATGTAAGGTTCTGGGCAGGCCAGTGTAATTCTGTACTGCTGTTGTTTCTCTATGGACTGTACTGTGATACTGCCTTAGGAACCTAACATCATAACTTCACAATACTGCTCACTGAAGAAGAGGTGGAGAGGGAGGAGGAGGAGAGAAGGAAGCATGAGACGTCTTAAAAGTAGGAACTTCTTGACAACAAGTTTTTGTTCTACAACTATTCAAGTACCGTGCAAGGACTGATTTTTTTATTTTTTATTTTTTTCTCTTTTATTATAGATTAGTCTTGATCAACAGATATGTTATTTGGTTTACACACTGACAGATGTTCATCACTGTTTCCCTCAAAAGTCCCAAATATTAAATTAACAATATAAAAGAGAGAACACTTGTGGTTTATAAATGACTGTTGTTTTTAGGGCTGTTTACAGACACTGAAATGTGACCAGAATACACCTCTTCAACTAATGGGTGAACCAAAAAAACAGTTGAATTTGAATTAGATTTTTGTACCAGTACAGTTATATCGTCCCACTTTAGCAGCGATTGTCATATCATCATCAGGCTGCTGTGTCTGTGCGTTTGACCAGCCAGCTCTCAGCTCTGCTGGAATCAATGTGTGCACTATCCAAACCTCTGCTTCCTCTCAACACACCAGTCAGCTGTATTAGTGGGTCAACCTGTTGTGTCTGTGCGTGTTGTGTGTGTGGGAGAGTGTACGTACATGTGTTTATAACTGTCTTCATGGTCACAGGGTTTTTTTGTGTATGTGAGTGCATGAGAAATGAGAGTAAACCCCTGAAAAGAAAAGTGATGATATATGAGTGAGGAGGTTTTTTAAAAAAAATAATTAAAAAAGAGGAGGGGAGGTGACAGTGATTCTGGTATTTCCCGTCTGCTAAACAAAGTACAATCTTATATGTTTCCATGATGTCTCACCTTGCCTCTCTCTTCCTCACCACCCTACATAACTGCAACGCCAGTCATCATGTCTGTATTGCTAGTTTTTGAACCTTAGCCTCGCTGTGTGCGTGTCCGTGAGTTAGATGGTTATACTGTACTGTCCTCATATTTCTCTGGTAGATTCTCCTGACCCCTCCCTTCTTTGTCCCACACTGCTCCGTGCCATTTTTAAAAAGTAACTCTTCCTCTGTTGTAATTGCATCTGTTGACTCACAGCACATGCAATTCTCCCACTAAACATCTGGACAGTTGCATCAGCTCTTCATATTGAGCAGCACCAGTAGAAGTTGAGAAACGAGTTGGGCAGCTAACATTTAATTCAGCAAACATCTGGAAGAGCACCCAATCTAATCACACGTTTAAGAGGCTAAATTATATATTAAATTATTCCTAATCTCTTTGGTACTAACTTTTACAACCAAAGATTTATTGATCATTTAAAATCTGATCCCAATCAGGTGTGGTCAAAACTACAAAGCCTAGTGAATCTTTGTAATGTTGAACTCATCAAGGCTAGGAACAGCTGGTGCAGCCATGATCTGGTTAATAATCCACAGTTTCTCCTGGGCCTGATTCAGGGCTGACTTGCTGCTTCGTCTTCAATACTCCACCACTGTGGGATACCGTAAAGAATTATCTTAAATGTTGGCGGTTTTATGTCAGTTTCAGTGTGCTGTCACACTTGTTTGACCAGCCACAGTTGACGAAATGGGAGGTGCAGCCAGCAGATATGTGGATCATAGAGTTAGCATCACTTTTACCCAATTCTCTTGCTGTTAACATAGATCTTGATATATCCAAAAAGCATAGCTAAAACAAAGGCAACTGGACTTGATAAGTTTCTTGTTTAGGTTTTGTGAGTAACATCAGTGGAGCAGCACATTTGAAGTAATAAAAAGTTTTACAGAGTTTAATAATCCCCTCGGTTGAAATGTCTTGAAGAAAACTCATAAAGCTGTAGCTTTTTTTTTGTATATACCATGACCTGGATGACTGAGAACTAAAGACTAAATTGTATGATTGATGCTACAAATGAAAGCAGCTGCAAGGTCTGCGAAGTAGAGATGATTTATTTTATATCCAACATGCGCAACTAAGTGAACAATAACAATCAGGATGCTGCAGTGGACTCTGTCCTAATCAGGCCCTCCACCTCTCTGCCTGTAATTTAAATGGATACATGACTGCTTGACCACCACTCTCAATGCTTTCCTCCAATCACAACCCCCCTTCTCTGTACCTCTCGCGATACACTTCACCCTTCCCTCGTCCCCATTTGTTTGATTACAAAAGTGACCATCACTAAAAACTGCAACTGTCCAACCATTTGACTCCACCTGTGGTTCTCTCTTCTCCTCCTGGTCCACGGTCTCATCCCCACCATGTTGTTTTCTTCTGTTCTCGGTGGCCAAAACAAAACGAGGAAATGTAATAATCATTGTTTGGTAACTGTTTTTAGTGCTATGTTTTTGGAGCGTTTCGAGTATTTTCTAACATGTTACAATAAAAGATTGTAGTGTACAAATTCACATTTATAAAGTATATATATATAGATATATATGAGAAATGTATGTTCTAATGCAATAAAGAGAGATTAAGAAACATAAAAACTGGATTGATGTTTTTTTGCTGTTTTGTGGCTGTTTAACCTTGAAATCATGGAACCGAAAATCCTCTGGAAAACGGAGCTTCTCTTTGAACTCTTTTAACTTTAAGCTAGCTTTAAGCAGTGTCTAACTTTAAGACACTGAGGCTATGTAAAGTTAATCAAACACTAAAGCAGGGGATACCCATTACCTATGGTTTACTATAAAATGATTAAATGTGCCTATTTGGTTTGCTAGAGGTCAAGGCCTTGAGCCACCCAAACACATTAGCTAAAAAAAATCACTGGTACTTCATGAATTAGGAAATGTATTTCTTCATTAGGCAGTCGTTATTAAGTTGTTTTCATAGCTCTAATTCATAGACAAGTGGCAGTGAAAGGTGTTCGCTTCACCACACAACAGCCCATGGCACTGCGGGGCATCAGCATGTCCCGGACGATGTGCCACCTGTTGGCCTTTGCATCGTAGCGCTCCACGCTACAGATTAAATTTCTGTTGAAGCCTCCAGCGACGTAGATCTGGTCCTCCAGCACCGCAATGCCGAAGCTGCTCCGACAGTAGAACATGGGAGGTACCATGCGCCAGTGTTTTGCTACTGGGTCGTAGGCGGTGGCGCTGCACACTTGGCTGACACCATTATGGCCACCAACCTGGGAAAGAGACAGTGGGCCCATAATCTGACTAGACAGAAGTATTTAGGCTTGAGGTACCATACAAAATTCTTTAAGAAATGTCTTTTGAGGTGAGTAGGGATGTACTGGGTGACTGAATGCCGATGTCCCTTTACAAGGTGCCTTGCCCTGCTTTGAAAGTCAGTTCAGGCTGAGTCAAAAAAGATCAATCTGAACTAAATGAATAATCCACTTTGTGTTCTTTTTTTCAGCTCTGCTTACTACGTAGATTTGGCCATTGTAGGCGACAACCCCCATCCCACTACGCCTGGTTTCCATGGGCGTGATCAGGGTCCACTGGTTGGTGTCTGGGTTGTAGCATTCAGCAGATGCCAGAGGTTCTTCTACATTGAGACCACCACAAATGTACACCTGGGAAAATAATAATAATGTAAGATATGTGACATGAAACGAGAGACATTTTGTCACTCATCCAAGTAGCTTCATCAGTGCTTGGCCATTGTTTCAGCTTTCTTTCAGATACCATGAGCATATATACTGTATAACACCATTCTTCTTGACTACATGAACTCACCAGCTGTTTTTTATTCACAGTTTAAGAACAGTGCTGATAATAAACCTTTGTCCAATCCATTGTTTTCATTACTAGTTAAATTCTGATAATCTGAATGTGAACAGTTTGCCACAATTCCATCTGCTGTCAAAGGGTTTCCACCTACCTTGCCGTGTAGAGTTGCAGCACCGGCATCACTCCTTTGCTCGTGCATTGGAGCGATTAAAGTCCACTGGTTGGTGCTGGGCTCATATCGTTCTGCACTGTTGAATTTCACATGTCTGTCGCAGCCTCCCATGGCATATATGCAGCCTTTCAGCGACACTACGCTGACACAGCATCGAGCTTCGTGCATTGACCCAACCTCCTGCCAGGTTTGGGTTGCAAGGTTGAACTTCTGTACGCTGCTTAAGTAGTTTACAGAGTCGAAGCCTCCGACACAATAAACAAATCCACTGAGGTAAACACAACCATGGAACACCCGAAAATCATTCTGCCTGTTGGTCAGTGTCACCCAGCGGTCAGCTCGAACATTGTACAGTTCAACCTTGTTTGTTGGAAAATTGATTTCCCAACCGCCAATAGCCAATAACACATCACTGGGCAGTCGTGGACGGGTCAGAGGTCTCTCCATCTTGGACACACGCAGGGTCTTTATGGCGTTCCTTACCATGGCCAAGCAAGGTCGACTCTTCTTGACCAAATCATTTCTGCTCACATTATTAACCAGGTACTCAATGGGCATCAAGAGCAGACGAACCTGAATGAAGACGAGGAAGTGAACATATTGAACGCATGAGTGATTTTGTATAGACTCCATAGTAGTGTTTGATGTATGACTTGTGAAATTTCCTGGTTTGGGATGGATAAAGTATCTATCTATCTGTCTGTCTGTCTAAAACACAGTCTTACTTTATAGTATGAGACAACAATGTAAATGCAGTTAAACTGATATTCAGCTTTCAATTACCTTCCGGAGCAGTGTTGCCATGTGGCCTCTACGTTCCTCAGATGCATAGTCTATCCAGCTGAGGATAGCCTCAAACACGATGCTCTCCTGCATTACGTTGAGCTCGTCCTTCTCTATGAGCTCTGCCAGCTGACCCACAGGGAGCTGCAGCAACTCTGAAGTGAGTCCTGCAACCTCAACAAAGTGATGGAGGATGTAGAGGTAGGCCTTTTCCCTCAGGTCTGGATAGTTTCTGCGTTCCGCAAACTTCCACACGTTGATGCAGTTCTCGAAGCAAAGCTTCTGCTCCAGGAAGTCGCAGCAGGCCTGAGCAACATCCTTGACAGCTAAGCGATCTGCTTCTGCTAACAGCTCCAGCACATTCTCCTTCGTCACCCCAACAGAGTGGGTGTAGGCGTAGTCCAAAATTAGGCTCATTACACTAGGCGACACATCAGGGAAGCTGTAGACCTTCTGCTCTGAGGTTGACAGTTCATTGCAGAAGAGATCTCTGTGGGGTCAAGATTCAGATGATCAGAGGTGATGCTAGGAACGTGCATATGGATCCAAAAATATCGATACTTCTGATTTAGACGTATGTTTTTGGAATCGATCTTCATATCAAAATATCGATACCAAGTCTGCTTTCACAAGAAATGTTAATACTTTTATGACACAGAATCTGTAATCAATTCTAAAAAAAAGTAAAAAGCGTGAGAGGGAGGGAGTGCAGAGAACTGCCCCCACTCCTGGGAAAGACCTCTATGATGATGGAGGCCATTAAGAAAGGAAGGCGACATTTTTTATTTTTTTTTATGTGATTTGCTTAGATTTTCAATTGACTTGCTGATTTGCACAGATTCACAATCAGCTTTATTGGCCAAAAGGCAAAATAATTGTATGGCACATCCCAAGTTGATACTGCATAACGTTGAGATAGGCTGAGATAGACTTGTGTCTCTCTCCAGTGATGAGTCATTTCAGTAGCATTCATTTGGGAAAGAAAAACAGGATGAAAACGGATTCCTCCAACCACAGGTAAGAGACTGGTCGTTAAAGGACTCTTTTCAAACCCCAACTTCTGACCAGTCTTTTATAACTGGAGAAACTACTTGAGCCGAGTTGCCCTCATTTCACCCTGCTTTTTATGACTGAACCATCAGAATCTGTTGCCTACTACTGAGATTTTTGTTTTACGCCATTAGTTTTCAGATGAGATGGGACATGGGCTTCTGTTCCACATCCACAGATTTTTTTTTCTTCAGGGTTTAACATTTAGTTTCAGACAGACTGACTCTCAGCCCAGTTCTTAAATGTTCATTGTGTTTATTCAGTCACCAAATGTGTCGCGTCTATCTCAAATCTTTTCTGGAGCAATATATTCACCTGTAAAACTCGCGTTATGCGAAAAATAGTGAACCCGGAGAACAGAAGCACACCGACATGAAGCAGCTCACCTGAAGTAGGAGCTGCAGCTACAGAGGATGATCCTGTGAACTTTAAACTCCACCTCACCGGCTCTGATCACACTGTCGCACAGCTTCTGCTCCTGAAGGAGCTCAGCAAAGACGGCGTTCATTTTTCAGGTGTAACGATGTTTTCTTTTAAAATCAACACGAACGTTCTACCTACCATAACTGTTACTTTCCACACGAGTTAAAGCACTGAAGTTCCGTCAAACTGTTTGTATTTGAAAATAGTAAAGCTTCATTCTGCTCTTCGTTCTTCAGTAAAGTTCAGTAAATTTATAAGAGGCATTAAGATAAAGTCATTCACAATAAAGCGGGATATTTCCTATTTCCTTGTTGTGAAAAACCAGTAAATGTACCGATAAAGCCGTATACGGACGTTGAAACGACTCTGAGGTCAAACATTTAAATAATCATTTAAATAAAGTTATAAAATAGCAACATATATATGTATATAGTTAAACGAATTCACCGGCATAAATTCAGCGTTGGATACATAGATAGATAGATAGATAGATAGATAGATAGATAGATAGATAGATAGATAGATAGATAGATAGATAACTATCATTACACTAGCAAATTAGTTAAGAGCCGCCGCTACCAACACTTCAATTACCTGACAAAAAATGGACCGAACAAATTTGGAAATTAACCATTTTCCATGATCCATTCCTGTCCGTGCGCTTCTCTTGCCTTGGTGAGTCCCTCTGTCGGTACCAGAAGAGCAAACATTTAA
Source organism: Mugil cephalus (assembly GCF_022458985.1). Lineage (NCBI taxonomy): Eukaryota > Metazoa > Chordata > Actinopteri > Mugiliformes > Mugilidae > Mugil > Mugil cephalus. Next base: position 23,340,348 of record NC_061782.1, on the reverse strand, counting down.
TAGAGTTGGAGTTATTGATCCCGTTATTGATACAACTATATCTTAACTCAATAAACTTGTGTCCCCTCTTATCTTGTTTTTTTTTCGTCTTTTTTTATTGCCGTGAAAACGGCATAATGAAGTTTGAAATCTTATCAAACCTACACATCTTGCTTTAGGAATTGAATGTTGATAATCACTCCACGATAAAAGTCTGCAAATAAACAAATAAAATCCATTCTCTAGTGACATTGTCTTAATTGATTGTTGGTCGTCGCTGATTCGTCTCATTAAGCGACTGCTGTATTTTTTTCTGTATCAGATTCATATTTGTCAAAACAATGTGTCCGCCATGTTTGTGGCCCCAGCGGAGCGTTTGAGTGCGCATGCGTAAACGAGTGAAGCCCTGTGTGACATCAAAGCCACTCTTTGTGGCTTTGATCTTTTCGCGTGACGTCATTGTGGATTTTCTATATATTCAAACTGATCTGGTCTTCTAGTTCTTTTAGTTCCTGATTTCCAGACACATAAGCAAGTATCCAGTATCAGACCACATCAGAATCCAGTATCCAGACCACGTCAGAATACAGAATCCAGACCACACGGAAGCAAGTATCTACTATCCAGGCCACATAAGTATCTAGAGATAGTGCAAATTAACTATTTACCAAGTTTTACACTTAACCCCTAGGTAAAAAAAACAAAGATAGAAATGTCTTCAGTGGAGATTTCCAAAGTCCAGGTGGACAGCCCGGTGATTATTACGCCAGAGGACCTTCTGCCCATTGTAATGACACATTTTGAAACAATCTCTCCAGCACAGTGGAGCATGCTTGCTGCAGACACTTGTGACTCAGACACACAAGCTGCACTAGCAGACATGCTTACGGACATTGTTCAAAGTATTTCTTCACAAGTGCTGAGAATCTTCCTTCCCGTGATTCGGCAACAGAACACTGGTACAGTACCAGAAGATTTGGAAAACTTTAGTGCAACCTTGGGAGACTCCTTCTCCACCAGCTTTGCTGTCGCCCTCAACGTCCCACAGATCAAAAGTGAGGATGCTAAAGAGCTGACAGCTCTGGTTGAGAGTGAGATTTCCCAGAAGGTAAAGTCCGTTCTTCCTCTGGCTATCAACAGCTCTGCTGAATCCTCAGAGCCTGCAGTTTATGTCAGCGGCTCCATGTCAAGTATTGGCCGTTTAAATCAAATGGTGTTTCACGCTACCACATGTCTGAAAAGACTGGTAGCCAGACTGAGACATCAGTGTGTTGGAGTATGTCAGCGGCCAGAAACGTCGCTGTCATCATCGAAGACAAGTTCGGCTTCTTCACCAAAGAAACATTTTCTATCAGCCCCAGAGGGGCGCGACTCTGCAGAGGTACAATCTCTAGTCGCTGTCCCCTCAGTGAGAAAAACTGTGAGTGAAATTCTCATAAGAATTTGCAGCGAGTCACCAGACTTGGCAGAAGAGGCAGAGGATGGTCTGCCCCCCATTAATACCTTTCTGGAGGCTCGAGCAGCAGCGTCACAAATTGTCACTTCCATATGTGATGAACTGCATTGCTGCAATTCTGGTGAGAGTAGCACTTCACCGACACCTCATTTTAATAGGGTGCTCCTGGTGAATAAGCTGAAGGACTTCTTCAGCTCACTGGCTTCTCTCTTAGGAAACAGTGCTGATGTCAACCAGCAGACAAAAACACAGCAGTTTTCTAAGTTTGTCAGAAGACAGTTTGAGAAGATGATGGCAGAGCTGACGGCCGCCTATCAGAAAACAGACCCTGATTTCATTTTGAGTCTGGAAACTTCTGAACACACCGACAAAGACCAGCCTGAATGTCTTTTGCCAGGAAGTGTTCCAGTTTCTCCAGAGTCTGTACCTTCTCCTTCCACACTGTCACAGAGGAGTGTAGTAAAGAACGTGCCATCTCTTGATTTTGAGACCGCCAAACCCGACATTGACAATATGTTGGAAAAATTAAATCAGTCACCCAAACCTGTGCAAAAAGTGGGCAGCACACAGGAAAATATGTACAGCCGGGAAATTAAAGAGTTTTCGAAGGAGCTGACTGATAAAATATACAGACAACTGATGGTTGGTCCCACATGTCAAACCCCTCAAGTTCCAGTGGGAAAGAAAGTTTTTGATTGTGTCCTCTCTAAGTTCAGGAGAAATGGTGATGACAATGAGTGTCACTTTTCTCCTGAAGTCGTGTATGCCATGACAGAGGCCTCAATGGAAAAGTTCCTGCAGCAGGTGCTACTCTGGAAGGAGAGGGAGAGGACGCAACCAACAGCCCACGCTGAGGAAGTGTCTGGTGCGATGGCACAAATAGAAAACCTTATGGCAACAGTGCTGTCCCAAGCAGGCTCCTTTAGATCCAACAATGAGCAGGCACAAACGTCTCATGATTCAAGACTTAAGTCACGTGCAGATGATTCAGAACATCCTGAATTAATATCCAAGACTGTCAGGTTTTACATTGACTCACAAGAACTGATCTCACCTCCTGAAATAAATGTTTCGCCTCCACCAGCTTTTACTGGCGACTCATTTGGTTTCAGAATGGGACAATTACCGTAGAGTCAAGACATGAACCTGCAGCAGGGTCAGCTGGTTCTTCATCTGTGACTGAGAGCATGACTGACGACTTGATGACTTGTCTAATCACGAGAATAATAATCAGATACTTCAAGAGAAACAAGAGGGCCATAAAGAAAGACACGATCACCCGAATAATTGATCGACTAACAGGCAAAGTGTTGAGTGAGATCAGCTCCACTGACATTGCTCTCGGAGTAAATGGCATCGACATAAAAAGACTCACCAAAGTCATGGTGAAAGACCTTTGTGGAGAATTTGGGTCTTCAGAATCACTGCTGGTAGCTGCACTGTCACTGGATTCATCTTTTGACGATGCAGTTTTGAAGTATCTGAAAATCCATCTGTATTTACCAACCAGTCCACCTCCAAGGGAATCTAAATTTAGCAGATTCTTCTCACGAGTGTGGAAAGCCTGCAAAAAGTCAATGTGTGTCCTCAAGTGAAACCTGCCTTCTGGAGTCACCACTGGTAATCTTCCTCTATCTTGCTCTATCCTCTATCCCTGTCTCTACTACCTTTAAGTCCTCTTTCACTTCATCTACAAACCTCCCGGAGACGTCCTGTCTACTTTCCCTCTAATGTATTGATACCTGATCCTATCCTCTACATTTTCCTCCTGTCTTTTCCTCAAAACTTTAAATCCTTTCCATCTCTTCCTCCTGTCTTTTCCTCAACACTTTAAATACTTTTCCATCTCTTCCTCCTGTCTTTTCCTCAAAACTTTAAATCCTTTCCATCTCTTCCTCCTGTCTTTTCCTCAAAACTTTAAATACTTTTCCATCTCTTCTTCCTGTCTTTCCCTCAAAACTTTAAATTCTTTTCCATCTCTTCCTCCTGTCTTTCCCTCAAAACTTTATCAATACTTTTCTTACATCTGTTGTACATAGAACTTTCAATGTTGATTAGTGTTAATAAAACATTCGTAGCATTCAAAAAATAAATAAATAAATGAATAAAATAAAATAAGTTTAAAAAAAACATCAAGTAATGAAAAATAAATTAACATAATGAAATAGGCAAATTTTTTTTTGTTGTTCAGTGATTACTGTACTCAGGTTGACTATGACCATAATTATGTCAGTTTAGGTGGTCACCCCACACATGTACCCAAATATACAACCAGACTACCCCAGACAAATAAACTAACTTTTTATATCAATGGGATGAATAAATAATGAAACATAATGTGTAAATGTTTCCTACACAACTAGCAAACATATTATCACTGATGTCCATGAAGGAAATGTTTATTACTAAATACTCATTAATTCAACTATAAGTATCCTAATGTTTTTCTTTGGTGAGCCAATGTTTGAACATTTAAACTACAAAACGCACAGATGAGCACACTACACGTGTTTTTATTGTTGTTATCATCCATTTAACGTCCTGTTTGAGCATAGCTCCATGAAGCTCTGCATGTAAACGCACTGACTGACGCAAACTGGCGCTGGTTACGTAAGAAAAATCTCCCATCATCCTTTGGAATGAAAAATAAACTTCTTAAAGCTTTGATTTTAGCAAGTTTTTATTATTTGACTATATCAAAGGTGTTATTTCGAATATAGTTCGCAGTACAAGGACCAACACATGTATGTTTCATTTACCATTTAAAGCTACGCTAAAATCTCCAACTTCACCAATTATTCCTCTCTCATGAGCTCTTCAGTTGGTCTGGTCCTCCATGTTTACACAAACGTCCGATAGTAAGACCTCTCATTTTCGATGTAAAAGACTCGTCTTTGTCTTTGCTTGTGATCAGGTGGAGCAGGGGAAGAATCTGTCATCTCTGTTCCTACACGACAACTACTGCCGTTATTCAGAGCGACGACACCATCTGACTTGAGCCCGACGTCCGTTTTCTTTACCAAAACAGGGTAAACGAAATATATGCAATCAAAAGATTTACACAATACACTGTTGTTGTTTTTGTGTCTTAGCCTTTGAGTTTCCTCAGATCAACTACTCTGTGTCGTGGGAAGAAGTACTCCTTCACCTACGGCCTGGGACTGAACCACTTTATCTCTGACAGGGTATGACACATGACACTATGTCAGTATGGAGGACCAACTCTGCAATAATTACAAATAAATAAGAAAATACATACAGCTACTGTATTTTCACTACATATCTGAATATTGCCGTGTCTCTGAAGGGCTTCCATCATAGAGGTCTGTCTCATTTCCCTCTCTCTAGTTTTTTACTTTTTTAGAATTGATTACGGATTCAGTGTCATAAAAGTATTAATATTTCTTGTGAATCACACATAAAGTGGCTATATGACCATAATTGGATTTGGACAGCCATTTTACAGGGTGTTGCATCAGCCAACAGATTCTGAAGGACCCCAAAAGAGATGACAAGATCAGTAAATCTCTCTTAAAATGTTGATATTTTGACCTTTTCGCTCGGTGGTACGTGATGTATCACCACGATGTGTCTTTCTGGATAACGCTAATAACACATTTATAATCTGTTTACATTTTAAAATGACCTATTTCATGTGAAATATGACATTGATGTGTTGAAGATTAAGCTAATGTTTTACACAGAAGACCCAGTTAGTGCCCGATTATGAAGGAAAAATAGTTTGTTTTGTCCTCCCTGGGTAACAATATGTCCTTCCTAGATAACAAAGATATTCTGTTACCCAGGACATGTCCTCTGTTAGAGAGACTGGACATGTTAATCAATTCAGTAGCTGTAGCTTTTTAGACATTGATTTCATGTTGTATTGTTATTCTTTTTGGATTATTAATAGCAGCAACTGATTAATTAAATAATAAAAGAAGCAGTATTATGTATTTTTGAACTTTTATTGTTATCTTTTTCAATGAGAGTAACACGGGACATTATCATAGACATTGTGAACTTATTGCCCAAAAATGAGCATAGCGTTTGATGTTTAAAGTAAATTCAGTGTTAGTGTTTCATTGCATAAAGAAAAAAACATCTCCGTAAATAACTATCATTACACTAGCAAATTAGTTGAGAGCGGCCGCTACCAACACTTCAATTACCTGACAAAAAATGGACCGAACAAATTTGGAAATTTACCACGATCCATTCCTGTCCGTGCGCTTCTCTTACCTTGGTGAGTCCCTCTGTCGGTACCAGAAGCGCCGGATACTCTCCCGAGCAGATCTGATTGATGAGGCGTGGTGCTGTATAAGCATGCTTATTGAACTTCTGGATGTCTGTGGTAATCTTTGTCATGCTACAATGGATATTAGTTATACAATATTTCTCTAGCTGCTTTTTGCGACTTTGTAGACGGTCCCTCTGCATCCAGCTGACAGAGGAGTGCGCAGGGAGACCAGACTAATGTTGTTTGTCCAGCCAGAAACCGGCTCGTTTTGATGAAAACTGGCTGGTAGCTCATTGCTCACATTTTTACCACGAGAGCAAACATTTAATAGAGTTGGAGTTATTGATCCCGGAAGTCCGAACACTGTGCATCAGTAAGCAGAAAAATTAACACAACTATATCTTAACTCAATAAACTTGTGTCTCCTCTTATCTTGTTTTTTTTCCGTCTTTTTTTATTGCCGTGAAAACGGCATAATGAAGTTTGAAATCTTATCAAACCTTCACATCTTGCTTTAGGAATTGAATGTTGATAATCACTCCACGATAAAAGTCTGCAAATAAACAAATAAAATCCATTCTCTAGTGACATTGTCTTAATTGATTGTTGGCCGTCGCTGATTCGTCTCATTAAGCGACTGCTTTGTTTTTTTCTGTATCAGATTCATATTTGTCAAAACAATGTGTCCGCCATGTTTGTGGCCCCAGCGGAGCGTTTGAGTGCGCATGCGTAAACGAGTGAAGACCTCTGTGACATCAAAGCCACTCTTTGTGGCTTTGATCTTTTCGCATGACGTCATTGTGGATTTTCTATATATTCAAACTGATCTGGTCTTCTAGTTCTTTTAGTTCCTGATTTCCAGACACATAAGCAAGTATCCAGTATCAGACCACGTCAGAATCCAGTATCCAGACCACGTCAGAATCCACTACCCAGACTACACGGAAGCAAGTATCTACTATCCAGGCCACATAAGTATCTAGAGATAGTGCAAATTAGCTGTTTACCAAGTTTTACACTTAACCCCTAGGTAAAAAAACAAAGATAGAAATGTCTTCAGTGGAGATTTCCAAAGTCCAGGTGGACAGCCCGGTGATTATTACGCCAGAGGACCTTCTGCCAATTGTAACGACACATTTTGAAAGAATCTCTCCAGCACAGTGGAGCATGCTTGCTGCAGACACTTGTGACTCAGACACACAAGCTGCACTAGCAGACATGCTTACGGACATTGTTCAAAGTATTTCTTCACAAGTGCTGAGAATCATCCTTCCCGTGATTCGGCAACAGCACACTGGTACAGTACCAGAAGATTTGGAAAACTTTAGTGCAACCTTGGGAGACTCCTTCTCCACCAGCTTTGCTGTCGCCCTCAACGTCCCACAGATTAAAAGTGAGGATGCTAAAGAGCTGACAGCTCTGGTTGAGAGTGAGATTTCCCAGAAGGTAAAGTCCGTTCTTTCTCTGGCTATCAACAGCTCTGCTGAATCCTCAGAGCCTGCAGTTTATGTCAGCGGCTCCATGTCAAGTATTGGCCGTTTAAATCAAATGGTGTTTCACGCTACCACATGTCTGAAAAGACTGGTAGCCAGACTGAGACATCAGTGTGTTGGAGTATGTCAGCGGCCAGAAACGTCGCTGTCATCATCGAAGACAAGTTCGGCTTCTTCACCAAAGAAACATTTTCTATCAGCCCCAGAGGGTGCGACTCTGCAGAGGTACAATCTCTAGTCGCTGTTCCCTCAGTGAGAAAAGCTGCAAGTGAAATTCTCATGAGAATTTGCAGCGAGTCACCAGACTTGGCAGAAGAGACCGAGGATGGTCTGCCCCCCATTAATACCTTTCTGGAGGCTCGAGCAGCAGCGTCACAAATTGTCACTTCCATATGTGATGAACTGCATTGCTGCAATTCTGGTGAGAGTAGCACTTCACCGACACCTCATTTTAATAGGGCGCTCCTGGTGAATAAGCTGAAGGATTTCTTCAGCTCACTGGCTTCTCTCGTAGGAAACAGTGCTGATGTCAACCAGCAGACAAAAACACAGCAGTTTTCTAAGTTTGTCAGAAGACAGTTTGAGAAGATGATGGCAGAGCTGACGGCCGCCTATCAGAAAACAGACCCTGATTTCATTTTGAGTCTGGAAACTTCTGAACACACCGACAAAGACCAGCCTGAATGTCTTTTGCCAGGAAGTGTTCCAGTTTCTCCAGAGTCTGTACCTTCTCCTTCCACACTGTCACAGAGGAGTGTAGTAAAGAACGTGCCATCTCTTGATTTTGAGAGCGTCAAACCCGACATTGACAATATGTTGGAAAAATTAAATCAGTCACCCGAACCTGTGCAAAAAGTGGGCAGCACACAGGAAAATATGTACAGCCGGGAAATTAAAGAGTTTTCGAAGGAGCTGACTGATAAAATATACAGACAACTGATGGTTGGTCCCACATGTCAAACCCCTCAAGTTCCAGTGGGAAAGAAAGTTTTTGATTGTGTCCTCTCTAAGTTCAGGAGAAATGGTGATGACAATGAGTGTCACTTTTCTCCTGAAGTCGTGTATGCCATGACAGAGGACTCAATGGAAAAGTTCCTGCAGCAGGTGCTACTCTGGAAGGAGAGGGAGAGGACGCAACCAACAGCCCACGCTGAGGAAGTGTCTGGTGCGATGGCACAAATAGAAAACCTTATGGCAACAGTGCTGTCCCAAGCAGGCTCCTTTAGATCCAACAATGAGCAGGCACAAACGTCTCATGATTCAAGACTTAAGTCACGTGCAGATGATTCAGAACATCCTGAATTAATATCCAAGACTGTCAGATTTTACATTGACTCACAAGAACTGATCTCACCTCCTGAAATAAATGTTTCGCCTCCACCAGCTTTTACTGGCGACTCATTTGGTTTCAGAATGGGACAATTACCTGTAGAGTCAAGACATGAACCTGCAGCAGGGTCAGCTGGTTCTTCATCTGTGACTGAGAGCATGGCCGATGACTTGATGACTTGTCTGATCATGAGAATAATAATTAAATACTTCAAGAGAAACAAGAGGGCCATAAAGAAAGACACAATCACCCGAATAATTGATCGACTAACAGGCAAAGTGTTGAGTGAGATCAGCTCCACTGACATTGCTCTCGGAGTAAATGGCATCGACATAAAAAGACTCACCAAAGTCATGGTGAAAGACCTTTGTGGAGAATTTGGGTCTTCAGAATCACTGCTGGTAGCTGCACTGTCACTGGATTCATCTTTTGACGACGCAGTTTTGAAGTATCTGAAAATCCATCTGTATTTACCAACCAGTCCACCTCTAAGGGAATCTAAATTTAGCAGATTCTTCTCACGAGTGTGGAAAGCCTGCAAAAAGTCAATGTGTGTCCTCAAGTGAAACCTGCCTTCTGGAGTCACCACTGGTAATCTTCCTCTATCTTGCTCTATCCTCTATCCCTGTCTCTACTACCTTTAAGTCCTCTTTCACTTCATCTACAAACCTCCCGGAGACGTCCTGTCTACTTTCCCTCTAATGTATTGATACCTGATCCTATCCTCTACATTTTCCTCCTGTCTTTTCCTCAAAACTTTAAATCCTTTCCATCTCTTCCTCCTGTCTTTTCCTCAACACTTTAAATACTTTTCCATCTCTTCCTCCTGTCTTTTCCTCAAAACTTTAAATCCTTTCCATCTCTTCCTCCTGTCTTTCCCTCATAACTTTATCAATACTTTTCCATTCTTCTCCCCTGACTTTGTCATTTCCTCTAAAACTTTCTATTTAAATTGTTTACATAGAACTTTCAATGTTGATTAGTGTTAATAAAACATTCGTACATTCAAAAAATAAAATGAATAAAATAAAATAAGTTAAAAAAAAACATCAAGTAATGAAAAATAAATTAACATAATGAAATAGGCAAATTTTGTTTGTTGTTCAGTGATTACTGTACTCAGGTTGACTATGACCATAATTATGTCAGTTTAGGTGGTCACCCCACACATGTACCCAAATATACAACCAGACTACCCCAGACAAATAAACTAACTTTTTATATCAATGGGATGAATAAATAATGAAACATAATGTGTAATGTTTCCTACACAACTAGCAAACAATATTATCACTGATGTCCATGAAGGAAATGTTTATTACTAAATACTCATTAATTCAACTATAAGTATCCTAATGTTTTTCTTTGGTGAGCCAATGTTTGAACATTTAAACTACAAAACGCACAGATGAGCACACTACACGTGTTTTTAATGTTGTTATCATCCATTTAACGTCCTGTTTGAGCATAGCTCCATGAAGCTCTGCATGTAAACGCACTGACTGACGCAAACTGGCGCTGGTTACGTAAGAAAAATCTCCCATCATCCTTTGGAATGAAAAATAAACTTCTTAAAGCTTTGATTTTAGCAAGTTTTTATTATTTGACTATATCAAAGGTGTTATTTCGGATATAGTTCGCAGTACAAGGACCAACACATGTATGTTTCATTTACCATTTAAAGCTACGCTAAAATCTCCAACTTCACCAATTATTCCTCTCTCATGAGCTCTTCAGTTGGTCTGGTCCTCCATATTCACACAAACGTCCGATAGTAAGACCTCTCATTTTCGATGTAAAAGACTCGTCTTTGTCTTTGCTTGTGATCAGGTGGAGCAGGGGAAGAATCTGTCATCTCTGTTCCTACACGACAACTACTGCCGTTATTCAGAGCGACGACACCATCTGACTTGAGCCCGACGTCCGGTTTTCTTTACCAAAACAGGGTAAACGAAATATATGCAATCAAAAGATTTACACAATACACTGTTGTTGTTTTTGTGTCTTAGCCTTTGAGTTTCCTCAGATCAACTACTCTGTGTCGTGGGAAGAAGTACTCCTTCACCTACGGCCTGGGACTGAACCACTTTATCCCTGACAGGGTATGACACATGACACTATGTCAGTATGGAGGACCAACTCTGCAATAATTACAAATAAATAAGAAAATACATACAGCTACTGTATTTTCACTACATATCTGAATATTGCCGTGTCTCTGAAGGGCTTCCATCATAGAGGTCTGTCTCATTTCCCTCTCTCTAGTTTTTTTTTTACTTTTTTAGAATTGATTACGGATTCAGTGTCATAAAAGTATTAATATTTCTTGTGAATCACACATAAAGTGGCTATATGACCATAATTGGATTTGGACAGCCATTTTACAGGGTGTTGCATCAGCCAACAGATTCTGAAGGACCCCAAAAGAGATGACAAGATCAGTAAATCTCTCTTAAAATGTTGATATTTTGACCTTTTCGCTCGGTGGTACGTGATGTATCACCACGATGTGTCTTTCTGGATAACGCTAATAACACATTTATAATCTGTTTACATTTTAAAATGACCTATTTCATGTGAAATATGACATTGATGTGTTGAAGATTAAGCTAATGTTTTACACAGAAGACCCAGTTAGTGCCCGATTATGAAGGAAAAATAGTTGTTTTGTCCTCCCTGGGTAACAATATGTCCTTCCTAGATAACAAAGATATTCTGTTACCCAGGACATGTCCTCTGTTAGAGAGACTGGACATGTTAATCAATTCAGTAGCTGTAGCTTTTTAGACATTGATTTCATGTTGTATTGTTATTCTTTTTGGATTATTAATAGCAGCAACTGATTAATTAAATAATAAAAGAAGCAGTATTATGTATTTTTGAACTTTTATTGTTATCTTTTTCAATGAGAGTAACACGGGACATTATCATAGACATTGTGAACTTATTGCCCAAAAATGAGCATAGCGTTTGATGTTTAAAGTAAATTCAGTGTTAGTGTTTCATTGCATAAAGAAAAAAACATCTCCGTAAATAACTATCATTACACTAGCAAATTAGTTGAGAGCGGCCGCTACCAACACTTCAATTACCTGACAAAAAATGGACCGAACAAATTTGGAAATTTACCACGATCCATTCCTGTCCGTGCGCTTCTCTTACCTTGGTGAGTCCCTCTGTCGGTACCAGAAGCGCCGGATACTCTCCCGAGCAGATCTGATTGATGAGGCGTGGTGCTGTATAAGCATGCTTATTGAACTTCTGGATGTCTGTGGTAATCTTTGTCATGCTACAATGGATATTAGTTATACAATATTTCTCTAGCTGCTTTTTGCGACTTTGTAGACGGTCCCTCTGCATCCAGCTGACAGAGGAGTGCGCAGGGAGACCAGACTAATGTTTTTGTCCAGCCAGAAACCGGCTCGTTTTGATGAAAACTGGCTGGTAGCTCATTGCTCACATTTTTACCACGAGAGCAAACATTTAATAGAGTTGGAGTTATTGATCCCGGAAGTCCGAACACTGTGCATCAGTAAGCAGAAAAATTAACACAACTATATCTTAACTCAATAAACTTGTGTCTCCTCTTATCTTGTTTTTTTTCCGTCTTTTTTTATTGCCGTGAAAACGGCATAATGAAGTTTGAAATCTTATCAAACCTTCACATCTTGCTTTAGGAATTGAATGTTGATAATCACTCCACGATAAAAGTCTGCAAATAAACAAATAAAATCCATTCTCTAGTGACATTGTCTTAATTGATTGTTGGCCGTCGCTGATTCGTCTCATTAAGCGACTGCTTTGTTTTTTTCTGTATCAGATTCATATTTGTCAAAACAATGTGTCCGCCATGTTTGTGGCCCCAGCGGAGCGTTTGAGTGCGCATGCGTAAACGAGTGAAGACCTCTGTGACATCAAAGCCACTCTTTGTGGCTTTGATCTTTTCGCATGACGTCATTGTGGATTTTCTATATATTCAAACTGATCTGGTCTTCTAGTTCTTTTAGTTCCTGATTTCCAGACACATAAGCAAGTATCCAGTATCAGACCACGTCAGAATCCAGTATCCAGACCACGTCAGAATCCACTACCCAGACCACACGGAAGCAAGTATCTACTATCCAGAGCCACATAAGTATCTAGAGATAGTGCAAATTAGCTGTTTACCAAGTTTTACACTTAACCCCTAGGTAAAAAAACAAAGATAGAAATGTCTTCAGTGGAGATTTCCAAAGTCCAGGTGGACAGCCCGGTGATTATTACGCCAGAGGACCTTCTGCCCATTGTAACGACACATTTTGAAACAATCTCTCCAGCACAGTGGAGCATGCTTGCTGCAGACACTTGTGACTCAGACACACAAGCTGCACTAGCAGACATGCTTACGGACATTGTTCAAAGTATTTCTTCACAAGTGCTGAGAATCATCCTTCCCGTGATTCGGCAACAGCACACTGGTACAGTACCAGAAGATTTGGAAAACTTTAGTGCAACCTTGGGAGACTCCTTCTCCACCAGCTTTGCTGTCGCCCTCAACGTCCCACAGATCAAAAGTGAGGATGCTAAAGAGCTGACAGCTCTGGTTGAGAGTGAGATTTCCCAGAAGGTAAAGTCCGTTCTTTCTCTGGCTATCAACAGCTCTGCTGAATCCTCAGAGCCTGCAGTTTATGTCAGCGGCTCCATGTCAAGTATTGGCCGTTTAAATCAAATGGTGTTTCACGCTACCACATGTCTGAAAAGACTGGTAGCCAGACTGAGACATCAGTGTCTTGGAGTATGTCAGCGGCCAGAAACGTCGCTGTCATCATCGAAGACAAGTTCGGCTTCTTCACCAAAGAAACATTTTCTATCAGCCCCAGAGGGGTGCGACTCTGCAGAGGTACAATCTCTAGTCGCTGTCCCCTCAGTGAGAAAAACTGTGAGTGAAATTCTCATAAGAATTTGCAGCGAGTCACCAGACTTGGCAGAAGAGGCAGAGGATGGTCTGCCCCCCATTAATACCTTTCTGGAGGCTCGAGCAGCAGCGTCACAAATTGTCACTTCCATATGTGATGAACTGCATTGCTGCAATTCTGGTGAGAGTAGCACTTCACCGACACCTCATTTTAATAGGCGCTCCTGGTGAATAAGCTGAAGGACTTCTTCAGCTCACTGGCTTCTCTCTTAGGAAACAGTGCTGATGTCAACCAGCAGACAAAAACACAGCAGTTTTCTAAGTTTGTCAGAAGACAGTTTGAGAAGATGATGGCAGAGCTGACGGCCGCCTATCAGAAAACAGACCCTGATTTCATTTTGAGTCTGGAAACTTTTGAACACACCGACAAAGACCAGCCTGAATGTCTTTTGCCAGGAAGTGTTCCAGTTTCTCCAGAGTCTGTACCTTCTCCTTCCACACTGTCACAGAGGAGTGTAGTAAAGAACGTGCCATCTCTTGATTTTGAGAGCGTCAAACCCGACATTGACAATATGTTGGAAAAATTAAATCAGTCACCCGAACCTGTGCAAAAAGTGGGCAGCACACAGGAAAATATGTACAGCCGGGAAATTAAAGAGTTTTCGAAGGAGCTGACTGATAAAATATACAGACAACTGATGGTTGGTCCCACATGTCAAACCCTCAAGTTCCAGTGGGAAAGAAAGTTTTTGATTGTGTCCTCTCTAAGTTCAGGAGAAATGGTGATGACAATGAGTGTCACTTTTCTCCTGAAGTCGTGTATGCCATGACAGAGGACTCAATGGAAAAGTTCCTGCAGCAGGTGCTACTCTGGAAGGAGAGGGAGAGGACGCAACCAACAGCCCACGCTGAGGAAGTGTCTGGTGCGATGGCACAAATAGAAAACCTTATGGCAACAGTGCTGTCCCCAGCAGGCTCCTTTAGATCCAACAATGAGCAGGCACAAACGTCTCATGATTCAAGACTTAAGTCACGTGCAGATGATTCAGAACATCCTGAATTAATATCCAAGACTGTCAGATTTTACATTGACTCACAAGAACTGATCTCACCTCCTGAAATAAATGTTTCGCCTCCACCAGCTTTTACTGGCGACTCATTTGGTTTCAGAATGGGACAATTACCTGTAGAGTCAAGACATGAACCTGCAGCAGGGTCAGCTGGTTCTTCATCTGTGACTGAGAGCATGGCCGATGACTTGATGACTTGTCTGATCATGAGAATAATAATTAAATACTTCAAGAGAAACAAGAGGGCCATAAAGAAAGACACAATCACCCGAATAATTGATCGACTAACAGGCAAAGTGTTGAGTGAGATCAGCTCCACTGACATTGCTCTCGGAGTAAATGGCATCGACATAAAAAGACTCACCAAAGTCATGGTGAAAGACCTTTGTGGAGAATTTGGGTCTTCAGAATCACTGCTGGTAGCTGCACTGTCGCTGGATTCATCTTTTGACGACGCAGTTTGAAGTATCTGAAAATCCATCTGTATTTACCAACCAGTCCACCTCTAAGGGAATCTAAATTTAGCAGATTCTTCTCACGAGTGTGGAAAGCCTGCAAAAAGTCAATGTGTGTCCTCAAGTGAAACCTGCCTTCTGGAGTCACCACTGGTAATCTTCCTCTATCTTGCTCTATCCTCTATCCCTGTCTCTACTACCTTTAAGTCCTCTTTCACTTCATCTACAAACCTCCCGGAGACGTCCTGTCTACTTTCCCTCTAATGTATTGATACCTGATCCTATCCTCTACATTTTCAGCTCTGCTACTTCCATCTCTTCCTCCTGTCTTTTCCTCAAAACTTTAAATACTTTTCCATCTCTTCCTCCTGTCTTTTCCTCAAAACTTTAAATACTTTCCATCTCTTCCTCCCGTCTATTCCTCAAAACTTTAAATACTTTTCCATCTCTTCCTCCTGTCTTTCCCTCAAAACTTTAAATTCTTTTCCATCTCTTCCTCCTGTCTTTCCCTCATAACTTTATCAATACTTTTCTTACATCTGTTGTACATAGAACTTTCAATGTTGTTTAGTGTTAATAAAAAAATTGTAGCATTCAAAAAATAAATAAATAAATGAATAAAATAAAATAAGTTAAAAAAAAAACATCAAGTAATGAAAAATAAATTAAAATAATGAAATAGGCAAATTCTGTTTGTTGTTCAGTGATTACTGTACTCAGGTTGACTATGACCATAATTATGTCAGTTCAGGTGGTCACCCCACACATGTACCCAAATACACAACCAGACTACCCCAGACAAATAAACTAACCTTTTTATATCAATGGGATATATATTATTAGAAAGCACGGCATAAACTTCCATTGCTACGCAGATGATACCCAGCTATATTTATCCATGAAACCAGATGAAACTAATCCGCTGGGTAAACTCCAAGCATGCCTTAAAGACATAAAGGCTTGGATGACCTGTAATTTTCTACTTTTAAACTCAGACAAAACTGAAGTTATCGTATTTGGCTCTAAACATGTCAGAGATTCATTATCTAATCACCTGCTTTTGTTGGATGGCATTACCTTGGCCTCCAGTACTACTGTGAAAAACCTTGGTGTTATATTTGACCAGGATATGTCCTTTAATTCTCACATAAAGCAGGTGACCAGGACTGCTTTCTTCCACCTTCGTAATATCATCAAAATTAGGAGCATCCTTTCTCAGAGTGATGCGGAAAAACTAGTTCATGCATTTGTGTCTTCCAGGCCGGATTATTGTAACTCGTTACTGTCTGGCTGTCCAAGTAGCTCTTTAAAAAGCCTCCAATTGATTCAAAACGCTGCAGCAAGAGCACTGACAGGAATTAGCAAGAGAGATCATATTACTCCAGTATTAGCTTCTCTTCATTGACTCCCTTTAAAATCTAGAATTGAATTTAAAATCCTCCTCCTTACATACAAGGCCCTGAAAGGCCTAGCTCCATCATATTGAAAGACCTCATAGTACCATACTGTCCCAACAGATCACTACGATCTCTAAGTGCAGGTCTACTTGTGGTTCCTAGAGTTTCTAAAAGTAGAATGGGAGGTAGAGCCTTCAGTTATCAGGCTCCTCTCCTATGGAACCAGCTCCCAGTTTGGGTTCGGGAGGCAGACACAGTCTCTATGTTTAAGGTCAGGCTTAAGACTTTCCTTTTTGAAAAAGCTTATAGCTAGGGCTGGACTTAACCATCCCTTAGTTATGCTGCTATAGGCCTAGGCTGCAGGGGGACGATGCACTGAGGACATGTCCTCTCCTCTTTCTTCTCTGGCTCCTGTCCTCTAATATCTTATCATTTTATTTTCTATCTCTTATAATTTACTAACCCCTGTGTCTTACTCTCTCCCTTCCCCTCCCCCTCCATCATCTTGTGAGGGTCTCCGGTCTGGAGTGCTGAATATCTGACCTGTGGAGTTCTAAGCTACATCTGCTGCCGTGGCCTCATCAACCAGCCCAGTCTTCATGGTCTGGAGTGCTGTGTATCAGACCTGTGGAGCTCCATAAACTACATCTGTCCCAGTCATCATGGCCTCCTCCAGTTGTCCACTCCTACCTAGATGAACAATTCACCAACCTGCCCATAATTCCTGTTATACTCACAAACTGTCACAGATCATCAGCTATGTGTTATATTACTATACCCTACATGTTTCCTTCCGCTTGATGTATGTATCTATGACAGAAGTTTGTTTATCTTGTGTCTCCTGCTCTTCTTTTCTCTCTATCTTCTCTGTTTCTAACCGGCTGGCCTTCGGCAGATGGGTCCCTCCATACGAGCTGGGTTCTGCTCAAGGTTTCTTCCTGTTAAAAGGGAGTTTTTCCTTGCCACCGTTGCCCTCAGGCTTGCTCTGGAGGTTGCAGGCTGGTTTTTGTGAAGCGTCTTGAGACGATTTGTATTGTTATTGGCGCTATAAAAATAAAACTGAATTGAATTGAATTGAATTGGATGAAAAATAACGAAACATAATGTGTAATGTTTCCTACACAACTAGCAAACAATATTATCACTGATGTCCATGAAGGAAATGTTTGTTAATAAATACTTATTAATTCAACTATAAGTATGCTAATGTTTTTCTTTGGTGAGTCAATGTTTGAACATTCAAACTACAAAACGCACAGATGAGCACACTACACGTGTTTTTATTGTTGTTATCATCCATTTAATGTCCTGTTTGAGCAACGCAAGAACTTTGAGCATAGCTCCATGAAATTCTGCATGTAAACGCACTGACTGACGCTGGTTACGTAAGAAAAATCTCCCATCATCCTTTGGAATGAAAAATAAACTTCTTAAAGCTTTGATTTTAGCAAGTTTTTATTATTTGACTATATCAAAGGTGTTATTTCGAATATAGTTCGCAGTACAAGGACCAACACATGTATGTTTCATTTACCATTTAAAGCTAAGCTAAAATCTCCAACTTCACCAATTATTCCTCTCTCATGAGCTCTTCAGTTGGTCTGGTCCTCCATATTCACACAAACGTCCGATAGTAAGACCTCTCATTTTCGATGTAAAAGACTCGTCTTTGTCTTTGCTTGTGATCAGGTGGAGCAGGGGAAGAATCTGTCATCTCTGTTCCTACACGACAACTACTGCCGTTATTCAGAGCGACGACACCATCTGACTTGAGCCCGACGTCCGGTTTTCTTTACCAAAACAGGGTAAACGAAATATATGCAATCAAAAGATTTACACAATACACTGTTGTTGTTTTTGTGTCTTAGCCTTTGAGTTTCCTCAGATCAACTACTCTGTGTCGTGGGAAGAAGTACTCCTTCACCTACGGCCTGGGACTGAACCACTTCATCCCTGACAGGGTATGACACATGACACTATGTCAGTATGGAGGACCAACTCTGCAATAATTACAAATAAATAAGAAAATACATACAGCTACTGTATTTTCACTACATATCTGAATATTGCCGTGTCTCTGAAGGACTTCCATCATAGAGGTCTGTCTCATTTCCCTCTCTCTAGTTTTTTTTTTACTTTTTTAGAATTGATTACGGATTCAGTGTCATAAAAGTATTAATATTTCTTGTGAATCACACATAAAGTGGCTATATGACCATAATTGGATTTGGACAGCCATTTTACAGGGTGTTGCATCAGCCAACAGATTCTGAAGGACCCCAAAAGAGATGACAAGATCAGTAAATCTCTCTTAAAATGTTGATATTTTGACCTTTTCGCTCGGTGGTACATGATGTATCACCACGATGTGTCTTTCTGGATAACGCTAATAACACATTTATAATCTGTTTACATTTTAAAATGACCTATTTCATGTGAAATATGACATTGATGTGTTGAAGATTAAGCTAATGTTTTACACAGAAGACCCAGTTAGTGCCCGATTATGAAGGAAAAATAGTTGTTTTGTCCTCCCTGGGTAACAATATGTCCTTCCTAGATAACAAAGATATTCTGTTACCCAGGACATGTCCTCTGTTAGAGAGACTGGACATGTTAATCAATTCAGTAGCTGTAGCTTTTTAGACATTGATTTCATGTTGTATTGTTATTCTTTTTGGATTATTAATAGCAGCAACTGATTAATTAAATAATAAAAGAAGCAGTATTATGTATTTTGAACTTTTATTGTTATCTTTTTCAATGAGAGTAACACGGGACATTATCATAGACATTGTGAACTTATTGCCCAAAAATGAGCATAGCGTTTGATGTTTAAAGTAAATTCAGTGTTAGTGTTTCATTGCATAAAGAAAAAAACATCTCCGTAAATAACTATCATTACACTAGCAAATTAGTTGAGAGCGGCCGCTACCAACACTTCAATTACCTGACAAAAAATGGACCGAACAAATTTGGAAATTTACCACGATCCATTCCTGTCCGTGCGCTTCTCTTACCTTGGTGAGTCCCTCTGTCGGTACCAGAAGCGCCGGATACTCTCCCGAGCAGATCTGATTGATGAGGCGTGGTGCTGTATAAGCATGCTTATTGAACTTCTGGATGTCTGTGGTAATCTTTGTCATGCTACAATGGATATTAGTTATACAATATTTCTCTAGCTGCTTTTTGCGACTTTGTAGACGGTCCCTCTGCATCCAGCTGACAGAGGAGTGCGCAGGGAGACCAGACTAATGTTGTTTGTCCAGCCAGAAACCGGCTCGTTTTGATGAAAACTGGCTGGTAGCTCATTGCTCACATTTTTACCACGAGAGCAAACATTTAATAGAGTTGGAGTTATTGATCCCGGAAGTCCGAACACTGTGCATCAGTAAGCAGAAAAATTAACACAACTATATCTTAACTCAATAAACTTGTGTCTCCTCTTATCTTGTTTTTTTCCCGTCTTTTTTATTGCCGTGAAAACGGCATAATGAAGTTTGAAATCTTATCAAACCTTCACATCTTGCTTTAGGAATTGAATGTTGATAATCACTCCACAATAAAAGTCTGCAAATAAACAAATAAAATCCATTCTCTAGTGACATTGTCTTAATTGATTGTTGGCCGTCGCTGATTCGTCTCATTAAGCGACTGCTTTGTTTTTTTCTGTATCAGATTCATATTTGTCAAAACAATGTGTCCGCCATGTTTGTGGCCCCAGCGGAGCGTTTGAGTGCGCATGCGTAAACGAGTGAAGACCTCTGTGACATCAAAGCCACTCTTTGTGGCTTTGATCTTTTCGCATGACGTCATTGTGGATTTTCTATATATTCAAACTGATCTGGTCTTTTAGTTCTTTTAGTTCCTGATTTCCAGACACATAAGCAAGTATCCAGTATCCAGACCACGTCAGAATACAGTATCCAGACCACGTCAGAATCCAGTACCCAGACCACACGGAAGCAAGTATCTACTATCCAGGCCACATAAGTATCTAGAGATAGTGCAAATTAACTGTTTACCAAGTTTTACACTTAACCCCTAGGCAAAAAAACAAAGATAGAAATGTCTTCAGTGGAGATTTCCAAAGTCCAGGTGGACAGCCCGGTGATTATTACGCCAGAGGACCTTCTGCCCATTGTAACGACACATTTTGAAACAATCTCTCCAGCACAGTGGAGCATGCTTGCTGCAGACACTTGTGACTCAGACACACAAGCTGCACTAGCAGACATGCTTACGGACATTGTTCAAAGTATTTCTTCACAAGTGCTGAGAATCATCCTTCCCGTGATTCGGCAACAGCACACTGGTACAGTACCAGAAGATTTGGAAAACTTTAGTGCAACCTTGGGAGACTCCTTCTCCACCAGCTTTGCTATCGCCCTCAACGTCTCACAGATTAAAAGTGAGGATGCTAAAGAGCTGACAGCTCTGGTTGAGAGTGAGATTTCCCAGAAGGTAAAGTGCGTTCTTTCTCTGGCTATCAACAGCTCTGCTGAATCCTCAGAGCCTGCAGTTTATGTCAGCGGCTCCATGTCAAGTATTGGCCGTTTAAATCAAATGGTGTTTCACGCTACCACATGTCTGAAAAGACTGGTAGCCAGACTGAGACATCAGTGTCTTGGAGTATGTCAGCGGCCAGAAACGTCGCTGTCATCATCGAAGACAAGTTCGGCTTCTTCACCAAAGAAACATTTTCTATCAGCCCCAGAGGGGTGCGACTCTGCAGAGGTACAATCTCTAGTCGCTGTCCCCTCAGTGAGAAAAACTGTGAGTGAAATTCTCATAAGAATTTGCAGCGAGTCACCAGACTTGGCAGAAGAGGCAGAGGATGGTCTGCCCCCCATTAATACCTTTCTGGAGGCTCGAGCAGCAGCGTCACAAATTGTCACTTCCATATGTGATGAACTGCATTGCTGCAATTCTGGTGAGAGTAGCACTTCACCGACACCTCATTTTAATAGGGTGCTCCTGGTGAATAAGCTGAAGGACTTCTTCAGCTCACTGGCTTCTCTCTTAGGAAACAGTGCTGATGTCAACCAGCAGACAAAAACACAGCAGTTTTCTAAGTTCGTCAGAAGACAGTTTGAGAAGATGATGGCAGAGCTGACGGCCGCCTATCAGAAAACAGACCCTGATTTCATTTTGAGTCTGGAAACTTCTGAACACACCGACAAAGACCAGCCTGAATGTCTTTTGCCAGGAAGTGTTCCAGTTTCTCCAGAGTCTGTACCTTCTCCTTCCACACTGTCACAGAGGAGTGTAGTAAAGAACGTGCCATCTCTTGATTTTGAGAGCGTCAAACCCGACATTGACAATATGTTGGAAAAATTAAATCAGTCACCCGAACCTGTGCAAAAAGTGGGCAGCACACAGGAAAATATGTACAGCCGGGAAATTAAAAAGTTTTCAAAGGAGCTCACTGATAAAATATACAGACAACTGATGGTTGGTCCCACATGTCAAACCCCTCAAGTTCCAGTGGGAAAGAAAGTTTTTGATTGTGTCCTCTCTAAGTTCAGGAGAAATAGTGATGACAATGAGTGTCACTTTTCTCCTGAAGTCGTGTATGCCATGACAGAGGCCTCAATGGAAAAGTTCCTGCAGCAGGTGCTACTCTGGAAGGAGAGGGAGAGGACACAACCAACAGCCCACGCTGAGGAAGTGTCTGGTGCGATGGCACAAATAGAAAACCTTATGGCAACAGTGCTGTCCCAAGCAGGCTCCTTTAGATCCAACAATGAGCAGGCACAAACGTCTCATGATTCAAGACTTAAGTCACGTGCAGATGATTCAGAACATCCTGAATTAATATCCAAGACTGTCAGGTTTTACATTGACTCGCAAGAACTGATCTCATCTGAAATAAATGTTTCGCCTCCACCAGCTTTTACTGGCGACTCATTTGGTTTCAGAATGGGACAATTACCTGTAGAGTCAAGACATGAACCTGCAGCAGGGTCAGCTGGTTCTTCATCTGTGACTGAGAGCATGGCCGATGACTTGATGACTTGTCTGATCATGAGAATAATAATTAAATACTTCAAGAGAAACAAGAGGGCCATAAAGAAAGACACGATCACCCGAATAATTGATCGACTAACAGGCAAAGTGTTGAGTGAGATCAGCTCCACTGACATTGCTCTCGGAGTGAATGGCATCGACATAAAAAGACTCACCAAAGTCATGGTGAAAGACCTTTGTGGAGAATTTGGGTCTTCAGAATCACTGCTGGTAGCTGCACTGTCACTGGATTCATCTTTTGACGATGCAGTTTTGAAGTATCTGAAAATCCATCTGTATTTACCAACCAGTCCACCTCCAAGGGAATCTAAATTTAGCAGATTCTTCTCACGAGTGTGGAAAGCCTGCAAAAAGTCGATGTGTGTCCTCAAGTGAAACCTGCCTTCTGGAGTCACCACTGGTAATCTTCCTCTATCTTGCTCTATCCTCTATCCCTGTCTCTACTACCTTTAAGTCCTCTTTCACTTCATCTACAAACCTCCCGGAGACGTCCTGTCTACTTTCCCTCTAATGTATTGATACCTGATCCTATCCTCTACATTTTCCTCCTGTCTTTTCCTCAAAACTTTAAATACTTTTCCATCTCTTCTTCCTGTCTTTCCCTCATAACTTTAAATTCTTTTCCATCTCTTCCTCCTGTTTTTTCCTCAAAACTTTAAATACTTTTCCATCTCTTCCTCCTGTCTTTCCCTCAAAACTTTAAATTCTTTTCCATCTCTTCCTCCTGTCTTTCCCTCAAAACTTTATCAATACTTTTCTTACATCTGTTGTACATAGAACTTTCAATGTTGATTAGTGTTAATAAAACATTCGTAGCATTCAAAAAATAAATAAATAAATGAATAAAATAAAATAAGTTAAAAAAAAACATCAAGTAGTAAAAATAAATTAACATAATGAAATAGGCAAATTTTGTTTGTTGTTCAGTGATTACTGTACTCAGGTTGACTATGACCATAATTATGTCAGTTTAGGTGGTCACCCCACACATGTACCCAAATACACAACCAGACTACCCCAGACAAATAAACTAACCTTTTTATATCAATGGGATGAATAAATAATGAAACATAATGTGTAATGTTTCCTACACAACTAGCAAACAATATTATCACTGATGTCCATGAAGGAAATGTTTGTTAATAAATACTTATTAATTCAACTATAAGTATCCTAATGTTTTTCTTTGGTGAGTCAATGTTTGAACATTCAAACTACAAAACGCACAGATGAGCACACTACACGTGTTTTTATTGTTGTTATCATCCATTTAACGTCCTGTTCGAGCAACGCAAGAACTTTGAGCATAGCTCCATGAAATTCTGCATGTAAACGCACTGACTGGCGCTGGTTACGTAAGAAAAATCTCCCATCATCCTTTGGAATGAAAAATAAACTTCTTAAAGCTTTGATTTTAGCAAGTTTTTAATATTTGACTATATCAAAGGTGTTATTTTGGATATAGTTTGCAGTACAAGGACCAATACATGTACGTTTCATTTACCATTTAAAGCTACGCTAAAATCTCCAACTTCACCAATTATTCCTCTCTCATGAGCTCTTCAGTTGGTCTGGTCCTCCATGTTCACACAAATGTCCGATAGTAAGACCTCTCATTTTCGATGTAAAAGACTCGTCTTTGTCTTTGCTTGTGTTCAGGTGGAGCAGGGGAAGAATCTGTCATCTCTGTTCCTACACGACAACTACTGCCGTTATTCAGAGCGACGACACCATCTGACTTGAGCCCGACGTCCGGTTTTCTTTACCAAAACAGGGTAAACGAAATATATGCAATCAAAAGATTTACACAATACACTGTTGTTGTTTTTGTGTCTTAGCCTTTGAGTTTCCTCAGATCAACTACTCTGTGTCGTGGGAAGAAGTACTCCTTCACCTACGGCCTGGGACTGAACCACTTCATCCCTGACAGGGTATGACACATGACACTATGTCAGTATGGAGGACCAACTCTGCAATAATTACAAATAAATAAGAAAATACCTACAGATACTGTATTTTCACTACATATCTGAATATTGCCGTGTCTCTGAAGGGCTTCCATCATAGAGGTCTGTCTCATTTCCCTCTCTCTAGTTTTTTTTTTTACTTTTTTAGAATTGATTACGGATTCAGTGTCATAAAAGTATTAATATTTCTTGTGAATCACACATAAAGTGGCTATATGACCATAATTGGATTTGGACAGCCATGTTACAGGGTGTTGCATCAGCCAACAGATTCTGAAGGACCCCAAAAGAGATGACAAGATCAGTAAATCTCTCTTAAAATGTTGATATTTTGACCTTTTCGCTCAGTAGTACGTGATGTATCACCATGATGTGTCTTTCTGGATTACGCTAATAACACATTTATAATTTGTTTACATTTTAAAATGACCTATTTCATGTGAAATATGACATTGATGTGTTGAAGATTAAGCTAATGTTTTACACAGTAGACCCAGTTAGTGCCCGATTATAAAGGAAAATTTGTTTTTTGTCCTCCCTGGGTAACGATATGTCCTTCCTAGATAACGAAGATATTCTGTTACCCAGGACATGTCCTCTGTTAGAGAGACTGGACATGTTAATCAATTCAGTAGCTGTAGCTTTTTAGACATTGATTTCATGTTGTATTGTTATTCTTTTTGGATTATTAATAGCAGCAACTGATTAATTAAATAATAAAAGAAGCAGTATTATGTATTTTTGAACTTTTATTGTTATCTTTTTCAATGAGAGTAACACGGGACATTATCATAGACATTGTGAACTTATTGCCCAAAAATGAGCATAGCTTTTGATGTTTAAAGCTCAGTTTTGTTCTTGCAGATGCCACTGTCTAATAAAGAAAGGCAGAGACTTTTCATTGCCAGGAAGAACGCTGACCCACAAGCTAGGGCTGAGTATGTCGAGAAAAAGAGAGCAAGGTATTGTGATTTAGTAATGATGTGATTATGCAGATCAGTTAAAAAGGATTAAGAAATATGTTTACACTTGTTTGTAAAAGGCTTAGATGTGTTAGTTAAGCAATATGATAGCTTATGCTAGGGCATATTTCTTCTGGAGCAATTGGCATCAAGGTAATTGATCAAACCATATGTCATTTGTTTTGTTTCTCGCTACTACAAACAAAAATCTAAATCTGAGAAAAGGAAAGACTGAGACGGATTAATCAATTAATGGAAGACACATCAGAATCTATCAACGAATCTGCTCTTGAAGATCCTCAACCTGAGCCTCTTGACTTGGTCACACATAGTGACTTAAGACCTTTTAATGCCAACAATGATAAACATTTTAATTAATTTTCAAATCAATTTATGTTACCCAGGATTTTTCATGGGAGAAATCATATGATTCACTAAAAATTGTTCATTGCATCCTTAAAATAAATTCCTATTATTGAGTGGTATACAGAACACTCTAATAAAGATAGAAAGTAACTTCATGAGCATTTTTAGCCAGTTTGATTTTTTTTTTTCACTTTTATAATCCCTATTCGTCTTTGACCCATGAACAAATGAATGTGGTGAACAGCAGCAAACACTCGCCTTTACTGCATTGACAGAAAGTCTTCTATTTCATAATCAAAATGACTTCTGTAAACTTCTGACATCGTTGTCACATTGTGTTGTAGAGGTTTTAAATAACTTCATATAAATAAAAGTTCAACTTTTATGGATTTGTAAACTTTTTGAAAGTCTAATTAATTCTTCTACACGTGAAGACCACACGGTTGGATGTTTGTGTTTGACTCATATATGTAGTGAATACTTTGAATGAATTTAACCAAATGTATTGATTTATTTAGGCCAAATGGAAATGATAACTATTGATATGTACCTGTATAACTATTAATATATATGATTCCAGTTACTAATTTCTTAAAATGCAGTGGTTAAGTTCATGTTCACAATAGACCTACCGCCTACGTTATGTAGCTTGTGTAAGGTTTAGCTACACAAGAATCATGTTTTCACACTGTTGTGTGGGAATTTTTCTATACAAACTTTCTATATAAACTATACTTAATGTATGAAAAATAAAAGAAATAAAAAATATACATGTCAGAATCAAATTAGCTAAAATGTTCAATTAAGCTATAAGTTATTATTATTATTATTATTATTATTATTATGATTATTATTATTATTATTATTATTGTTATTATTATTATTATAGTATGTATGTTGCACTAGAATGGATGGTGATGAATTTCACTGCAGAAATGCAGCTTATTCATTTACCTTTTAAGCAAATAGGTGACTTCATCAGTTATAGATGAAGTGAAATGTTGTGGATGTTTGGCGTTAACATTTGAAGAATAACCATATGTTGTGAATGTTGTTGTTTAATTAACAGAACTGCAACTCTTAAACAAGTATAGTAAGGTAAAAACAAAAATAAACGTACCCAAAGTAAACTAAATATATCAAATTATCATCTGAAAATATCTTATAATGGAAATACTTCTGGCTTAAATTCGCCTTCTTAAATGTTTCCTGTGGGCTTCCGTAGTTGGTTTGTTGACATTTCTCTCCAATCAGCTGACTGCCAACAAGTGGAGTTTATAACCAGCTCAGCACAAACTGATCCTCATCAGGATTTTATCCTGCCGTCACTGTTTTCACAAACCACACAAATAGTTCACACATTTCTGAGAAACCTAGCAGCTCATCTTCTAGCTCGACGCCATTTGAGAGAAGACGTTAACCTACCGCGGCTGTCTTCAGCTAGCCTGCCTAGCCTAGCCACAGCCACAGCGAGCACATCCTGTCTGCACTACTCGATGTAAAGTGAAGCCATGGAGGGGGTTTTGTACAAATGGACGAATTACATGACAGGTAAGGCTATCTCTCTCTCTTTTTTTAATTGGACGACAATTGAATAGAAAGCTCATAACTTAGCTCGTCAAACTCTTTCAACTATCCAATTAGCCGTTAGCTAACGCTCTGATAAAGGTGCAACATGACATTGTTGTGTCGTTGCTGTCTTCACTGACGACTTAACCTGCTAATACATTCTTGTATATATTATCATTATTTTCTACTCAAAAATGATCCTCCCGTGCAGCCTTAGCAGCAGCAGCATCAATAACAATGACTCCAAATAGGAACATTAGCGTTTAATCTCGGTCTCGTCCAACATGTTTGAGTAGTTATTGCTCGGACGGAGTAGTGACAAATTCTGAAAAAAAAAAGAGTAAATTTAGTGGAGTAGATATATATCCGATACCTTTAAATTTTAATGCACTTCAAGTGCTAGCAAAAATAAATAAAGAAATATCTATGGTATCTCTAAGTAAATAAACAGTTAATCAAAAGGAAATAAATGTAATGTACTGAGTTGAGTATATAACAGTTACATGAGTGAGTGTAAGTTGTTCACAGAACCACATTATCTACCAACAGAAGGGAGAACCTAACCACAGTAACAAGGACTGAAGTGGCATTTGACCTTAATGGCAGCAGAGCATGGCTATAAATAAATACTAAATATACTTTAGTTGTTACATTTCTCTACGCCCTGTGGTCGGTCTCTTCTACAAAAGGGCTGTTATAGAGAAGCAAAAGTCAAACAGAATTAGAAACGGTTTCTGCCTGCAGGCTGTCACACTGACACATTGAAGTGTTGCTCTTCCACTATTTTAGTCTCATTTTACATCATTTACATCATCTCTTGATTTTATATAGTCTGCCCTTTGTTTTTATTGGCTGCATATCTGTCACGTGTTTTAAATGTAGCACTCTTAGTTTCTTCTTGTGCAATGACAATAGCGGTTTATTGTCATTCTATGTTGTATTATATTTTAAACAATTCTTTTTTTCTTCTGGCGTTCTACTAACCTGGAAGTCAGCCCAACAAACTGAATGCCACAGATCTTGATCTTCAAAGTGGAAAAAATAAAAAGCATTTTTCGAAATTTCAGGATTTCTCATTCACTGATGATTGTTAAGCATTAAACGAAAACCTGTTACATGTACATTGGGTTTCTTTGTCATTAAGCATCAATTTCAACCCATAAATAAACACCTGGCAAGGCTTAGGACACACATAGAGGAGTGTAAACATGAAACTTACACCAAAATTAAGATATTCACGACTGAAAAAGTATTTGAAAAGTAATAGAAGCTTTACGTAATTTGTAAACTCGTTGCTCTGGTATCAAGGAGTCGGGACAATGGTTTTTACACTCAGGGCTTAAGAGCTGATCCTATTAAATGTGCTCTGGACGTGTAAGGAGGTCACGCAAAGTTTAGCCTTCACCTTCAACTCACCACAATCATGGCCATGTGTTTATGAAGGGATTGTGTGGTCTGTATTTCTGTTATGGGGCAGTGAAACATCTCCAAGATGATAACTATTGATATATATGATTAATTAATGATTGGTTAAGTTCACGTTTAAAATAGGCCTACCGCCTACGTTATGTAGCCTGTGTAAGGTTTAGCTACACAAGAATCAACAGTTTCCATGTTATGGGGCAGTGAAACATCTCCAAGAAACCTCAAGCAGTCCACTTGTCTTTGCTCCATGTTGTTCTTTGGATATACTAGAACCTTCTAAGATGTTACAACCATGATGATTATCAGGTACAATCAGAGTTAAATCAGATTTATGGCCATGCATTGTTTCTACGCACCAGGGTATAAAAATAGGTAATATTATTTCTACACAGCCCCTGCTGCTCCTTCTTTCGTGCCTTCTTGTCTTTCAATTTTCAACATGCATTTTTTTTGCTTTTAGGCTGGCAGCCGCGCTGGTTCGTCTTAGAGAATGGAGTCATCTCCTATTATGACAGCGAGGACGACGTTGGCAAAGGAAGCAAAGGCTCCATCAAGATGTCTGTGTGTGACATTAAAGGTTAGACCCCTGTGCACCTCCCATGTCCCCCCAGGACACTCTAAAGGAAAGCACATCACTCATACGCTGCTCACACTTTATGTTTTCAGTCCATCCGACGGATGTGACCCGTCTGGAGTTGATAATCCCCGGCGAGCAGCATTTCTACGTGCGTGCCGTGAACGCCGCAGAGAGACAGAGGTGGCTGGTAGCTTTAGGGTCATCTAAAGCAGGAACACTGGAGAGCCACAAACACAGAGGTAGTGCGTCTGTTTGTCTGTCTGCTGGGTATATTATTATGTTTTTATTCACTAGATACCATAGATCACGCGCCCATTAACGCAAATGTCTATGTGAGAATGAAGTGAAGTGAGAACATGGAAACTCTGTGATGCTAACTTCTGCTTAAGGTTGATAACACCCACTTTATGGAAAGTTAATAAAAAACTATCTGGTTTAGTTCTATAGGTCTATATGTGCAGAAACACTTTGCTTACAACTTGTAAATGAACGAGAAGCAGCGTTGTCATAGTATCCATTTGCATCTCCGTTATCACTGGCATTAGCATCTGCTCTAAAGTCTCTGTAGAGTTATATTGTTAGAGTAAATTCACTCTGATGGCTCAGATACAATGGGGATGTTTTCAGTTGTAGTTGGCATTAAACTTCTTAGATTACTGGTTGTATTACTGCCCTCAACAGGATAAAATTATTAACAACCTCCATCATCTCTCAAGGGTCTGGGTCTCTGTTTAATGAATTTCCTCGGTTTTGAGGAAATTCAAATGCTGACTGGTTGAAAGGTTGCACAAACAAAACAGACACAGACCATTTTTGCATATCAAAAGTAAATTTACCTCACTAGAAAGACATTCTTTGTCCCCTTGATGTGATGTGAATGTCAGCTTCAGTGTAATAGTTACAGTTGGGCACATCTTGAAGGACTCATCATTTTTCCTCGTGTTTCCGTTTCCAGGTCCAGACTGTCTGAAGACAAAGATGTCTGAACTCCGTCTGTACTGTGACCTCCTTGTCCAGCAGGTCCAAACCATCCAGTCACAGCACACTGCTGACCCTGAGACCCCGCCCACTTCTGAGG
Source organism: Mugil cephalus (assembly GCF_022458985.1). Lineage (NCBI taxonomy): Eukaryota > Metazoa > Chordata > Actinopteri > Mugiliformes > Mugilidae > Mugil > Mugil cephalus. The sequence continues at coordinate 23,310,060 of NC_061782.1, read as the reverse complement.
TGAGAAACACGCTCTGGTCTCAGACTTAACTTGTTGGAGACTGTAAGTTAGAGACATACTCCAGCAGGGTTTGGCAGATTAATGTCATGTGCCTCTGTTAAAGAAGCGAGGACCATTACATTTACTGTTAAAATCAGTTTACCATCTGCCCGCTAGTGTAAATGGTGCAGCTACAGATGATGATTAATGTCTCTCTCTGTAGGCCTCCCTCCTCAGTGCCACCTGTGCGACGTTCATAAAGACTCTAGAGGAGTGTATGAGCCTGGCTAACCAAAGCTTGACCCCTGACCTCCGACCTCCTGAAAGGGTAATTTCACCTTCTTTATTTTAGACATAAAAATAGTCCAGCTCTAAAGCTGTAGGGCCTGACAGTGTCATTCATTTATTTTCTGGTTCCTTCTTTCCTGTAATATAAATTGGTTTAAAAAGGTTTTTTGATTTTAAATTAATCTTTATTTGAAGGATTCAATATTGATTTATAAAATCTCCAGATTAATGTGCTATAAGGTGCTATAGATCAATGTTATTTTTACTATTATTGATACTAATTCATAAAAGATGAACAACTGGGATGACTTTTTGACTTTATAATCACCTGATCTGACACGGTGCACATCTTATCAGACTGACATATTACACACCCAGCTAGAACTAAAACCGGTGTGACGGCAAGTTTGACCTCTACACAAAATGAGCTTTATTTTTTACTATTCAAAGAAGGACTCTGAGACCTTAAAGTTTTACATGTAGAAATAGAAACCGAACAAGGGGAAATAACACTTTGTGTTTTCAAATCTGCGAAGCGGTTCCTCTTCTTTACATCATCTGCTATTTAATCATTTGTTTCATGCTTACTCAGTTATGTTTGTTCATTTTTTTCTTTCCTTAGCACTGTTCTAATTATATTACACTCCGCTTCCCATCAGCCCCCTGTTCCCTCCAGGCTGAAGGCAAACCCAGTCAAACGGTTTCAAAGCTGGTGTAATTAATAACATTTCAATTTATTTGATCAATTAGACTTGTGTTTGCTCTGTGTTGTCTGCTGTGAAAAAATCAAACAATGCCAAAATTAGTTAGAAGATAGAAATTAGTACACTGGACATTTTAATATACGACTTCAAAGAAAACTAAAGGAGCACTTTATAGCATCACGTTAATCAAACTTTTGAACACTGAACACCAGAATTGTCAGATCTGCCACCGGCTCCCTGTTCAGATTCAGATTCACCCTGAGCACATGTGACAGATGTGAAAAGTTTTGCTTCCTGTATCATCCAGTGTAACTGGTTTGGTGGTGGTTCAGTGATGGTGTCACTGCTGTTTGTTATCAAGATAAAATCCTCGGGCCTGTTGTCAGATCCTAATTAATGGGCATGAAAATGCTCATTAATTCCTAACACATTACCCATTTTTTCCCATTGACGTAAAGTTATTATTTTGAAGGAACAAATGTCATGTAGTTTTATTGAGTTTTTTTCAACTGAAGTAAAAAAAACAACTATACATTCAGAATGTCCAAGAACTTGACATGAATGTTTTCTCCTTCTGCACAGATGAAGAGGTCGATCAGTCATCCAGGAACATACAGCTTTGACAGGTGAGTTAGTGATTTATTGCAAACATGCAATTGATATGTATATTTGAGCAAATAAACAGAATTGATAATAAAAAAACAGTACAGCTGATACAATAAAAAAGTGTAAGAATCAAAGGGGAAGAAGTACAACTTAAGTAAAACTGAATTGATATAATGCACATCCTGTAGGAGGCAGCATTGCAGCATCTTCAATCTCAGAACTTTTCCATGTCTTGAATGAATTTTGTAACAGGCGTTAATTAATATAATTATATCTCATCAGTACATAGTTTTTTTCTTTTTGTGCAAAAATATCCTCCAATCCTTTACCTATGTTAATTGAGGCCTTCATAGTCTGGGAAATCAAGAGGAATTTTTTAGTTTCTATGTTTAGTGTGAAATGTCCTCTCCACCACAGTTTCTGTCTAGAGAAGGACAAATGAAGAATAGCTGCAAATTTAAAAGGAATCCACTCGAATAAACTCATTTAACTGTGTGAAAAACAGTTCGTGCTGCTTTTAGTTCATTTATTCTTTTAATAAAATACTACACTACTGTACTTTCTGTTGGACAGATGCAAATTACTGACTAAGATTTGATGTTACAAGGTCATATTTATTAGGATTTACACCAGCCTTGCCTGTATATTTTTATCTGTGTATATTTATGGGACTTAATGTAAACCCTTCAATGCAAAGAGTAACAACTTAGACTCTAATGTCTCATTATGGGGCTTAACATGCTTTTTGAATTACTGATTGCCTTCCACAGCAACATGGGAAAAGAATTCAGAGGGTACAAACATCTCCTAGTTCACATGATCCTGAAAAATGTTTTCAAGTAAATTCACTCTGTGAAAGCGCTAACAACACAGTCAGATAATTGGATTAATTTAATGTGAAATTATATCACTGTATTGATCCAGTGAAATGATAATAGTAGTTTAACTATAAAAAAAAGAAACCGTAGTAGCCTGATAACCTGAATGTAGAAACAAATACCTGCTAGAAGTCAAGTCAACATTCAACTGGAAAATATACTCAGCACCCAAAATATTAGGTCTGCTAGTGGAAACAAATGCACCATGATATAACAGTCCTGCACTAAATCCTCCATCATGTTTGTTCTAATGTTGATGTTGAAACAGCGTCAGTGGTGGTCATTCAGCTGGCTGATCATTTTGGAGGATGTAGTTTGTGCTGCTGTTAAACTGGATTTCTGTCATTTAGCTTAGCCCTTTGACAAAAAATGTCAATATTACATGTGCTGGTACAACACAGTACAATTCAGTACTACTACGAACCACAGCCACTCAATGAAATCATAGTTTCATTTTTAACATCTCGGATATTTTAAACCAGCTCTCAATACCATTAAGTAAGATTTCATGCAGGACTGTTACATAAAGGCTGTTACATACTCCCCAAGAAGCAAGAAGTTTGTTGTGAAGTTAACTGAGCCCTTCAGAGTCAGAAGTAGAAGTTTGTTCTCGCTTCTCGGCCTGCGAGAGCAGAATGACATCAAACTCCTCGTTTGGGGGTTCTCACAGCCTGTTCTCCACTTTTCACAAATTGGAAGTGGGCATGGTTAATGTGGAAAAGCAGAAATGCTAGCGGCCACTCTGTGAGCTCCCAAATACTAATATTCAACATGTGACCACCAATCTCTTCTGGGTACAGGTCATACTGTGTGTGGGTGCATGTTGAATGAATGGTGTGATCCGCCGACATCTGGAAATAATAAGAAAAAGGTCTCTCATCGCCCACCTGCCGCATCTCTCACAATGCTTAGCGCCTGTGACGTATGCTGCAGTGGCAGGACCCTATGGGGACTTCCCCCGAGTTCAGCACTTGAGTTTCTTGTGAAGTATAAATGAGCTAGCCAAAACAAACTTTATTCTTGTTCTTCCTCACCTCGAGAGCGAGAACAAATTTCCTGCTTCCCTTGCGTGAGAGTATGTAACAAGCTTTAGAACGCATTCACAAGTGTACCTAATGAAGTGTCAAGTGAGCATACACCTTGACATAAAAGTCTACAGTGTCATGTGAGATGCTAACTGAGGTGAGAAAGTTTCCTGTTCTTTAAAGTCTTCTTCTTCCTCCTCCCCCTCAGGTCAGGTGTATTGAAGGAGTACATGAGTGGAGGTCAAAGGTCGACGCAGCGCAGAAACAGGACATGTTCAGACAGCTCCGTTTACGACACTGAACGTAAGACACAGGCCGTTTATCAAGAACAAACCTAGGTTCTCAACTAAATGCATTCTGCACCGAGTCCACACAAGTTCCTTCCTGATGCATCCTCGATAGATAGAGGGAGCTAGAGACATAAGTGGGAAATTCAGTATTCAGAACATGATTACACAGACAGTAGGAATCACATGTCACTAAAGGGCTAAATAAAGATGTATGAATATATCCAACATGGAAAAATATGGTGATATAAACTGTATAATCATTTAATATAGTGATAGAAAAATACAGGACAAAGGGGTATGAGAAGTATGTGACAGTGTAAAAATATGGACATGAGCTATGTTATGTGTGTATGTACATAAGAATGCTATATAGTACAGTATATGTATGAAACTATGTAGTGGCACAGTTTCATCTGAGGCTGCTACCTGGCTTTTCTCTCAGAAAAAAACAAAACATAAAACATTATGAAGTTGAGTTTTTCTGGTGCTTGTATATTTTCACATTATGGCACATTTACAAAGACCATTTGCCTCCTGAATTGGCACATCCTGAGTACTGAACCCTTATATTGCGACTCACCTGTGACAGCTGCCGTTGGTTGTGTTCCAGGTGTGCTGTCCAGCCTCAACGGCGACTCGTCCTCCATTCCCGAGGAGAGAGGAGGCAGCGCGAGCCCAAAGACCACGCCCACCGACACAGACACCGACCTGTCCATCTGAGGGACATCTAAACCGTCCATCTAAACCCTGGAACAAGAAACACACACCACAAGATCAATGTTACTGATGTCATCCCTCTAGGAACGTCAGCTAATTATTACAAACACGACTACTTGGGCTTCATTAAGTAACTGTAAGTGTTTAAGTTGCACAGTATACACTGGACAAAAGACAGCGACACAGTCCTAAGCTGGACTCTAATTTTAGACATGTGAGTGTAACATATTTGATGCTATAACCCTCCTGGGATTATGGTGGGGACGAGCATGGTGACTCTGGACTAAGATGATTGTATCAGGCAGCTCTCCGTGGCACAGTGGGAATCCCTGTTGGATAAATGAGATGCTTCAATTGAAGCTGGGAATATACACAGAACGTTCAGTCTCGCTGCAGTCTGAAGCCAAAACCTTTTCCCAGAAACCGTGACGCTTTTCCTCAAAAACTCCAAACCTTTCTCTGGAAACTCGCCGTGATTCTTGCGTGTTCTTCTTCCAGGCTGAAAGGCACAAAGAAGAACTCCGTCCCAGCCTCCTGCCAGGGCTTTGACGAGCCAGTAAGGAGGCCTGAAGCCAGTTTTAGTCTGTTACAGTATCCACACTCAGCGCAAGTTTGCACAAACTTAATTACATACATTAAAGCTGCCACCTTTCTGGATCCAGCTTATTCCACTCATCAAGCGCAGTGTTAGAAAACTGGAAGGTGGAGGACTTTACTTTGATCGGAAGCTCTTTCCTAGAGGAGGAAACATGAAGACAAGTTTCAAAGACTCAAAGATCAGATCAGACGAATGAAGTGACTGAATTAAAGATACTTGATGGTGAATGTAAGCTGAACATTTAAATTCAGAGTTTTCTCCAGTCGTCCACATCAGAGCAGCTCTTCTTTGTCATAATGTGAATGTGGGGAACCTTTGTAGAAACACCATCACATCTAGTCAGCTTCGTGAAGATGGTGACCCTGAGAACAGATGTTCATACTGACAGTCACATCGACGGATTGGACAAGTGTTATCTTGCTTTGTTTGTTTGTTTGTGTTGGTACAAACCACATGCTTTGGCTATTTGTGAAATGTTGTGCACAGCTTTCACACCTTTTATTTTGTTTCGATTCAGGAAGTAATCGACACAGTATTTTTAGAATGTATAAGGTTGGTGTTCACAATGCAATTGAGACAAAACTCTGATGCACCCTCAACGCGATGCTTTTGCAAACACGCAGGAAAATTGGATTTTATGAAATCAGGAAATAAATCTTTGGTAGTGAGCGTGAGCATAAAAAAGTGCACCCCTCTGATAGAGAAGACAAGGCGGAGGAGACGTATATGACCCATTCACCCCACGGGTTCTCTTCCACAGACGCTGTCAGGTAGTCGGGTCAACCTGTGGGTCACGTGTTCAAACTGACGATGAATTTAGACCAAGGAGCTCTTGCAAACTGAAACCACCCACTGAAACTGGTCTGATCTTGGTTTATTTGTCCCAGGACAGAGTGTGAACGCTGATGAACCAACCTGGTGGGGAGATTCTCCTGGTTGGAGAATATGATGAGAGATCATCCGAACGAGGTTTTAAAAAGGCAACTGGACTTGTAGAATTTCTTGAAGACGTTTCGCCACTCATCTAAGTAGCTTCTTCAGTTCTGACAGACTAGAGGGAAGCTGAGGTTTAAATAGGAAACTCTGTGGGTAAAACCCATCAGAAACTTGCTGGACTTGTTTCCGTCAGAACCAATCATTGCTACGTACATGGGGACCAGCACCTTTCAACTAGTGTGGGAGTATGAGAGGATCTCGAGGAAACTTGCAGACTACAGGAATCACCTTCGTCTCGCACCAGTTTCTGGTTCTTAAAGAAACAAGTCAAGATTCTGATGGGTTTTACCCACAGAGTTTCCTATTTAAACCTCAAATTCCCACCAGTCTCTCAGAAATAAAGAATTTGCTTGGATGAGGAGCGAAATGTCTTCAAGAAACTATAAAGTCCAGTTGCCTTTTTGAACGTGTTTTAGGTTATCATGACCTGGATAACTGAGAACCTTTTTCAGAGCTGCCACATGACAAAAAACAGTCTGAAGTTCTCAGGCATCCAGATCACAAGTGGCCAGCTTTAAGTACCTGTGTTCACTCCTGACATGAAAGTGCGTCTCCACGTCAGCACTCATGAGCTGATCCCAGTTGTGTGCTCTGTATGTACAAAGACACCGACAATATTTGGGGCACATACAGCTTTCTAACAGCTGCTGTCTGTAATGGATCTCTACCTACCTTTGCGCCAGAAACACAGCCATTTGTTGTTTGTGTGTCATGACTGTCATGAGATGACACTTATTTTGGAACAAGTGGTAAATTCGGTCTTGTTGAAAGCTGTGAACTGTGAAGTTATTATTTATTGATTGATCTGTTGTGTGTTTGAAGCAGTGGTCAGACGACTATAACGACTCCACTTGATCTCCTTTTACATCAGCAGTTAACCGTATTTGTAATGACAGAAATATAAAATGTACATTTCTATTCAGTTTCATTTTTTATTTAGTTAATAGCTACAAGGACAAAATATTTTAAAAGTCCCTCTCTTCTCTCTGTTCATTACTATGAACAGACATCACTTATAGTGCTTTTTCCTTTTCAGATGATCAATTAATAATGGTTGTGTTCATGTGTTTTTTTTTTCTGAATGAATGACACAGGACTCTGCCTTCAAAAGAGCACCCCCGTAGAGTAATTGGTCTTTAATTTGACCCAGCACTACTAAAGGAATGAGATCAAATGTATCCCAGACTTCCTCCACATTTTTGATTTTGCTTTTAATGCCAGGTGTGAACACAGGAACTTAAAGTGATCAGATTAAGGACAGATCTTAAAAAATTACAACAAAAAGCAGTTGGACACATTATAGGGTCCTTAACATCAGTTTGTGTGGTGAGACATCTTCCATCTGATGTGGATGACTGAAAACACTTAAGCTGACTGACATCTGCAAACTGAGCTCAGATTTTGTGGAATCCGGTTTCCAAATCCCGTGTGAAGTCTTCACACTGTAATGTAGTGACACACTTTACTATTTAAACACAGCCGGAAGGTCTCACCTGAACTCAAAGCAAACAAAAGGTCCACAGCGACTGACACGGACTTTTACGACTAGAGCTGATGAGTTGGCAGGATCCTGTTTTTCTCATTTACTGTAAACTATAAACGCATCCCAAAATGAAGGTCCCCTCCCTACACTCAGCTTCAGCCACTGATGCTATGCTACGCTTTCTTTAGCTTTAGCAACCTGCTGATTAGTTGTCCTGACACAGCTTCCTGAAAAGTTATTATTTTTAAATTAAATTCTAAATGCTGAATAGTGAATCAAAACAGTTCCACCAATAACCTTACAGTTCTCCTCCCTACACACACAGTTTGTAGATGTTGCACCGACACTAGTTTTAGCATTTTTTTTTAATTATTATTTTTTTTAATGGATTCTATTGAAATAGTCCTTTTTGGATAATGATGATTGTGACTCTTATTTAAAGGCCATTGTGGAGCTGCGGCAGCTTTAATTGTAACAGTACGTAACATACAAGCCTTCCTTCACTCATCCTTGTATTACTTCTACCAAACTTAACCAGTGTTTTCTTATCTATGAACACATTTTTCTTGACTTTCACGAAATTACTGTGAGGAAATGTTTTCTTATCGAGAGCTGCAGACAGTTTGAATTTCCCACACTTGTGGGCTTCACTTCCTGTTCCTGATTTATGTGCAACGGCATGGTTATTTTAAGGTTTCTGTGTTTCACGTTTGTTCGTATTCCCAATCTGACAATAAGCCTTTTTTTTTTAAATTTATTTATATTTTTAAACAAAACTAAAATGAATCTGAGGTGGAAGAAGACTTAAGTTTTTCCACAGCTTTTAAATGAGATTGTGATTTTAACATCCTTCATTTTCATGTAGTCTCAACAGCAGCTTAAAAGTTCATCTTGGGGAAACTGTTACGTGCTTTCCTTCAAGTTAGAAGACTGACAGCGCTCATGTGTCTGTCCGTCAAATAATCTGTGACTGGGGTTTGCCTTTGTCTTGGGGGGAATAAAAAGCATATAAGTTGTTAGTTATACAGTTTTGGAGGTGCTGGTAGCCTGATTTTGATGTTTCCCCCCGGTTCTGGTGTTTTTGCTGAGCTAACCATAGCTGCTCTTTAGCATACAGACTTACAGGGCATACAGAGAATGGTGTCAGACTTTGAAAAAGTGATTATAATTTTTATATTTTGCTGTTCATTATGGCCAAACCTGCAGATTTTCATGCCTTAAGTGTCTCTGCACAAAGTGACGTTCGTGGTTGTATCGGGTCAGCCTTTCATTGTCTAAATAAAGAAATATTTGAAGTGAATATTTATTGCATACTAAGTGTGAGTCTTTTATGGTCCTTAACACAATGGAGGTTATGAATGCAGTCATTCCAAGCAGCCGATAGGCTGTTTTCTTTTTCTTTTTTTTAGTTGGTGGTAGTTTGTCCAGGGGCCTGGAGGATGATCCTGTGGTATGTTTGCAGAGGGTGTGTTCCGACTTGTACCTTTGTTTTGCCTGGGTGTTGCCGAACGTTTACGGGAACAAATGCAGAGTCAGATACCCATAGCTGCATTCTGAACCTGAACGGGAAGGAGGAGGAAGAGTGGGTGAGCAGATTTTTACTCCGTTAAATCCCGTGAGAAATCAAATGTTGTATAGAAAATATTACGAATGTTACAAGTATTTCCCTAAACATTTCTGATTAAGCTTTAGAACAGAAAAGAAGCAAATCCTCTAATGTGGGAAGCTGGGAATTCAAGAGAAGAAGAAAGAAGTTAAATAACAGTGTTTTAAATGATAAGAATGTAAATGTAATCACAATGTCTTCGGATTAATCTGTGAATTCTGTTACATTCAGAGAAAATAGTTTTGCTGTAATCTATTATAACAACATACTAAAACAACTGTTGAGCCTTTCAAATGGCTCTGGACAAAATACTGTCACATAAACCACATTAGTCCAGATAACCTGAAGGATTAAATCTTCCTCGATGGCGTTTAAGGTCCTTGGAGGATGAGCAGTGGACAAAACTAAACAGCTGGAGAAATGAGTGAAGGATCCAGAAGTGACTGTGAGTTTGTGTGGACATGTTTGCTTCTCTAATCGCTTCTGTCACTCCATTATTTTAATTTATATTGTTTTGTCTGTCTAGATGCGTCTGGACATCTTCTGTCATACTCTGATAGATCCACCGAGAACCAAGATGCACACAGTCCAAAAACGTCAAAGGTATTTTTTTATTTTTTTATTTTGTGGTTGCTCTGTTAAAGAAATGTAATTTGTAAATAAAAATGACACAGCCAGGGCTGTTTCAAGACAGTCTGGGGGCCCAGGCAAGAGGCACCTTTGAGCCGCCCTTATTGACAGTGTTTTGTGTACACAACTATTTATCAACAAAACTGATATCATAATTTTAGAATACACCTCTCAAACAAGAGTCATCTCATCTCAAGAGTTTAAAGTTTCAAGCTGGTTCACAGTCTAACTAGTGTTAGCTGTTGTTCATTGAACACTGAACTTGTCTGATGCTTGGTGGGACTGTAGGACGGTGTCATTAACTATTTTTAATATAACACACATTCAGACTTACCACTGTCTGTTTTTCATCCTTCGTCCTATTTATGCATGTCCTGAAAGTCAGGTTCCCTTCATTTTGCTGGAGTAGGTGGGGCAACATCATGTAGACTCCCAACATGTCGTCATTGCAGCGTCCAACTGAATGTCAGCCCCTCTAGTCACTAGCAAGCAGCTGCTTCAAGAGGGCTCCATTAGAGGGGGTGCCCAACGCATTGTTGTTGCAGCTTCTATAGGGATTCCATATTTGTCATTGATATGGACTAGTATCAGCCGTCCATGTGGGCCCCCTTCCAGCTCAGGGCCCTAGGTAATTGCCTAGTTTGCCTGTCCGCTAGCAACGGCCCTGGACACGGCAAACTGATCAGGTAAAATACTTGAGATACTGCAGAATGTAAGAGGTTTCCTAGCTTGCAGAAGCAGCAGTGAAATGAATCCAGAACTGATAAATCTGTAGGGAAACACATTGGTACTGAAAAACTGAAAGTTCAACATCAATTTAATGTTCTCGTTTGGAGGCAGAAGTCGTTGTTGTATAAGTAGGTCCATAATGTAACAGGGTTATACTTACCACTGTCTCGTTTTTTCAATCCTCCTCTTGTTTTTCTCCTTAACTACGTTTACGTTTCCGGACAGTTATCCAACAGTATGACTAATGCCCACAGTCAGAGTGACGTTGTGACATTACATTAGGGCGGCAGTAACTCAGAAGGTCCAATAACCGAAAGGTTGGCAGTTCTGCCCTGTCCCTCTGTCTGTCCGTTGTGTCCTTGGGCAAGACACTTAACCCACCTTGCTCCCAGGCATGTGCTTCCTGGTGTATGATGCAAATTGGCAGCCACGTTTCCGTCAGCCTGCCCCAGGGCAGCTGTGACTACTAAGGTAGTTTACCACCACCAGGGTGTGACTGTGTGAGCATATGAATAACGCATATAATTGTAAGCGCTTTGAGCATCTAAAAATGGAAAAGCAATACATAAAACCAATGCATTATTATTATTATTATTATTATTATTATTATTATTATTATTATTATTATTATTACACTAAGTTTCAATGGTTTCGTTTTATTTTGGGGTTATATCAGTAGCTTTATCAAGGCTTGTGGATCTTATCTAGTTTTTTGGTCACATTCACACCTCCAGTCTGTAATTGTCGGTTATTGAACTAAACTGCAACTCTGCAGTGCTACTACTGCTTGTGGCCTTCATCAGCTCATAAGTAGTAATTCTGATTCTGATTGGTGGACAAAAGGAGACACTGTTCCTCTATAGGTGTTGGATGTAGCCTGACAGCCGCTGGAAATAAGCAACTGTTTGCTAAATAAAACAAGAGAGACATGTGGATGATTCATGAGATGACTGTTTACCTGTCTGACTGTCTCTACCTCCCTTTGTGTCCAGCCCAGATCAAGCCCTGACGTCCCCAGCCTGTCTCGCTGCGCTGCCTGCTACAACTCCGTGCCTCGATGGGGGGGCAATGGTGAGTCAAGCTCTTCAGCCGAAGACTCTGGACCAGAGATAGACTGTGAGTCTGAACCAGAGTCTAGCTCCAGCAGCAGCAGCAGCGGCGGCTCTGGTGATGCTTTAGCAGACACACCTGAGCAGCCTGAAGCAGAGAGGCAGACCCCTGAATGTGGACAGCCCAAATCTGGAGGACAAGATGGCGACGAGACGCAGGAGACAGTATTGAGCCAGGATGAGGGAAAAAGGAAGATTCGAAGAGCTCCGCTTGTCAAGTCGTCCTCCTTGCCAGCCTCGTTCACCCCTCACTCCACCCCTCTCTCTGTGCTGCCCTTCCGTCCTAGGGTCGTCTCCACCCTTCACCTGCAGGTGTTGCCTCAGACACAGGACGAGGAAACGTCATACACCATCCGGGAGTGCTTTGCGGAAAACACAAAGAGAGAAGAAGCAGAAGGAAGAGGACTAATCAACCATCCGCCGCCCTGGCCACCGTTTCAGTGGCAGCACTTGGGGTTACCGTGGCAACAGTGGTCACAGCCTACATTACATCCGTCACCCTTGTACCAGCAACCACCACATCGGCCGCCTTACCCACAAGAAGCACCACCTCAGCCCTTTTTCCCAGCCCAGGGTCAAATGTTAATGCCGCCCCCTCAGGCGCTTCCTGTCTTACATCCCCCGACGCTCCACACACCCCCAACACATCTGCACACACTCACTCAACATCCCTACTGGTACTGCAACCGTATGAACTTTTCTTACCCGCACTGGAATCACTACAGTAGAGCACAGCTACATAAGCACAATCGGCCGTTTAACATGTGAAACCTTGAATAAAGAGGGGTTAATATGACTGATGAAATGTTTCATTTCTGCTGTTGGACATTTTAACATGGAGGTCTATGGGAGCTGACCTGTTTTGAGGCTAGTTTCTAGTTGACCGTAGAGGAACTGCAGTTTTTGGAAAGTTATAATTCAATGTAATCACACGCAGAGTCATTTCCAGGCTAAAGAGTTGAACGCCAAAAATGCTCAATGACTTCCAATTAAACAAATGTCTGAGAAGGTTCTCAGTCATTCAGGTCATAACTCCACCGTTTCCCCAGTGAACAAAAACGGAGAAAGTTATGGGAGCAGAAGATTAAAAGGAAGAACTGGATGTCAACTGATTTCTCCCTATTATGTGAGGTAAATGTCAGTGATCTCTCTTTGACCTTTGTTAAGATTTTATATTGGAAAAGTAAAGTCACACCATCATTAATTTGAACCTTGATCTCAAAAAGACCCAACGGCGCTTTACAAATTAAGTTTGAAGTTAACCTAGCCTTATGCTAGCCTTAAGGCTTACAAAAATAGCAGCTACCATCTTATATACTGTGAAACCCATGTGTGCGTGTAATTTATGTCCACGTTGATAGACAAATTTAATTTACACATAACTTTGCCCCGGTAACTACTAAGTTGTTAATGCTAGCGTGCTAATGCTATAATGATAATACTAATGATAATACTAAATAATCGTAAGACTCATTTAATTTTCACTATTTCTGAGTAATTTTAACGGTGATGGCTGAACACGGAGACTGAGGAGAAGATAAACACAGCTCCGTGACTGATGAGGTGACTGGGCTACAAAGCATTTTACAGGTTCATTTAAGATATTTAAAGTATGTAGCTGCTGGGATATTTAAATGAGGACCTTTTACATATTGACAGACGTTGGGAATAACATTTATAGGCCCATTAATGGTGAAAATAACACATTTATTCCAACATAGCACATAGGGTTACACTGTAGAATTTTCCCTCTGATGTATCTAACATGGTACCCATGATTTGAGTTGGCCAGACTCTCCAATATATGGCTCTGTGCCAAGACGGCACCGGCCGGAGATAGCACCTTTGAGCTTCAAAACCACACAGAGCACAGTTGAGATCTCTTTATAGAACTCGCCTGTTTAAATTATGTTAATTACGGCTTAAAGTTAGCGCAACTAAAGGTCAGGTTGCTCTTTGTGACAGGTTGCTGCCCCCACAAATCACTAGTCACCTTCCTCGGTCTCAGAGCTTCACCTCTTTGAATCTTTCTGAGCGAGTTAAGCAGAGCGAGGCCCACCAAGATGGCGACGGCCAGAGACACATTGAGCTTCAAAACTTCTCTTCAGGAATCTGGGAATGTCCAGTTGTGAGTGTATTGCAGACACTTGCTGATGTCTTGACTTGATGATGAATACAGATGAATACAATCCAACAGAGATTCCTCCGGGGTCTCGTAGTAGACACTAATATTTATTTAAAAATCAACACTTTGCAATAAGAGGATGGCGTCAGATGATGAAGATGTGATCATTGCACATGTTGAGAATTTGAGTATAATCTTCCCACACCAAATCAACATTGAAGTAAAACCTTTTTGTCAGTCACAATGCAGAATTTAAAAATGATAATAAATACACATTTTCACATACATATTATTTTCTACCACATGGCTTCTAGGGGGCGCCATACAAGTTATGATGAAAGGAATCATTTCACAGCCATCAATTGAGGCTCTGTAGATACTCAAAAATCTGCTCAGGGGGTCTCTAGTCTGATACAATCATCTGAGAAGCATGAACACGTTTAAAACATTTCATCTGAGTCCATCCAATAGCTTTCGAGATATTTCAGTCTGCATCAGTGCGGTGGACTTGACTGACGCGCAGTCTTTTCTTCTTACTTTGGTGTTTTACATTATGTTATCAAGTCGTGCCCAGAATCTCACGTCCTGGAAGGAAGTCGACAATTACTGAGAGTGGGAAAAAGCAGGTGTTTTTGTTTGCCTCACACAGCAGAGCAGTTTTTTCTGTCTCACCTTCACAGAGCAGAGATGGACAGATTCCAAGGGCACGAAGAGAAAAGAGGAGAAAAAAAAAACAACAACAACACAAGAGGCTCTTTGTACGATGTGAGTGCGGTTTGTTCCACCTACAGTAGCCACTAAGTCTCTCCAGATGTCTCCAGCGGGACAGAGTGTTTCCACTCGGACTGCCAGCACACATGCAAACTGATGTCACTGGTGGCAGAGGATGCAGGTTTCTGAGCTGGGGGTAGAAAATGTAAATGAAGTTCACAGTGACGCTGAGAGCCACAGGGATCAGATGAGGACGCTTTTTTTCTACTCAGTTTGCTCTCTTTGTAAATGCAAACTAAGCCTTTGGCACGTTTTTTAGTTTGTTCTGTCAACACGTGCGCCTAGTGTGTCATTATGTGCTATGAACAGGAACGAGAAGTGCAACTTTTTTTGTGCGGACACAGGTGAGGTTTATTTTTTTATGGATATGGCACAATATTAACCTCATAGAAACCCAACTTTTGCACTCACCAGGTCCTAAACCCCAAGTAGACAGACACCAGCAATCTGGTTTCAGGTTAAAAAAGTCCGTAAAGAACATAAACTCAAGTTTACGCCAAACACGCCTGGATCTGTACACATGCATGAACAACTGGTCGGCTTTATTTTTAGTCGTAGTGGTATTATGCTGTTGAAGCCCATTTTAGCAGGGATTACTCTATTTTCATGGAAACGTTGATACGTGATACTCGATGAGTGGCCTTAGACAAACACTGGAGTTTATCTCTGGAAAATCAAACTCAAACAGTAAGTCAGTGGCCGCTGTGGAAAGGTTTAGAATGATGATGTTTTATCATATTAAACAGGTGAATGTTTGAGAGTAAACCACATTACTACAAGTAACCCAAGTTGTCCTAAAAGCTGCCTAAACTGAAAATTGAATGTCCTTAACGTCAAAACACAATGAAATTAATAAAATACACCGTAAAGACTGAAAAGAAATGTATGTTGGCTAAATCTGGCCTATAAAGCACAAGTTATTTCCTAAAATAACTATAAATAAAATGGCATTCTGGTATATGTTAAAC
Organism: Mugil cephalus; assembly: GCF_022458985.1. NCBI lineage: Eukaryota > Metazoa > Chordata > Actinopteri > Mugiliformes > Mugilidae > Mugil > Mugil cephalus. The sequence continues at coordinate 23,294,558 of NC_061782.1, read as the reverse complement.
CATTTTGCTGTTGTTGAATAAAAAAAAAAAATCTTCATTCACCTGGCGCTTTACCCATCGCTGTTATAACCATAAACACTTTTTATTAGTTCTTGATCTCAGTTTATTAATTTGTGCTTCCACGTCAGAATTTATATTTTTTCACCGTATGAACCCAGAGGGGCTTGTTAGTCTGAGACCTTATGGTTTGTGAATTAACACTGACATCAGCTCCTCTGTGCTTTTTCTGGGAATTTGTGTATTTTATGAATCTTGTGGGACTTTACATTACTTTACTCAGGATGTGGTTGGCCGTGGGGTTTAATGAGCAGCTTTAAGAACATTAAAAAGAAGAAAGTGTGCCGACCCAAGCTGGCCTCTTGCTTCAGAAAATAAATGACAACGATAATTCATGACGAAAGTTCTTAAATAGAGGAGCTGTAATTTTCTGAGTTGCTCTCGTGTTTATTTTGACTCCTTTACACTATAAAATCCCACTATTAATCACAATAAAAAGTCAGCTTTGAGTAATGTAAAATGTCTTTTAATGATATAACATTTTTGTCTCTTTGTTTGTTAGTGCATGCTTCTCAGAATACACTGTGTTGGTGTACAGTCTGTGGATGTTGGCCTCAACTGGTTGGACATGTCGATTTGACCCAAAACTGTTGGAGAAATTTTGCACAAACTTTTTGGAGGAGTTACTTTTTTGTGTCTTCTCAGGGATAAATGATTAAGAAATTCCTGGTCTGTAGAGGCTGAATCCCCAACTATGTTGTGAAATATTTCAGTATCTGTTAGAGGTAGATGTAAAGATATAATAACCCCCCAGTGATGTCAGCCTTAGATTTCCTATAGAGTGGTTCTGAAGCTTAGTGTTGGTGTCTCCAGCCACCACTATCTTGACAGTGCTTTCATCTTCCTAACTCCCAGCTGATACAAAAATGATCACAGAGTTGGAACCTGATTGAAACTGGGGCAGACAGTTAGCACCCAAGTGTATCTCAAAATGGTCCTTTAATCACTCATAACTAAGCCTTGATATGATTAATGTTGCATAAAATACTCAAAGAGTTGTATAAATATCCATCTCCATGTATTTACACAAAACCACAAACGCCTACTTTTTCTAGAGAAAAGAATTCACATGAGGAGTTGATAAGGGAATCGATAAAGAATCAGATCGATAAGCAGAGTCGATACTGGCATTGGTATCAATCAAATCTTACCACCGCACATCCTTAATCAGTATCAAGCTAACATGCTAAATTAAGGTAAAATCAATACTGTAACCATTTCTTTGTAAAGGTTCTCAGTCATCCAGGTCATGATATATCAAAAAAAAAAAAAAGAAAAAAAAAAGGCTGAAACAAGGACAACTGCATTTTTAAAGTTCTTTGAAAACATTTAATCCAGATAGCCTCTTTATTTCTATACGACTGGTGAGGAGTTGGATCAAAACAATTACAGGTGAGTATCTGGATGTTATCAGACCCTGGTCATGTGATTCTTTAGTGGACAACAGCCACAGATGTTCCTATTTAAACCCCAGCTCCCCAACGGTCTTTTTGAACTGAGGAAGCTATTAGATGAAACATCTTCAAGAAACTCCACTGGGCCAGTTGCCCTTGTTTCAGCTTGTTTTTTTTTTTTTTGGATGCTGTAAGCATTTAGTGCAGCCTCACAAGGCACTGCTGATTGCAGCTTCTAATTTAAAAGGACGTTACGCGATGGAAGCTCTTTCTTGTTTCCCTCTGTCACACGGCCTATTTCAATCATAAAATCAATTCCATACTCTCAAATCGTCAGGGCTGTTGCGTAACAGACCTCAAATGACATCGATCCAGGGGCTAAACGTGGCTTCAAGCCGAGAAGTGAAAGCTGTATATTCAATCAGCAGGGATCAAAACTGCTCCGCATGTAGGCCTACATGAAACTGGAAGTAAAAAATCTAAAATTTCATTCTATGTCAGATGGGTTTGGAAAATCCTGCAATGACTTGGCTGCTCTTCTCTCTCTCTCTCCCTCCCCTCTCTCTCCTCTCTCTCTCTCTCTGCAAGTCTGTCAATTAGTGATAATGGACCCCATCGGCAGAGACCACTCCCTCCCTCTCTACTCCCTCCCTCCTTCATTCTCTCTCTCTCTGTCTGTCTTTCTATCTCTTAGTCAGTAATAATGGAGCCCAGCAGTCCAAAGAAGATCCAGTTTGCTGTACCTCCACTGCAGGGACAGCTTGACCCGCAGGCCGCCGAACATGTGAGTGTTTGCCCGTGTAGGTTCACGGCGTGTGTGGACGGCTGAATGCTGCTTCTATCTTGTCTGGAATTTTCTGCGTGTGGGCGCAGAGCAGCATGTGTGCATAAGTCGGCATTATGAAAGCCTCCGCTTGTGCATCTGTGTGACAGCATGTGTGTTTAATGGGTATGTCTTATTTGAGCTGTCATGCATGTGACTCTGCAGTGTCTTATGAGTGTTTGTGTTCTGATGTTGGCTGGTTTAAATGGTTCACTTACGTGTTTATGAACAAAAGATTAAGAGTTAAATGAGAAGATTGAACAAGGTTTGCTGATTTTATTCCAGTGTGCACAAATGTTTCTTTCTTTGTAGGAGAGTTGTGCGACATAATTTGAGTCAAACTGTCAGGACACAAACTGAACTGAAGTTGTGAAATGCTGCCAGAGGTACAGAAGGGCAAAACAGCGCATAATCTGTGGTGCAATTTCCCTTCAACTGCCCCTGAATGGCAGCTACAGTCAGAAGAAACAGAAGCTGGTCTCAAACTGCTGCTCCGCTGACGTCTTTATGGACTGCTTAGTTGATGGGAGCAGGAAGCCGTTCATTCCTAAAGGGGGCTGATAATGAACAGTGACAGATTAGGGCCCCTCTGTGGTTGTTTTTAGTAGAAGTCTCTGCAGCCTTTCCAAAGGGGCAAACGTACATTTTCACAATGGTTTTTGTGAGATGTTGCTTCATCATGTGAGCCAAACATTTTCTTTGTAAAGATTCGGGCTGTCTCCACCGTAGGTCAGTTCAATCTTAGAATATTAGTTCACATATAGATTTTGAAAGGAGGGGGTGACAGCATGTGGGGAAAGTTGTGCCCATAAACCCTGAATTAACAGCTGTAAGTGGGAAATTACATGTTTAAAATGCAGTTGGGGCATTAAACTAAAGTATTCACACAGTTAATTGCACAAATTCTCAGGGCAATTTACTCCAGCTGGCATTTTTAATGAACCTTTACTGAAAAATTAACACTAATAAATGAGAAGCTGGCACAACACTACACAAAGGACTTGTATGAGATGTAGGGTAACAGAAAAGAGAAGCATTGAGTGATTCACAGTGACTAAGAAGAGGTGTAGATTGGCTATGAAGAGATGCATTGCTTACACAAATAGAAACAAATGGCATGGGAGTGGTGCTAAAATACTCAAAACTACCATAATGTCACACAAACTACTGAAAACTATTCGAACAAAATGACAACTGTGAGATGCATGTTTCCTATAAAGAGATGGAAACGCCGAACAATGCAAAATTACTGGACTGATGCCCATTTGTACCCTGATGAAAGCCACAAGCTTCTCCACAATTTCTCTGCCAATTTTCTCCTCCATGTATCTTAGAAATACTGAGGGAAAACATTTCCACAGCACTGATGCAAATGTACTGAGAAGACGTGCAAAATAAGACACAAACAGCTGTAAACTGATGCAAAATAGACAGAAAATGACGCCAGGGACCAAAACCTGTTTGGTTGTGTAATTGTCTGTAGTTGTTTTGTCTCTTTAAGTCACCACCTTTATTTACAGGCCCTAACCTGCTACATTTACTTTGGCTATGACCTAAAACTTGTGTTTGAGCTGGTGTTACTCCTACAGCTGTCAAAGTGTGGCGAGTGGCTGAAGGACAGACTTTGCGTCAGAGTAGTTTAAAAAAAAAAAAAAAAATTCTTTATTCGAGCATCTACAATAAAAAAAAATGTGTGTGTGTATGTTTACCTCAGATCCGTCGCAGAAGACCAACTCCTGCCACTCTGCAGATCTACAGACAACCTGGCACAGGTGAGAGAGAGAGAGAGAGAGAGAGAGAGAGAGAGAGAGAGAGAGGCTTTACATTAAAAGATAGAGAGGGAGTCAGAGTGCTAAAAAGCTGCAGCTATAATGGAACCTTTATTAGATTACTTTTGGTAAGTGATCCGAGCATTCAGACTGGACTGATGGATGCCTCAAGTGTGTGTGTGTGTGTGTGCGTGCGCGTGTGTGTGTGTGTTGTGGCTCTAAGCTTTTATAAATCTCTCTACACTGGATCTGACTGATTGAATAATAGGCCTGCTTCCATTCTGTGCTCAGCTCAGAGCATCTGAGGTGTTCTCAAGCAGCCATTTTGTCTGTTTCTATGAGAAACACCAGGAACGGAGGAGACAAATAAGACAGAAGGACACAATGTCAACCTCTCAGAGAAATGAAGTACCAGGAATTCAGTTGATGATTTTAAAAAGCTGTTTTGTAAATGAGTTCATTTTAAGGCAACATATCCCTGAGTGTCGGTGGAGAGAAATCCAGCTGGCAGCTGTGAAAACAAGAAATGACCCTGTGCTCTTAGTCTGGAATAAACAAGGCCCACACGACAGAAAGAGACGATGTAATGTCTTAAACTGTTTTCAGTATTTTGCAAATTGTTTAAGATTAGTGCAAATTTTAAGAAACCACGACCTCCAAGCTGCATCTTCTGTCCAACAGTCCAATAAACAAATAAATAAATATAAAAATATAATATATATAAATACATTTTTTGCCATGTTTTTTGGAGTAAAATGTTATACAAATCAGGCTCTGAATGATATATGAAAAATCCCCCCTGTAAATACGTGCAGAATGTAGTCATGAATAAATCTGGAAAGTCTGGCATGTGTAAGTGCTGCTGAAGTGGAGATTTGTGGCTCAGAGTAGCAGAAAAACTCATTTTGAGAAAACGGCCTTTAAAGATTTACATTACAAAACCATGTAGATTTTTATTGGAAACCACTATGAACCAAAGCCAAATCTGCTCAAATCCTTCAAAACATATCATATAATCAAATCAATATATATAATACTAAAATATCGGATTAAATTTTCAATAAGTTAATTCAAGTGTGAGACATGAATGATGATCCATCTTCGTCCCCTTTTACCAAAGACAGTTTACGACCGGATGAACTCAGATGAGTCTGACTTGCCTCTCCTCTACTTCATGTCTTTTCCTTGACTTCTCTTGCTAATATGAGCTGTAATTTTCTTCTTGGAGAAGACTTCACAGCATTTTTAAATGTCCCTCGCAGATAAACACAGATCGGCAGATTATCCGGTCATGTGACGCCTTTGAACGAATCATATTATCAGAAATCGACACCAACCAATGAGAGTGCGAGTTTAGCTTCAGATGGGCCTTTCTACTTTCACGATTGGTTGCCAATAGAAAGGATGTGACCATATTTGGACCTGACAGACTTCTGCAGGAGAAAAAGAGCTTCACAGTGGTACCTCATATGCCGGAGTAATGATGACGCTCACAGTGCTACAAGGCTTAGAAAACGGACTTTTAGTCAATATAGGAAATTGGAGGCGCAACAGAGACAAAGTGTAATGAAATGAACACATGAATGTACATCAATGTGCATTTTAGTTTGATAGAGGACATGTTACTTAAGCAAAATAGCCAAAAATCTCAAAATTGATCAGTGGGAGAAAAAAAGTTGTTGCCTACTGTGACTCACCTTAAATATATATTTATATATAAAATAAAAACTAAACCAAAAGTGACTTCATTGTATAACAAGTATCATATTTCTCTGTAATTAATAATGCATATAACTGTTTGCTTGTGTTTCAGTTTGTTTAAAGTCTTTGTAGCTGTTTTCCTTCAGTTTAGTCTAAGCCTCTCTGTCATAATGTTGTTTCCATAATATTGGCTTGTTTTCTCTGGGTTTTGGGTCATTTCATACACATTCCAACAAGGAATAATAACCATCCTGTCTCCTTTGGCGCTTGTTAATGCATCGGGTGATCATCACCTCTTTTAAAAAAGGAAAATGTATTGATGTGTCATTCCGACTGCAAAGAGCTTCCAGTACCATTGAGTAGAAAAGAACATTTACCACCAGAGCTCCAAATGTGCCTCGATCCACAGCTGCAAACAGTCCCCAGATAAATTACCTATCAAGTTGACTGTCAAAACAGCAGCTCTGCCTGCATAATTTTTTGTTTTTTGAGTCTTGTTTAAAAGGTCAACTTGCAAATCATTTTTAAAGATTTATTAAAAACTGTGCTTGAGGCTGCTGAGTCACAGAGCAGCGAGGACGTGTGTGGAGGCGAACAGATTGTTGGTTTTGTTTTAAAAAATATGCAGGATAAAATGCGTTAGAGGGAATAAATCAACTTTTGGTGATCGCTGCATCTCGTAAAGCAACATCTGAGTCACTGAGACGATAATCACCTGTAGAGGTACTACCTGATGCATTAACAAAGGCCAAAGGATGGAGATGACCTCTGTTTTACTGATAGGGAATATTTCCTATTGGAACATCAGATGACCTAAAACACCTGTAGGTGTTTGACCTTTGTCAAATGTAGAACAGGAAAAAAGAAGCAACCAAACAGAGATGCAAATAGTCTAGAAAATAGATTCATAATCAACATTAAGTGGAGAAAACAAGATGGTAAAGGGGGACAAAAGACACTGTAGGACCACTGCTGGAAGCAAAACAGCTGGAAAAGCACTCAAATCCACCAAACCAGTGAAAACTAACCAAATGGAAACAAGTGGTCAACCAACCATCAGCGGCAAACCAAACACCAAAACAACTGTGACGGGTGCAAATTTACTGAAACTAGATGCAAAATGAGACACAAACAAATGTAAACTCATACAAAACAGAGACAAAATGGCTGTAGAGACCAAACACTAACACTTTCTGTAGTGGTTTCATCTCTTTCCGTCACCTATTGCCTCATAATCCATCCACAGCGGATGTGTTGACCACAGTAATCCCTTCATTTACAACCTCCACCTTCATGTAAAAGTTGTCCCATCACATCATCACCACAGAGTGTCTCCAGGAAGCCAAACTCTTAAGAACTGACCAGTTTTGGGTTTTAAACCAACACACTGACTAACCCTCCGTTGCCAGCTTGTGACACATTTAAGGGCTGAAAGGATGAAGCGCTCACTGCAGCTCTCGTCTCTCCTTGCAGATGTTGGAGATCAACTCAACGCCAGTGGAGAGTCACAGGTTTGTATAAATGGGCGTGAACACACACACGGGTGCAGGTACACACTTCCAACACACTTTGCTGTTTCTCCAGTTAACCAGACACCATCATCAGCCTCAGAGAAGAATCACTTACTCTGTAGAAGCCTCCAGCTCTTGCCTGAGAACATTTGAATTTGAGTTGTAGGTCTGTCATCTTGTCACAATAACCTGAGGGTCTTTGTCCTTTCTTTTGGCCTGCAGGCTTCAGATACCTCTCAGAGGAAGCAGAGCACCTACGCCCCTCCCACCATGAAAGGTAAACGCAGGACAGCTTAACGGCTCCTCCCGATGCATGATTCTACAAGATGTGCATGACGCCTACAGCATTTACAAAAGACCCTCTGTGCACGGAAAGCGGAGGAAATTTATTTCCCCCGGGGGAGAGGATTACGAGGAGGATTGGTGCATCTTGAGTCTCTCTGCTGATCTGTTTTTTTCTAATTTGTGGAAAGCAGAGATCATCTGCAGCAAATAGGGCCAGACAACAACAGCATTTAAAATTCAAACTAAAAGCATTTGCTTGATACCAAAGTGAAGGTGCCTTGAATCCATGAGTAACAGAAAGCATCCATTGTTGGTTTCTTCCATTACGCTGCAGAGCTTTTAATTCTGGTTCATGAGCAACAAGAGCGACTCTTGTCTGTCACAAAGCAGAGGTCGTCTGATTTGATTTACGCCGTGACCAGGACACACATTAGACACGCTGTTGGAAGTCATTTAAAAAGCTTAAATGTTATTTTATTTAACGAGACTAAGAAGAGACTTTTCATGCTCTCAGTCCACAGTGTGTTTCATTCTGTATTATCAGCTGCTATGCTGGTTTTGTTGCAGCTGTGTACACACCCGTCTCTTCCTTCCTCTCCTCTGAGCTTCATGGCGTCTATGTGCTTTGCCTTTATGATGGACGCTCTGTTTGTTTTGCTGTACAACATGTTGTTTGACATTCTTTCTGTTACCCGTGGCCCCATTTCTGTTTTCGTTGCTGGGTTTTGGTCGTTCTTTGAGCTCTTGTGTTGTAGAGTCTGATCTGTAGATCCAGCTGGTTGGAGTTGGTGCTCAGGGTTACTACTGAAACCCAATTATCAGCTCAAATCTGAGTTTTAACTTTAAGAATGAGGCCGGCGATCTTCTGTATTTTTATTTTGGTCTATGTTTCGTCTTCCTCCGTGTCTCCGGCTCGAGTGTGGTTAAAAGCATACAGTATAAATCTGCAGGTGAAGACAGCCTGCAACAAATCCACCATGTACATCTGTGAAAGGTATATTTGCAAGGACAATGGGGAAAAAAAGAAAGGGAAGGAGGAATGAGCAGGAGCAGAAGAAAGTGTATGAGACGGAGAAGACGGAAGAGGAACATAAAAAGAAGAAGGAGGGAAAGAAGAAAGGGGAAGAGGAGATGGAGGAGAAGAAGACACCAAGGAAAATGAAGAAGACAGAGAAGGAGGAAGGGCAAAAGAAAAAGGAGACGGAGGAGAAGAATAAATTAGGCGAAAAGGGAGAAGGAAAATGAACGGAAGGGTGAGGAGAAGAAGAAATGGAGGTCGAGATTAAGATGATGAATATGGAGGAAGAAGGAGGAGGAGAAGTTTCTTTTCCCAACTTTATTAACAACGCTGAGCAGAGAGGAGGAGATGATGTTTATTCCATGTGGGACAAACATGCTCAGAAAGCACCCATCATCAGAGGTTTACACCACCCCTCTACATCTGATTAATTAGTCTGCTCAGACTCAAGTGTTTACATGAGGCTTTTTTATTCTGGTTATTAGTGGAATATAGTATCCATGGAAACTAGAAACTCTACAGGCTAACACAGCTCTGCTCTGGCCAATAACACGACGCAAAGATCCCCATGTCTGCTGGTTTTCATCACTACAGAGCTCGTTGTTGTTGTCATTTTGTCATCATCACTTGTCCTGAATAATTTATAAAACAGCTCCACAGCTACTCCCTAGAAAGTAGAGACCAGAGGGAGCAGCGTATATGGAGGCTGACGAAGCAGAGCTGCATATCTGGTTTAGATGTGATCATTTATGAATGACTGGAGTTTTAAACGGTAAAGGTGTGCGGTTTGGGGAACAAGGTGGGACGAGGAAGTAGAATGTGGTGAATTTAAAGGGTGAAGGTGTGCAGGGCACTGGCAGAGAACGCAGCTCTGACTTGTTTCTGGGAAGCGGAGGCAGTAAAAGCTTTTCTTTTATTGATCCCGCCTGAGTGTGTGTGTGTGTGTGTGTGTGTGTGTGTGTGTGTGTGTGTGTGTGTGTGTGTGTGTGTGTGTGTGTGTGTGTGTGTGTGTGTGTGTTAGCCAAGGGCCTCGTGAATGACTGCACCAAACACATGCCAGGCCTTGACATTCTGCAGGATCAGAAAAAGACGTGTTGTATTTATGGATCTCATGAGGATTTATTCTCATCCTGTGATGTTTTACAGTATTCTAGTTTTTTTTCTTTTTTTTATCTGGACTTATGAGGCATTTAATATTTAAGCTGACTTTATTTGGTATTTGCATAAAAACTAGTTTGCTCTTGTGTCTTTGGATAATTATGGATATTTACCACTGACAACTGTCTTGACTAAACAGCTGCTAAATATTTTTTATGTATTTTTTACAATGTCTCACTCCCGGCTGAGAAGATATTTCTGGTTCATACAAGATATCAAGGAAAGCCAAAACTTTTCTTCTAATCTTCAGTTTCCTTTTTGTTTTTGTTTTGTTTTTCTGCTCGTTCACTTTCAGTTTCAAAGAATTTTTAGTTTTAAATTTTTTTTCAATGGCCCTGCTTCCGCTGCATAGCGATGCACCTGCAGTTGAAGCGTCTCTCCACTAGAGGTGCTCTTCTCTCCTCAGAGCTACAGCTGGGGGTGGAGCAACACCTTCTGGAGGCAGGGCTCTTCTCAGACAGCCAGCTGAGCCCAATTACAGCGCAGCTTTATGCCTCTTCCCTGTGGGCCAATCACAATGGGCCAGAGGAGGCCAATGGGAATGAGACATGTCTGCCGTTAGCCAATCAGGAGAGAGCCGTGGCAGAAAGCAACAGCTCAGGGGGTAAAATTAATTTCTTGATGTACTTACTGTGGCTTCAAGGCCAACTACTTTATTAATGGAGTTCCACTGGCCAATGTTCCTCGTACTTAAACAAAATCTGAGTTATGTCACTATTATTTGTACTGATCAGCCACAACATTATGACCACGTGCCTTTCTTCTTGAACTCCTCGAGACTGCTGAAGGTGTGCTGCAATATCCAGCACCATGATCTAATTTGTACTGCACACAAAGATAACAATAAATGCATAATAACGTAACCAGTGTGCTTTCAGTGAGCGAGACAGGTTGTAGTTCTGATGCAGCACTAGGTAGATTCATTAGAGACAGCAGCTGTTGTAATAATCTACTGCTCTCCAAATGACGGTGTTTACAAAAGTGCCAAACTGAGATCATATCTCAAGTGCTGGCTGGGGACACGTATTAATGGCAGGTGAGATCACATGGAGTTAAGGAGGACTGCTTGTGCTTGGATCATCCTGGATGGATGTTAATTCAAGGGCTGAACAGATGCTCTGTTGGACTGAGATCTGAGGTATTTGGGGTCCAAGTCAATACTCGATGTTGTGCATTGTTGGTTTGTGGCAGTATTATTCATAGGCCATCAGGGAAAAACGTTTATGTATGGTCTGCACCAGTGCTTAGTACATCAAAAGTAACATCCACATTAATGGCAGCACCAAAGGTCCAGCAGAAATTTGTCATTGGTCAGCTCCACCACCCCATATAAAACAAATTGTGTGTTATGACACCTTTCTATTAGAATAAGCATCAACTTTTTCAGCAACCTGAGCTCGTCTAACCGGACTTTACTGCTTTTCCTACCTTGAACTTCTTTTGATGGGGAGTTATAATCAGATCATTGTTATTCACTTCACCTCTCAGTGGTTATAATAATGTTATGGCTGATCTGTGCATGCACTACTGTTTGGCCAGAAACCTAAAACCTTCAAAGAATTACTTTTTTTCTTTGCTTCATTTTTGCTTTGCTTTAAATTTTAACATATAAAGTGTCCCTGTAAGTAAAGTAAAATTCAAATCCTGCAGTTCTGACGTGCTTGTTAGTGCGTCTTAGTATTTGCTTTGAAAACAAGCCAAAGGAACGAAAACAGGATTAAATGAATTTGCAGTTAAGTTAATTACATGGACATCTAAACCAATGCTGAATATGAAATCATTTCTCAATTACTCGATCAGTTTATGTTTTTCTGGACTCTAATGCAGCATTAAAGCCATGAGAAGCATCATTCAATAATAAACACACTAACTCTTCACTCCATGTCTATGTCTATGTCCTGTCTATGTTGTGTACATTTCTTGAGACCAGAACAATGGTACTAACCTCTGTCTCTCCCTCTTTTGTGGCTTTGCATGCAATCTCTCTTCCAACAACCTCCGCCTCCTTCCTTCTCTCTCCGCTTCCCAGATTTGTCATGTGACCACAAAAAGGAAGCCTCCAGTCCTGACTCGGTCTCCCGATAGCTGCCTTTCATCTTTACTTTACTAACACCTCGCCTCTCAGTAACCGACTCTTCCCTTTCACCGCTGTTCATCTGACTTACACGTCGCTCCACTCTTGTGCTGCACTAGTCTCTTCTGGTTTCTCCTTCTCTGCCATGAAAAGACACTTGCACATAGAGGTCTTGGTTTAAGTTTAACACCCTTTGGCTGTGAATAAAGATGCATTATATTCAAAAGTTTACACCATGTCCGAGTGGTCTTTATCTTTTTTTGGACAGTTTTCAAACGTCTATTTCTAGACTTAAGGTTTAGTAGTATTCAGGGATTAGCTTCATGCTCTTGATGATCTTCCAAAACAAACTAAAACATTCTTCCTTGGGGACAGAAGAGAGCACTGGGATAACCATTAAGAGATTAAAACATTTAGAGTGTGTGACTTGCTCTGTTTGGAGATCGGCATCTGTGCTCCAGAGCATTAGCAGCTGAAATGTCTCGGTGCGTTTTTAAAATCACGTGGGAGGCTGAACTCCCACAGGACGCGCAGCAGGAAGAAGACTGAGATCTATAATCATATTATGTATGCGTTTGCATTGACTATTCCTGTTCTATTACACTGAAAACGTGTTGCATGCACTTCTCTAAAGCGTTAACTGGTTATTCCCTCTTCCTACGTCCAATGTACAGCTTTAAACAAAAAGGACATGCTTGTCAATTTTTTTTTTTTTTGTAAATACCTTTTTAGGCCATTGTTTTAAAATGTCAGTTAAAATTTCATCAACGTGGATGTTAACATTTTGAATGGCATATATGACTGCTGTTACTGTGTGACAGCATCATTGCTGTCACTATATGTCCCTCTATATGTGGAGTGTACTGACAAGCTCAGTCAATGGCTTGTGTATGCTGTAAGTGAAAATATTTGTTGGCAGTGGTTCATGAGTGCTTATGTAGAAGACATTTGTTATGTGGTAATTGTGATATTACATATTTTATTGTATATAGTGTATATGGCAATGCTTAAAAATTTGACAGTGTTCAGAATTTTCTACACTTCTACACAAAAATTACTCAAAACATCAGCTGATTTTCTGCTGAAGTTAGAGGCCTGGTTAGTTAAAAAAAAAAAAGAATCGTCATAGTCAGATTCATAGCATGTTTTTGTGTAGTGTATGAAGGGCAGGAGAGAGGAGCTTTCTGAGGAGCTTATAAAAAGAGTTGCTGTTGCTCATCAGGCTGGAAAAATGTTAAAAAAAAACAAAAAACGTTTGGAATCCACAAATCCACAGTCAGAAGATCAGCCAAAAGCAAGATGCACAGTTCTAGAGGTCACAAAGGAACCCAGTGTAATTAGTCCAAGCACACAAGTTGTTCTACGAAAGAATGAAATGAATGTGAATGGCCAAGTCAAAGTCCTGACCTTAATCCGATAGAAATGCTGCGGAAGAACCTGAAGCAAACAGTTCATGTGAGGAAACCCTGTGCTGAGGAATGGGCTAAAATTCCTCCAAGCTGCTATAGACGACTAATCAGGAGTTATCAGAAATATTTAGTTGCAGCAGATACCAAAAAACAAAGGTTCACATACTTTTGCTCCTCACAAACATTAAATATTGGTTATTTTTTCTGAATAAATAATTGTACAAGTACAATATTTCCATATAATTTTCATTACTTACAGGAAAATCCAGGGATGTTTGAGTTATTTTTATGCAGAAATGCAGTTCTGAAGGGCTTGAATACTTTGAAGTAACACTCTTGATGTATATAACAACCTGTACTAGGTTTCTTTTTGTTTTTCCTCTGAGGGCGTTGGGTATGAATTTGAGTCATCTGCGTTTGTTTGTTTGTTTGTTTGTGCAGGTAAGCTGGAAAACTCTGTACCTGAGGAGGAGGAAGAGGTGGAAACCAACCCTTAGGGTGATTAATCCAGCAAACACATTTCAGCACATAAGAGAAGGACAACTTATCTTCGATATTCTGGACAAACCAGCAGATGAACTCTGACGTCCACCACAATCAGTTGAGAGCCGACCTCTGTGCAGGTTTAATGTGTTAAACCAGTGTCCACAGCTTTACTCTCTGACGCACTGGACTGGAAATAACCCGCGGCTGACTCACTACATTCAGCTAAACTTCATGGACCTTCACCTGAGTATTGTAACCCCTAGAATTAAACTTCCATGTGTTTGTCCTGTTTATGTCCATACATTGAAATACAACCCTTCTTCTCGATTCTTCCCACAAGCAGCAGAATGACAACAAATAAAGGCCATTGCAACAGCTGACCTCAAAGATAGGCAAGATTTTAACACTTTTGGCGTGAAAGGTAAAACTTGTTAGCCTTGCGAGTCATTATGGGATGTTTCAACAGCTAAAGAGTAAACAAATTACTCCACACACAACTGGATAGTCTGACAACTAATTAACTAATTAAGACATTCTCCACATATGTTTTCATTGCTGTTAACGGTTTGTCCTTTAAAGGACACAATAGCAAACATACAAAAATATTTCACGTGGCCTTCAAGATGTGGACTAAGCAGTGAAAACACTGTTGCCGGGCAACTCTGGCCATCAATGGGCCACAGAGGCTAACAGCTAGCAAGCCAACCGGATAACTAAATATGGTCAACTATTCCTTTACTTGACTACTACACCATTTTTGAAATAAACACCAGCAAACATATCATAGGTTGTTAAGTCTTCACAGAAAAAAATCCAGTTACTATATTGTAATTGCCATTATCGGGCGACACCATTGTAAGGCAGCTTTAACAGCTCCGGTTAGCCACCTAGCCAAACGAGCTAACGAATCCACTTATTATGCATCGTAAAATGTCATTTCATTCTAAAACAATGGAAAACCACAAAGGAATACCTTGATTTAAAAAGAAACAAAAGTTAACTGGCTTAATTATCAAATTGAGTGATTATTTGCTAGCTAATTGTATAACTATCGTTTTGTAATCACTCCGAAGGCTCACATGTTGAAGGACTATAACATGAATCTGGATCCCTTTTCTTACCGTTAGATGTAACATTGTTGCGTAGATTTTTAGTGTGAGTAGCAGCAAATTTTTGGTCTTCGTTTGCTGCTACAAGTTTATAGAATGTCAGCCATGTAAAAATTATAGCAAATGAAACGCAAACATATTGTAGTAAATAACACAATTAATGTTTAAATTTGGAATCAACCTGAAGAAACATCTTTTCTACAAGGGTATCCACAGCTAGTTAATAACATGATAATGGCTGCTATTATGAATAAAGGTGATCGCTTTCGAGATAAGTGCCATGAAATACTAAATGTGTGCCACAATGTTTAGTCTGTTATAGTTTTGGATTTAAAATGTAATTGGCGTCCAAGCTGATAGTTAAAATAACATTTTCTTTTCAAAAAGCAATGCAACCTGTAATATCAATTACAGTTGAACAGCACACTAGTTAATGGGATTGTGTTTTGGATAATCTGTATATATTTTCAGATTAGCAATAGCAGCATTAAAACATTTGAACATTTTATATATAGATTTTTTGTTGAGCTTAATTGAGTTGAGTTTTCCTACAGTGCCTCCTGGTGGCTTTTGTATGACACAGCTGGGATGAATTAAAAAGCTTGCTGCAGACATCATGTATGTTGTGAGTAGTATATAATAGTGTGATGTTTTTCTAATCCCCTTCGACATCACATTTTAGCAAAAGATCCTATTAAACCAAACCTCTTCCTTGCCACTTTGCCATGCAACCCTGATCCGTTTAGTTTATCCGTTTAGATTTCCTTTGTCTACTGTCAGGATGTTGAGACATTTTTAAGATGAAATTAAGAAAATTCTGAGGGGCAAAAACTTTATATGTATCTTACGATGACTGGATGTGACTTACCTGTAATTGAAAACCTAAATTTGATACAAGATAACCGGTGTCTTTCTGTTCAGCTGCTTCCACCTCACCCCGCCACAGGACTTTTGCATGAAGCACCGCCACACACTCACAGCTCAGGTCTGACAGCCCTAAAGTTTATTTTATTCATGTCATTTAAGTTACACGGTGGAATCAGAGACACAAAAGAGAAGTTAGAAAGAAAACGGCAACCATTCCACATCAAATGGCAGAACGCGTCCACAGATCTGTCCTCTGATGCTCATAAAGCATACTACAGACAAAACACATGGTTGAAACAGGACCTACAGTAATGTGTATTTACTAGAGCCTAGTAGTAGTAGATTTGAGTAAATGTTTCTTTACTTTGCAACTTGGCTTCCAGATTTGAATCTCAAACTTTTGTAGGTCAAAGTCCTGAATAGTATGCAGAATGAGCCTTCAAGACAGAGCCCTGGGGTTAGTAGCACATCACCAGAGGGCTGGTATGAGAGCTGCATGGTTTGTGTACATGTCCCCAAATGTAGCCCTTGCCATGCCTTGATCAAGAAGAAAAGAAATCAGACTGCACTTTGTAAAAAGTATGTCCTCAAAAGGTCCCGCAAACAACCGCAGCAGAAAGTGTAACCACTCGTATGGAAAGTTCGTTGGTGGATCATTGAAATTACAAATCCAGTGAAAACCAAAAGTGTGTACATATATATATATTTATTTTTTGTCTTATTGCAGCTCCAGGTCTGAGATCGAATAGTATTTATTTGCCTTTCTGTGGAAAAATTGGTTAAATTTACTTCCTACTTGAATTAAGTACTAACACGTTTAGACTAACCACGGAGTACTAACTCTCACCAGCTGCTGCTAAGTCGCCTTTGAGCAAGGCACTGCTCCTTCAGTAGGGATTTAGAGTGTGAAGATAAGGAGTAAAACAAGAAATCTGAACATTTCGGCCTTCTTTTCAGAAAAGACCTGCGCCTGCTGGAGCTGTACTTAGTCTGGACAGTTGATTAACAGCAGCTGAAGAGAATATCTGAGTGTTTCTGTAGTTTGTTCCAATCGCAAAATGTCCCTCAACAGAGCTGCCGCAGAGTCACACCGTTAAACACTCCACCACTTCCACGCCCTGATACACAATTTTTTTTTAGTGTCAGCACATTTGGCAAATTGTTGTAATCATTGTCGTAAAAATAATAAAACATAGACATTAAAAACAGACAAGTTCAGTTCACATCAAAGCAGAATACAGATATTATATCTTTTTACCCACAAAAAGTTCATGTTACGACTAGCTAGAAAAAAAGAAAGAAAACATCACCATGTTATACAACTCGTAGTGTGTCCGTGTGTGTTCAGTATGAAATGTTGGAAGATAAGCCCGTGTGTGTGTGCGTGTGTGTGTGTGTGTAATCTTACATTAACAAACAACATGTCTTTCAGTATCAACACAGGACCCTCGCCCCCGCCCTCCTCAATAAAAACCAAGAACCCCCACATCACATCATCTGCATTCCCCAAGTAAAGCATCCAAATCCATCACCACATAGTAGTTATCAGCTGGCCACTAAAAATCTCAAACCTTTCATTGAAAAAAAAACAGAAAAAAGAAAAAGAAAAAAAGAATATTTTAGTGTCACCTATATATATACTATATATTTATATTTTTGTTCTTTTACACCAACCAAACATACTGTATATTTTATGTTGCTGTGGTCATGGTCCCGGGCAACATCATGGAAAAGATACAATGATTCAAATAAAGACGATGATCCCCCAGCTTTGTCCAGCTAGTGTGTCTGTGTGTTTAGATTCAATCTGTGTTTGCTCTTCAGGCGTTTAGTGTGTTGTTCTGCATTTTTTAAATGCTTAATATTTAGTGTGTCAACATGTTTTAGTCAGTACGGTACGTTGAGGCATAGTTTAATGTATTTAGTTTGTATTTAGTGTGTTCTGGTAGTATTCGCAGGGTAAGCGTCTGTTTATGAGCGCCGACGCTTCGACGGTAGACGCCATGGTAGGACTTCACTGTGTGTTTAGTGTGTGTCTATGCGTTAGCGCTGATGCTCTGTTTGTAGACGGCGTGGTAGGCGTTTCGCAGCAGCACGTAGGGGAAGCAGGACTCCAACAGATCCATGGTCAGGAAAGGAGACTCCTGCACAATCTGTAGAAAACACAAAGAGGGGATTAAAACACGGGCAGAAATAAGATTCGTCCTTCCTGTGTATGTAATTATCTTACCATGTCCAGCAGCAGGTAGACAGATTCTCTGTTACGTGTCGTCATCTTGTCCGTTTCCTGGCCGATCTTGAGCAGGCTGGATGAAGCCAGCTACACACACACACACACACACACACACACACACACACACAAAGATCTTAGAAGGTTCACATGACGACGACAGTCTTACAAAACGTCCAGGCTGCTTTACCAGCAAGTCACTGTCAAAGTGTTGCTTAGACACTCCTCCATTCAAATACTAGATGTCTTGCTGGTTTCAAGACATTAAGAGTCTTTGTCTGCGTGTCAAATTTAACAACATTAAATTGTAAAATTATCGCAGTCAAGTAAAGAAAAAAAAGATAATGGAAATAATTTATGTTTATCTTACAGCCAGGAACTCTTTGAGGCGGTCCTCTATGCTTCCCTTGTGGATGGTGAAGAGAGCAGCAGCGATCTGGTTGATGGCTTTGGCCAGGCAGTGGATGTTATTGCAGTGGCCTGTAGGGGGCAGCAGAAGCACACGGTGAAGTTGAAGAAAAAGAGGACTTATTTGAAAACCAGTTTCAGTTTCTTTCCTGACATGTGACTCTAGAAACTGAAAAAAATTAAAGAAAGAATTTAAAATCTGGATCGACCAGTTAGGCAAAATATGGTTTCAGTTTTGTATTTCACACAGATGGCAGTCATCGTTTGTGAGATGCATGAATTAGCATGAGTTAGCGTGGCTGTACTAAGAAGCTCTGTCGGAAAAGCCAATTGCTGGCCAATATGCAGTCTGCATACTAACAATGGCAGAGCCCATTACAAGTCATTATCCTTTTCATTTGGCCCTTATTAACAGTGGAGCCTTTCATTTCAAGGTTGTTATTAGTTAATTTATCCTTGAGTGACAAATTGCTGTGATACCTTATCAAAAGCCTTATTTAAATACGACAAGCTGTCTCTATTGTGCTAAATATCAAGTTTATTGAAGAGAATCAATCTCTTTTTGTTTTTTGTTTTTTTTTACTGGAACACACACTGACACAAACAAGGATAAAGAGGTCAGTCTGAATAAACAAGAGCTTCAGAATTTACATGACGATGACGATATGGTTCACACAAATGAATCCTTCTCAGGGCACAAGGTGAACCTCATCTGAATGCAGAGCAGTCTCCAGTCAAGGATTTAATCAATTGTGTTTCATACAGCCCCCTCTTAAACTCCGACTTGGTTCAACGCCACAATGGGGGGATTAGTCTTGTCTTTATGTATTAAAATGGTTATTAAAATAGAACACAGAGCTGCAGTGATTAGTTCAACTGAGTCTTTTAAGCAACAATGTCACATACCGTCTGGTTCCAGTTAATGCTATTATCAGAAGTGGCTGCTTTTGCAGGCTTACATTATAATAAAGCTTGACATAATCTGTAAATATTTGCTTGTGCCCTTAATACAGTTACTCTTACGTAGTTTTTTTTTCTTACTCTACTTTTAATCTTACTACTACTAAATACCTTTGTAGTGTCTTGCCACAGTGTCACTGTAACAACTGAATTTCCCTGTGGGGACTAACAGTTCTGTCATAAGAGTTTGTCATGAAGACACTAGTTTATAAATGTGCGTCTGGTCAGTTACAACAAGAATCATCAGTGGCTACGTTCACATGAGCAGTACTTTAAAGTAACTGTTTGGATGCCACATACAATGATCTGAAAGGGTATAGACTGAAGTGGATGCACGAGGCGTTTTCATTCAAGTCAAACAGAAAATCTGAGTGAAAGTCTATTTAATGCAATGATGAAAAACAATCCATCAATACCAACAACAACACAACAGCATGGCGCCCTTACCCTCTATCGCGGGGCTGTACTGAGACATCACGTTACTGGCAAGTGTTGGCAAGGAAACGGCCACAAACACCATCAGCAGACAGGCGATCTTATACTCCTCCTCTGGACTGATGTTCTCTGCACAGACACAAACAAACATGAGATGTCTTATGAGTGTCAAACAGCCTGACAGAGTTTCATTGCGTATTTCAGTATGAGTGTATATGTGACTCACCGCTCTTTTGAGAGGACAGAGCGACCACTAAAGCCGGGTCGATCTCACAGGGTAAACCTGCTGCTGATGACAGCTCGTAGACGTTCATGGCCACCTGGAAATACACAAAATATTCACATGAGCACCAGCAGAGGGACGTCTGGATGTCAGTGGGTTTATATGTGGCTGCGTTTTACCTTCATGTCTGTCTCTCTGGGAATGTGGTCTTTGAAATCCTCCACCGAGCTGACCAGGAAGGGAATATGACAGGACAACACCTGAACGGGGTGAGACGGAGACAGTTCACTGAGAGAGTGACGGAGCTCTTGCAAAAATAAAAGTGTGCTTTAGAACTGTTTCATCACAACGTGTGTGCGTGTCTTACGTCTCTCAGAGCTTCCTGTGCGAGGGAGCGGAAAGATAAAATGACCCCGATGATAGTCATCCTCTTTAAAACACTGTCAACGGCTACAAACAAAAAAACACAACAAACAGACACCATCAGAGGACGCCACACAAACCAGTTATTCACTGTGTCAATATCTGGTGTTAGCTTAAAGTGCATGTCTGTGTGTGTGTGTTAATAATTACAGGTGAGTTTCTTGAAGAGCGCAGCCATGTGTTCTGGTTTGTCAAAACTCGTCCTCATCTGGGTCAACACCTCCATGTTTTCTACCACCAGTTTCTGTTCAGAGAAAGACATATTTTATTTCTAATATTGTTTAATACATTAATAACAGAAGCAAACTCAGAAAAGAAACACTAGAGATACAAAACTGTTACTAGCTCATCTTTATGTGACAATTAAGCTACTATGATCAATTAGTTTCCCTTGTGGATCATTAAAGTCTGTCAAAGTCGTTCTTATATCAACTGTTCCTGGTTATTTTACGTGGGATCATGTGTGTACCTTCAGCTCAGCGACCTGCGATGAGATGTGCCACATCAGACTCTCGCTGAGAAACTTCATACCATATGGCCCCAGCAGCTCAGACAGAGAACGCATCTCTGTGAAAACACACACATGTCCATTACTCTACACACTTTCACCTGAGCATGAAAAACGTGTGAACAGAAGACCATGAAAACACTAGTGGACTGTCTCCAAACTGAACCAAGTGTGTGTACCGGAGATGTCGGAGTATTCCTCAGCATTGAAGGTCAGTTCGTTCTCAGTAGGCAAGTTGACAAAGGCCTTCATGGCGGGGAAGTATGCGATGTGTCCGTTACTGACCTGACGGAGCAACGTCTCCAAGTACCTAAACACACACAATAAATGGTGTTAACCTCTAATCAGTATAAAAACATACATAGCATAAAAACACCTATTTAAGACATACCCAAAGTAAACTGAATACTGTTCATGAATATTTTTGGATTTTTATGAAAGCCAAGACTCTGAGGTTTCAATCACAAAAGTTAGAATCACTCTAAATGGTTTTGTTCTTGAGTAATCATAGTTGGCACACAGTTAAAAAAAAAAAAAAAAAAAAGTTGCCTGAATTTTTTGGAAAAAAATGTGCTGGTTGCATCCTATAATGACTTTTATCAATGAAATCAGAAGAAAATCACGTATTACATGCAGTATTTCCTCAAACACAACTCGTGCACAGAGCTCTGATTGGTTGATTGCTTAAAGGTGAGATTGTATTAAAACGCATTCAAATATGTTTAACAATCCCTTGTTTAGGATGAACGCACCAGTTTGTGTATAAACTGGTGATGGTGGGCTCCCCGTGGCTGTCCAGGTGCTGCGTCTGCTGCAGGAGGACGTTGTTGAAGACCCGGGTGATGTCGATGGTGACGTAGTTCTCTATGGACTGCAGCACGGTCATGTAGGCTCGGACGCTGGTCAGCAGCTCGCTGGGCTTGGCTATCTCCTGAGTAGCCTGGTTGTACATGGTCATCCCCACAATAGACCTGGAGACAGATAAGAAGAGTTCAATGAAACGTGACAAACGCAGACAAATAAACATAGTGAAGCATCTATCAAAATCTATAATTCAGTATTACTTCCCTTCCAACTATTTATATATCCTAAATTAATCTGCTTTTTATAAAGGTTTCAAGTACCGACTCCGGATGGGAAATAATTAGATTACAACATTATTAATGCCATCGTCAATTCTGCAGGCAGTCGATCTAATTCGATTAGTTTTCTCTGTGGAATAAAATAGCCCTATACAATTTACAGCAACAAAACACTTGTGTGATTGTGTTTCGGAACGCAGTCTCCTCCTGACAACTGACTTGAACGTTATGAACAAAACCTTGAACAGTAAATTACTTGTATAACGTGCTTCTCCTGAAATACACACACAGCCTGACCTAGGTCGTCCTCAGGTCCTCCTGTTACTTCATCAGTCTGGTTTGAACAGCAATTGGACTCGATTTTATAACAACTGAGCTGAGTCCAGTTACAGAGGGTTTGCTTGCAGCAAAAACACACATCCTGCCTCTTTGTAGGTGTACACACCTAACAGTCACATACTGTACAAGTAAATGTTGTTTCCTATGACAGGACTCTGGTACGTGGTCCACACAGCACCAGTAAATGGCAGTGTCCACATCGCATGCTGATGCTCCATTTGCAATCTGATTATTTTCTGAAATCCAATTAAGTCCAATCCCAAAGCTGTTTGCAAGAGTGTAGTGTAAGAATTTTATCTCGATTGGCCTTTAAACCCGACTTGAACCGAGGTTAAATGTAGCACTGTAACAGGATTGTAAAAATGACTCCCTGAATAAGGACAAAATGTAAGGTGCCAGTGTCCCAATGCAGGATATTTAACATTAGTCTTGTCACGGTGGTTCTAGCAGCAATCCACGATTCCTTAAATGCCTCAAAGGCTTCATGGGTCATGTCATGTTGACAAAATGTGCGAGCATCATTTAATTGAATCGATCACCGGAGGCATACAATCAGATGGATTGTAAAAAAAAAAAATAAAATAAAATGAGAAAAGTTTCCAATTCCATCCCCTACCAACTGATCTATGCATTCTGCCAGTTCTATTCTCCAATTTGATTGATCTTGGTGGTAAACAAAAAAAGTTGTTTGCCAGGGTTTGCAGGGTCAGATCAAGTTCCTCCCTAAACACACTCCTCCTAAATGTGTGCATTTGTTTACTTGGTGAATCGGATCTCCAGGTGCGAGGTGAGGTACTCTCTGGGGGTGAACGTGTGCTCCCAGACCACCAGGTTGGGGACGTAGTTGATGGAGAAGCAGAGTTCAGATAACGCTGTGTGGAGTTTATCCAGACTGGGGAGAAAGACGAAAAACGAAAAGGTCACAGTAGACTCAGTAATACATAATATGATGATACTTTGAATTATATATGAGGAAAAACATTTTATTGATAGCAACAGAATGCAGAAGCAAAAACTAGATAGTGTCTGGAAATAAGAGCGTGACAGCCTGAGCCATTTAAAGGAGAATAAAGAGCAGAATATTATTGTTATTGTGATTCCGCATGAACAACGCTTCAATGCTGCCAATGGGAATTTACAAAGCAACAACAATCATTCATCTATTATTTATAATTACAACGGAATCAATTGTAATGACTTATTTATAGATCATAAAGAAAGGTCTGAGAAAGATATAAAAACAGAGGAGGTGAGACAGTTTGTCTGTGCAGCCTGAACTCCTGGAAAGACAAGGAAGAAGCTTTTTGTTTTTCAGCACTCACTTGGTAACAAGTAGTCTGTTCTTCCTCATGCTTTCCACTCCAGGTTTCTCCCTCTCCGGCTCGCCCTTCTTCCCTGTCGCCTTCTTGCTCTTCTTGTTCACGGCCTGGCTGATAGTCTTCGCACAGTGCTTAGGAAGCAGCTGCAGATGGAAAAGCAGAAGAAGAGAGACAAACGGTGAAGTCGAACAAAGCAAAATAGTAGAAAGAAAGGACCGAATAAAAGAAAAGGCAGGCAGGACAGCTCTAGCACGGTCTGGGGAATTATAGCAAACTAACTTTTTGTTAAAACCAGAATAACTGACAGAAACTTCAGAGTTGGCTAACTCTTACTTAACCTTGAGGTTATTCATAAAATGTTTGAAATATTAGATTCCTTTTGCATTTCCATACCACCCATGTCCACTTACAACCTCTTACTGTCCAAAAAGGAATTATTTCTCTTGGTAAATTTGTATTTGTTCAGTCAAAACATCAAGACGCAATAAAAAATTCAGAACCATTACATGCTGCATTAACTTGAACACCAAAAATTCACTGATAACAGATTAACTGGAATTAAAAGGCTTCATGTAACCACACCTAACAGAACAGACTGTCCTGAGAAGAAAGTTTTCAATCAGATTATGAGGAGTGGTGTAATCAGTTTAATAGGAAAATATTAGCACCTATTAATGTAGTTATTTTGGCTCAAGTGGGATTCTTTTCGAGTGTGTTTGTGACCATGAGGGACAGAAACATGGAGGTAGCAAAACAACCAGGGCTTGAAAAGATGAACAAAGACAGAATAGCGTGGGCAGCCATGTTCAAAACACGAAGACATTTTAGTCATCTTCTTCTACTGAATCAATTAAGTCTTGACAATAAAGTCGGGGGAAAATCGTTATATCGTTATATTTATATACTGTTATATTTCCAGCAGATTTGAAAAAGCAGTTACTGGGTTCACTGTTGATATTTGATGTAGACGGATGATAAGATCGATGCCACTCAATAAAGGTCTGTGATCTGTGTATATCTCTGATGAGACAAAGAACTTGCCAACAAAATACTGAACCACAAAGGTAGCTGAAGCCAGACGGTGTCCTAACAGCGTCCCACCAGGAGGGTTACGAAGACAACTAATGTAATTGAATTTTACAGACATGAGGGTTTGACTAGGGCTACTGAGTATTATTTTCATTATGATATGAAATTTTTAATATAGCGACACTGAACACGCACAGTGCGACTGCGTCACTGCAAGGCATGGTGAAAATGGAAAGGTCTGAAAAATGAAGGGGCAGAACGAGAAAACCATGAAGAAAACATCAGTGACAAAAAAAAAAGTGCAGTGTCGTTTTTTTTTTTTTGTGTTTGTTTTTTTTTTGGTTTAAAAAAAAAAAAAAAAATCCAACATCAACCAACCAACATTTTTGTTGTGTTGTGTTCTTGGGCTAAAGTTGTTGCCGGAGGCGGCAACACAAGCAATTTGCTCCACCACCTTAGCCGCAAGCATGTCTTGAAATATCAGCAGGCAATGCTAACATGGGGCCTGTTTTACTAACCTGGAGTTATTCTACAATATTTACTCATCATGACAGTAAAATAGTTCATCCTTAGTCAATCTACTGCATTAACTCCTCTCTCAACCAGAAGAAAATGTTGTGAACACCTGATTATGCATGGGAAAAAAAAATAAAGTGAAAAATACCGTGATGCTGTCAGAACTTGAACCATGAAAAACATTTTGGTCATACCACCCAGCCTTGGTGTAAGCTAAGTAGTATTAGCTTCGCCACTTAAAAGAAGAACCCATTCCCTCCAGTATCCAGTCTATCCAAAGATAAGCTGCTGCAGACACATTTATATTCAAGGTACAGGCATCAGAACTGCATTGATCTCACCCAAGTCTAAAAAGCAATTGATTTCCCAAAATGCCAAACTACTCATTTAAGTGGCTGTGTGTACCTACCTGGTCGCTGAGCGTGCACTGCTCAGTGCAGATGTCAGTGATCAGGTTTCTGGCCTGCTTGGCCATCTCGTCTAGGAACATGTTACACAACGACAGGCTTCGATCTCCTATGTGGTGACGCTGTGGAGGAAGAAAGGCAAAGGACTGAGACAAAAGGAAGTCATTATTGGCGTCAAGAAAAAAAGCAGTGTTTACAGGAATTATTAACTGCTGTTTTGTACTGCGACATATGATGACATATTTTCCATCTCCATTAATCCCAGTGTAAACATGTAAACAGGATTTATTTCCTTAGAGGAGGTGGGGTGATTTTAATCCTGTTTAGAGCGCTTATGTGCGTCATTTTTCATTCTCACCCAGTAATAATTACAGACACAGTTACTGTAATCTAAATCCCATCTTGTGTAACATGGTCCTATTTTAAAGTCTGGGATTTTGAGCCGCTTGTGTTGTTCTTCAATGTTTCCAGCTGGATGAAATGGTATAAACATAAATGTGTTAATGACAACAACATGTATGAAAACTGATTTCTGAGTTTCTTTATGTGTTGACGTCTATGTAATCTTGCGTGAGCTGAGTTAGCTATAAGCCACGTCTATTTGCACGGATGTGATAAAGGCAAATCTCTTCTATGACTCTGAAGTGGATTTATGGATGCGACAGAGAAAGACACACTATGATGTTTAACGTCATCCATATAAAGGGTCTAAATCACAGTGAATATTTCATCCCCATCCCCCTAAAATGTGGGTCTCCCAGTGAATGAATACATCTTTAGAGTGCATAGCTGTGTTTCTGTAATTGGGAGGAACCATTTACCTCCTCAGGACAGAGCTCATGTGTGCAGGACATGAAGTGTGTGCAGAGCAGAGGGAAGCAGATGGAGTGTCTGCTCTGGGAGGGAAGCTCCAAGCACTGCTGAAACATTTTTTCAAATGCCCGGCTGTAGAAGCTACACACAGAGGAGAAGACAGAAGAAAAAAAAAGAGACTTCAAATAGTGTCTGAAGATTTGTCAACTCAATTCATCCTCCATTATGAGCCTCGTGTGTGTGTCTCACCAGAAGATAGACAGGTCTGACGTCTCCACCAGCATCTCCACCAGAGAGTCCACCATCTTTGTGTGGAAGATGATGGTGTTCATCATTTTTCCCAGCTCCTTGTGATCAGCTATACCGAGACTGGCTTTGGAGACACTGGTGTAGGCCTGCAGGGAGGAAAACACGTATGAACGAGACAAAGTCTATATTCTTTGTATTAAAAAAAATGAAAAGTCTATATTTGTGTTTGCACCTGCAGTCTGAACCAGTCCAGTCTCATGCCCCTGAAGTCAAACACCTCACCATCCTCCACTGGAACAACAACAATTGCACACAACATCTTTAAAACTTTGGTTCATCCTGGTTCTAAAATCCTACATTACTTCTGCCACAATGTAGTACTAATGCAAAAATCTAATCTAATTAAAAATCTTCAGGGCAAGTACTTACCTTGTTTGACACTGAGAGACGTCATAGTGTTGACAAATGAAGACATGATTATAGATTCATCCTCTGGGCACACAGACAGGTTCTATTCAACAAAGAGAAGGCAGAAGGCGGCTGAGGCAAGGCAGTACGAAAAATATGTTATATGCTCGGCTTTGGAAGAAAAATTACTTTAATATATTCAAGTGACAATGACAGATGGACATAGAGATAAGATATTGAACAGTGAAAAGATGAAAAAGGAAGAAAAAACATGAAAACCCCCTCTCTTTTTTTAAGATTATAAAAAGAATCCAACGCTGGATTCAGATTACTTGAGTTTCAGGATGATTTATCCAGAAATGATCCCCCTTCGGCAATCGGCAGAGAAATACAGTTCAGAACAGATTATCTGGTACTGTGACCCGTTTACAGATCCACTCTTAAAGCTCCTGACTGAGCCATGTAATGTTGAATGTTGTTGGATATTTAGGCTGTTAATGTTGTAAACCAACAAGCCCAGCTTGTTAGAGATTAGGGCTGGGTATAAACAAAAACAGATTTGAAGTTCTGACTTGAAGATCTGATTCATTAAATCCTTTGATCAGTTTTCTTAATTTCTCATTTTCTGCATCCTTTCCTTGAAACAGTTTTGCATGAATAATCACACAAGATCAGACAACAAGACTGGTCCAAGTGTGAGGGAGATTCAAAACATGTCAGAGGCTCCAGCTCTGAAAGCACGGTCACAAATCTGTCATAACTCTGCATAAACAAATTGGGCCCTTGTGAATTGGAACTGATAGTCATATCCAGATTAAAGATCCCTGCTTTTAATGCTCATTCACAAAACATACAATTTCAGTACTGCTGCATCCACAGAAAAGTTGTTGGACACTGACACCAACTAATTAACTTTTCATTACGAGGATCAGGACTTCTTGTAGGAGTAGGAGAGCTCACGAGTTGTTGTGTTCCTACCTGCACCAGTTCATTCAGCACCACAGCATCAAAACCAGACAGGTACTGGACGTAGTATCGCTGCATCACAGGGCCGTACTTCCTGACGTGAGCTCTGAGCTCCTCCATGTAGAAGATCAACTCCGCTATGTGTCTGCAAAAAAGAGAAAAGGTCAAAAAAAAAAAGGACGACAAGTAGTTAAGTACAAAACAAGAACCAGAACAAATATGAAAGATGTATCTGTGAATATACATATTTGTACGACCGTGTCGCCGTGCTTACTTGTCTATGAAATCGTCTGTGCTCTTCTTCTGGATGTTGTCCGCATGCCGAAGCAGCCAGATGATCTCGTCACGGGCGAACGACAACGCCATGAATACAAATAATGCCTAATGGACCAAAAACAAAAAGGATTGAGGGAAGTAAAGAGGGTAAACACGGCACAGGGACATAATCCCATTCTCACAGCCTATGGACCAAATATTATACGGTCCTGCTTAAAGGTTTTTGCATCTTTAATTTGTGGATTTGTGCAAACCAAACTATTTAGAGATGATTTTGTAACCTTCGTCCACCCTGATGAGCAACAACAAATCTTTGTGAGCTCCTCTAAAAGCTCCTTGGTCCCTGCCGTCGTGCAATTCCTCAAACAAGTGTTGTGATACACAGGCACTAAACTGCACCCGCCTCTCATTACACTGATGTTGATTGGGTTCTCTTTGTCTACATTCAGGACTTGTAAGAAACATGGAAAATTCTGAAGGCCACAAATACTTTCAAGCTGCACTGTACACACACATAAATATTTATGAAGGCCCCCATCTAGACCAAGGCAGTTTGAAGGCTTTCTGGGGAAAAAATAAATAATGCAACACTATTTAACGTGGTAATGTGTTATAAGATGGTGCAGTCCAGTAGTGCATACTGAATTTTATGCCCACAGAGAGTGGAACTTTAGATCTAGTCAAGGAAACCAAAACGTATGAATGGTTAACTACAACAGTTAAAATGTGAGAAATGACCGGCTACTTAAAGTTTTGTTCTATAATGTAAATGTGTATTTTACATTATTTGCACTTTGATATCAAGTCACTGAAATCATTTACACATTAAAGCAATTTAATGTGACATTTACCATAATTGAGACGATAACACCTTAAGTGATTTACTACTGCTATTTCAACAAGTTGAAACTACAACCTGTGAATAACGGGCACATTAAAGGTGCCATCCTAATGTTTAAGGTGGTATTTTATATTACCTTTGGACCTAGCAATCCAGGCTGGTCGGCTAAAACCGTAGCCAACTCCTTCAGAGCTGATCTGAGGAACTTGCGTCTCTCTCTGTGCATGGAGCCTCTGCAGTCACACAGACAGAGAGAAGTCAGAGCACAACATCAAAAAAACACTCAAGCGCCACGATTAAATGGAATTTTGACACTTTTGGGACAATCCCAAGCAAGAGAACGAAAAGTAAGGAGATGACAGCAACGGCAGAAGAACGAGAATGAAGATGAAAAGGGTAGGATGGAATAAGTAAGAAGGATAAAAGCGGAGAGGAGACAGTGGGGGGAGACAAAGAGGAGAGGATGAAACTGGTAAATACACAAAGAGAAAAAAAAGGAAAATAAGGTTTCAGTGGGAGACTCTCAGAAAGACACAAGGATAGTGAAGCTACAAGGACAGTCAAAAGAGAGCAGAAAATGGAACAAATAACAACACAGTGTGTTTTTGTGTGAGCAATAAAGTTAATTCCAGATTAGAATATGATGAATGGATTAGTAAGAAGACTCTATACGTACGCGTGGGACAGAGCCTGTTCTTTGCACTCCCGAATGTCATTGATACGCTTGTTGTACCTGGAAAACACAAAGAATGAAAGAATGTGGTTAAAGGCAACATAGAAAAAAATGATCCCTCTAAGCGATTCAATTTGTCAGTTACACAGATTAGCCATAACATTACGACCACCAAGTGTACCAGTGACGCAAAACACAGCTCCTCTGCACCTGTTAGACTTGTGATAGAAGTGCAGGTGTCTTTGGTTGGTACTTGGACTTAATTACCTTAACTGGGCACAGCTGATAAGGTGTTACCTGTTGACCTTTTGCCTTTTTTAATAAATTAAACAATCTACTTCTGTGACTATGTCATCCATCTCAAGTCACTTTGAGTCACCTTGACGAAGGCTACATGACTAGACGATTAAGTCTGGTTCTGATATAAAGGTAACAGAACACACAATGGATCAGTTTGTTTTGTATGGACACTGTGTGCCTTAGATCCATCAGTGTCCATACTGACCTGTGTCCACTCCTGAAACATCCAGATAAAGGTCAGGATGCAGGTTTCCAGGAGAGCATCATGAGATCGTCTGTGTTTTTCCCCTATGTCCCCAATGAAACTGAGAAAATGTGCATCACAATGCTCTTACCCTCTGATGTTAACAAACAGGTCTTCTGCCGCCTTGTGAATGTGGAAGACTTCGTCCCTGAACAGGCAGAGACAGGTGGAGCTCTGCAGAGCCAGCTTCCACAAAGACAATGCTGCTGCGTCGTTGTTCAGGACAGCATGACACAGGATGAAACCAACTGCAGAGAAAACCAAGAGGAGTATATGACAAAGTGCAGGAAGAAGACTTTTGATCATTACGTATCGGGTTTGAGTTTATGAGTATGTATAGCACTTACAAACAATCCACTTCTCCATTGTGTCCAGCGACAGGTATTCACATGGCATCTAAAGATGGAGCAGAGGTGATTTTAGCCTTTTACAGTTAATTTATCTGCACAGAAAGAAGTCATTCGCAAAGCTAAGAAATAACAAATCTGTTCTATTTACGTGCAGAGATCAGACTAAAATTTTGTCATACTGTGTCAGACTGAGCAGGATTGAGCATTGTGGAGGGAGCAGAGATAAGAGAGAGCAGCTGGGCGTTCCTCCACTGGTCCGCAGACAGATTCCTCCTGGGATAAACCATCTGAAGGCTTATCAACGCATCTGACAGAGACTGGAGGAGAGGAAACACATAGAGTAGGACTCATTTTAAAAGTGAACAGCAATGCCTCATGGCATATTCGTAACAAAAAAGACATATTAACATCCTCTTCATCAGCTCATTTAGTTTTAACTGCAGTGTTGTTAAAGATTTTACCATATTAAAGTTTGACTGAATGTCAATTGTCATTCTTAAAAAAACAACCAAAGAAACAAACACACAATAAAAAAAATCTGAGAATGATTTCAATAAAACAGGGTGCTTCTACCTTTCCATGTGGAACAAACTCCTCCATCATCTTCTTCAAAGGGTTTTCATAATCCACAATCATCTGGCCCAACCGCGGGTACTCCCTGTCACTGAAGCACACACAGGACTAGGGTTATCATTGGTAACCACTGTAAATACCGTGTGTACAGTCAAACAAAAGACCCCGACTCAGAGTGGATTTATGTAATGAGCATCAATGAACGATGCATGTACACACTTTACGATTGTGTTTTTTGCATGTTAGTTTCAGTCACCTGGCTCCGTGTGTCATCTCGTGGGCGTAGTTGTATAGTCCTATGATGGCTTTTCTCTCCTCTATGCGAGACAGTATTATCATCAGAGTAGTGTACGTCACCACCAGGTCCAGGTAGTTTTTGGTCAGGTCAAAGTTCACCGTCTGTTCGGAATCAAGATAATAAGGCGTCATTTTTTTTAAATAATCAAAGAAGTAGTAGTGAAAAGATGTTGAAGATTCTTCATTAAGACAAGAGGTCAAGTCACTCTGGCCATTGTCGTCTGACGTACATTACTAATTAAAAACAGAGTGACTCAAATATCTGCTGAGACAATCAAATGGGATTTATCAATGGGATTTATTCAGTGATGGACAACGGAGCAACAGCAACATAGCAGAGACTGCAGGAAAATGGAAGACATTGGCCAAAGTGGCTCTATAATACCCAGGACCCGGGCGGCTATGGAAAGTTTGGAGCCAGTGTGTGAGCAGTACTGTGTGTGAGTGGAGTCAAGTTATTGATGTCCCACCCACACTTCCACCAGACCGTTTGTGTTTGATTAATACTGCGCTCTGCTCTACCTTCACCAGCTGCAAAGAAATGATTAAGCACTGCATTTATTTATTTAATCCTACTTTCACGGTCCTACCGGTCCTCTTCACACAGCGCTTGTCATTGGGAACTGTCAATCAGCATGACTAAACTCATCACAAAAATGGACATTTGGACATAAAGCAGCATCATATTAACTACCTAAAAAGAACAGAAACCAAAATCTAGTGTTTTAGTTTCCATCCACTACCATGGAGGAGGAGGATCTTAGATTAGAGCATATAATCAAAACCTAAATCCATTCCTCTGAATGGTGATGGAAGCATTCAGTCGGATGTTTTTCTCAGCTGAAACATGTCTTTTAATAAAAATCTAAGTGGACTTTAAAACTACCATTCAAATGAACTAAATTCAGTGGGGTATGCCAAATTTCTCTTAATAAGGTGACAGAAACCTTCAAAGAAGGGCAACAACGGCAATTTTTGAGAATTAAAAACAGATACGTTTACTTACAATGTCAAAGAAGACCTGGCAGGCATCAATAGTGTTCAGCAGCTCACAAACATGGTCCTGTTAAAGAAAGAGTCAATAAAAATACAGATCAACAGGAATACGTCCTTCCCCCTGTACTGTAAAGATGATTGATGTACTTGGTGTTTACCCACCTTGAATTCCATGACATCTACGAAGGTAAAATAGTAGAGAGCCAGGTTCTTCAGAATCTCTGACTTCTCTTTCTGCAGCTGAGCCAGCTGTTGCTGTAAAGATCATACGGCACAGTGCAGACAATTAGAATAAGTAATGTAATTACCTAAAACATCCTTTTCTTTCATTGTAGTTTGATTCTGTGATGGGCCTGGAAAATCTGAAAGTGTCTCTCGTATAAACTGTCCAATAAATGTAAGTTCTGGAAAACATTTCCCTACACAAACCTGAA
Organism: Mugil cephalus; assembly: GCF_022458985.1. Taxonomy (NCBI): domain Eukaryota; kingdom Metazoa; phylum Chordata; class Actinopteri; order Mugiliformes; family Mugilidae; genus Mugil; species Mugil cephalus. Next base: position 23,261,598 of record NC_061782.1, on the reverse strand, counting down.
AAAAAAATAATGTCTGCATATTTCAACCCAGCCTCTAAAAAACTAATTACCAAATTTCCCTTGAGGGATCAACAGAGCTTCATATTAAGTTGGTTTAGTTTTGACTACAAAATGCAAAGTGATTTAATAATTCACTGATGGGTCTAACTTTATCTATAAAATAGATATAAAAAGATCTTGCTTTAATTACAAAAATGATTAGAAGTCATTTTACTTTGATGGTAATTTAAATGTCTGTACTCTACCTACAGGGAAAACCACTATTTATATCTTTTGCAATTTTTGTAACAAAAGCAGAGGTGGAATTTCAGCTGAATTCAGTCAATCACTGTGTTTACACGGACGCTAGTGACTAATGACTTTAGAAATACAACATGTAACCACCTGAATCAGAACAGACTGGTCTGATCAGATGAAATTTACAAATCAGATTGGGCGGTTTGATAAATCTTTAATAATCTGGTTATTTGGTAGTCAGAACCTCTTGTTCTATTGTGACTGATGTCGTGTGGCATTTAAACATACATATCTTATTAGATCATTTTATTTAGCGTCCATGTAAACAGCTGAACTATTCGATCATGTTGATGAATCATTGTCCAACGCTGAGAATCCATTGGTTTTTCCAAGCCCACACATGAAATATATTCAACTTTATAAGACTTTAAATCAATCTTTTACCAATATAATATAAACTAGCAAATGTGAAAGCTCTAACTTAAGCTCTAACTTAAGCTACTAAAAGCAGTTTGTGGTTACATGGCAGAAATGACTGAAAGCATACTGCATGTAAACTGCATACTCTAATGCACCTGAGTTCAGCCTTGCAGTCTGAACAAGAGTCAGTGGAGGTAGAAATCAAAGAGATGAAAATCTGTAAGTGTGAAAAGCTGCTGCTGCATCAAGGAGTTGAAACCTCTATTACTTGACCTAAAGTCAAGCAAATGTTTTTAGTCTTTCGCCAACTTTGATCAGTGTATCAGTGGATTTGTCTCTGTAATTTGGAACGGCCAACTCCTTGTTGCAGGCAGTCATCTCACCAACCAGCAATCAACCAGCTGGCTAACTAGGTAGTTAACCAGACACACACTCAAAGTCATTCAGTGGGTGAAAGAAAGAGAGAAAAAATGCTACCAGCAAAGAGGAGAGTAAGCACAGCAAATCAAAACACCAGCTTTTTTAAAACAAAAACAGGTACAACAAAAATTACAATATCACAAAACTTAGGTACATGAACTAAAATACAAAAAAACTTACCAAAAAGCACAAGTCCGGAATAAGCCAAGTTTAGCATGCAGAACACAAACAAACAAACACAGAAACAAAGCAGAAAACAACGTAAGAGACAATTTTAGCACAGTTATACTGAATAAAGCAGTTAGCTACACACACATTCACACACACAGCTGTTTGCTAAGTGACACTTTCACATGAACACATAGGCCAAAAGCTATGAGCTAAGCTAACAAAATAAAAGAAAACATTTGATGACAAGTTAAGGTCACTACACACACACACACACACACACACACACACACAAAAGAGATTTCTTTATATGATGCACTCATGTGATCAATAATATCCAACAGTTTGGGTTTGAGGGTGACCAATATTTCTACTGAATGCAAATAATGTGGATTTAATTCATTGTTAGTTATTTATATGCATTTATTTATTATTATAGAATTAATGATTGAAAAATTGAACAAACCTGACTATTGCTGCCTTCAAATCTAATCTGTGGTTATGACATTGCAAGTTGTGTAAACAAAATGCAAGCTAGCACTAATTAGCATGTACCTGGATGTGGAAATGCTTTTGAAAAACTAAATTATAATATATTAATAATTATTACTCCAATCTGACATGTCTAAGTCATGTCACAAAAACTTCCTGAATATCACAATAAGGTGCTGTTCATATCCAGTATCCACTGGTAAACCTGGCACTATTTAAACAAAGGCGCTCTAATCAACTGGCCACTGATTAGAACAGACAGATGATGCAAGGATTGCAATTTAATTTAATTTCTCAGTGCACAACTAAAATGGACTCAAGCTACAGGAGAGCAGAACATAGCGGCTCAGGGACCCTGGACAAAAGTACCACAAACTGGCTCTTTGCATTCTATGTAAATTCACAGGTGAACATCTACTCACAACAGCAAAAATGCTGAATGTGCCACATTTGAAGGCAGCAATAAATGTATGTTTTTATATACAAGGATATTTCCACTGTTTGTCAGTTAGGATGCTTATTTATAACCAGATCTAAAACATTACAGATCACGTACTACACTGATCATCCCACATCCCTGACATTTTTTTTTTTTTTTTTTTACGTAAAACTACGTTGTTTCCTGCATTAAAATTTTAAATTAATAAAATATTTGTCAGTTAGGGTCAGACCTTTTATTGCAGCTAAAATATCCAAACAGAAATGATAACAGGATGAAGAAAATTAACAAGCCTAGATTCAAACTGTGCTGTCAAATCAATCCCACCAGTAAACACACATCCGTTCCCCCCCCCCCCTTACATTAAACCCACTGCAGACACTCATGCAGGCGTACTTACGTTGTTATTTCGTGTCTCCACAGCGGGGAACTTCCTGACGATAAATTTAACTGCAGACTCTAAGTTCTTATCGACAAGATACGAGGGCTTAGCCTTGGGATCGCCACATGCCTGCAAAGGAGAGGAGGACAAGAAGAGGTGAGGACAGACACAACAGTAAGCAATGCAAGTACCTTGGTTGCAACTGAAACACCTGGGCTCTTTACTCTTTGTTTGAGACATTTTTATTTCTTTGTGTTAAGTATTTACCATGGTCACCAGTGAAACCTGGTTTATCCCGAGCCGAGGATTTAGGTGGGTATGGGTGAATGAATTATCAACACCACTGACATTTAGTGGTGTCCAGACCACTAAATATATCGGAGAGATGAGAACGAACAGAGACAAACTTAATGCACTGACATGTGCAGTCTAATTTTCTACTTAGATGCACATGTCAACGAGGACAGTCCAGGTGTCTGCGGGTTTTTTATGTTTGGATAAACCAGGTTCAACTGTTGTAAAAAGCCAAGAGCCTGAACTGATCAGTGGTTCTCATCTCTTGAGCTGTGAGGAGGCGTTTCTTCCCAACGCTGCATTAAGTGTCAAATAGATGTTTTACACATCTAATATTTCTCATTAGATTGCAACTCGTGCTGCAGCAATTGGTCCATTAGTTGACAGGTAGAAAATGTGTCAGCTATTTAAAGCAAAAATGCCAAACATCCATGGGCTCTAACTTTTTCTTTGTCCTAAACTTTAATAAATTCTGGGTTGTTACATTTTTGAAAACAAAGGCTGAGAACCACTGAGAGTCCCAGGTAATGAGAGGGTTTCAGCTTCAAACTGTGTCCCTGAGTGGTTAGTACCACTGCATAACAGGCAGAGCGATGGGCAGGTAGAGTGAAGAAGGGACTGAATGAAACAGAGAAGAGAGAGGGAGAGGTCTAGAAAGGAGGGGAGGGAGAACTTAAGCAAAGAAGGCACACGAACTTGGAAGTGAGAAATGGCAGAGAGAAAGCGATTGAATTAAATCGGCTGCCTTGTCTTGCACAGGTGTGTCGGTACCTGTCTGCCTGCCCTGACTCCAGCGAGAAGCAACAGTGCTCATGCATTATGGGTTACGTCGCAGTGAATGAGTGAGGAAGATGTGCTCCATGCATGTGCCATAAACAGAGTGAATGTGTAAAATTTTATTGGCCGCCAGCACTGAGGAACAATCCTGGAAGAGGTCAGCGCCTTTGACAGTTTTGAGGATTCAGCTCTTCATGGTTACGGGTTTAGAAAGTGGAAGGATAAAGTTACCAAAACAAAATCTTCAACACCGAAATATATATATATATATATTTTCTAAAGCTGCAATAACAACACAGCTAATGACCCGACAAGCTTGTGGCATCACTACAACCATACAGGAAAACCTGGATTTCAGTTTGCATGGCAGCAGCTTCGGCCAATGCAAAATGAAAACAAAACACACAAACACAGTAGGTAACCGACAACCAAATATTAAAATGTGATAAATTGCAGGCACAACACACAGTTTCTGATGCGGTTGAGGTTTTCCCATTGCTTTACACTCCTGGTTATCGTGCTAGCTACGTATCCAGAACCCAGCTGCATTTGTCTTGAAACTACTACTACCCCAACACCAGAAGCAGTCATGCTCAGATCTCACAGTTCTAGGTTTGAAACACATTCACTACAGGATCTCAAACACAAAACATTTGGACACTATGGAGGGACGGGACACGGGGGGGAAAAACACACACATACACACAACACTAACATGGTTTCAGTAGCCATCAATGAGACAGTGGACCCTGAGTCTCAGCTCGATTCCCTGTGCCCGACTCTCTCAAGGAATCAAGGTGTGACTGTTAAATCCAGGCAAAAGCACAATAACAACACTAGCCTCGCCCTACGTAACAGACTACTCTCTACAGCGGCCACTAAAATGTAGTTACCCTTTGACTCACGCCGGGGAACTGCAGAAGAAAAACACTGCCCAGTTACTACACAACTTTAGTATGCTAACTTAAAGAATTTAAGTGTTTTGCCACATTTTGGCCCAACTTCTGTGGAAGGGTTTCTGTGGGTTACAGAGATTTGTGATATTTCCACAATATTTTACCTCTAGTTTCACATCTTTTATGACTGGTTTTGTGGAGCTCTCCTCTGTCGTCATACTTGTTAAATCCAACCAGCTTTCAGGTTTGACAGTGCTCCAGATTAGGGATGGGCATGGAGAACGTTTATTGGTTCTGTTTATCGACATCATTAACCTTCATGCTCATTGATTCCTTTCATGGAATCTTTATGTCGAAGCACATCATTCAAATCATGTGACATTCAGGTGATGACGAGGAAGACAGGGATGGTGGAGACTGAAACAGTCGAAAGTGCGGCTTCACTTCACCAGAAGGGACTGTAACAGCGTGCTGCACCATAATTTCTGGCAAGGTCAGCAACACCACAAACATACTGAAGGATTTGTTGACGTCGCATGGCATTAAATACAGAGTCTCAATTGTTCGACAATCTCCCGTCAACAAGTGCAGCTATGGCTAAGTCCAAGTAGAGCAGAGCTAGTGAGGATCTAGTGACTGATTTACCATTCACTTACTTACACAAGCTCTTATCTCTTGTTTAGAAACTCAAAATTTCTGTTGTTTACACAAAACCACAAACTCCTACCTTTTCTAAACCAAAAATTCCCAGGAGGAACAGATAAAGAATTGGATTGATAATGGCATCGGTATCAATAAAATCTTATCAATGCCAATGCCTACTCATGAAGGAGTTGGAACTTCTGTCATGTTTTGGATCTCCCTCACTTGTGGACTAATCTTATTGTACTTGCAAAACCAGCAAGATCTCTAACAAGTGGACACAGGAAATAACGTGAATTTAGAAAAATAAAAGAAAAAATGTTCAGAGGATATTAGGAAACTGGTATCAGAACTTTCAGATCAAGAGATCTTAATTTTGTGTAAATAGTTAAATATAAATATATAGTTAGAAAGCAGATATTCCTACAAGCACTTGAAAGCAACCGAATTGAGTGTTTTTATTTGTTACTTAATTTAGTTTAAGGTGATTTCAACTGAGAGCTAAAGAGAGTTGACACTTGAACACACTGACAAACTGTTGATACAATCACATATGCTTTTGGTCAGTTATACATGAGCTTTGATAAATGGGCTAAAAGACACAAAACAAAATAACTCTTAAAACTGTTATCACATCAGAGCTTAAGTAAATATATAACATTCGGGCCTTAAAATGCTTTTAATTAGCATTGGTCATTAGTGCTGGTGGTGATTAGAGTAATAAGCTGGCTGGGTTTCGGTGGGGTGAGGGCTGATGGAGGAATGGATGGAAGGAGAGGCGCAGTGAATGAACGAACAGGACATCGGAAGTGGTCAGGAAGGAGTAAGGGAGCTGTTGCCTGGTTACCAGAACAGACCTCAAGTCTTGCCTCCACCATCGTTTCCCGACTCCAGGTAGCAATTAACAGCTACCAAAGGGTTCCCACTTTGACTGACATATGGTAGGGGACCCTGGAGTACATAGCAGTGGACCGAGGGAATCATACATCTGAAACTAATTACGGCTTCTAATTACTAGACACAATACTTCAACACCACTTGCCGCCTTTTCACTGAGTCCCCCGAAAGCTGCCTCCTCCCAGAGATAAATTTGTTTTTTATGTTTCATTCCTCACAGTTGGGGGTGCTCTCATTTTCACCAGGAGGGATTAAGTGCTGGGATAATAAAAGGAATGTATGGTATCATGTGTGATTAGGAACCACTAGAGAACCCTAACAACCTGCTAAGAGCTGGCTGACTGCCTGGGCCGCCTGCTGGCGACAGCTTTTTTTGGTACAGTTATGCTGATAAAGATTTTTGGGATTAAAGCAGTGACTGAACACTTGTTGAGAGGAAATTTATGAATTCATGGTGACTTTTTTCCCCAGCATTACATTATGACCACTAACAGGTGAAGTGAATAAAACTGATTATCTGATTGTTGTGACCTCTCAAGGAAGAGTGGAAGGATTTGAGAGACGTTGATGGCTGGACGACTGGTTCACAGAATCTCCAAAACTGCATCTCTAGTCTGTGGTGGTCACTACAGGATACCTGGTCGAGGTTTTTTTTGTTTGCCCCTCTCCCGAAACTGAGTATCGACCGATTCGATTCCTGGAAAAGTCTTTTCTTCTCTTCCTTATATTCTCCTAGATTACCTGTACACTGTGCAACTGTACTACGTCCAATAAACAGGGCTATCAACGTTTATGTAGTGTGGAGAGGGTATCTCCTACCTTGACTCCAGAAAACCTGTGTTCTCTACTTCAGAAATGGGCTGGTCATTGAATGCCATAAACTCCCTAACCTTCTTCGGAAAGTTAATGGTGGTTCTAACAGAAAGCTGTCAGAACGCTCAGTGGATCTCGGTTTGTTTGGGGCTGAGTAGCTGAGGTCAGTCAGGGTGTCCATGCTGAGCCTTGACCACTGATGAGTGCTCCTAAAACCGACATGTGTGCATCAGAAATGGACCATGGAGACATGGAAGAAGGTGGTTGTCGATGGGAGGTGCTTTATCTGCAGCAATGTTCAGTTGGTGGTATCAAAGCAAAACCCATATAAATGCCATGACCCAGTTTTCCAAGAAAGACTAGCATTGTAGTAAGATAATCATTGATATTCACTTCACCGGTTGGAGGCTGTAATGTTAAGTTAATGCTGATTGTGTACATCTCAAGTTTAATACACAAATCCTTAACACTTCGATAGTAAATTTATATAAGTATTTCAGTTTTTTTTTTTTTTGAAGATTTTCCTTTCCAATATGGTTATTGTACAATCAGTGTTATATAGAGTACCATCATAATACACTGTAGCTATGCCCGCTACAACATATGCATATTATTTATTATTCATGTTAATTATTAGACATTTCTGGCTGTCGTGATGAAGCTAGCTTTGACTAATACACTGGCAGGTGATGACTGTGGACTAAAGGGAAAAAGCCTTCTTTTCATAAAAGAAAACAACAACAACGTTTATGTGAATACTGTATCATAACAAAATGAACAACACACTGAATTTGCATTGTGGGTTTGGTAAAACTGACAGTGAATGGAGCCCAGCCTTACTGATTCAAATGAAGAGGAGTGAGGCACAAAGGAGAGGACCAACAGATCAGTACAGGTAGCCAGGAGGAAGAGGAGGAGGAGGGGGGAGGAGGAGGGGGAGGAGGAGGAGGAGGAGGAGGAAGAGGAGGGAGTTGAGGAAGGGTGACGAGGGGAAGGGTTTCGTCAGTGGAAGGTGATAAATTTTGCAAACCTTCCAAACTTGTCCTTGCTGCATAGGAGAGGGGGGAAGCATTGGAACGGAGAGAAGAAGAGAAGAAATCAAAACAAAGAGCCCACCCAGACAAACTGCTGAGTCACTGGTCCACACACACTCACTCACAAAACACACACAAGTCTTAAAAAACAGCTGCTCCCATACAGGTGTTTTCTGCTGTGTTAGGGATAGCCCTTCTGGCATTTCTTTTCAACACAACAAATAAAAAAAGTAAGACATGCTGTGCCAACATGTTATCACATTAACACTTGTTTCAACGCCTGCTGTCTTGAAAGTTGTGTGCAGCATCCCTACCTACGCACTTAGACACACTGAATTAAACATAACACATCCATTTTAATAGAGTGGAAGGCCTGAAATGATATGGTTGACGTTCAGCAGCTCCACTGACTTATACAGAGCAGTGTGACAGACAAAGTTTGGTCCCTGCCATTTTCAGTGTGTGATGCAATACCGCTCCATGACTGTTGCTTAGTAACCGACAATGCAGCGCTGGCCATTTGTGATGCTTTGATACGTGGACTTATCATGTCATGGTGTCATGGACACGGTCACTTATTTCTGTGCACGTCTATCAAAGACTCTGGTCCGGTTTCATGTGCGCAATTTTATCTCACGTACAGCGTTGAGAATTTGGACGCAGTATTAAGAAGTAGAAAAATGGTTTAATCTGGTGGTGAACTGGCAGCAAGCAGGATTTAGCACGAGGATCAATACTGGTGCAAGTTGCCTTGCGTTGTGCTTCAAGTGCACGTTCTCAATGGCTAGAGATGGTACAGTAATTTAGAAAGAGTCAGCATTAAGCAGTGTGTCAACTCACAGTTTGATTTTATAGCAATAAAATCTCCTCTGTTTGGATCTAAATCCTTCTAAACCTCATATTTCAATAACGGGATTTTTCAAACTTGACCTCGAAAATGAAATCCACCCAATGAGGAGAGTAATCCTATGCAGTCGACGGGTGCTGGCAAGATGTGATGGATTTTAACACAATTATAAAGTCTTTCTTTTCTTTCTTTCCACTTTTGCATTCATTCGGTCACAGGATGATGTTAACTTCATTTGTATGGCTACAGCAATCAGTGATTGCATTGTCATTGTCTTGGAGGTATTAGACTGTTCTTTAATAAAGTGCATGATAAAAGGGATTCACCCCCTTGAATGTTTTCATGGTCTATTTAGAAATTTAGTTGTCCTATGTGACTGTGTGATATGTAGAGTTTTAAGCTATGTGACCAAACAGGTTTGTAGCTTTTGAGGCTTATAGATGTTGAGAGGCATCAAGGCGATGACCTGAAATAATACGCCTGACACTCAGCAGCCCACTGATTGATAGTGATTATGATATTATTTTAAATGTGATTTTAAAAAGTTGTGATTTAATTTGAAATGTATTCATATTTATCTATAATCATGCCGAGACCCAAGTCCTGCGTTTGGTTCTTTCATGTTTCATGAGGAGAATGACCATAAAACATTTCAATTCGGTTTCAATTCAAGGTTGTTTCAAATTGCAACAACTACACATTGGAGAAAGGTCAGTGTTTCTCCATGGGAAGTAGAAGAAAAAAAAAAACAGGAACAAGAACAGTTACAACAAACAAAGCAACAAAGAATGGGAAAATTATTAATGCTCCAATCATTAAGCGACAGTATTTATTCTGAACTCATTCCGAGTCCTAGAAAGCTGGAAACAAAAATGACTTTAATTTTTTTCGTTTTATCCTTTTCTGCAAGATGATGGAAACCTAACCAAATACAAGGAGCATGTCTAATAGAAACTCCTATAGATTAACTCATAGTAACACTTACTTGATAGAGTACAACAATGTGATGCTTAGACCATGAGAAACTTGTGCAGGTTTTGGGAAAGTTCCTCTTATTTAGCTCATGAAATGCAACTGAAATTTAAAATTAAAGAGTTAAAGTGCCCTTGGTAGTGCACCCTACATTAAACGTCAGCATGTAATTCTTGCTCCATTATTTATTTATTCACATGTACCTGTCCCCTCTTGGCCACCATACAGTAGGTAAGCCAGTTATTCACTTTGTAGTGTATTAAGAGCAACAACGATCTGATTTAGCGGATCAGAAAACAGTACATGTGCAGAACGACAAGAGTAGAAAATGCTGGCGCAACACTAGAGTTGGACGACAGGATGAACAGACTGGCTAATAAGTCCATCACTAACAGTTATTTTAAGGTCATTAATTCAACATGTCTGCCTCTGGTGTATTTATTCATATGATGTATATATGAAGGCTGCAAGTGGAAGACTATTTCAAATAGTGTCGTTATGTCAGTCTTGGTGGTATATGTCTAATCAATGACTTCAAGATGGTTTATTATTTCTAATTAGAGTCCATAAAATTAGAGTTTTAGATTAATTAAGCTGGGAAATGTGAAAGGATGAGGAGAAGCTTAATTTATTCGAACAAAGTAAATGTCACATCCCCAAAACACAACGTGACACTGCTGATTGACAAATTGGCTGTTGCTTAAATCAAGAATAAATTTAGCCGGCTGTGCACACTCCTCTAAAAGAATATTGACAATCATTTAGTGTTCAAAAAATAACTTGATTATCAAAAGGCAAGAAGAAAATGATGAAAATACAAAGAGGAAAAGGCAACATTTTTTCTGTTGACCTGCAGAAAGTGTGCAGTAGTGGAAAAAAGAAAGAAGAAACAGAATTGGCATAATGTATTTTACTGTAATAAGCTCTAGCTGTGAAAAAAATATCTGATTCCTTACAAATTTCGTAATTTAAAAAATAAAATAATCGGATGAACTTCTTCAGAACTGCCAATGTGTTTTTGGGTTTCCCTCCTCAAAACTCTATATATACTGCATCTGTTTTTTTAAAACCCAGCAATGTATTGGTTAATGTTCCATTGAGTTTTTTTCCCCATTACATGCATCACGCTATCTATAGTCATGATAAATTTAAGGAACTATGTATTATGTAACTATGTAGAACTCCCTGCACACTAGCTCTGGAAATTATGAAGATTACCTGAATGTAAGCAAGGTTAAAGGGGAAATAAATATCCTGCAAGCGCTGTGTGCAAGACAAAATATGATGTTAGAAGGTCCACTGGCTGAAAGAAAAGCAAACAAAAACTTTAATGCCACTCAGCCAATATTAATTAAAGCGACTAGATTTAACAAAAAAATAAAATAAAATAAAACAGATTTGAAGGATTTTAAGGTTTTCTGCTGACAGTCAATGGTATGTGATGAGTGAATATGCTTAAAATGTAAAGCTAAGATGATTATATTACCATTAGTGCACATGAATTACTTGCTCCCAAAGGTAGAAATCAAAAAACAGAAAATAATAAGGCTACTGTAATAACAATAAATTAGATGATTTTTTAAAGATTAAATTCAAATAGCTACAGATAATAACAGAATGAAGCCACTGATGTCAGTTCTTTCATTTCTACCGTTGGGACGTAGCCGATGTTGAATGCTGGAAATTTTTCTTAACATCACAAGGTGAAAGTAAGCATTAAAAGAACATGGACGGCGATCGGAGTGAATATGTTCAGATGGTGAGGTAGGTTGGGATAGATATGTAGATGATGGGATGGACAGAAAGAAAAAGGAAGGAAGGAAGGAAGGAAGGAAGGAAGGAAGGAAGGAAGGAGGGTAGGAGGAAAGGAAGGGCGTGTTAAGAAGAGTAATCAGCAGCGAAATCTCAATGGTGTCTGACTGCTCATACTGTGCCCAAACGTCCACAGAAAATAAACAACACAGGTGTTCACATCTTGTATGTAACACAACATTGATATTTTAACCAATGATTACTAAGAATTCTGATATTTTATTTGAGGATCAAATCACCAGATGGGAAATAACACATAGGGCGCCTCAAACGCCACAGAGAGGAAACAGTATGGGCTTTCAGACAGACAACTTCTACTCTGTACTCATTAAAACTAAAGGATTTGACTTTCCCTCTTTTTTTTTTTATTCATCATAGCATTCACCAAGGACCAAATAACCCTCTCACACAAACAGAACCCCTACTCTTCTCCTCCAACATTCAAACCTCTGTTAGAGAACTTGAGCAACATCAATTAGGAAGAACACAGAATAACGTAACATCTCTAAAAGAGGCTTCAGAAAGAAAATTCAATACATGTCCAGAAACAGCAGGTTAATTCTATAAATATCTGAGACATTTGTTGCTATTAATGTAAAATTGTTTACCATTTTACCAGAGAAGTAAACAATACACCTGCTGGACAGAGCTTAGATGCATAAATAAAAAAAAACACGACTTGGTTATAGGTTATCATTATATTTCTATGTAATTTGTTGGTTGCTGCTAAATCGTGAAGTTTAGTCGTCCAATTAATTTATTGCTGGGGATTTGCCAATATTTTATACTTTTATATTATACTTTATAACTAACCAATATTTCCGAGTAACAAAATTATTGTCAAATTAAGCGATCATGAGAAGGCTATATTTTAGGTCATTTTCTCACATTTATATAGATAAGTTTTATCTGTCACATGGACAGTCAAATATATTGTTGTATATTGTTGCCAGTAGTATAAAAGGTACTACAGTAGAAACAGTAATACAGCAACAAATATACATATAAAAAATATATCTATAGATGTACGACTGAGAAAAATAAAATAAAACGGATAAGATAAAACATAAACTGTAAACTTGAGATGTAAACTTAAAAGGGGGTAGCTCATATATGCATGAATTTACAATATTTTACAATATTTTAAAGCAGTCGCAAACTAAATGCAAAAAAAGACAATATTTGGTTGTATACAACTGGGTGGGCCAAACTAACAGACTGACTGAGGCTGTGGCTAAAATTTTGGGTGGTTTTTGGTGTTTCTGGTGCTTCGTGTTTGGGATTTTTTATCGTGGAGCAGAGACGACGCCCGACTGTTAGCTTAGCTGTAGCTAGCTTAGCTTTAGCCACCATTAGCAGCCGACCTAGCTAGCTCCTGACACTACCGCAGGCCTGCTGGATGGATGGATGGCTCGCTGATATCACAGCATGGGCTTATTTGTCGGTTTCGGGTTGGGTTGTAGGTCGTGGTTTATCGGGATACGACTTGCTGCTCACAGCAAACGTGTTTAATTCAACTAAATATCAGCTTACATCGCAAAAGCTAGGGGCAACTTTACCGCAAGCTAACGCTAGCCTGTTGCTAGCCGTAGGCTGCTTCCAGGGACAAATTTAGGATAACGTAAGTCTCGATTTAATCACATATACATACACATATAAAAACAGTAATGAGAATATTAACCGTTTATACTATATAAATCACCACAGGTGAAAAAAATCAAGCTTCGGCTATCGTGAAAGTAATAATCACTGCCAGCTAATCAAGCATTCACACGTTAACGTTTATATGACCAGATGTGGAATGTTGCCCTACAGCTTTGTGTGGTAAATGAGGATAACTGCGTGTTTGCGTGCAAACCTTTTTGATATTGTAAACACGGGTCAACATCCCGATGCCTCTGTCGTTGAGGATGGTGAGCTTTTCGGCCAGCTTCTGCTGGCTGGGCTGGATCACTCCCCGAGACATCTTCCCTGTGTTCGGTTAAAGTCTCCAATTCGATCCAGAAAAATAAAAAACCGGAATCTCCGCCGCCTCTGGTCCGCCAAAGAACACTAAGAGATGGAATAGAGAAGCTGTGATTTACGGCGCTTTTTAGATTTCGCCCATGTTCAGATATTCGGGACAGCGGCTTCCTGTACTCCACCCCACCGTCTCCCTGTTGTTTTTTTTTTTTTCGCTCACAGGGATGAGGAGGAGGAGGAGGAGGAGTTGTCCTGGTTTTCACAACGAGGCTCAGGGCTGGCTCCTGTTGCGTTCAGGGGTCACTCCACAGTAGTAAATATCAGAGACTAATGATACTGGTACATATGTATCTTTCTGTTTTTAATGTTTATATAGATCAAAGTCTACTTTCTCATTAAATAATCAAGCCTATAATGGTTTACATCTTACAGTAGCATGCTAAACTAATATAGAAATACACACTCGTTTGTCATATTAGGTAGTCTAAATGTAGTCTATTCTGATATAACAGTGAGTGTAAGTCCTTTTAGCGTTATTAAAAACAAAAATACAGGTCATCAGATTAGATGACAGAATTATGTAAATATGGACTTTTCCTGTCTCATAAACTGTATTACTTAAATTATTTTTTCCCTTTTTGTTTTTAAATTATTTTAATCCGTCCAAAGTGTTTCACACAGTAGGCCTATAATTAAATTGACTATATGAAGTGTTCAAATCATTATAATGTTTTCATTATTTGTTGCATAGCTTAGCTACGCCATGGTCCAAATAACGGTTAGACACTGTACTTGCCATTTGGTTACACCAATGAAAACAAGTGCATCCTAATAAAACCGCCCTGTATTAAATGTTCTGTTGATGTTAAAAGTATAGGAAAGGTGTATGTTCATTTTGGAGGATGTAGTTTCTGTTAAACTGGATCAAACTAAATGCTGTAATGAACTGGAAAGTGAGTGTATGTGTCGTAATATGAAAAAGTAAAATATGTCACAAATGTATATAAAGAAATAATAAAAAATACACTCTAATGCCATCTCAGACAATGTTACATACATTTCTCTTTACTTTTTAAGGGTGCTTTATGAAGAACTGAAAAAAAATGTTTTGTTCTGTATCCAGTATGTTTAGTATTGTATAATTGCAGGAGTATTTGTGTTCTTATTCGTTGCTGAAGTTTGCACACACAACCTTCAGAAATGACAAATATGTGCATACAGGGTTAAAATATGCATTTATTCCAACAATTAAACATTTATAAATACTACTTGACATTCCTGGAATCTTTGGTAAAGTTTTATCCCTGTTAAAGCTTTTGGAGAAGAATTTAGTGCAGTACTGGTAGACAAGAACCGAGTGCAGCTGTAGTTTTGGCAAGTGAGCGAACTGAAAGCAGAATTCTTTTGCATTTACTATTTTTCTCAGCGTACACGAACGCATCGCATTGTTGACGCAGCTTCCGACTCAGCTGTCAGGTCTCACTGCTACAGTGGCCGCCTTTCCCTGACATGTTTTTAGCTGTTATTGAATGCGCTAGCTGGAATTATGTCACTTTTAAGGCTCTTATTGTGTAAAACAGCGATGATCTGACACATTTATTTTCACGGGAGTTGGCTTTAATTGAGTGCGTTTACACCAGGTGGGTGCAGGAGGCAGGGCAACTATTTTTTTTTGTTGTTCACAATTTCATCTGTAGATGTTTTACATCTTGATTACAACATTTCAACTCAAGATCGCAAAATAAATGAAAAGGAAACAAGTGTAAAATTCACTGAAGGAGAATGTTTTGTTTGTTTTGTGTTTTGCAGTTGTTGATCTCAGCTGTCACATTCATTGTGTGTGCATTTACATTACTAAATACATAATGCATATTTTTTTTGTAAACTTCCTGTAATCGTCTTTTGTTTTTGTTTGTTTCAGTTGAGTCCTGCAGTCTGAACTCCTGGTGTGATGCAGTCACTTGCTCAGGAGATTCAAGGCTTTTCCAAAGGCCGCCTAAAGAAGCAGATCACGCATGTAACCACAGTGACAGGCAAAAAGCTGCTGGAGAGGAGGAGAGATGGAGGAGGAGAGGGAGAGGTGGAGACTGTCGAAGAGCTGGAGGAGGGAAGTGGATGTGGATTTGTGGAAGATAAAAGTCTGGACCTTCAAGTTGGTGTCGTCAGACCCTTCTTGCTGCTGGGTAAGAGAAATTATTTAACACATGGATTGATAGCTGGAGCTCAATTTCATATCTTCTCCAAACACTCACCAAAATAGCCCACAGTACTATTTACTGTACTATCTATCTAGCAAAACTTGTAATTTATAACAGCCTGGAAGCCAGACCAACTTCCCCACTCACACCTTTTTCCATGGCAGAAACTTTGTCTGGAATCTCTCCATTGGGAACTGATTACCCTCTGGTAAATATCTGGTGAGCCAATCAAATCGTTTGGGCTTTATTTGAGGAAAAGCTAACTGAGATTACCAAGCCAAGCATACCTGCCATATGACTACATAACATCTTCAGATTACTTTTATTTTGTTCAAAGCACTGTGGTACTCGTCTTAAAGCTATGAAAAAGAACTTGAAATAAAGAAAACTACAGCACTCAACACGTATTAGATCATGTACCAAAAAATTCAGGGTCATAAACAAAATGCCCCTCTGTATCATTTGAAACACACCCTCTAATAAAAATCCAAACTGTGTAATCACTTGACAAGACCTCTCAGATTCATTTCAACTCTATTTTTATTTTTTGTACTAACAGCGCTACACAGGAGTAAAGGTGGATTTATGGTCATTTGTATCATCTAGGCCTCAGAAATGTTACTAGACGTCATTGCAACACTTTCTGAAAACCATTCCCTCTGCTTCAAACACCCACTACACTCGCAAGAGTTTCAGTTAAGACTGACACTTGCATGATAAAATCTGTGGCACTTTTAAACAGCACCGTAAACCCATCACACAGCTGCAAATTATTTTTACAACAAAATAAATGTCAAAAAAAATCTGACACTAATGTTTAGCAGCTGTAGATACCAGTAATAGCTGTTTATATATTCCTGCTGTATTCTGTCATGTTCTCATCATATCATCGTCATACTTTGTGGTGGAAGTAGTCGGAGTAGTGTAAGTAGTGGGGCAGTAGTTGCAGTAGTAGTAGTAGTAGTAGTAGAAGTAGGTATTGTTTTGTCGGCACCTCTGTATGTTGTCAGTCACATATTGTGGATGTGACAACAAATATTCCTCGTCCGCGTCTGTCAGTAGTGGTAGAAGCACAGAAAACTCTCCCTGATAGATTGCAGGTATGCAAGTGCAAGTACAAATACCACACAAGGGCACAAAGGCAGCAAATCACAGTAGTATAAAAACTCTTTAGCTAAATGTATTGGCCATGATAACACAATCACTTCAGGGTGGAGGCTGTTTCCTCATACTAAATAAATGAGTTCCTGATAATCAGTAAATCGCTGTCATCAATTTTGAATTGTTCTCAGGGAGATTGGTGACCCTTCATTTGGAGGATGCAGGCTGACGTCCCTCCGTATCAGCATGTAGCCATCCTGCCCCAATGTCCTTGAGCTTGACATTGACTCCGGGCTCTGGGGTGCTGTTCACATCTCTAGCTGAGCTTTGACCTCAGTGCGGGAGAGAATCAAAGAGAGAATTTCTCTACAGGGATCAATAAAATATTACATCTGTTAGGCTCGGCAGAGGTGACTCCTTCCATGCGCCTCTAATAAGATAAAACTGCCGTTCATTCCCCAAAATGTGGATATCAACCTGTGATAGTACATCACGGCATCAGCTCTTTGGACCATGATAAACCTTTTGTCAGGTTTTCCGCCGACATTTTAATAAATTTTCTCATTGTCGTGCTGATTCTCTGGTTTCAGCCATGTCAGATTATCATTCACCCTGACGACTGCTCTGTGATGCTTCTGTCACAGTTGTCATATTTGAGGGGTGATTTCCTTTCTGCATACCCTCTCCCCTGCCACTAGTCCGTAGCTCCATGCTTTGATATCACAGTTGCCAGTATTTATAATCTGCTGCTTGTCTCTCTTGTCTTAAAGTCATATTACGGCGTGGTCGTCCCATGAAAACCCCTTCCTGTAATCTCCAAAATGTCAGTTTCTAAAATAGTTGAAAAGAATAGAAAAAATAGAAATCTAAGGGAATAAACATATTTTTCTTTTTTTTTCTTTATATTTTCGATTTCTTATTTAAACACTTGTAACCGCAGGCCAGGGAACCAAACAACTTATACAGAGGTTGTGTCTGTGAATACAACTATATTCAGTCTGGAACAAGGTGTATGTGTGTAAGGGAAGAAGGAAAGAGAATAAACAAATAAATACATAAATAAATAAAGGAAAACGTGTACACATTACTATTTTACTGCTCAAAATAAATAAAATAAAAGGCTTGAATCTGCAGGGACATCAGTGTGTTCGCTAAAATGATTTATTTATTTTTGTTGTTCATTGAGATTGATATTTTGCCACTAGATCTGGATAGGAGGGGTCCGAAAGGAGGAAATTCTGTCACTTTAATTAATAGATATATTTGATTTTCAACAGTCAGCAGCAATGCGTGGTTGTACTCTCCCTCTACCAAACAAAACTAGACAAGCCAACAATCTTCATCTTGTCTCATCTTGCAGTCACAAAGTCACAACCTTCAATTAACCAAATTCAAACTGAGAAGTCAAATTGTTTACTTACATAAAATTTTATTTTGGAGAAATTCAAACCTAATAAAAACTCATCCTACAACAGTAAAAAAAAAAGAAAGATGGCCGGATATGTGTCTTCTGTTATTTATCCGACTGAATGTCAGACTCTTATTTTAAAGGGTGAAAATACAAATCCTGGCATTCCTTTCACAGATGTGTCAGTTTAAATCTTTCCACTCTTGTACTGATGAGCCATATGGGCCGAAGCTGGCTTATTTCCAAACACACACTCTACCCTTTGGATTTAGATTTGCCTCTCGACGCTATGAGTTTGGCATTATGCAAAGACCGCAAATGTTGCTATTTTGAAGACAGTAAGCTGCTGCGGAGAATCCACCCTGGAAATCTGGAGGAAGTCCTGCCATCATATTCGGTTTCCTGCCCATATGTCTCCTTCACATGATTATCCAGCTCCTACTATTCGTGACCACCGCTGTCTCCTTCTTGACAAATGGAAAGAGACCGCTGCTCTGTCTATTGTAACTGTCTCCTCCGGTAATTTTCTGCTTCTCTCAGCTGAAACAGTCGTTCACGTTGGCCTGCTGTTTGGTCCTTTTCACTTTATTTCCCCCATTAACCTTTCCTCCTCCGCTGCATTACTCAGTTGTAGTTTTGCTATTTTGAAGGCTGGTGTCATGAAAACCTTCCCTCTTTTCACAGAAATCATAAACTTCCTTCTCTGTGGCTGTACACGATATTGATTAGTTCAGCAGTTTTTTAGGCCTAGTCGAGTGCTTCTACACAAATCATCTGATTTCTATCTGGGGCTCTTTCTGTAGCTTTAAGTCATTTTACTGTTGGTTTCTGCTGATTGGTATCTTCCATGCTTGCTGTTAGCAAAGCGTTTTTGTGTGTGTGTGTCTGAAGCCCGATATTGGTGTTGATGTCCTGCAGCTTTTGCTTTCTACTCCTAAACTTCACAAGCTCAGATTAATTGTGCTTGTAATCTATAAAACTTCAGAAAATAGTAAAACATGCCTGAGCCCAAGGTAACGTCTTTTGTTCTAAATCACAAAGACGTTTAACTTGTGGTTAAGTGGTGAAACACTAATAAACAAATGTGGAAAAATACAAAACTCACCAGGAATTTAAAGGTCCCACCCACATCTACAACACCACATCTCCCTAAAATTCCTGTACCTGATTGTTCTTGTGAAATTAGGCGGGGACAGCAGCAGTTGATCATTGTTGACAGTCACCGTCCTCATGCACGAAGCATTATTTAAGCAGATAAGTTAAGCATGCACATGCCCGCCTGTCTGTTTTCTCATCGAGCTGTTTCTGCCTTTTCAGGCTCTCAGGATGCAGCTCACGACATTGACACCCTGAGGAGATATAAGGTCAGTACATAAGGATCAATAGAGCGGGCATGCCCTTGCCGTGTTGTGATAGCATGTGTAGAGACATGAGATTAGAGGCAGCCATGTAGCTGAGCTTTCCTGCGCGTCTGCCACAGCCAGCCAGTAGCCAGAGGAGCTTCATGACTCATGCAGTGACAGTTTAGCTCAGTAGAGGGAGTAAATGATTACAGTAAGTCTCTGCGCTGCTCCTCCACATCACAGGAATGTTGACTACTCCTCTCTGCAGTGGCTGCTCCCAGGCATGAGCATATTGCTGCCTGTGCAGTCTCAGGATGATGAATTAGAGAGATTGCAAATACCTTCCTGTTTCTAGGATGGAACCTAGTGCACCTAAAAACAAGACTACCGAGGTTTCACAGACAGCTCTGGAGATTTGATGCATGGCCAAGAAGAACTTTGAAAAAAGAACTAGTCTCACCATTCAAACAATGCAATTAAACACGTTGAGCAATATCTGTAGTATACACATCAATTCCTGCTTTTAATCCTATCACAATACGCTACCAGGCAAAAGTATGGACACAACTTCTCACTGAATTGAATGAGAAGGCACATCCAAACCTTTGATTTGTTACAGAGATAGTTACTACCTCTCAACATCAAGTAAATTTGTCACTTTAGTGTGATACTGACAACAGTTATTTCTGTCTTCCTGAAATCTTTCGTAAAGTAAATGAGTGTGATAACATGTGAATTACAGAAGGTCAGAGATTTGTATATACTGTGCATATATCAGCTCACACCATTATTCCATTAGTCGCATTTTTAATTGAATAATTACTAAATGATCTGAGAACAAACCTACAATGAATTATTAGATACGAGGTGTTAATATACTTCTCAGTATTGTGCGGTCTCTATCGGGGCACTTGAAATGACACAACCACAATAAAATCCAATCACTTCGACAGGTGAATAACAAAGATTATCTGGTTACCATGGCACCTGTCAGAGGGCGGGATTCATTAGACAAGTGAACATTTTGTGCTCGTTGCTATTATACACAGGATGTGGAAAAGTGGAAGGATTTGAGCGACAGCTATGATGGTTAGATGACTGTTCCAGATCATCTCCAAAACTGCAGCTCTTGTGTTGTGTTCCTGGTCTCCACTGGTCAGCGTTCTCATCTAATACATGAGCTACTGCTGCTCAGACTCCTGAAAAAGTTCAGAACACGCAGTGCTTTGTATGGGGCTGTGTCACTGAAGATCAGTCAAGGTGTCCATGCTGAGCCCTGTCTTCTGATGAAAGCTCTTACAATGGACACGTGAGAATCAGAACTGGACCCTGGAGTAAAGTATAACCAACTTAAATGCCAGGACCAAGGTTTCACAGAAGAACAAGATATTGTATGAGATCATCAGTGTTATTCACGTAACAGATTGGTGGTTGTAATGTTGTGGCTGATAGTGTATCTATATTGTATATCTCAAGTTCCAACCATAATTTCACAACACTTCTATAGTGCATCAAGATGTACGTAAATTATTAACAGATTTGTTTTTCATTAATTTGTAAGTATTTCAAATATATTAATCGTCACACTACCAATAACGCAAATTAACTGCACTTTTTACGTCTGTTTTAAATGTACCTGGAAGGGATATTTATTTAAATTTGTATTACTCTTGTCAGCATCTCAGCTCAGTTCATAACTCACACTGACAGTAAACACAAATAAGTAAGTTCTTGTCAGTAGAACCATCTGTCGAGACTTTGAAACTGAACTTGTCATTCAAAAGTCGAGTCTCCTTATCGTTATCTTAAGCTGTCCTTTGTTTCTGCTTGCTTTCTTGTTCTGTTTCTTTTGGGTTATTTGTGTGTACTACTGCCCTCTGGAGGGGAAAATTATTCACTCACACTTTGGATCCCGCTTGCTTTCCTCACCATTACTGCCGTTTTGATCCCCTCCTCGATTCCAAAAGTATGCTTTGAGTCGTGGTCATAACAGAAAGTTCGTAATTAATCGGACGTTAAAAATATTAGTAGTGCTAAAAAGATGTTGACATCCCTAAGTGATTCTTTGTTCTATAACACACCCTGTTAAATAAACATCTTAAACTAAATGAATTAAACAGTAAATTCATGAAGACACTAGGATGCCTCAATATGCTGATCATAATCATAGTATTACAACCCTTTTAATATTCAGGTCAACAAATTCAATAAAAATACCACTATTTTCTCTCTGCGGTTCAACAGTCAGTGCAGATTTACTCCACAGTGTAGCTCTTAGCAAACAGTCACTTTGGATTGATACAAATTTGCTACTTCTTCATGTGATCAGTCTTTCTAATATGTTTTTTGGCTCAGAGGAACCAGATTTAGAAGAATCTGGTACGTACGCAATGCTCTTTTTTTTGTAGTTTTCTGCCTTTAATGGGATTTGTTGTCAGTAGAAATATAGTGTAACGCCCGGCTTATCCCTTAACATGTGGAAGAGGATGTTAGGTGATAGAAACAGCCTGAAAGCAGAACCGTTAGTGCAATGCTTGGATGTAACAGAGGGGAGAATTCAGCCCTCAGAGGTAAGCTAAATTTAAGTGAGAGTAGACAGATACTGCAAAATGAATTGGAGCCATCTGTCTTCTTACTCTTCCCCCCTCTCTTTTCTCTTCATCTCTCTTGCTCACTCTCTCAGTCACATTCAGGTTGTGTCATGTCATCAATATGGCTGGTAGAATGAATCTTTAACGAAAGTCAATGCTCAGGGGTCATTCGCTCAAGGATTTTCATGTCTCTACACCCCCCACCCCCACCCCCCCTCTCTCAGGTGTCTCATGTGCTAAATGTGGCCTACGGAGTCTCTAACCTGCTCCCAGATCAGATGGTCTATAAGACGCTCCAGATCCTGGACCTCCCAGAGATGGAGATCACTTCCTATCTGCAGGAATGCGGCTCCTTCATTGATCAGGCCCGAGAACAGGTGGGTACACAATAAATACAGAGGAATAGAAAAAGATAAACATAGGAGAACTGATTTATGGGTGCTGTTCTTTCCAACACCATTTATGCCAAGCTAACAGCTCGGCAACTCTGGGTAATGATGCTTATGTGAAGGTCAAAGGCTCATTGAATGAGAAGTCCACTTGAACTGGATAGTGTAACAGTATGATAGAAGTCACTGTGAGCAAACACACAAAGATGGTGGCAATACGATAAAACTCAGCTCCACTCCACTTGTCACTGTGTAAAAGGAAAATTGACTCAAATGCAGTCAGGGGAGTCAATTTAATGAGGACGTATAGGAAATCACAAAAGGTCCAAAACAAATGAGGGTAACACGGCAGAAGTGAAACAGGATAAATCCGATAGCGAGGCAACCAAGGCAATCTGTGAATTTAGGCAGGAACAACAGGGGGAGAGACACGTGGGTTGTTGGGATATCGAGAAGCAGGTGGACCATGAGCACACAGAAAAAAGACAAGACAGGTGAGAGCAATGACAAGGGAAAGGGAAAGACAGAATCAGGAACTAAGCCTGTAACAGGGGGTGGAATCATTTTCAAAGTGAAACCAGAAAAACACTGAATTACAAAAATCCAGAACACACATCATATCCGAGTAAATACAGAATTTCATGGTGTAGTCTTTTACACTCTTTTGGTTGTTCTCCCATAGACACAAAATACCACGATAGACTAGTGGGTTTCCATCATATGTTAAGCTGAACTAACTGACTGCTAGCTTTAGCTTCTCATTTACTGTACAGATACGAGAGCGCTATCACTCTTCTGACCATATTCCTAACCAGACAATGACTACAAATAAAATATTACCATTATTATGGTCACACATCTAAACTTTAAAAGTAAAAGCATCTGTGTTTAATTCACTTTGACTGATCCTTCAAATGCAGCATTTTAAGGGTGCACATAGATAATGTTAACTGTATTTTCTGATGAATGTCTTAATTAGTTTAGGTTATAACAGTGCTTCATATCTGATGTGATTTTACGATCTCAGTCTGCCAAGTGACTGCTGTAAATGTTCTGGAGCAAAGAAATACAGTACCCCCCCCCAACCCCCCTCCCTTCAAACATAAACTTCTGAGTATCTTCAAATTCTACCTCTGTCATTCGTCATCTTCTAGCCCTGACAAAACGCAGGCAGGCTTTCAAGCCCATTCCCAGAAAAGAAAAAAAAAAATCATCAAATCTATTCAAACATTTCTGTCTCTGCCTTCCCTGAGGAGGTCCGTGCAACCTGAAAACGCCTTCTTTCATATCTGACAGCAAGTTTAACATGTCAGTGTGCACACACAGCTATTCCACTACCTCGCTGTGATGCATTCATACACATCTGCTGCAAGCAGTTATCTGCAACTCAGCACAAAGGTGTGAAGGGTGATCCGATTACTTATTAAGACTGTTGGAGGGGGGAATCATTATGTAGAAAATCAAAGCCAGTTTAGGTGTTGTGTGTAGATTATTTCCCTGACTCGCAGCCCTTCGAATGTGTGTGCGTCAGGAGACTGACTGAAAGTAGAACATAATGTGATGTGAGCACTGATATGAAAACTCTCAACTGGAGCACGATGGAATAACAGCAAAACAAGTAACTCTGACAAAACCAAATTAAGTCTCTGTGTTTGCTATGATGGATTATGTAGCTCAGGCAATTTTCAGTCTGTAGAAGTTTTATTTCGAGAGGAAGGAAAACATGACTTCATATGTTCTGCTCCTATGCCGACTGCAGACACCAGCAGAGATATGATAAAAGAGCAGAGCAACCACTTTGATTGATGCAAGCGTATGAAAGCATACTCTGGGTTCTGTATATACTTCATTAGATTGTATGTTACTCAGAGGAACTGATTGATTGGCTATATTTTACAATGAAAACATGTCAGTTAGCGCGAGCCAATTTAAATCCCCTGTACTTCAATTGGTATTGATTGGCATGAAAATCAAAAATGTGCTTACAGCTTCAGTTTCCACCAGAGAGGAGACTTTATTCTGGCTCCGTGTTCAACAAAAAGAGACAAATGTGTCAATACGGCGAGCTTCAGAAGGGAGCCGTGGGCCTGCACGCATTGTCTAAGGATGTGGCTGGAATTTAAAAAATTCATTCCCAGCCTGGCACTCTAGGCAGTAAAATAATTACATCAACATTAATATTAATTGTAGCACAAATTTTGACACGCTCTCACACAGCCGCAGCCACAGATTTATTCCAACGCATTTTTTTTTTCTTCTGCAAGCTGTGTCTAACGCAGCTTCACCATGATGTTGTGAAGTCAGAAAATAAAGAGTTTTTGTGGTTTTTCTCTATCGAGGAACCGCTGCTGTGACTGTGATTTTGCCGATCTAGCTGCCAGGGGACACATTTTAATACTTGCTTGCTTTTAGTACTTTCAAGAATATATTTACTCTCTTAACATTAGTGGTATCCAGTCACATTGTGGATAATTTTTTATTTAAATCTAAACCCGTTGCCAACCCATGTACTTCTTAGGTGGACAAAAGTTTTCTTGTGAAGTGAAATATCTAAAGTCACCCTGACATTTGTTTCTGGTACATGCTGACTACCTGCCTCCGTTTTACTGAAGTGACAGCGGAAATCGTCGATGAGACGTCGGTGTCTCAAAAACTTAAGGAGACAAAACTGTACCAGAGGGGGAGGATGAGAATGATGTTTTCATTTGGTTGAAATCGCACTTTTAATGAAGAAAGCGTGTCTTGTAAACAGCTAAACCTTTATTTTTGATGTTGAGCTTGTGATTACATGCAGTCGGGTTTGAGGGGTCGGACTGATAGACTGTCGTACACAAGTTATTCAGA
The DNA here is from genome assembly GCF_022458985.1 of Mugil cephalus. Taxonomy (NCBI): domain Eukaryota; kingdom Metazoa; phylum Chordata; class Actinopteri; order Mugiliformes; family Mugilidae; genus Mugil; species Mugil cephalus. The sequence continues at coordinate 23,236,220 of NC_061782.1, read as the reverse complement.
TTTGAAACACAGTCAACTGAACTTCTACAGTTTCTTGAAGACATTTCATACAAGTATCTTCTTCCGTCCTAAAAGCCTGGTGGGGAGTTGGGGTTTTAATTCAATTCAGTTCAAGTTTTTATTTGAAAAAGGGACAGTCTACATCAATCACCAATTTAAAAGGAACATCTGTCAGCCTTTTCCAACTGGAACTCAAATGACTGGAGTCTGGAAGACTGCTATTCATTGGGGAAAGAACACCAGATCAAAACAGATATCTCCAATCATAGGCCAGTAGCTTGTCGTTAATAGACCCTAGTCAGGTGATTTCCAGGGGGACGACACCCAAGTCTTTGACTGGTATTCTAACTACACGGTTGATCTTTTCCGTAGTTGCAGTAGTAGACAGTAAGATGCTTAATTTCTCATTTTGTACCCATTTTCTAACCATTGCTAATTTGTAAGATACACAAATATGTCCATGTGTGAACACATTAAATATCTAAGCTGTTTTTGAACAGATGACCATATGTCAAAAATGTACAGCATACAGCTTCAGCAATTATCTTGTGCGAATCTGTAGCTATGTGGCTATGAACAGTTCCTCTTTATGCATAATGGACCACCAATAACAATCCATCTTTTACAAAACCCTACGCCTGGAACCATGCTCCTAAAGTTACAGTCTAAGAATAGACAGGACACAGAAGAATAAAAGTGTGCCAGTAACAATATCAGTTACGTCACAGGTAAATTAATGACTGATGAGCTAACTTTAGAAAACTGACCAGCGCTCCATCTCTTTTAAAACCTTGAACAGTCTCTCTCTTCCAAACATCTCCAATATTTACCGATGCTTTACATCCCCTGTGGTGCTATGGATCATTTTCAGAAGGACTGAGCTTGAATAGAAACACATATTGTGTATCATCATATCATATTCCGATTATTGGGCAACGTCAATACACAAAAAGAGTATTTTTAGGAGTTGAACATACTAGAAGGTAGAATTGTTGTCAGAGAAGCATTTCAAGTGTTACAACTTTTCTTTAATCTCTGATGACATAATAAGGTCATTTTATGCTTTAGTACTTTAAAGTGTCACTTATTGTGTCTTTATTAACACATATCTTTTTCTTCCTGATTCTTGATTATCCTCTTTCTCTAGGACGGTGTTGTCCTGGTCCACTGTAACGCCGGCGTGTCACGCTCCGCCTCCATCGTGATTGGCTACCTGATGTCGAGGGAGGGGCTTTCGTTTGAGGATGCGTACAGCCAGGTGAAACTGGCGAGGCCGTCGACTCACCCAAACCCCGGCTTCTATCGGCAGCTGCAGAACTACAAACCTTGAGGGGAACTAGTGTCCTGACAAACTCCACTGCCATGTGTTTTAATGCTGAAAACCAGGATAATGATCAAGGAAGTGTCCTTAAACTGAGTATGGAAGCTGCAACTTCATAGTTATTTTGCTATTTTTGTTGGACACCAACAGTTTTTGGCAATAAATACAGAATGTATAAAATTATTCCAAATGCATATGTGTTGTTTTTTAAAATATAGTTTGTAAATGGAAAACTAAAACTCAATTAAGAAACTAATATCCTGTTAAATGTATTTTCCTTGAAGTGTAGATTGTCGTCTAATTAACAGTGCACCAGGTTTGCTGAGGTGCAGCTTGATTTCTTTCTGATGATTACCCCACTGCTGCGTTCTCTGTATCAATTTCACAACTTTGCACCAGTTGCTGTGTAACCTCCGCTCTCTTGAAATAATTAGCTTGTAATTAGCTTGTTAGCTGATGAGAGAGAATCCATTTGGCTCACTCACCAATCAGGAAATAAGGCTGGGACGAGCTCCTGCAAACTCACAGCACCAGCACAGGTATCACAACCCTAGGAGGACTGTTGGAAGTACAAGTAGAATAGATGTGTGTTTGTTGTGCATCCAGCTTTGAATGTTTGCTGATGATTATTGGTAGTGATTTATGTCCAGAGCGGCACAGGAAGTCATTAAAAACATTCAGAAAGGGATCCAGGGGTCGTCTACAGGCATCAGTAAACTTAAGATGTCTTTTTTTATCTGTGATCTCAGCAGCAGTGATGCATTGCCATGAAATCATGCTCAGAAAATGACATTGTGGAAGCTCCAATGTCGATGGGGATCCTTTTAATTTGATTTTAGAGCCGCCGCATGTTTGACATTTCTAGTTTTTAGGAAAGGATGAACTTGCATAGTTTTCATAGCATAAATTTTGATGATGTTCATGATCCCTTGACTCCCAGAAGATTGAGGCCTTATCGAGTTTGAGGGGCTTTTGTGGCTCAGTGACCCCTTGAGCTATGTCAGTGGGATGCCCAAGATGGACAGGTCGAAGGGAGGCCTGACAAAGAGCGATCCACTGGTCCTCCAGGTTGGGGGTTAACAGCCCAGTACCGTGAAAAAAAAAAAGGTTTGTTACGGAAATGGCAAAAAAAGATGCTACCCTACATGCCAGCAGGCACAAAGGGCAGTAAGAGGATGACCCCATGACTTTTTATCTAGCTGCAAAATTTAGCTGCAAAACGTGTTGTTGTCAACAGGAGCATGTTAGCATGCTCATTTAGGTCATTTGTCAACGTATAGTCTGACAGAGCTGTGTGTGAAAACATGCTACACACTTTGCTAACATGCAAACAACGGCAAAATAGTGTCCAGATGACATACACTCAAACCAGACAGTGTATACACTCACAGGCCATTTCATTAGATTAAATGAATGCATTGATTTGGGGACCTGTGGAGAGGTTAGAGGTTAGAGTTTGATCTCATAGCTTCACCTTTCTGCTATACCGATGGCTGAGATGCCTTGAAGGAGTAACCAGATCCCTAAACTGCTTTAACTAAACCCACCTTCACGACTGCTCTAATGTTCTGTTGATGGTGAAACAACCTTGAAAAGGTGGTAACTCAACTGAATGATCGTTCTGGACGATGTAATCTGAATGAACTAAACACAAATGTATTTCTGTTATTTAACCTTGGCTAAAATGTCAAAATAATAGGAACATGCGTTGGTAGAATCAATAGTACTAGAAAACACAGCCTTCAAAATGAAAACACACTTGAATCAGCAGCTCTGTTATTTTAACCTAAATGACAAAACCTCATGAAGATTTAGTGAATGTTTTTTACCAATGTACCTAATGAAGTGGCTGTTGAGTGTTAAACATGGGCAAATTTTAAAGAGCTGAAATGGAAGAGCTGCTAAAAGCATGCATGTGTTATTCCCTGTCACAGTAAACTACATGTTTAAGCAGCACATTACGATGATCGCATCCCATGGTTTAAAAACAGTGTGTAGTATGGATTGAGGACACAAATAAACTCTTGTTAAGTGCTAAATCAGGGCAGAACACACACGCGTCGTTATTATTATGACTATTATTATTATTCCAGTATTTCACATCGTGATGTGTTACCTCTTCAAAGAGACATTTGCGCTGGATTTTTGCTCTCATTATGAGCCCCCCTCTCATTAGAGAGCTTGTTTGTCCCCTTTTTGGAAAAATGCAGCTTTGTAGTTTGTGTCAGTTGCAGGCTGCCGTCGCTCAGGGGAAGAGGAGGGGTGGAGGGCTGGTTCCGTGCCAGAGACTTGGAGAAGGAGATAAGTTCTGCCAAATTGGTTGCAATTCCTACTGGTCCTGTAAAGGTCATAGATTATTTAACTCCCCTTTAAAGCCGTGGACTGATTGCAAAGAGCGGGCCTGTCACTGTTAATAACTAAATATTCGGGGGACTCGTGGCTTTGTATCTGCTTTATATAGTCTTAACTTGAGAAACAGGCACATGAAATATTGAGTTAGTGTCTGACTAATGGCAACACTGCCAATATGCAGTCTGTGACAGCTCTTGAGTGCGGGGCAGTTTGGCCTTTTCTTTGGTGTTGTTCAATGGCGTATCGCTGAGGAGTATCTGCTGTGAAGCCAACTGGGTTTCCCCTGACATTTTTGTGACATTTTACCGTCTGGATGTGACGGCCCACAGTATGGCACAAGCTGTCCCATCTGCAGGGTCTCACGGGGTCCAACCACCATCTCGCTCTGTTCGGGCCTCGATACGACAATATTAACAGACCGACAGAGAGGTACATGCAGGATGGTGAATAATTTCCCCCAAAGCAGTACAATGTTATCAGGCTCACTGGCTTTCATTAGATTTAATGAACTGCAGAAGTGAACAATGGTGAATCCTGGTTTGCATTTTTCTTTTGGGATTCCCCCACATGCATCAATCACATGCACAAAAGTACGGGATATAATATATTATTTATTGTCCTCATTTATTTAAGTCCTGCTACACTACGAGCCATTTTTCATTTAAAAGAATACATATTATCTCATGGAAATTATATGTAAATGTTGAATTAATTTAATTAGCTCAAGGTTTCAATTTACACCCTGTAAACATGTCACAGTGAGTTCCCTTTCTTCCTCTCTTGCAGCATCTGTAAGAGATAGATACTGCATGTCTTGCTGTATCTATGTTGAGAGGAGGGGCCTCTGTGGACAAGAAACATCTACATACACATGTTATGGTCTGTAAGATCAAGATACAGACACCACGCTGCAAAGACGCTGAGTGAATAAAAACAACTGTAAGTCAAAAAACTTTCTAATTTTCACTTAATTTATTTTATTTTATTCATAGTGCTTTCTACTGTTTCACATTTGCACTACTTTAACCAGGATTCTTGATGCTTTTAAAACAACAACATCCGCATTAACTAGATAGTCCCCCAACCAATCAGATCCAGTTTGCTGTGAACAAATTGAACTCCACGGTGCTCAGATGACCTGTGTGATTACGTCGTCGTTACTCTTCCGTCCATCACCTCATAAAACCGAGTCCAAATGATCTTGTTAGCCTGTCCCGTCTTTGCCAAATCAACATCAGCTTTCAACGGAGCCTAAAATAATGGGAGTGTGTCTGGCTTCCAGGTTAGTGCACTGTGACAAGATCCCTGTCCATTACCTGATGGACGAACTTCATGTCAAAGATCAGTTTAATATTCCACATGTGTGCATGCACTGCAACCAACCACTGCATCATATATGTGGTAAACATCTGCTCCACCAAGAGGCATTTTCCTATCCTTCCATTTTTATCTTCACCTAAATGTGCAAACAGTACAAATGAATTGCTCTTCATTATTATTTTCTCCTTTGGGTGTATATGTGATATATTAATAAATAATCCTGCAATATTATTATATTTTATGTTTTTATGTTTTTCTTCTTATCTCCCCAGTCCCCAAACAAGACTAATAATCCACCAACAACCTCCATTATCTTGCCACTGCATTAAAAAAACAAGCAGAGGATATATATAATACAGACATAAAACATGATGGGATACTAGGGGAAATATAAATGCACCCATTTATACAAATAAAAGCAAATGGATACACATAAACGTGAGCATAAACCACGAGAAGAATTGAACAGGGAGTAAAAACTTTGTTTTCGGTTCATATTCGTGTTAAATTAATCTAGTGGAGCCGATGGGAGGGTTTTAAGCTTATTGCAGCGTTGGATCATGGGACCCAAAGAAGAAGGAAATTTATCAGATAAGCCTCTTACCGTACTTTATTTTCCTCAAAGCTCGGCGACAATATTCGGTCACCAAACCAGAGAGAGACTCTGGGGGTCTGTACAATTTCCTGTTGAGGAAAATCCCTGTACGAGCCAACACCGATGCAAATGTAGTAATTCAGAGTCATTCAGTGAGAAACACAAGGAAGGATTTGTTTTGTTTCTTGTTGAATGAAAACTAACTGGGACACGGGAAAAAAGGAAATCTCAGCGCCGGGCTTTAGTTTCACGTTCAGTGAGTGTATCGAATGAGAATTTAAGAATGGCAGCCCTCTTTCAGCTGGGGAAAAGACCAAATAATGTGTGTAGTTCCTGTCACATCCGCAGCATTAATCATCGATAAAGGATTCTAAAGTGATATTCCAGGGGGATAAACGTGCAGTTAATGTTGGTGTACCTTCACAGAAAGTTGCAAATTTTTTCAAGTGTTTTGTGCAGTGAAGCGTTGCGGGTTGTCTTTCCCACAAAAAGGTCGCTGGGTGCACTTTTATTTAATGAGGTCCAGCTGGGCGTAGCAATCACCAAGAGGGACATGGAACTTTTTTTTTTTGTAGGTTCTCGGTGCAACGACAACAACACTTTTATGTATGTTTAAAACAAAACAAAAAAAACACATTCATTTGTACAAATATATTCATTGAACGCTATGCTTGAGATAACAACTAAATCACCCGCAAACATGCAGAGAAAGATGCATAGCTGCACTGTGTCCCACAAAGAACGCTCAGCAACACATTTATTTATAAATGGACTCTAGTAAAAACACATTTTCATTGCTTGTTTGGCAGCCTTAAATAATTTAGAGATTGAAATGTGGTCGTCGTTGTTGGTGTAATAGAAGATACATTTTCAGCTTTACTGTTTCTTAGTTTAGTTTCAGGGTGATTTAAAAGCAACATTGTGTTCCCAATCAGAGAGTAATTGATACAGTACCGTTACACACCAGCAGGGCAATCGACACAAAGTTCAGACATGCCCTCAGCGCTACGTATACGTGCAAACAGGTCTGTGATTGGTTATAATTTCACTGGTAAAACTGATTTTGGTAAATCAGAAAGCAGCACTTCAGTGTTATCCAGTCACGCCACTTTACTACATGCCATTTAATATCACAATTTTTATCACGCTGCTACTTTTTTCCATTTTTTCCCCCACGCTGCCATTACTGTTTTACTCATTCACTGATTTATTAGGGCTTATTTATTTGACTCTTAGGTCATTTTAGCAAGTGTAATTTTATACAAGATGGCTCATCAGCAGCAAATAAGGGCGCTGGCATTAATTCCTGTTCAGTGGTCCGTGTACCAGTGCTCTGTATATGAACAATATGGTGAACTACTTGGTTATATAATTATAAGGTAGTCACATTGATCTGTATATGTTCACACTGCAGTTCACACTAATTATGATGTGTTCTTCAGTTAAATGTACTAACAAAAAAAAAAAAAACAAAAAAAAAAACAAGAGAGTAAATTTATCTTCCTTATGGTTTCCAATTTTAGTACACTTAATATATATTTTTAGCTTTAGTTTTACGCTAAAATGATGTCAGCCGTTAAGTCATTATCTCAGCTTAAATATGCATCCAGTGCAAACCAGTGATGACTGTCATGGCTTGCTACATTTTTTATTTTTTTTTTTTTTTAATATGCAGCGTTATTCTGTCCTCTCCTGCCTTCGAATGGAGCGCATGAGCTTGTGGTTCTGACACGGAAGGTCATGCGCACATAAGGCTTGCCGTACAAGTGGCTGCAAAAGCTGTAAGTTGCAAGAGCACTGCTGCTAGGCAACTGCTGGTGTCTAGAAGCGAGAGGTGGTGTCACGGGTTATTAAGCTGTTAACGACCTGGCAACTTAATGTAGGAAATTCAAAAGAGAAAAGAAACAAAAGTTTATGCGACTGAAATAACATGTCACAACTTCAGAACTCTGATGTTACATGCGCTTGTGAATACCGCAAGAGAGTTTTCTCATGAACGTGGTGAATACAGTCTAATTTAAAGACAGAATTCATCAAGCTGCTACATTCAGAGCCAATGTAGTCGTGTCAGAAATGCTGCAGTTCCTTTAATGTCCACTAGATGCTGGCTCCAACAGCAGTTGGTTCACGTAGACGTCCACATTAAAATCTCTCTCTCTCTTTACAGCAGAAATAAACTAGTTTGTGGCCTGGTACAAAAACAGTTTTGGTCTCTAGAGCTAATTTCACCATTCATGAGAACAAAAAAATTTAAATAACACCTATTTAACTTAAAGTAAGGCTTAATTAAGTGACAAGTGGCTTTCCTCACAGGTTGCTAGCTCTCTGCCTCAAGCCAACTGACACGTCAACTTCTTCAACAATTTTATCTGGGAGCTATAGGTGGAGTCAGGCAATTCCAAGATGGCGACCGCCTGTGACACCACACTGAGCTTCAAAACCACTCACCAGGAATCCTACGACTGATGTTAAAGAATGTCTGTCCAATGTTATGTACAATCCGTTTTCTTCATCTAAGTTAAAGGGGACATTTGTGAATGGCTATAAAGCGCTGCTCTGCCACACACAATAAAACACATATAAAGTGAGGACATGGACTCAAGCTCAAAAGGTCATAAATTAGAAGATGTCTGGAGGACTGCATTGTCCTGTGAGCATGAATCCAGTATGTCTCTGAGAAGCAGTGACTTCAGTATATCACCATCTTAAGGGGGGGGCAACAGTTTTGGTTTTCAATTCCCCAGAACTTTAATAAAGCTGCAGAGCCGTAGTTCGCCTATGCATAATGTTGCTCCATAGCATATTCCATATTGTGAGGCCATATTGTTTATTTTATTTGTCTGATATACCTCCAAACCACAAGGACATTTCTACACCACATGTGTTCTGCCGCAGTCTGCGACTGTTGACAGCTTTAGATTGAACAAGTGGTCACTGGGGGCTGAGTAGCAGCCACATATCCAACACTTTTTACTCTTATGTGTTATAGTCAGGTTGCTTTATGAAAATGCCAACTGCCTTCTTCTTTCTCTCCTGTCCTAAGAGTTGCTAGAAAGCCTCGTGAGCACATTATTCTTTTAGAGCCTAAAGCAATGTTTTATTTCTCATCGTTATTTACACAGTGAGGGTAAAAATTTATGTCAAACATATTTCCGCTTGCTTAATCTCGATAGGTCTGAATTTTGAGAAGTCAGTTTTATTAAACCGAGACGAGGTGCTTCAATTAATTCTATACCAGGCACAAATCCATAATTCATCTGCTTTTCAAGAGTTGTTTTTTTTTCCTTCAGGGAACGTTAAAGTGCAAAAAGCGAGGGGTTTGGACATAAACAAAAGTTTGCTCAACACTAGGCTCATTAACAATCCATTTGCATGCAGTGTGAGCCTTCAAAATGTGAGACCAGCCAACTATGCTATAAATGAAAGGTTCAGTCCAGTTATTCTGAGATTAAATTCTGATTCTTCTCATTAATAACAGATGGCTCAAAACCAACATTTCCAAGTGAGAAAATCCAAAAGTAAGTATGGCCAGAATTAAAGAATTAATAGAGGAATTGAATTGTGCTGAAAGTGATGATTAAATAAAGGAATCATTATCTCCCGGAGATTTACTGTAGTTCTTAATATCGTGAAGCCTGCTATTTCCTATTGTAACACAGAAACGTTTCCTATTTTTGTGCTTATTCAACCATGAATAAACTATAATCACTGTCTTATGGTTGTTTGACTGCAGCAACAAATTAAGTTGCAGTTTAAGTCCATTGACTGTATATAAAGATAAATGAACCCTCCATGATGTTACAAATAGTTTTTCTGAAGAGCTGTTGAATCTCATCGCGGTACGTTGAGCCGTCACCATTTTGGCAGGGCCTCACTCATCCTAACTCCAGGCTAATTCAAAAAGGGAAATGGAAAGAAGCTGGAGCTGTATCATAAGCACTTTTTATACCAGGCTGCAAATGCATTTGTTTCTGATGGGGGCTGACTCATTTTTGGACACATTTTGTGACACTTCACTATTACACCTTGATTTTTCAGCTTAAGTTCAGTGTGTTGCATCTTAGTTCTGACCAATAAATAAAAAACAATGAAATAATAAAATACCCAAAACACAATTAAAATTTGATTAAAAACTCTATTAAAACCAAGAACAAAAGCAGAGGTTTAAAGGAGATCAGTCAGCTGGTCTGATTTCCTCAATGAAAGGACACGATATGATGATATGATATGAAGAGTTCAACCAAAGTTGCCATTTTGGATTTAAAATGTAACCAGTTTATCCTTGTAGATGCTTGAGTAAAATGTTGTCATGATTAGAATTTGAATTCCTGAGGTATGTCCACATTGTCATCTGATGCTTTCCCTCTTTTGACGAGTCAGCTTGGTGTCCAACCCTCTGACTGTATTTTAAGATGGACGAACCCTCCTGGATGTTACAGAGGTTTCCTAAAGAGCAGTTTTGAAGCTCAGTGTGGTGCCTACAGCCATCTCCATCTTGGCAATGCCTGACTCCACCTCACTGAAGGACAATTCAAAAACAGACAGAAGAGGAAAACGTCCAGTAGATACCACTTTTGGAGGCAGTTTCTAGTGGACAGTTGAAGAATTGCAGTTTTTGTCACTTGAGTGTTCATTCAGCTTCATATTTCCGTGGAGGTTCAGAGGTTGCAGGTAGGTTTAGACTTCCTCTGGGAGATTGTTCCACAACTATGGCAACAGCATGTTGTGAAGAGTTTAATAAAAGTGTTTTTAGACAATATTATGTTCTTTATGAGCTGAAAATTGTTGTGTGTAAAAGAATATTCTTTTATTACGTCCAAAAACATGGTTTTATGAAGTCAAAGTCTTCACAAGGATGAGCCCGGATGGACGGACAGGTTTTTAACGGCATGAAGACAAAAGGCCTCCGTGTTTACATATGAATAACAGTATTAGATGAAGAGCAGGGAAATAAATACATAAGTGGAGATAGAAACATGGATTCTGTTTGTGTATTAGAGATTACTGTGGATTCACTAAGCATAATAACGGACGGATGTGGACTCTGTTTTACATACCTTCATTTCTCACCGTCTTGTGACTCGGTGTGAGTCAGCGCTGTCTCGCCTGGTTGCACAGCTTCTTCCTGGCATCAAGCAGAGACACAGTATCTCCCCGCCACTTGTCTCCAGTAGATACTAGAAAGATGATTGTCAGATTCTGTTATTTGTTTTGAAAGAATTAAAACTAAAACTTCTGCTCTAATGCGGTACCATGTTTTCACTTCATATACTGAGACTGCAGCCTAAAACTAGTGGTAGAACAGACCCCCCCCCCATAAATGTACGTACGCACTGCTGTGACAACTGTGATTTGTCCAAAAATGCATTTCCTTGTTCTCATCTCTCAGTGGCCAGACAACCACCTGCGATGCATCAGACATCTTTTCTCTATCCGGTTATAGCGCCACATTTATTAACTCCAACATGAGCCGCTCAGTTCCAGTCATCATCGTTATCAGTACAGAGAGGACAAGAAAAACCAATAGACTGCAAGCCAATATTATTTTATGCCATGTAATCTTGATGATGGACCATCTAAGGCCTACCTGTGTCATTTGTGTATTTAATTGTGTTTTCTTCACGACTGAATTCCTCAGGATTCTAGGGGAATGTGGGTTCACACAGACTAACCTGAGCATAGGCAAGACACAGAAACTGACACATTCACAATGAATGAATTCATTTATGGAGCTGTGGAGAGTTTAGAGCAGCAGCTTTAAGGCCGTAAGGTCACAGGTTTGCACAGATGCATGTCCATGGCTGAGGTGATGAACAAGCATCAAATCCCCAAACTGCTCCTTAGGAGCAACTCACTGCTCCTGAACGCTGTTGTGTGAACCCATAAAGGGGTCAAAAGCAGAAAAGCATTCCCACAAGGGATCAATAAAGGAAATTAAATATATATATAAAGAAATAAAAATTACTGCAGGGCAAAACACAAAATCACACTCCATGGTCCATACAAGGGTTAGACCCTCACTTGCCAGTACATTAAGTACACTGGTGAAAACAAATTCATCAAATTGCACCTTCATGACTGTTGTGATGTTCAGTTGATGTTGAAACTGTGTCAGAAGGTGGTATCACGGATGCAATGTGGTACTGTTAAACTGGAGTGAAATAAAAGTGTGTCTGTGATTTAGCCGCAACCACTACAAACTATGGCATCCACAATGAAAACACATGATGAGCATGAAGAAGTTAAGATTTAGCACATGACTGTCATAACTGTGTCACAAATGGGTTTGAAAAGCTGAAATGGAAGAGATTTTAATAGCTAGAAGAAAGAAAAAAAACCCACAACACCTCCTAGGGGCCCTCTTCTATCTACCCTTTGACCCCCCAGATCCTAAGATCCGCCCCTGAACAGTATCACACCACAGAGCCTCCAAAATGAAAACTTTAATAGTGCAGGGCTGCATTAAAATGCATTCATTCCCACTAGTGTACCTAATGAACTGGCACGCTTCAGTATTGTAAAGACGCCAACTGCTTTAATTTTCTTTCTTTCTTTCTATCTTTCTTTCTTTCTTTCTTCCACCTCTCTGCATGTTCCCTGCTTACCAGTAGGTGGAGCTTGTCTCCTTTGGCTGGAGAGAACGAGGGAAGGAGGGAGAGAAGGGGATGATTAAAGAGAGAAGAGAGGCAGCAAGAGGAGAGGCTGGGAGAGGTGGAGGGCGGGAGGGAGGGATGGAGAGGGAGGCAGGAGAGAGCAAGCGTCAGCACTCCATGTGTTAAAAGGGCAGATGGTAACCGCGGGTAACTGAGGAGCAAACCACTCTGCTGGCCGCAGAGCAAGAGATCAGCGGAGAGAGGGAGATAGAGGGAGGGAGGAGAGCGAACACATGCAGCGCAGCAGAGGAGAGGAGAGGAGCATCTGAGAGGAAGCTGCACGACTGCTCTGACAGAGAGAAAGACAGAGGGAGGAGAGTACTTCTTCTTCTCCACACTAACAAGGAGGCAGAGAGCAAAAAGAGGCGAAGAGAGGGAAAGAAAGAAAGGCAGGAGATGTGGAGATAGTAAGAGGAAGGGAAAAAGTATCCCTCCCTGCCACTTAGAGAGATAGAGAGACAAAGAGGAAGGCAAAACAAAAGGGGTTGGAGAGACTGTGGAGTGAGGAGAAGGAGGCAGCGGACTGGAGATAGTTAGAGGAACTGCAAGACTGATCAGTGAGCGGCTGAGATTTTTGGGAAGAAATTCAGACTCAGTGAGAAAGAGAGCGAGAGAGAGAGAGCGCGAGCGGGGGAGAGAGAGTCAATGACTGGGAAAGATTGATGAATGAAAGATGGGAGCAAAACATCTGGAGAGAAAAGATGACTTAGAGAGAAATATTTAACGAGGGACAGGCATCTCGGCGGGAGGCAGTTTAAGGGAGGAGACAAAAGGGAGAAGGAATAAAAAATAAATACATTTCGAGAAAGACAGGAAATAAAGGAGGAGCAGGGGGTGAAATATTTAAGAAAAGACAGGGGTGAGGGGAGACGAGCAGGGAGTGAAAGAGTCAGAAACTTAGAGAAGAGAGAGAATAAATCAGAGAAGCAGAGGGGGAACTGCTCTCTTCCTTTTCTTTTTTCTTTTCTTTTTTTTGAAAAAAAATCTTAAATCTTAGTCCCTCCTCTTCTTTATAAAACAAGGAGGGGAAATGAGAGGAGCAGGAGAGAGTTGAGCAGCACAGCAGAAGAAGGAGATGAGTTTTTCTTCAAAGTCCAGGTAGATTTTTAAGGTAGATCTTTAACAACACAAGCGCATCCAATGGCGTGCTACTACATTGTGATCAGTTCCACCCATCTGCGTGACGGACAGCTGAGGAGCATCAAGGGGGTGTTCAGGGGACCAATAGGAACCAACAGCCAAAGAAACACGGTAAGGCGTGATCACGGTTACTTCTCTCTCTTCTCTTTAGCTGCCGAGTTTGAAGCTGTTCTGTTTCATGTTTGACATCTAGACGGTGGGAGTCAAGTTGGACAGCTTTCAGACTCACATCTTTGAATTGAAGCGTTTCCTCTGTATTTATTTCAGCTTTGAGCCTGCTCACATTTATCTGACATAAATCCAGTCAGAGTGCATGCCCCCCTCTTTTTTTTTTCTTTCTTTTTTTTGTTTTGTTTTAATTTTCTGCATCAAATAGAAGCCAGGAAATCATTACCTCTAAATTACCCTGACTTAAACCACTCCCACTCGCTTGATTGTCAGGTCCTTAATCATTGTGTTTGTCGACTTAATTAATTGCCACTTCCATTAGGTTAATTGACTCGGTATTGGAAGCAGAAAGATGCAGTTGGGGGGTGGGGGAGGCCGGTGAGGGTCCCCGTTTGTTACACTAAGAGCTTCTCTGGCTCCGAGTCCGTATTTAAATTTCTCGTTTTTTTCTTTCTTTTCTTTTTAAACTGCAAGTGTTTGAGGTCGGCGAAGAAGTCAATAGAGTTGTTCTTTACTCTTTTAGGTTTCCTGCACATTATTGGGTGTAAATTCCAACCATATTTTAAATCACAAGCATCCTTAGTTTAGAAAAAAAGGCACTAGATTAAAATGTGAATGGAAATGAGCTGTGTGGATTCTGTGGAGTCATGAAGCTGTGTGGGACGATTTGAACTGGCCGGATGAGTCACACGCTTCTTTTACTTCTTTTTTTTCTCCCTCTCATTATCTAAACTCCAACTAAACCCCGTGCTTCATTCGTGCTGAATGTTACAGGCAAACATAATTACAGCGAGTCCTTGTAGGGGTGCACCAAAAATTCCAACGAGCTTCAAAGAGACGCATCTGATGAGACGTCAAGAGGTTTACTGAGGGCAGTGCTACAGTAAGCTCATTATAGACACGGAGCACTTGCTGCTCCGCTCACTAGAAATAAAATGACACTTTTCAATTTGTTTTAAAACTTAAACCTCTTTAAATCACCTTTTAGCAACGTCTCCCGTTATAAGGTCACGTATTGATCCTTGAAATTAAAGACGGTGCTCATGAAGCGATCATTCTAACACCTCTGTAAAGTCTTTTGTTTCGTTTCGTGCGACATCGCGTCTGATCGTATTTCACTTTTGTCAATACTCTTAATAAGCCTCATAAATCAGAAATTACGATGACATATCACGGTGAAATGACAGGGCTATAAGTCTTAGGGCGAGACCAGCCTAGACTAAATGAGCAATGCATCTGACTTAGCCACCAATTAACTGGGAGGCATACAACGGAGCCTGCAGCAGCCTTGAAATGCTCTGCAGGTGCAATGCTGAGTGTTCTCTTATTGCCTGTTTTTTATTTTATTTATTTATTTTCTTATTATTAAAGGCAAAGGTATGCGCTGCAAAAGGTCAACATGCACAATATTGAATATTTGTTGTTGTCACGCTGGTACAGCATAACGGTGCAGTTAGGGCTTAAAAGAAAATATGGGTAACTTGATCACATCTGTTACTGTTATTTTCCAATGGTGCTGCGGAGCTGGGGGCGTTGACAAGTTCAGTTCTTTTTTATATTTATATAACTGTAATGAAGTGTTGAATGCCTGTTAATAAAGTGTCTTTGATTGTGTTTTACAGCCAACTTCACCACTACCTAATCACGTTATTAAACCTCAATTTAAATTTAATTAATTAATTCCTTGATTGACACATATCAGTGTTTTCTAATCAACTGTGGAAAAACACACCTGCTGATCTTTATCAGTAATATAATAAATGACAGAACAAAACAACTGTCAGAAAAAGATGTGGCTGTGGTTAGGAAACAATCATAGGTTGTAATTGTACGGCCTTTGGAGACGTGGTTACTTTAATAACCACTTGCCCGACTTTAGGAAATGATTGTGATAATGGTTACCAAACTCCATTGAGTGTTTTTACTCTTTAAATAAACACTTCCACACACTTATTTAAAATAATTAAACTAATCTCTCACATAGAGTAGTGCTTTAAAGTGCTTTCTACACTGATCAATTCCAAAATATCCCTTCTAAATTCTAAACCAAATTAACAAAGAAAATTGCATGTGTTGATCTTGATAGATAATTGATTAAGCACTGCCGTGACTGAGGTTTGGTTATAGGTTTAAGCATAAAAAAGATCTCATTCGGATCATAGCATGTCTGTGGTAAGGATCAGGGGAAAAAATCATGGATTGTCATTTTTCAAGATCGGAAACATGGTTACTTTAATAACCACCTGGCTGTCAAATGATTGTGGCAGTGGTTAAAAGAAGCAGATGTGACATGTTGTCAGTCCTACTAAAGATTTCAAATGGAAATGGATGCTTCTTGAACTCAATGCAGTTATCATTTCTCGTACAGCACGTTGGTTCACTGGCTTTGTTGGGTGTCTCTCTGGTCTGGGTTGGCCCAGGACTTGTTAGCTTCAGCTAGGGACCACAGCTGTAGGGAGAGAAACAGCTGTCTTTTTCTTTATTTTTACATGCTTAGTAGCTGCCTTGCTAAAATTTGTCACACATTAGTGTCACTTACACACATCCAGGTGTTTCCTGATCAATTCAGACTGAGGTTTAGTTATACATTTAAGCAGAAAAAACAGAGAAGCCAGGTCAGGAAACAATTATGGGTTTTCTTAATACATTTCTGGAGTTTGTAGAGAATCATTTGGGTAATTGTTTAAGGGAGCCGTCGTTGGCTGCCTCTCAGTTTATGGGCGGTATGTTTTACAGTACAGTGTTTTTCTTTCAGTTTAGGGAATGCAAATGGAAGTTTCTGAGTTTTTGATTAAAACACAATTAGTTTTAGAAAAGCATTGATGTTCACTGGCTTGCATAGGTAGGTCCAGGACTTCTTGATAGGTAGGTTCAGGACTTCTTAACTTTGACCAAGGACTAAAATTTCACTGTTCATTAGCCGCTTTGCTAATGTTAGTTGCTACTAATCCTACATAGGAATCCATTAATCTGATCTTATTCAGAGTGGGAAAGACCATGTTGCCTTGCCTTGAAGACTAGATTCGCTAGATGAAAGGTATCCTGTTTAGGTATTTTTACCTTAAACACTGTGACAAACATGGTATCTTGTCTGGTGGTAAATTTTGCCTTCACTGCTAACACAATGGAATGACTTTTCAATGAGAAAATTGTACTAAGATTTGAATGACCCTTTTCACGTAACGCTGCTGTTGGTATAAAACGGCAGCTATTTCCTGTTTGCTGACCCATCCATTCACCCTGACTTCCTCCCTGTGCAGAGACTGTAGAACAATGAAACAATATTTGTTCATACTTGAAGGACACAAATCACAACTACAGGACCGAAAAAGATCTTTGTCACTTGAATGAAAAACATGTTTTTCTTCAGAGGAAAATCTTGGATTTCTTTTCCCTCTCTCAGTTATTGGAAGTGTCTTCCGGACACGGCGCTTTTCCAACTCCTCTCTAACAAACTTCATAGCTGTACCCAATTTCTCTTGAAAGACTGTCAAAGGATAAATAGACGTGGATTATCTTCAAACACACTAATTATTGTGCTTCATTAAACAGATGACAAAATTAAGCTGTTATATAGCACCGTCAACAAGTTAGAGCTTTCACACTTAGTAAATTATGTCAATTTGAGAAAACATAAGGTAAAGTTTCCATTGCTTACACATTATCATAAATAACATGTTCTTTAATTAACCACACAAGAAAACTCAGGCATTTCAAAGGCGCGTATTCAACTCTGTTCGTCACCTAAGCCAGAAATAGAAAGCTATATCAAGACTTTTAATTGGCGAACAACCACACATGACTATCACTAGTCACCTTGGATCCTCAGACACCCAAGCTAATTTTATCTGCAAGTTCTTTAGCACAGGCAGGTCTGATGAAATTGCATGAAACGATCAAGTCTTAAAAATTCAAATAACATGCTCTGTGCACAGAAAATGAGAGAGATATGTTTGCGCCAGCACAAAAGGACTGCATGAGAGCGACATAGGCAGAAATAGGCATCAGAGTCTGAAGCCAAAATAGAGTAGAGTGTTGAGATCAGTGGCATGGATGAGTTTTGGTTGAATGAACTGAGTTCGTCCTCATGATTTTAAGCATTTGTTTTCTTAACTGTGACAAAAAAACCTTGAATAAGCAGTTTGACTCTGATCTGACAGACTGATATACAACTCAACATTATTTCTGTAAGTACAGGATGCAAAATATTTAAAGCAGAAAATGACAAAAAGCTGTTTAAAGAAATCTTTTATTTTTAATAGACAGAAAGAAGGCGGAACTTTCTTGTTCAGTAATTTTTTCATGTGTGTGTGTTTCATGCTTAATGAAAAATCATAATACACTCCTCCTCGCAGCAAGTGACTGTGCGGGGAAAGTGTAGCTTTGGACAGGAGTCAGGTGAAATCAAGACCGGAGCTTTAAAATACACAGTAACGGGGAAGCAAACCGATAAGACTGTCTGAGTGATGTTAAACCATGAAGGGCTGCAGTAATGAAGACAGGTGTCTGTTCAAAGTCGGCAATTCTTTCCCCGGCAATTAATTCAGACTTGATGTTCACTCTGATGGATTATGCAACCAGGGCAAGATTAAGTCTTGTGAATAATTTGTATTTAGGACATGAATGCATAAAAAAACAATAGATGTCTGAAACTGCAGACAAAATACATCAACACCTTTAAAGCACAGCATATTAAGTAGGGTAATTTGCAGCAGATGAATACTAGAACATCATTTTAAAGACAGATATAAGGAAGTAATAGTCCCAAATGTTATTCTAAAGTATAAGAAAAGAGGATTTAAACCACTTTGGCATCTGCATCTTGCTCCTGGCAGCGTCTAGTTATCTTAGTTTATCATAAAAACAGCTCCTGATAGACTGACTAATTAATCCGTTTTGGCTTGACCATTTGCAGATATAGCTGCTTGGCTGTCTTAAATCTCTGTTGTTCAGAACAGGGGAGGTGGTCTTGATAACGTTAAGGTAACTGTTAACAGTCAGCAAACACCCTCTAAATATAGGTTGACAATCACAGTGTCAATCACAGAGAAAACAACAGACCCATCCATCAACCCTGACCTCCTAAAAATGTCAGATTAAAAAAAAAAAAAAAAAAAAAATCTGATCATTTAAAGGACTTCATGTTCCGGCTGCCTCAAACACTCAGGTTCAGTAGTGACCATGGGAACAGCTGTGGACAAAACAATCCCTTTAATAGCCTGTTCTGGGGCTTTCAATCACATCTGACCTTGAAACTCTTTCCTCAAATCAAATGGAAATTTTAACATGTATTAGTGGTAGTACAATTAAAAATAAGAGCCCTAACCACATGAGGAATATTATATGGTACCTGTAAGCTGAAAGTTTTTTCCCTAATTGCGTTTCATTATTTCAAGATTTGAGTGAACTGACCCTTTGAATCTTTAATGAGAGCAACAACTGAAATATTTTGCTTCACCTTTTATTGTTTAAGGAAGGTTGCTTCAATATCACGCTGTATTTGAGCTTTAATTATCATTTCCTGTAATTTTTGACACTTTGTTGCTCGACAGGTGAGTGCTTCGCCGCTTACAGAGCAAACACATCTCACACTGCATGCTGATATCACCCACTTCTCTCCTCTTCAAAGGAAAACAAATCCTTCTAACACTTTGAATCAAATGTTTTCCTGTACCTTAATTGCTCAAAGGTGCCAAAGATATCTGGGCATGTTGCCTGTGTCTCTCTGTGCTACTATTCATTCTGTCAACACGACTCTTCTCATAGCCCCACTGGGTGGTCCAAAGTCTGAAAGCAAGATATATATATTTATTTTACCTTAGTCTTTTGTCATTCACTGCATCCCTGCTTTTCATTTTTGTAGATGAGACAGTTAACACTGGCTCCTCCAATTCATAGCCCACCAGCTGTGAGGGAATGTTTCACACCTTTTCCAATATTGGTGAGGCCAGAGTTGTGTTGCTATAGAAACATTGACTCCAGTAAGTTAAATAACACTAATTTCCTAGTCTCTACTTGGCACAAAAGAAAAAAAGTTGACATCAGATTCCTTCTGAGCATTAATTTTTTTCTCAGCAGTAACATTTTTGAGTTGTGTTGTTTTTGAGGCTTCTTGTGGCGGATGTGTGAAGAGCACGGCCACTGCTGGGGAAGTGGCAGCAGTTTGTCTCAGAGCTCCTGACTAAAATCCCTCTGACTCCAGCAGCAAAGCCAGTAAAGTGTGCTTTATTTATGTTTGTCAGAGGTCTGAATTTAGGGTTGAGTGTTGATTAAAACCACAGGTGCTGCTGACTGCCTTATAAAAGCAATAATGTCCTTGAGCTCCTATGCTATACTGCAGTATCCTCATTTGGGGCTATTGGCTATTTGACATCAGGCCTAACAACACCCATGACAATACTACCCCATAACCTACTGCCTCTCAGCTCGTAATGCTTTAAACCTGTGTGTGTGTGTGTTATGAGGTTGGAGCTAACTCGCCAACAACATTGCTCCTCAGTCCATAAATTAGCACATATGAGGACACTCTGTGCATGCGTGTGTGTGACTGCGCATGCATGTGTGTGTGTTTTCACGGTTGCGGGCACAACGGTGAGTTCACATGGGTTCGGGGTTATGCATGTCTGCGTATGCAAGTATGCTTCTCTGTGCGAGCGCACGCTGTTGTTGTGACTCCCATGACACAAGAATGTGTGTGTGTGTCTGTCTGTGACGGAGTGTGTATTCACTAGTTGTGAGTACATGGTGTGCTTCATTGATGTGTGAAACATCAGCTATGACTGTGGAGCCATCTGCTCCAAAGGGAGAGATAGAGTGCGAGAGAGTGTGTGTGCGTATTTTCTTCAACATGAGTGGGTCTGCGTGACACTGCAGTGTGTGTGTGTTTGTGTGTGAATTTCTAACACAGTTGGACTACTTGGCTGAACCAACAAGTTGTTTTCTTTTTTTTTTTTTCTTGTTCAAGTGGGACATCATAAAGTTTCAAAGCTGAGCCACACCTCACAAAAAATATCTCATCTTCTACTACCGCTTATCCTCACTAGGGTGGACAGGTCTACAGTCTATCACAGGGCCAACACAGAGACAAACAACCATTCACACTCACACATTGGGTCAATTTAGAATCACCATTTGACATATTAAGCATGTCTTTGGAGGTGGGAAGAAACTGGAGTACCTGGAGAAAACACAGGCACAGAGAGGACATGTAAATTCCACCCAGAAAGGCCAGAACTGAACTCAAACACAGACCTTCTTCAGAAATGTTTTTTTATACCTAAATTGCATCAGTGCAGATTCTTTACATACCTGGTGGTTGTGTGAAGTAAAATATATGAATATGAGTCTGATAACACGTCATTTGAACTTTATTCAGCCAATACTGAGAAAATGATACATGTCATTGCAAAGTCATTTTGTTGTAAACATATGCAGTTACATGTTGCTTGAATGATGCGCCACCACATAAAGCCGCCCAAACAATTTGATTGGCCTGGCAGATCCAGAGCTTGATCAGTTCCCAAAAAAGCAACTCCAGACCAAAAGTCTGGCTGGTTTTCAGGCTATGGACATAGTCATGATGCACACACATAAAACAGCACTGATCTCAGTTCTTAAGCAGCGCTGGTGATCCATTAGAGACTGTAGCAGTTAAAATATTCTACTGCGCCCCAGATGATGTTGGGGTTTATTTACATACAGAGTGAGAAACTGAGATTGTATCTGGAGATGCATTTGGAGACTCATGTTAATTCGTGGTCTGAACACACGCACCTAAAGCTGGTCACTTACAATCAGGCATGCCAGATCCGATCTGATCTGAGCTTAAGGTGTGAACAGGCCCTACGAGCTGCTTAAGTGTTAGCAGGAGGTTGTTGGGGTTGATGGTGGGTGTACAAAGCAGATAACTCTCGTCAATGTTTGTATCAAGACACAAGTCTGCAGCTATGTTTGGGCAATAAAACCACTGGAAGTTGAGGTTAGTTCCAATTTATGATTCATTAGATTAAAGCTTAAACCACTAATTGTAAAATATTACATTCATCTAATTTGCATACATTGAATAAAAAAAAAAAAGAATACTCCTACTTATCTTAAAATGTCTACATCTATCTTTAGGCTGAAATGAGCTAGTACGTATGGACTTATGATAAAAATGCCAATTTAACACCAGTAATAATCCTGCACTGTTTCTTAAAAGGATTTCACTTTCATTCCACGATCATGCAACTTTTGCAGCAACTCTTGTAGAATATGATATTTGATCAAATACAGGTGTTAATAAGTGTAAGCAGGTGACTTTTTTCTTACACTTGAAGGACTGCTACATGGTAAGATCCTACCGTGTGATTTCCACAATTTGTCAACAAAAATGACATTTACTATGAAGCTCAGTAAAGCCCAACAGAGTAAATTTCTCTTGCACAAAAATGAAACCTCAATATTCCACATGAAGTATTAAACAGCGTGACACCAATTGGATGTTTCTCTACGCAAACACCAATGTCTGCTAAACTGAGTGCCCACGCTGATGGTGTCCATGAACACAAATAAAAAATGAAACTGGCTTCTGCAAGTTTTATGTAACCCAAACATCAGAAACATTTTGAAGTTTTATCATTTAATTTGCAAATCAGACTGCTACATGGAAAAAACATGTTTTGCAAAAATCCACACTCTTTAGCTCTACAAAATCTTCACGGATTTGTTTTCATCCTCATAAAATCCTCAACTGTAACCAAAGACTCTCCGTGTGGCCAACTCCCATTAGGCTGAGAGCAAGCCAACTGCAAAGGATTGCGGCATATGTTGTTGTTGGGTTCTCACAAAATAACCACTGCAATTTTAAATCTGCTCACCCAGTACAGCAGAAGAGTAGCTACAGACTTAAGCTTCTTAGAGATCAGTTAAATCAGATGTGTTTTTGTCTGAGTGTTGGTCAACTTTCTGCTGTCTAGTACCAGAAACCTTTTAACACCTTCATACATCAGAGACAGTTGAATGGAGGACTGATTTTGTAAACACAGTCTTGGGGGTTTTATACCCAAGTCAGCTTTGTTCTGACTGTCTCATGAGTTGTGAACTAGAAAATGTTCTCTTGTATTCATAAGATCCCCCGGGGTTGTATTTGCCATCACGCCACGCTCTGCAGAGCAGCTCCCGCTCATACATCATGACGGCCTCACAGGTTTGTGCGCTCACAGAAATCTAAAAACACAAAGTCTTTAAATGTAGTGGTGTGGCTCTTTAAGGAGAACAGCACTCTGAGTGATTAATTTTTCATCTCAAGATGTTCTTAATGAGTTGTGGAGAGCTGCGGAGATGTTAAAGTATATATTTATGTAGCACGGTCGCTACTCGATTACCATGGAAACTGAGGTAGCATGTTGGAGGTGAGTGGGCGTCAACGCGACTTGGATGAACCCTGCAAATGTGGTGGGAGGGACGGAGAGAAAGAGAGATAAGGAGTCAGAGACAGAGAGAGAGAAAGTGACAGAGGAAATAGAAGCAGATGGAAAAAAACAAGAAGTAGAAGTTTGGTTGCTATGAGAAGTTTGCAGGTGCAGTTTTTCGCTTCCTTTACTTGTCTCTTTTCATCTGCTCTTCTCGTACTCCCTATTTTTTTTTCCGTGTCTCTTGCCCTCACTCATTTTCTCTCTCTTCTTTCCACTCGTTTATCTAGAATAGCAGATAATGTGACGTGTCTGCGCCTTCAAAAACTGCCAAAAAAAAAAATTACAGTTTAGTAATGAATAAACATACCTTTAAAAATATGACAGTAAGCCCAAAGAACAACCCACACGCCCCGTCCACATGTATCACTCATCACTTTAGCTGACAGTTGGTCTCCAGTGGATGTTCCAGGCTCTGGTTGCCACGGTAACCCTCTTGTTTATTTCCCACCCTGAATGTGAGTGGACAAAGCTAGAGCCACTGTCACCGCTCCATCTGGGATCAACATCAGCGAGGTGGTGGTAGGAACCAAAGACTTGGACAGTGTTTCCTTCATGTAAACATTTGAGGAGCTCTGGCTTTGTGTCATAAGACAGTCTACTCCAAGTTGTGTTTTTTCTCCCACCCTCTACGTAATACACTGCATTTTGACGACTTTCCATGGTCTCTTCCTGTGTGGCTTTTTGCATTTTAAGGAAAAATCCTCTGTTACCAGGGTTACATTAATAACCATTTTGGTGTGGTTATGATCCCTTAGAGACAACTTGGTTATCAGTTTGTAATGGGAATGTGAGTCCTCTAACATGCTAAAGGTTCATTTGCCTAAGGTTTAATTTAACCAGGTGTTTCTGTCCTGTCTCTATGGGTCATGAATATTTTGCTAAGAGCATTAGGGATCTCTATCTTGTTTAAACGTTTAAGGTTGTGCATAGTTTTCTCTTCACTACGTTGCTATACTGGAAAATTTTTAGTGATGTAATTAAATATTCAGAACAAATGATGTTTGTCTTGTTATAACAGCGTTTTCTTACAGTGTGGTGAAGTGAAAAGCTGACCTTTTCTTCTTGATGATTCGAGGAGGTAAAACACCATCACTAGAACTCAAGTGTTTTTCAGAGCAAATTCATGTTGTAGCTACAAGGCTGAGGTTATTGTAATCTGTGGCCATGACTTAAATGATTTTTGAGTCTGGCATTACCACATCCCACTATTTGGAGCAAAAAGTTAGCTCCTCAGTCATTGTCTTTCAGGACATCCTGTTGTCCTCCTACCTCCACCTCCATCTTCACAGTCTCATTTTCCATTCGTCTGGGGTTGTTGTTTTTTTCTCTCCAGAAAATCTGCCTCACACACAAATAAACCTGCCCCTGTGAATGATTATGATATGATAAATATGCAGGTGATTAGGTCAATGCACAAATTCTGTATGGAGATCCCAAATGTAGTTAGCAAACTCAGCCAGTTTCCTGGCTATGTTTACTTTCAGCTAGACTTGAAACACCTTAAAGTTATTCATGTAAAGATTAGGCTTTTAGGAGTTCACAGTTTTCCCTAATTTACACTCATTTTCTGTGATTCCTTGTTTCCCTGAATCCATACGGTGGACAGAGAGATCAAAGTTATCATCAAAGTGTCAGAATAAAGATATATGTTACTGTGTCAGAGAAAAAAAAATATGAATTTCTGTTCTCGCCTAAAAAAAACACATCATTATTTAGAGTAAAAACCGCCCCTGATATGTGGGATCAAATCCCAATTCAAATATATAATATTGTAGATCTGATAATATAAGATCTGATGAGTAACTGTGCAAAAGTAGATGGTAAAAGGGTGAATCTGAACAATTTTAGAGATGTTTTAGCCAAGGCATTTCCAGGCAGAACCACCAATTGTGCCATTTTGGCACAATGTGTGCCATTTGACCTTTCTCGGATACCAGCATTAAAAACTAATTTAATTTCACTAATATTTCACTAAATAAAAATACACAGTTTTGACTCATTCACCCAGACCATGTCTAAAAAAAGACCCTCTGTGAAACTCAAAGGAGAATATCTTGAACACCAATTGTACCAATTTTAATGACTAGCACTTCTTTTGACCAATCAGAGTCAAGAGAATTGAATGCCGTGCCCAAATTTACCTTTACAACCACCAATGACAATCCAGAGTGAAGTAAACCCAAAGATTGCATATAGTCAGACACCCTACACTTCAACCTAGAAGCCTCTTCCATTTGATTTAAACAAACATGATCGGCATGTTTAATTTCAAACTAATGCAGAGTCATAGGAGAAGCCATTAGCAGCGATTTTTGGAGCTGGAATAAAACTTTTAATTACAAAACATGATGATTTTGCGAATGTTAATTTTTTCGTGACTCTTTGGCTTCTAGCTCTCTGAGTTTTTGTTGCACAGTGAAGAGACAGACATCATTGTAATCAGCAGAATCTCTCTCTTTTATATGGCATTTGTTTGCGTGGCTATCTTGAAGTGGTGAGGTTAGTAGAAGCACTACATGAGATGTACGCCGTACTCGTGTTTTTGTCACTTTCCCATACAATTGCTTGGGGTTTTATTTGTGTTTTGTTCAGGTGGCAATGCCTGATGGAGGATTTTAGATGAGTTTCTCCACATCATTTTGGTGTATTACATGTTCAGAATGGTGCATGCTATCATGCATTTAGACCATCTGTAGCGCACAGATCTCACCTCAGCCCCCCCATACAGGGGGCACTCTGGTCTCAAGTTTTGAGACATTTCTTACTATCGTTCTTGATTCAACAGTCATTCCTTTGATTCCCTCGTTTTGTTTTATCCTCTCATCCATTTTTTGTTTATGCCCATCTTGTCCTGACCTTTTTATTGTATCTATTCTCCTCAGAACAACAATTCTCAATGTACTCATCTCTTCCTCTCCTTATCCGTTGCTTTCTTCTCACTGTTTCTTGCTCTTCTCATCTCCTGACTTCCTTGTTCTATTTTATCCTCCTGTTCTCTCAAAAGATATGCAAACATGCCTTTTCTTTATTCTTAGCTTCGACTCTCCTTATCCACTTGGTTGTCTCCTCTTTTTCTTCCCCTCACTTACTCCTCCGAGACTTTCGTAGCCTTACATTCTACTTGGCACTTCATCATGCTCCTCCTCTTTTTTTATCTTCCCCTCTTCCAATTCCTTTTCCTTTCTGTAAGACTCGTTCAACCTTGCCTATCTCCCTCTTCCTGTTTCCTATCCTCTCTTTCCTTTCCTGGTTTCAACAACTTTTACAACTTTGGTATCCTTTCATCTCTCTCTTCACAATTTTCTTCGTTGCTCTTCATCTCAACATGACAGTGGTACCCTTGCTTTGTATTTGTCTTTTCCTCCCTCCATCATATCTTCACTCTCTTCCCCTTTCTTCCCCTTCTTCCTTTCCTGTTTGTCCCGTTTTTTCAGGCCGCTGCCTTCCTTTGCTTCTCTCCTCATCTACTTTTGACAAGATCCTTGCAGACCTGTCATCCTCTCATCTTTTCTTCCTTTTGTTTACCTCCTTCCGTGCTTCTTCTCCTCCCCTCCTCCTCTCTTTTCTCCGCTCTCCTCCCTGTACCTTTCATAATCATGTGCTGCTCCTCCAGTTTGCTTTTTCTCTCCTCTTTCGCCTGCTTTCTCCCCAATCTACCCTTTTGTTACCTTCAGTTGTTTTCTTCTACCCTAGCGTTTCTTTCCCTCACATCTTCTCCTTCTGCTCTGCATTTTCTCCTTCCAGTACCTATTTTCCTCTCATCCCACTCCTTCACTCTTTTCTCCACTTATTTCGTCCTCATTCATTTTAACAAGGCCTTTGTTATTTTATTTTTTAATCATTCTTTCCTCCTCCAGTGTCTCCTCTCCTCTCCTCATTTTCAGTTTAGTGAGCGGTAAAAACAACCATAAAATAATAATAAAAACAACAACTGTCCCGTGATTATAAACCCATCTCCATCTGGATCTCTCACACGGACACACACTGAGCTGAATGGGAAGTCAAACAGAAGGCCAATAAGACACGCTTGACTGCAGGCGACACTGCAGAGTGTGTGTGTGAGACACAGAGAGATAAAGCGAGACTGTGCGTGAACAGAGAGAGTATTCACTCCTGTTATTGTGTGAACCTCGTGTCCTCGCAGCCACAGGATGATGAGATAACTCCTGAAACGTTTTTGTCGATACTCAAGGGAATGTAAAGACAGCTGGAGGTCAGGAAGAGACACTGGGTCTCGTCACAGAGAAGCAACATTGGTACAAACCGGCGATGAAGCTTAAACCAGATCAGTGGTCCATCAACTGTAACTAAATGAAAGAATTAAATTATATTAGACCAACCTGCTTTTTATTAGCAAGGTTCCAATCAGTACTGGGGCCGATCCTGACATTTTTACAATAACCAGGCTTCAGTCAAGACGATCTTTTCTTTTAGGTGGGCCATAAAGCAAAACCACATCAGTGTAGTGTCAGAACTTGGTCTTTTTCTGTTTTAATTTTATTAAAACTGTGTCAAAGCTCAAAGAAGAAGAATGAGGAGAAGAACCAAAATAATCTTCCATACCGCCTAATCCTCATCAGGGTCACGGGGGATTCTGGAGCCTATAGCAGCTGGCATCGGGCGAGAGGCAGGGTACACCCTGGACAGGTCGCCAGTCTATCACAGGGACAACACAGAGACGCCTAGGGTCAATTTAGAGTCACCAATCAGTCTAACCTAATGAGCATGTCTTTGGAGGTGGGAGGAAAACCCACGCGGACACAGGGAGAACGTGCAGACTCCACCCAGAAAGACCCGAGCTGGACTCGAACCCGGACCTGCTCATCATTATCATACATTATTATTATGATTGGTTGTGTTGGGTTGTGGGAAAGCGTCTCTATATCCTGCTTTCTGGTTCACTGTCTTGTGATCTTTTGGATTTAAAAGAAGAGAAATGTTTCCTCAAGGAAACATCAAGGCAAAGAATATTACTATTATTATTATATATAATCTATAGATTCGGCAGCAATAACAGCAACTAAAAATTTCCTGTAAATGCTGATCAGTTGTCTACAGTGGCTTAGAGGAATTTTAGCACCTTTCCTCAATACAGAACTACTTCAGTTCTTTACATGTTCGTTTGTAGAACATCTTGGTTCTTCAGGTTGTTGTCTTGCTGCATGACCCAGATTCTCATTAGATGCAGCTCACGGACAAATGCCCTGACATTTTCTTTTAGAATTCCCTGGAATAATTCAGAATTCATTGGCCCAGATGTAACAAAACAGGCCCAAATAAGGACATTTACACCCCCGTGTTTCAGAGACAGGAGCAGGATCTGATGCTAGAATGCAGTGTTGTTTCATCGCCAAACGTCTCTCATTTAAACAAAGCAATTCTACTTTGATCACATCTGCCCACAAAACATTTTCCCAGTAGTCTTCTGACTTGTCTACATGAGGTTGATCAAACTGCAGAAATGGGTGGAAATGTTCTCTTTGTAGAGCAGTGGCTTTGTCCTAAGTTGCTTAAAAATTTCTTTGTGTTCATTTATCATCTTGTTGTTACTGGAGCAGTAACAACAAGATGATACAAGGATGAGTCAAGTAAAATAACAGTCTGTATTCAAATGCAATGAAGCAAGAAAGGAAAGAACAGAAGGATTTCAAAGACACTTGTTGACGATCTCTCGGTGACCATAAAGGAGACAAACCCTCGTTATCACTGTTTACTGGCTGTTGGCTAATGTCCGGTACAAGTCCTCTGAGCAGAGCGGCCAGCGTAAACACAGATAAACACAGATGACATATAGATGTCCTTGCTTTGGGGCACGTCGGCAGCGTCGGCCACTGTTGATACCTGAGATCAAACAAGTAATACCTTCTGCTGCTCAATGGCCTTTCTAAGAGGAAGGCAAGATTGTCAGATATTTTGGCACTCAGGCTCTGCTCTAATGACACAGCAGACGAGCAGATAGCATTGATCAGAGTGACCCCTCTTTCTAAATCAATAGGAATGATCCCATCTAGATAACGTTACAAACAATCAATAACACTCTGTGTGTTTGTGTCTGTGGGAGGGGGGGTGTCTGCACCGATGACCTGACCTGAGTCTTAGTGAGGCTACCTGTGTGTGTCTCAATATAGTTTTGAGAGAGCATTTGCTTGTGTGTATATGTGCTTTGGTTGTTTGTGTGCTGGGGGTAGGGTGGGGCAGCTTAAGGGCAGCCAAGGTGAGGCGTAATGGGACTCTGACCAGATCCAATCTGGGACCACTTGTGGCAAAATGAATTGGCTTCACACACGGAAGCCGAGTCTATCCCTGAATGTGTGTTTGTGTGTGTGTCTGTCTGTCCTTCTTTGTCTTCTTTGTGTGTGTGTCTGTGTGAATGTGCGCCCAGCTGTCTATGTGTTTCTTGGAGTGTGTTTGTATATGTGTAAAGGCCATGCTTGCTGTGGAAAACTAATCTAATTCTGACAGGTTCGCACAGACAAAAGGGCACATTTATTAAAAAAATAAAAAATCACGACGCAGCACATCGACTTCGTACATCGAAGTGCGTACACACTCCTCGCCGGGTGAACTTGTCGAATATTTCACACACCAGCCGCCACTTTGTGACCGTCTGTGATAAGTGTAAAATGCCACATGATTGGCTGTGTTGCGTTGTGGGAATGTGTCTCCGTATCCTGCCTTGTGGTCAACTGTAGTAACGGGACCCAGATCCTCGTATTCTCCACATCTGCCTCAGTTCTATGTCACTTTAGAGACTATGTATCAGGTAACCTAAACATGTGGATGAATGACCGCTCCTTGTTAGACAACTTTTAACTCAGATGTATAAGTGTCTTTTCACCAAATCAGAGAGGATTGGGCGACTGGGTTACCACATTAATCACTTTACAGCATAGGTCTTCAACAGGGGGGTCGCAAAATCTTTGGCTGATTAGATACTTTTACATATTTTTTCAATTTTCCCCCACAATTTTCCCCCTTGAATTGAAATTTCTTTAAATACACATTAACATGAATCCAACATATTTTAGTAAAGGGATAAATGAAAGGCAGAAGACATCATCTCTCAGTCACTCATTCAGCGATACACTGCACCATTTCACACAGAGCACCACACTAATTGAGACCTGTCAAGCGAAGCTCCTGTACACAGTAGGTTCCTCGCAATTGGCGGGGGGCGAGAGCCTATTCAGTCCCCATGTGAAATCCTACACACATACTGCAATATATATACCAGTTAGGTATGTTTATGTTTATGTCAGTTGCACAGCCACTCTACTGTTGCAAATGTGTGAAATATTTTTTTTATATCTGAACCACTGTATTATTTGATTAGCTTAACACTGAATGCAAAATGATAATAATTATGTATATTTGTAAATAGTGCTAGGCTGAGTTTAATATAGAACACATGTAGTAGGTAGGAAGTCCCTAATTAATCTTTTCAATTTGGGTTCCTGAAAAATGTTGAGACCCCTGCTTTACGAAGGCAAATAAGAAGTGAACGCATCTGATGAACAATTTCCTCATCACCTGGGTATGTCTGTGAAGATGCCCAGTCATCCTCATCATGGTATACCCAAAAAACAAGCTGAAATAAGAGCAACTTCTAGAGTGTCTCAAGGATATGGTTCCCACTCTTCCAAACAGTCTCTTGGATATCTTCACTCACACATGCCTGGTTTCTTTGGGTGCATCAGCGTTTTAGTAGAAGTTTATGAAGGCCGACAAGAATTCTTTCGTTTGACTTTCAAGCATTCACCACATGAGGTCCACAAAGGTGAAAGTGAAAAAACTTCAAACTGCTACCAAAAGAAAGAAATGTGACGGCCAAATTAAACGGTGACAAATAGTGACTCACTCAGTTAACTTGAAGAATAATTCGGCTGATCCTAAAGTAGTTTTCATCTGATTTGAGGCTTGCCAATGCCTTTAAATACAGTGTTTTGGTCTCCTACTGCCTTGGTAAAGTTTGATGATGTTTTAGTGCAAAAAGGCAAAGATTAAGTTTAGCTGCTTATGTTTGCTGATGTCTTCTTTATGTCTTTCTATTTGCCACAGTACATCATTGTCAGCTTACTTAATTATTGCCACTGAGACTTTGAGATACCGACAGCTGCCAACAGTGGTGTTTCCAAAACAACAACATGGAACAAAGGCAACTAGAGTGGATGACTGCGAATCTGCACAGACAAAAGCAGTTTTCTCAAAACTTTCGTCAGTTGAGCGCCAAGCTTTTTGTGCTTCTGACTTCTCATGACATAACCACGAGCTCACAAGATCAATAAGATTAGAGGTTAAAAGCCGAATGGTCAGCTGAACCATCTCACCTCCACGTTTTCTACATGGTCACTTCCAGCCTTTATAACCTCATCTTGAATCCTCCACTTGTTCTCCAGGCACACAA
Organism: Mugil cephalus; assembly: GCF_022458985.1. Classification (NCBI taxonomy): domain Eukaryota; kingdom Metazoa; phylum Chordata; class Actinopteri; order Mugiliformes; family Mugilidae; genus Mugil; species Mugil cephalus. Next base: position 23,204,812 of record NC_061782.1, on the reverse strand, counting down.
ATCGAGTTATGCATCGTGACTCTAATGAATAATGTATTGTTTTTTCCTGGGAGGACAGTTTGTGATAGAACTTTCAGCTACAGTGGAGAAGATGGTCATATTTCAGGTGTAGTTTCACAGGTCTCCACTCATTGTAAGTGCTGCAAACCTACAGAAGATAAGCTTCTGAAACTTTCAAGATAGATTTCCAACAGAGTACAACTCCTTTAACCGCAAAGTCACTCTCCTGCCTGACCATCGTCTGATCACTCCTACTTATCAGATGGTTTTTAAAACGACTTTCCTCAGCCATCTTTGTCGATCACAGCTTTAATATCACCTGCCTCTGAATTCCCTCTTTTTTTTTTTTTTTACATCTATTTCCGGCTTCCCTCGGTTTGACTCGTTCCTCACCACGCGCCCCCATGCAGCGTGGAATGTAAATAAACCAACATCGAGAAGCCACAGCCACAGGACGCACAGACACACACACGCACTGACACACACACACAGATTTGTATGCGGAAATCAGTTCCACGGTGTTTCTATTTCGAGCCGGGTTCGACTTCTTTGTAAGTCTGCCGCGCCGCCTTTAGAGCGTCTCTTGGTTGTAAAATAAAAGCTGCGGATACATGTACTTCTCCACAAAGATTTGTTAGCTCTCTCCATTACAAGATGCGCGTCTGTGTGTGTGTGTGGAGAGAGGGAGACAGAGATAACATTGTTCTCCCAGAAATCTATCAGCGCCAACAGGATTGCTTTTCCCCCCGCCTCGCTTTTTCCTGTGTTTCATTCCTGTTTCCATCTCCCCCGCCTCATCTCTCTCTCTATCCACTGTTCCCCTTCCTGTCATCCTCCCTCCCTGTTTCTCCACCGCCTTCAGCTCTCTTTCCATTACTCTCTCCTCTCAAGTTCTCCCCAAACAGAGCACCAGTTGCACTTTATAACGTCTAGTTTTCGCAGCTGCCCACCCAACACAGAGGTTCACCTGGACACAACGGATTGCCGGACCTACTTGTGTACGGGGCGTGTGCTTGTGTGTGTGCATCGGCATGTCTGCGAAAGCGATCTTCTCTAAATGATAGGCTGCCTCCTCTACCCCTGACAGAGAGAGAGATAGATATGAAGACGGCGGAGAAATGGGAGTAGCGGGAGAAGTGGCGAGGCGGGGAGACGGATGAGAAGACAGGCCATAGAGAGAGGAGAGAGGGATGGGGGGGGGAGTGAGACGATGGAGAAAGATACAGAGGAGAGGACGGGGCCGGGGGGAGGGGGTGAGCGATAGAGAGCGAGGGAATAAAGAGAGATGTATAGGGATTAGGTGAGAGGGAAAAAATTAGTTATGGCGGGTGCAGACAGGAGACAAGTGGGATCGAGGTAGGGCGCAGCAAGGTTGTACTTTGCATTTGTCAGTTCAACTCTGTTATACTCAGAATATCTAATTTCCTCATGTAGGAGGGCAAACACATGCGGAGCGGAACATATGAGAGGACTGTGGCGCAGAGATGTGATGCATAAGCAAATAAGTACCTTTTATAAATACACGTTAGCGGCCGCGCTGAAGGTTATAAAACTCTCAGAAAAGTGCAGAGCAGAGGGAGACAGACATCTGCGTTGAAGGATTTCATTTCGAAATGTTCTAGGAAAAGAACAAAACCACGCAATAGAACCTCAAGTTCACCGGTTCATGAAGAAGAAATAAATAATTCAAATACTCCCCCAATAAATAATACGTTTTAACATCTCGCCTGTTGAGTTTGATGATGACTAAAGGGTTTTAAATCTGTTCTTCTCGCTGGTATAACAGTATGACGTTCTGTAGCCTATATACAATGATTCTATAATAAGAAATTCCACCTTGGACTTTATTTGCCCGGCAGTGATGCTGTGAACTTACATGCTGATAACGTCCACCAATGAGCTTCTTTGAAAGATTAATAATAAGTAAATAATAATAATAATAATAATAATAATTATTATTATTATTTATTTTGGTCATACCACAACAAACCACCATCAATTATCAGTTCAGTAGCTCAGATGTAATAATAGCTCCATCCATCCACAAATCTGTCAAAATCTGTGTTGTGTCTATGCAAAGTCTGGTCCCCAGCAAGTAAACCTCCAAAGGAAGAGTCTAGGAAGCATCGTCACCGGGCTCCCACACCTCTTCAGCTAGCCTCTTTTGACATGAAGGAGCAGCGGCTTTACTCTGGACTCACCCTATCTCTAATGCTGCGTCATCACTAGCAGTGAGAGGGCGACAACTCCCTACAGTACACTCACAATGTACGACAATATATTTTTAATGGAAGCCGACGATGAAGCGACAAGTTGACATCTGACACTTGAGCCGGCTTATATATTCTTTGTTGTTCCTCTGATGCGTCAGCGAATTGTTTTCTTCTTCCTTCCCATATATATATATATACACACCAACACACACACATATATATATATATATACATAGTCAACATCCATCCACTCCAGTGCAACATGCATTAACAGAGCTGTAGTCTGGAACTGGAGGTGCTGAATTTGCACAGAATTTGCACACACCTCCAGTGATGATGATGATGACAGTGGCAACAGTGAGAAAAATAAGTGCTGCTTCTGTCCTTATTCAGATAAATATATGTATGTATAAATAGGCCGAGTTTAATATAAAACACGTATAGTAGTTTGGGGTCCTTGGCCTGAAAAACATTGAGGACCCCTGGTCTATAGTGTTATTGTAGGGCATAAGAAGACTCTTCTACTTTTGTGAAATTTTTCATTTTTTTTAATTTTCATCGAGAAAATCGGGATTAATGAATTTACCATTTTTTTTCTTGCCCTTAAGTGGTTAAAAAAAATCTAAACATTATTTAGACTATTAGAGCATAAGTGCTGATTCAGGCACTTGTGAACTTACACATTATCACATTAGACAACATTAGGACACTTCTTAATGCTACCTAATAAAGCAGTTAAGCTCAGTATACATGCAGAGGTGGACCTCATAGACCACATTTGACCTGAAAATGTTGCCTTAAACTTCTCTGATGGGCTGCCATTTAAAATGTGTTCTGAAGTTAGCATATATGGTTCCTTGCTCTATGAAGGTTAACAGTGTGGTTGAAAAAACATAAAAAATAAAATATATATAGACATGAACGGTAAAGGAAATAATGTACGTAACAGTGAAGCAGTTCAAGCGGACCTTTGCTGTGATGTGCCAGTCTTTAAATAATTATCTCTCCTGCACTATTAAGGCTTCTCTTTGTCATCCTGTTTTTCATTATCTGCCACTATTCATATTCATGCTGTAGTTAATATAGCAATTATAAACAGCAGCAGGTTAGACTGAAAGAAATTCATCAAAATTCGTCACCTGTGTCCCCCACTGTGGGGTAAATAAAAGAATTGTATCATATCATTATGTACGCTTTATTTGTCGACTGTCATTGAATTTACAAAATGCACCAACCAACCTCCTTCAGTCTCACTAATTCACATATTTCATCAACTCGCACTCTAACTACCCTTTGACAAGCAGTGAACATTTCCATCTGGCCAGTCCCTCTCCATCTACTATGTGATGACAGGTCTATGGTTGTTAGCCAAGAAACAGGGCACAACTCCACTTACTATCCAACTACAAAATAGATTTTTAAAATTATATGTACACATTTTATAAATGTTAGACACTACTGGTTCAAAAAATACTTCACAAATGTGCAGTTCACTTTTTTATAAGGTGGCAGGAATAAGTAAAATTACCAAATAGTGCTTTAGATGATGACGGCTTCTAGCCCCAGATTATCAGACATTCTTAACATCAGCAGGATGGTGAATCTGGGACACAAGCGTAGAAGAAAAAGTTTCAATCTAGAGGTCTGCACCGATTTTGACCTAAAAGTCCTTCAAACAGTTAATGAAAAATATCTGGCGGTCCCCATTATAAAATCAGTTGTGCTGTTATACAGACTTATCACTATGAAATGGACAAAACAAGCACAGCAGTCATGAGAAAACAACAAACTGTCAGCAGAGAACATATTTCTCTTAAATGTCAACATTTCAGTAACGTAGAAAAACAGTGTTGCTTTGAGATTGGCTGTTTTTTTTCTTCCTAAGCCCAAGGCTACAGTCACCTTTTACTTTTTCCAGGAAAAAAGTTTAGATAATGCACAGTCAAACGGATTATTACCATACTGAGCACAGATACATATATTTACTTTTGTTTTGTGTTGCATGCATGGAAACTGTTTCAGATCTCACATTCAGAAACTGAAAGCTTTGTCATCACTAGCACCACATTTGTGGCTTATAATGTTGCAACAACAAATTTGACAATTTAGACCTATAAAATATTAGTTTACATTTGATTGACAGGGTTCCTATATTTAACTCTCTTTTCAGCTCTGTTTTGGTCTCCTTAAGCTCTTCTGAGAAACGTGTGATTCATTGCTTACTAAATATTCACCTTTCTTTGCCAGCCAGTTGCTGCGTTTCCATTACCCCTAGAAATGAACAGAAACCTCTCACATATCGCTAGAACACTTTTGAGGTGGTTTTTCAGGCGTATCGATATAAAAGTATATATGTAAGAGCATTTCCTCGTCACCCGTGGCACCCACGCAGAGATGACGCAGGGGGTCATGTGACCAGTTCATTTGAAGTCCATTTTCCTCAAAGTGAAGTCTTACCTCTCTTACCTGGGTTTGTATCCTTATTCCCCCACCCTCCCCCACCCTCACCACCTACCCGAACCAAGGTCTGTATCCTCATCCCACCCCTTCCCTTCCTGGGAGAGAGGTAGCTCAGACACCCGACCGACACAATTGTCTAATTTGGTGGATAGCAGTAAAAAGAGCTAAGCTAATCTCTCAGTAGTTGAAAGCCGCTCTGTTGCGTGGTGGCAGCATGGAGGGGGGTGACTCCAGGCCACTGGAACTCACTGTTAAGCCTTCTTGAGGTGTTGTGGGCTTAATTTAACAAAACATCAGTGAAGGGAGGTGCCCATTTGAAAACCCCAATGATGTGCGAGGTACTGCCTGCTACTGTTGTCTAGGCTAGTTAGCTGGTGTCTGCTAACCTGCTGGTCAGGTTTCAGTTGGACTGAGCTTCTAAATATGTTTTGCCTCGGATCTTGGTGCAAGGGATCGTAACATCATAATGAATGGATTGCGTGACGAGGATATAAGAGAATTTATGGGATATTGCGAGACAAGACTTTACGAGAGTTACAGCTCATTAGCAAAATACCTTTCAGTGGAAACATGCACAAAGCTCAATTGTACTTGATCGAAATTTCAAAAAACATTGCTGTTATTTTGCTAAAAAATTCTAATGGAAATGCAGCTAGTCACTAACTTGGCTGCTCAGACCTTTTTCTTTACTTGCCAAACAGTTTAGGAAAGGGAGTGACTGGACTGGGCTATATGGTAAAAGCACCAAAGCAAGTTTCTAAATAGTTAAAAGCTTAAACTAGTATTAAACTAGCTGCTGTTTCTTTGTGATTCAGCCTCAGATGATGCACACGTTGCCCAATTCTGAAAAAGAAACAGCACGGATTTGGTGCACGACGCTACAGCTAATATAAAAACACACCATAGCATCTGCATTGCATTTTTTATTCACTATTCAAATGCTTACGTTATAAAACTGCTACTGGCTCAACCAATGGTGATTTATTGGATTAACTACATTTATTTTACTCTAAAATTCATTACCTAAATCTGGGATTAAAAAAAAAAGGGGGTCTCGCCATTGTGGGTTTGGGCTTTAAGTAATTATGTTGCAGGTATCTCATGCTGGGAAGTTAGTAAACCTTTCTAATTGCAGTATTGGATTGCTCATGCCTTGCCGCAAACCATTAACTCAACGTCTGAAGAGCCAGATTTACGCTATGAGGTAGTTAATTAGAATGGAGCAATGCCAGCAGTTAAGACATCCTGTAATATAGCTGTAACGCCTGAGAGGAGAGCCACTCGAGCTTCCAGCGGCAATATCTGACATCCGAGAGGCTGGACGTCAGATATTGGAAGTGAGATGAGACGGTGGTTTACTTTTTCTGTCCATCATTTCTTCCCAGCAGATCTTGTCACCCTCTTCCTGATTTCGCAGAATAACTTCCAGCCTTAGCTGAAATCTCCTCCTCGTCTCTCCTTCCTCCTTCCCTCAGCCGTCTCTTCTGTTTTTTTATTTACCCACCTGCATTTCATCTCTTTCATCCCCCTGTCTCCCTCCATCCCTCCTCCTGTCTGTTTTCCCCTTTATGTTCCTCCCTCGTCTCTCCATCTATTCATCTCTATCTCCTTCTATCTCTTTATTTCGATCTCTCTAGTCCCTCTAGTTGCCTTTTAGAAATTCCTTAACGGCGCTTTTTTTTTTTTTAAAGCAAGAGGAAAGACAGAGATTGATGGAGTGAACGGCAATAAAGAGACAGTAGGAGAGAACCGGAGAGTGTTGCGGGGGTAATAGACGGAAAGAGTGAAAGAGCAGAGAGGGAGAAAAAAGACGAGAAGTGAAAAATCTCTGAGCCATAATCTTCACTCAGCCTGGAGAAGCTCTGCCAAGCTGACCACACACACACACGCACGCACACGTTCTGTGTGGGCTAAGTTTAAGACAGAGTGGAAATCAATGCAACCACTACCACTATGCATGATAATGAGAAACACAGTGTGTGTATGAGACAGAAAGAGAGGCAGTATGACAGAAGATGTGTGTATATAACGCAAGCATCTGTTTGTGTGGAAGTGACTGGATATCTGCAGAGTGTGTGTATGTGTGTGTGTGTGTGTGTGTGTGTGTGTGTGGTATAATCCAGGCTAAATCCTTGGATGTGTGTCTGAGTCTGATACAGAGTCGTAGGCTGATTGGTGTATCTGCCCCGAGAATATATGTGTGTTTGTGTGTCAGTGTAAGCGTGTGATTGTGTTGCAGTTCCCAGAATGCAGTGAAGGGGAGTTCAGGTTCAACAAAAAGTCACTTTATTAAATGCGTGGGGAAAGGGCAGGGGTAATAAGTGAAACTAAGCCTTCTCCTGGTCACGGTGCCTTCGCTCAAGCGGGCGTCTGTTTTGCCAGCCCGTGGAGGCGGACACAGAAGCGGGTAGACGGAGGTTAAACACAGGGCTGTGTAGCTACAAGAACCACTAACCTGTCCAGATCCTACGCTTGAAGCCGCGATCCAGAATCGTTATTCCCGGTCACGCTGCAGCTTCCAAGAAATCCATAGCGCCGCTGCAAAATGCTGACACGTTGGACAGTTCATCAACACTTTACTCCTCACACGACAGTGCTGGAAGTCAGAGATATACTGCAGCATGGCACAGATGTCTGGGCTCCATATGGTGGAGCGTTTAGGTGTTTCTGAACGTGGGCATGCGCTTGTGAAGGTCTGTCTTTGTGTCAGCTACTGTGAATCATATTTACCGTGCGGAGCTGTTTCCTTTTCCCAAATGTGTTTTGTGTGGACTGCAATGTTGATTAGATTATGTTCCCTTTAGACAGATCAGACAGAAGATCTATCATTCACCAGATTTTCTAAGAGGTAATTCCTTCAAAAGCAGCATGTCGTAACTCTTCTGTCGCTCGACAGGATGGCCAGATTGTGGTTTATACTGTCTGTCGTGTGCAGTTTTCATCCATCCTTGTGTTTTAAATGCACTTTGCCATGTAAAACACTAAACAGTAGAAATACTCTGAATTAATTCCAGTCAACTGAAAGGTTTTGGACAGTTCTGAAGATGTTGAAGCTGAATCACAAAAAAAAAAAAAAATTGGTAGAAATATCATTTGAATATCATTTTATTTATTTATTTTTGTAATCTAACAGCTATCTAACAGTAACTTGCTTTTTCATTTTAATGTTATTCTTTCATAGTTGTGTTGCTTTTTTTTTTGCATCTTGGCCCAACCACAACTTGCTGAATTGCATCAACTATTTTGTACTGACTGGCTTGCTAGTAGATGAAGTTTGTGTGACGACGACTGAACTTGAAGCAGGTACTTGTGCTTTGATGAGGCCTGAAACGCTGTTGGCTCTTTGTGTGTGTTCACTCGAACCCTAGCAAGGTCCCCACAAGCTCTCTGGAAGTGCAAGGAGCAAAGGACAGTGATGTAGTTACAGTCCTCACAGGGAGGAGGTTCAAATGGCAACAATAATGTCATAAACTGCAGTTCCTCAAATGGCCACTTGAGGCTGTCTCCAAAGGTGAATCAATCCCCATAGACGTCCGTGTTAAAATATCCAACTATACAGCAGAAATAAACATGCTTACATTCTAATACAAAAAGTGTCCATCGTTAATGCAGTCAGTGGTATTAACCTTACTTAAATTCCCTCACTTTTACCCAAACCTCATCAATTAAAGACAACAAAAATATCCATGCTCCTGTGGGTTATATTCAGAGGATTGTCGAGCACCCATCATGGTCAGTCATGCTGGAGGACCAGTTAAACCAACACCATCATCTTCAAGTCTTATCACTTTGACTCAGTGTATAGCATATCCCAGACCTCTACTGTTATGAGATAATCAGTGTTATTCACTTCATCAGTGAGTGCTCATGTTTAGGCTCGTCGTGGAAATGTCATATCATGATTACCATAACCTGACATGAACTCAAATTGGATTCTTGCGAGGTTGAGACAAACATCCACAGACTTCCTGCCCCTGATTTAGCTGCTGCAGGTAAATCGCTGATGCAAAAACATTTGCAAATGAGCATATTTTTTTGACACGCTGTTGTAGAGCCCTACACGGGCACTACTCTAATTTATATAACTGACCCAATCAGAGACGCTGCATCTCTATAAGTGTGTGTGTATGTATTAAATATGCGAGAAAGTGTGGCTGATGTAGCTGTGCATGAGCGTGTTGCTTGTGTGAGTGTGATTTGTGAGTGTGTCTGTGTGTTAATTGGAGGGCTGTTGTCTTGAAAGATCACCCATTTGTCTCCATCTGGCCCTCTGGCTGCAAATACCTCCCTGCTACATCTCACACACAATCACATTTACTCACAAGTGAACAGTACACGCACGACGAGTTGGTGGTTTCAAGACAATCCCAACAATACTTCCCATCAACGGTGCCACTCAAGTGCATTTTAATCTACATCTTAAATCAAACGTTGGTCTCCATTTGGTGATATTTGTGCAGATTAAAGCCTTTAATATTGACTGTACAAGTGGAGGTGGAGGGCGCGCGAGCGGGCCCACCGGCTCGTTCTGGCGCAGCCTCGCTTCTCATTTATTTAGAGGCGTAGAGGTGATGCACAGCCTCTCCATTAAAAAACACAACACAATTGCCTCTTTCTTTAATCCAGCGTGAGTAATAAAGTCTCCAACTAATATGAAATAACTGTCATAACTGTGAGAGATGAGTCCTGCGTCGAAGCCTCCGTGATTAGGGCTTTTCTCTAAACACAATGTACAGAGAGTGTTTGTGAGTGTGGTAGAAAGCGAGGGAGAGTGTGTGTCTTGTCTAATTTGAACAATGTTTATTCATAGGATTAGACTGTTTGGCTAGAATGTGGGTCGTGTTCATGCAACAACATGGCAAACACTCTTGAAAGTGATGCAATATTAATGTCAATATGCCCGGCTCGTTTTCATCACACTGTGGCAGATTTTGTGGGACTTCTTAAAGGGCCACTCATTTATTATCTTTGTCATGCAAGTTCAGTACAAAGTCGCCTGAAATCAGACTCTGTAGATTTAAGATGAGGTTTATGACAATCAGTGTGTCATGCAAGAGCGCATCAAAGGTTCAAGTGAACTCAGTTTAACAAGTGACTGGTAAATCTACTCAGCCCGTTGTTTAATGCCAGTGCCTCTGATAAGGCCATCAGTTTCATCTCAGGTTGGATTTGGAAACTACGACAACAACCTGTGCAATTTTCGAAGGTTGCCAAGCGTGGCACAATCACAGCAGAGGCTGTCCAAATGGATGGAAGAGCTGCAGCTTTTAGACTTTTAGAACAGGCTCAGTAATACCAGCATTACTCATTGCTGCAAGGCAGTTATTTCTAATTCTCTCTAATTCACAGATTTCATTAGGTAAAAATGTATGTATATTTAATAACGATATGCTATGAAGGTCAAGCTGCATTATGTGAACCATACTGGAGATGGAAGTCAGGACATACAGACATCAGCTGCTTCAATATGTGACCCACTTTACAGATTTACAATGACCAACAAACAAGTTGGGTGAAGTTAGGCAGTTTTAAGATGGTGAAGGCCGGAGAGGCCACACTGAGCTATATAATCAGGGGGAAACCTATGGGTCAAACCTCTTTATGCAATCAGATGGTCTTACAGCTAATCAGTGCCGTTTGTTGAACAAATTCAACTCCATCCCCACATAAAGCATGTAAAATCTGTCCATCCCCGCGTAAAGCAGGGGTCTTCAACATTTTTCAGGTCATGGACCCCCAAACTGATGGGACTCCCTACCTACTTGGTTGTTTTGTGTTCTACATTAAACGCAGCCTAGGGCTATTTATAAATATATATGATTATTAGAGTTTTGCATCAGTATTAAACTATTCAAATGCACAGGTTCAAACACATTTAATTATTTTTCAGTAGGGTGGCCGTACCACTGCCGTAAACATAAACATACCTGACGTAAACACACATACAATACAATAAGCTCTCTTTAAATTTGTGGCGGAAAATTGAAAAACTATATAAAAAATGTCTAATCAATCAAAGATTTTGACCTGCAGTACCTCCATGGACCCCCTAGTGGGCACGGACCCCTGTTGAAGACCTATGACGTAAAGCATTAGATTGGTCCTGCAGATCTTCACTGGAGCATAACCAGTTTCCAAGAGACTCCAGAGCAATTTTCCTCCACAAAAAAATAAATTGTGGGCGGGGGGGAAATCAGTCTGACTTCCAGCTTAATTTTACAGAGGAGATCAACAAGTGGCCTCAGCAAAAATCTGAATGATTAGTAAAGAGTTAGGATAGAACCAGAAAGTAGTGCAGTGTAAATCTTTTGCTTTCATTGATGATCAGAAATTATGTGTCAAGGTGACATTTACTCACAGACGAATGAACAGGTATGTTTCCCTTATGAAACGAGTTTACGCTGAGAACAAATATCACCACTAAAAAGTAGCTGGCATTAAACTCAGCCTGGCAATCTGGCTGCTATCCGGGCCTGTGTGGGAGCACGCTGAGAACAACAACAACACATACACAATGGAGTTTAACCCATATGGTTTCAGGAGGCTGCAAGAAATATTTTCAGACCAAAGTCACCAGCAGCAGATCGGAGCTATTTTTAAAACAGAAGGTTTTATGTGGGAGCTGCGATGACTATTTTCATTATTAACTACCCTGCCGATCATTTTCTCAATTAACTTCAAGTGTATTTTGCCTCTAAAATGCTGCGTAATAAACACAATAAAACTTCCAGCTGAAGTTCTGTCGCGGTGTTAAACGACTTCCTCCAACTGCCACGAAACATCCTTTCGTTTTTATTTCCCAAAAGAAAAAAAAAACAAAAACAAAAGAGAAGTAGGAGGGAAAGTCTTCGTAATTAACCCGCAAAGTATGCTGCCGACTTCAAAAACCCCTCTTTACTTATTCCTTCCTCCGTCCCTGTCTGTATCTCTCTATCTGCCTCTCTTGCTGTCTCTCTGAAGTCCAGTTGCCATATCAGACAGGCTAATTAAAGCTGCACGTAATGAGGGAGCAGAGGGGAGGAAAAGGAGGAGGAGGAGGAGGAGGATGAGGAGGAGGAGGAAAGGGGATGGTCAGAGGCAGGCGAGAGAAGAAAGGAGTCATGATTCGGGGGGTGTCACATTCCTATCAAAGGAACTGATTCTTCAGACACGCAACTCATTTCCTCTTCCACTGAGCAGTTTTCCTCCTCTTATGTGTGTTTTTTCTTTCTCTCTCTTTTTTTTTTTTGCAGTTTAATAATTCAAACCATATATATAACTGAATTACAAAATACAGGATCGTAAAATTGCATACATTCACTGACTTTTTCTAATAAAGAGAAGCAGTCGTTGCCTGTGGGGTGTTAATTAAGACTAACATTAAAGTTAAGAGTAAAGTAACGTGCGGCCTAAGGACCTCCCTGGAGACGGAGAGTCCACGTCTGAAACGCACCAAGCCAGGCACTTTAAATTAGCTGTGAGAGAAAGGTGCCTGTAGGGGGGAGACCTGTGTGTGTTTTGCTGTGAAATATTTGAGAATCATTATTAAATGTAAGGTGTAACTGAAGTGTGGTGGTGTTTCCTGACTGGGATCTGCCTGGAAAGGATCCGCGTGTTATCTGAAGGCATGAAAGGAGGGCGACAGTGAAGAGGATCAAAGTTTCATTGTAGACATTCTGCATTACTTTGTGACCATTTTGTGTCTCTTTGTTGTAGTTTGAATGTTGTTGTAGCCTTTGTAGTAGAAGTCGTAGTCAGTTTGCATATTTCCATAAGGTTTTTTTTGGTGGTTTTATGTCTCTTTGCTGTAGTTTGAGTGTGGTTGTGGCAGTTTCACATTTCTTTCTGTTTTGTGTGTGTTTGGTATCTTATTCGAACGGTTTTGTATTCCTTGTTGTGTCTCTTTTTAGTTATTTTAAATGTCATTCTGGCTGCACCTTACTGAGTGTAATGCATCGTTGTGGTTATTTTTGCAGTCTCTTTGTGGTCATTTTGCTTCCTCTTTTTGAGACTTGGATTTATTCTGCATCTCTTTGCTGTTTCACTCTTTTGTCATTTGACTCTGTGTCCTTGTGGTTGTGGTTGTTTTTCATCTCACTGTTGTAATTTTGTGTTGCTTTCTTATTATTTGGAAAGTCTCTCTGGTTGTTTTGTGTCTTTTTGTATTTTTTGTTAGTTTTTTTTTAGCATCTGTGGCTATTTTACTTCCCTTTACCCTTCCATCTCCATGAACTTTTTTTTAATATCTCTAATCCTCTGAGTGATCATTTTTTGTCTTTTTGTGGTTGCTTGTCATCTTACTGTATTTCATTCACACAGGTTTCAACTTATTTCCGTAGGTCCTGTGTGTTTGTGGTTTCTTTGTGCATATTTTGGTATGTAGGTATTTGATAGATATGGTTACTTTAGAACTGGTATGGTATATTTTTTTAGAAGTTTGTCTCTTTATGGCCCATTTGTGTATTCATGTTTTATCTCGTTATAGTAGTTTCACGATTCCCTGCAGCACTTTGGCATCTCTTTATAGTAATTTTGAGACTATTTCTAATAGTTTTGCCTGGTGCAGTTATTTGATGTGTCGTTTGCTCCTCTTTCTCGTTGCTTTTTATGGCTGTTGAATGTCTCTTATGTGCCACTGCATTGTCATGTTGTGTGTCTCATAACTCCCTGTGTCAGTTTTGTGTTTCTCCATGGTTGCTTTTGTAGTAATTTTGTGTCACTTTGAATCTGAATCTCTGCCTGGCTATTTTGTATTACTTTGTGGTGACACTGCATCTTTGAGGTAGTTTTGTGTATATTTACGTATTAAATTTTTGTAGTTGTTTTGTCTTTTTGTGTCTTTCTGCATTAATTTAATGTGTCATTTTCAAAATGTTTCTCTTAAGGAACTTTTTGTGTAGTTTTGTCATAGTTTTTTATTTGCTTTGTAGTTTTGTGTGCGATACATAGTCTACTTCTATACATTTATTGTCAGCTTGTGTTGTTTTAAAGTGTTTTTGTCTCCTTTTCCAATATTTTCTGTGTCTTTTTAGTAATTCTGCCTGTTTTTTTATCCCTTTGTAGTGGCTTTGCGACTCCCTGGTCGTTGTTTTGCATCTCTTTGTTGTTCTGTGTTTCTCTCAGTGATCATTGTTGGTAGGCCTGTTCAGTAATCTATCCATGGATGCGAACCACAAAGAGGTCCTTTGCGGTCTTGGTTCACTTGAAAAAAAAGAACTGTCTCAGTGATGTTTGACTCTGTCTTGTCTCTGCTGCATGGCTTGATGATGAAACAACATGAAAGATGAGGGACCAACAAAGAAAGATGGAGATATGGAGAGGAGTTGGAGACAGACCGAGAACAAGACAACGATAGGAGACACATAGAGATGCAGAGACAACGAGGATCTCGTTCCTGCATCATTACTTCAACACCCATTCTCCCACTGTCTCATCTTCTCTTTTTATTATTATTCGCTCTCCCTCTCATCTTTTCTTTCTATTATTCATCCTCTCTCTTCATGTCTCTATCATTAGTTTTTATCTCTCTGTCTCTCTCGCTTTGTGTTGTTCAGACACTCAGACAAATGAGCCATGAAATATTCGCCATCAAGACATGAGACACTTTCTGTGTGTGCATCTGAGTGTGTGTACATTTTGATGTTGGATTTGAAATCTGTCAGGTCCACTAGCCGATCTGGAAGGTAGCCCACCTGCGTTCGATACGACTTTTGTGATCCAAAAAAAATGATTTGGCAGGCAGGAAATCAAATTGGCTGCAAAAAAAAAAAAATTGAATTCTCTGGCTACTGCACAGCTGACCAGCCAAGGAGAAACAATGTTCCATGGAGATCTCAGCCAGAAATCTCAACAAGCAAATTCACCAAATTAAAGACTGTAAAAACATGTACCACACACTTTATTATCTTTCTCTAAACTAATTGCCATGCACATATTATAGTAGCCTTTTGAAAACGTTGTCAAAATCTATTAAATATCAGCGCTCTTCTATGGCGACAGTGTTGGCTAAAAGACTGAGGCAATGCTTTATTTAACGGCTCCAATGGTTTCCTCCTATTTCCCAACTAATTTCCTCAGCCGTTCCCGTGACAGAATTACATAATGTGGTTCTATACTTGGGAAAAATAAAACTTTTTTCCTGATCATACATTTTGAACTGTTTGCTGTGGAATAATTATATAATTTCTCTTGCATTTTCCACTGACCTAATGAGCACTGGCTCATGCTAAAGTAGCAATTATTAATTAGTACCAAATTATAGAGAGCTTATCAGGAAAGTTTAGAAGAATCTCTTAACAAATTATGAGCTGGCTGAGAAAGTAGAAGAATGTGGTGTCATCACCCAGTTCGCTGCAACATTAGGTGGAAAGTTTAGTGAAACAAAATAAAAGCTTTATTGTTTTAAACATGCCTTGTCAGGTTAGGCTGATTAAGGGCTTTCTCATGGCAGAGATTTTCGGTCCTGCTCAGTGTGCATTCTTGTCTGTGCCTCTGTTCCTTGTACTGTTTCAATTCAAAGTACACATCTGACCAATTACAATCCAGATGCTGTTGTCCTATCCGTTTTAATTGAAGATACATCAAGAGATAACTCTGGACAGCCAGGTATCCCAGAATGCATTCAGCTGCTGTTCCAGTTCAAGAATGACAGGCTTGTGTCCTCCTGTCCTCCAGCGTCAAACTTGTCAAGTCCGCAACACCAAGTACGCAAGTCTGACATCTGTGAAATTGGTATCGATAAACACCCATTTTGACCTGTCACAGTGGTCAAAGCACAGACGTATAAAAGCAGGCTTCATTCCAGGTAGGAGAGGTCCTGCTTCTGTAGATTATGGCTCATTGTCACAACCTTACAAACAGGAATTGTTAAAACTGAAACATACATGTATTGGTACTTGTACTACAAACTACTTCTCAAACATCAAGTCAAATATTAAAAAGTTGCTCATCGAAGGGTCTGTTGGATCCCTCTGAACATCGTTGGGTATGAATCCTATTGGTTATGATTTTGAACTAATACGGCCTGGAAACTGAGCAGTGGTAGTTCAAACCAGTTGTTTGAAGAAAAGAGCGTGTTGGCAGCACTACCTGGTGTCATTTTAATTACTGTACTGCCACTGTTGGCAGTACAGTTACTGATGCCACTGTTTCAGAGTCCACCTGCTGGACCATTTAATCCACGGTCTGTCCTCTGTCACCACGGTGCAAACTTTCTGTATGTCAGGAGGTGGACATGTTAGAAGTGGCAATGCTGTCTGAGCAGAAACACTGCAACACCCTGTTTGTAGCAGGTAAGCCAAGCTAGCTGGAACCACTGGTTAAAATGTGATATAAAACAAGTATTAAAACTATCAATCTTCCGCTATCTATCTTTCATCATCTGTCTTTTTCAATCTCTCTACATTGTGTACTTTGAATTTGAAGAGGTTAGCAGAGGAATTTGAGTATTAGCCAGTGACTACTGTATATAAAGATGGAGAAACATTTGGAAATTTTGGAGCTCAATGGCCATCGCCATCCTGGTAGAGCTCCTAGTACAAAAATGGGCGAACAGGAGAAGTGATAGTGGCTAGGGTGTTTATCAATACCAAGTACATGAGTTTTGATTGCTCACTTAATTCAGAGCTTGACATGTGGACTGGAGTTATTCTGGAATTATAATTTGAATTCAGAGATATCTGGCAGCCCCAAGTCCAGGCCCCAAGTTAACATCCAGCGTATCCTCCATAAAATGGGCAGGGCAAGCACACAAGGGCATTTAAACTGTACTTGATCAGATGCGTACTTTGAATTGGACTTTATCGTGGCAGCCTGATAACAACTGTAACTTCAAGTCTTAAAAATTCTGACAAATCACTTCACCAGCCATATTTTTGTTGCCTACTGTGACAAATTCAGTGACGTAAACCGGAAAGAGAAGATAACACTCTCCGGTCACAAGCACCTTCTTCCTAAACACAGAACACAGAGATTCACATTTCAATTATTATTAGCAAAGTTTTAATTTAGAAATCTTATGACTTCCCAATAACCAAATTAATGCTGGTGCTGATGTTATCAATGCGCATTAATGGCTGCTACCGACTGTTCCAGAGACTTGTTAAAGCTGTTACAATAACCTGGTTCCTGACACAGGTCAATCAAAGCTCTAAATGAGTTAATGTGCCATTAAGATAATTAGGTTAACTCACTGTAATTAACCAGGCACCGCAGGAACAAAACACTGGAGTGAACCAGCGGACAAAAGTTCAACAAAGGTGAAAAATACTGTAGAAAACAGCACGACAAGTGTGCAAAGTTTGAATTACCAAGGTGAAAAAGAACTGATTTGCAAAATAAGAGGGAAGAGGGGCTGGTCTATTAGCCTCAGTTTGGGACCATAAAGTGTTGCTGTTGTTTGTCAGTACAATTTAGATATGTCTGCAGGACAGCCTCCTTCTAGATGATGTCCATCCTCGCTCTGTTTACATGGCAATTTGTGAAACACACATAAAATGCGTGTTTGCATTACAGACACCCAGCCACTGCCATATGTTTGATCTCTCTCATCTTTAGGCTCCAGTGCGTATTCAAGCACATCATCACCAACGGTGTGCGTGAAAATGCCTATAAAATCACAATCCAACAAGACCTGTTCCCGACTCGTTTTATCTATTACTGTGTTCTGTTTTTTATTTATTTATTTATTTGCATCTTTGATTCAGTACTCCAGCTTTTAAGAGCTTTAGGAGCATTTAGGCTGCATTGATCCCTTCACTTGTCATGACAACTGTGAGACCAGCATTGGTTTCAGCCACCAGCGGTGCAAGTTTTATGTAAAAATGTCTTCCTTTGTCGTCACGTCAACGCTCTAATTATGTGGATGCCATGTCTGCACTGTGTGAATAGTTAATAACCACTTCAGCATCCTTCATGAAGCCCTCCCACTAATGCATGTACAAGTATGATTTGCATGTAATACCAACTGATGCTACTAAGTAACATTCACACAAAGCACATAAATAAATGGTGCAGTTTGTAAGGAATACGCAGCAGTTAACTGTATTAGTTCTTACTTTGGAGCCATTTCAGTACTGATTTGCATTTTAAATCAATGATATCTGCTAGTTGCTTTTATAAAATATAAATGAAATGGACAGGAATGTTTTATGTTTACTCGACTGTAGATTGCATTAACAACTCTAAACAGTTCCACCGGTACCCGTGAAATACACAACCTAGTAACTGTATTTGTAACACGACACAAAAGAATGCCAAGAATGTATTTTTGATGTAAATTTTCTACTCTAACCCCTCTTTGCTTATGAGTATACTAGCCTTGTACATCAGCAGTCTTACACTTTTGGACAGATTTGCAAGTCAAAAGACGTCTCAGTTAAAATGCAGTGGATCAATTTAACCTCAAATTATTTCTCCATTTCACTCAGTTGTGAATTCCCTAAAACACCAAGCTAATGTTCACCGGCTGGTGTCAGCTTACAGGAACGGTTGATAAGTTATTTACTTGGTGCTAATAAAGGCTCTTGGGGTCCTATTTGCACTGATAGTTTCTCTCAGTTTGTCTTTGAGGAATTTTTCAGCCCCCCTGCTGTCACACAGAGCCCGTCAGTGCTGGTGTCAGCAACAGAATCTAACAACATGAAAAGGCAGAGTCCAGAGAAAGCCTCAGTGCAGCATGGTGAGCAGCTGAAGCACAGATCCACTCGGCATGGAGGGAGTCGGCCTTTATAGTCCCGTCTAGTGCTGGTGCTGTTGGGCCAAAGCAGCGGCAGCGTGAGCCTCTGCCTCTCTTTGTTGCAGTCCCTCAGTGCACAAACTCCGGCTCCACCGGCGCGCTTTGAGGCTGACAACGTGTTAGAAAACGCAAAGTAATCTTGAATGTCCCTGCATGCACCAAACAGAAAGTTGTTTTGGCTAACTGAAATGCAGCAGCTCTAACCGCTGAGTGAGCATGAGAGCGCTCCCCAGAGACAAAGCCTTGAGAAGCAGACAAATGTTTCTTCTGACATAAGATCATATCAGTGGGTAGTAGGAGTAAAATCAGATACACACTGGATAATAGTTGTAAACACTATATTATTAACTTGAATAAATGCTGCATAAAACCTGGGTGAAAATCAGGAAAATGTACTTTTTGCCACTCTTCTGCGCTCGATTTTCTTGTGCAGCGGTTGATTTTTAATATTTGATTTGTTTTTTTGTGTGGCAACCGTGACTAATGTTCTAAAATTTGATGAGAATCCGTGACATTATCCAATGATTATTAGTGGAGAAATAATGCATCTGTATGACTTACATACCATGGTCGTCGTTAGGGTAACTATGGATGCAAACATGAAGCCCCCTTTATTGTAATAAGGGCTGTAACAAGTCTTTGAGAAGACGTTTGAAATACCAGGTTCATGCCATGGAGTCTTAATTTAGAAGTGAGAATTTTGGGAGGTGCGTCCCCTCTCATACAGCCAACTAACACCGTGTCCCCACTGTGTTTTCCATTTCCTTCTCTCTCAGTACTCAGTGCAACTCCCTACAACCAACAATGCAAACACTCAACGCTCTAGTTTCAAGTTATATCTACTTGAGTCTGTCTGTTCAGTGCCGCACGGGAAGGGTCATTCACTTCTTGACCCATATCCAATTTCCAGATAATGAACAAGAGACAATATTTGCCCAGCTAACAGACCTTGCAAAGTACTCATCAATTCAAGTCTCGTGGGGAAGATTAAGAGGAATGAAACTTGTTTTCTGCCTTAAAGAAGGAGATTTTTTTCCCGCACGTAATGTAACAAAAAGGGGAAAAAGTCTGTGAGAGTTTCCTAATACTGCTCCTGCTGTAATGCATTAGTCCAGATATATTCAGCACAAATTAATAAGCTCTTATTTACCTCTAGTAGACCAGAACATACTGATAATATAATATAATATAATATAATATAATATAATATAATATAATATAATATAATATAATATAATATAATATAATATGTGTCTTTTGTCTAAGATGATTGGTGCATTTAGTAAATCAGTGAAGGGTTCGACCACTTGTTCCCTTTCCCTTTCAATTAGACCAATGCACTTATTCTGATTATGCGGAGGAGGCTGGATGCTAGATGCACACACACACATGCATACAGTATAAGGCTTTACGTATGCATGTTTGCACGCACAAACACACACATGCACGCACTCATTTCATTTCACATGATTGCCCTTTTAATTTAAACTTTTATTGTCCCAGAAGGGATCGTCTGTGTGTGTGTGTGTGTGTGTGTGTGTGTGTGTGCATTTGCCTCGGGAACAAACTTATGATGAAAAACACACAATAATAAAACTGATTAAAAAGAGAACAAAAAAACAGAGAAAATTACAACTCCATGTAATATATTGACAGAGAACAATAACTCAGTAGATCCATATAGTCCTGTAGAAACTTGTTTTGCGAAGAAATGTGGCATTATTGTGCAGATAGAAGTGCACAAAAACTCAGATGTTTTGTTGGTAAAATAACCAATTAAAAGTAACCTTGTATTTTATATATTTTTTTATTTACTCTTTAATTTCTGAGATGTTACCCAGAGGGCTCACACTGTTCTCCAAAGGGCTGACCGGGGCCGGCATCATGTAGCATCGCTGTATGCTTCTCTGAGGTTGAGCCCAGATATTTTCACCTCGCTCTGAAATCAGTTTTTATTCACTGCATGCAATTAACATCGTAAAGAAAAAAAGGTGATTCACAGTAGGAGAAAAATTTTTGCAGTGCATTACTATTTACATGTGATTGTAATAATCTTAATACACAGATACACTTTAGTTTCTTTCTTTTCAATGTAGGTTGCAGTAAAGGGCACCAGCCGTGTCCTTAATCTTTATGGCAGCACGAATGTGTCACACCGTGGGCAGCACAACAGAAAGAACGTGTCCATTTTGTCCTGATAAAAATGTCATCTACATACTGGCCGTGGCTCGTCATTAGCGTCCAGAGAAGTAGAGAAAGAACATAACCCTGAGGGAGACGAGAGGAAGAGAGATCTGTCAGTACGAAAGTCATTTACAGGAGCTGCTCGGTGAGGAGCAAAAAGTTGCAGAGGAGCCTCACTTCACACTTCAGACTTATCAAGCCATTTACAAGACATGGAAAATCAAATTAGTCACAGCCAGCAGCTTTGTTTCAAGAAAAGTAATACATTTCAAGGTATTGCGTAGGGTAAGACATCCTAAAATGTAGATTATTTTATGCTTTTTCTTTTAGAATTACTATTTTTTTATCTGAAGATATAAGGCAGTAGAAGTTAAACAAGATAAAACACCCAGGCGTCTGTGAGCTTCTTTTACATCACTATTTTGCTTTTCAGGTTGCACAAAGACTGCAGGATCAAATTCAAACCGCTAACTGTCTGCAGGAAATACTGGAAGTATCTATTGAAGAAAGCCAAGCTGCTAAAGAGTCAGACGTGTTTCTCTGTGTCGGCATATTGGAGCTAAAAGTATAGAGTGAATAGTATAGTGGACTAGATTAGATTTTGCCTGGTGTCTAAAAAGCGCCACGGCGTTAACAGGACAGTGATGTTGTGATAGACAGATAGATAGATTGCTTTATTCACCCCCGAAGGGAAATTAGGTTGAAGGGACATTAGGTATGTTGTGTGTGTCATGTATGTATAAAAGACAACTCTTTGTTAACACTAGCAGATGTGACAAATGTGAACTACTCTAAGCTGTACAGCAAATGATTAAGTTACTACTCAGTATGTTTACATGCATGAAATAACGAAATTATTGCCTTAATCCGACTTTAACTGGACAACTTAAAGGCATGTGAACATGACAGACACCCAGATAATGCGATTAGAAATAGTTTTTTGACGTGTATACACTTAATCAGACTTTTAACTGGACAGCGTGCTGTTGCAGAAGAAGAAGGAAAACAGAGACAGTAGAAGAACCACCTGAGGGTAGCGCATATCTTATCTGCCCCATAAGCAGCTCACACATTACATACGTGATTAAAAAAGCTGTACTATTACCCATCTTGCTGTTGTTTGAAATGCCGGTCTGCCGCATGAACCACTCTTGTTTATTATATGACATAATAGGTCAACTGGAAAGGTATTAACATGGTATTAACCTGCTGAAAAGGCACATATCGCCACCTAGTGTGGAGGAGGAGGACATGTTCCCATCGGTTGTTCGATTTTCTCCAATTTCGAGCATAGCTCGATTAAGCTGTACATGTAAACACAGTGACTGAGCAACAGTAATCTCATAAGATTCAGATTGTGTTTCATTCTCGTCCCCTTGTACTTCTCCTGCTGTTACCATTTTCAATACCCTGCAGGCTAGGGACCAACCATCTGAGAATGGCAGGTTTTGAGGAAGTTTTGGATTGTGTAACAAGGTGGACCTGCTTGGTTCTTTCTGATGGTTGTGGACGTCTAAAAAGACTGTTTACAAGATTTGCCTGTCCAACTAGGATGGTGTTTTAAAAATGTCATCAGAGGACTTTATTTGCATCGTCTGTTAAGTGTGTGTCTGTTAAGGATCTCCGTGATCCAGGTCCATGCAAGTACAAACTGAAACAGGTGCAGCTGGACTTGTAGGGATTCATGATGACAATTAATCCAACGTCCTTATTCATTTCCAGAGATCTGTAACAACCAGGCCTTCAGTGCACTGATTATCAAATGAATTTTGTATTGATAAATTTACCACATACTGAACGTCATTTCACGTTTTGAGGCGTTCAGGTTGTTCTGAATATTACACGACTGGGAATTCTCACCTTCTTATGTGCAAATGTTTTACCCAACATTGGGTAATTTTCTGCATCCTAGTCACCTACTTGATTCATTTGAAGACATACACTCTGGATAGTTTATTCCACCAAACATGAACCACAGGTGCAGCCAAAAGCTGCCGGAGCTGGAGAACAGTCTGGCCATGCTAGACAGTGCAACAGTTGTGTAATTTAACTGTGCGTCAAACTGTGTGAGATGAATACTTTGCTTCGCAGTCTGTGCCAGACTGTCCATTATGAGTTTGAGTCAGATTGTGTAATAAATGCCTGTTTTTTCTTATCACAGCAAAAAGCTTGCAAAAGCAGGGGCATGTCATCACTTCTTATCAGCCGCCTGACCTGTTACCATGATTTGTAAATGCAAAACAACAAATAAGCTTCATCACACAGACATTTATTTGCGCTGAAAACCACAAGAGATGATGAAAAAATGCAGATTGTAGAGCAGGAAATGCCAAGGGGAAAGTGTTTTCCCTTTATATGAAAGTGGTGCTTTTTTAATGTTTGTAGTAGTGTGTTGTAGTGTTTTCAGACACAGCTGATGGTTTCCACCCCAAAAGTGGTTCAGATACCACAAAAACACATGCAAATGGCACACGTAGATTAGTACTCTGACAACACAGATTTCCTACACTAGTGCAGGCTATCATAAAACAAATAACGCTGTAAAAACACAGAAATCCCACAGCAACAACCTGCAGCAGCCAACCATCACAGCTACTCACGTCTAGTTACTGTGAAGCCATTTCATGACAACATGTAGTCCACTTCTCTACTCTTTAAGTAGGGCACAATCAGTATGCTCAGGCACACATATTGTCTTGAAAGTTATAAATGCAAATTGGCTTTGTTTTCAAATCAGTATTAAAAAGTAATTAGAAGAGTGGCAAAATAATCCCAAGTCTGCCCAATTTGTTTAAGCCAATCAACTACATCTTCACCTGTATAAAACCATCTGATCTGACAACACTGGTCTGAGATCACCTTATCTCTGCTGCAGACACCAAACATGACTAAAGATAGTCAACTTTTAGCCCTTTTAACTGATATGAACACACATGAAAATATGGCTACAGCTACGTATTATTTCTACAAATCATCTAAGCAGGGATTAGAATGGTATTAGAGTTTGGTTTTAATTATTTAGAAATTATGCAATGAATCACATTCATTGCCACATACAAGGAATGTGTCTTAGGGTTGGGAGCAATACACATACAATACAATATAAAATATACAATGATTGTATTAACAATCTGTGTCTGGATTTAAATAAAGAATGAAGTGATTTAAATAGAAAAGGAACTGTACATATTATTTTTTATTCTTATGCTAATTCAAGTTTTTATGTGTATTTTGTCGTACCACTGAGCAAAGTGAACGGAGCTGTTAACCTATAGACACAGGTTGTGTGTGTGTGCCTCACATGACTGTGACCCTTCTGTGAAAGCTGTCACCACCATTTTTAATATGTTTATTTTGTCAAAGCAAAGATATTACATTTACATCTTAAAAGTGATGAAAAAAAAAGTGACAAATCCTCACAACTGTGAAGCTGGAATCAGGATGTGCTAACAGACTAATCATACTTTAATCAGCCATCAAACCGCGTGAGGAATAATGAATGAATAGATTTAAAAACAGGAAATACAGTTGCCAGAACTATAATCTGTGCGTTTAAAAAGTACAGTTTCGGAAGGTTTACATCAAGGCTATCCGTCCGTCGTTTGCTGGGTTTCAAAGGATGATTTTTATACTACTGCGTTGTAGTAAAATCTGAGTTTGTAAAATGTAATCTGCCTCACCTCACATCTGCGAGTTTGTCCGGTGGGTTTTTAAATATTCATTCACTCAGTGGGTCCGCTTAAACTCTTACACAAAACTGTTCCTTGACCGTAATAAAAAAAAAAGTGTGTATATACATATATATATATACTTTTGCAGAAAAACAAGGTAATGCATTATTTTATTTTGTTGTGAAGCCATGTACCAAAAGATTCTGAGCTGTAATGTGTTTTAATTTGAGTTTACTGAGCAGCAATTTCCCAGCTATCCAGCAGGCCATGTTTAATGGACATCGAAACCCATCTTCAGCGGGCTAATGCAACCCAACGACATCTTTAATGACATAATGCAAACCAATGCCGTCTTTGATTAAATAATGCAAATGTAATGTTTCGTTCCGTAATACAATAATGTAGCATAAATTCGTTACTTAATGGAATTATGGTAGCTGCAGTAATCACTTGTCTGATGAGCTAATGCCGACTGAAGGAGGAGATCCCTGTGGTAATGGCTGAGGACGACGGCCGTTCAGGGACGGTGAGGGATGAAACCAGGTTGTCTGCGTTTCCCCTCGGCTTTTGTCACTGTCTTTCTGTTTGTCTCCATCCGTCCTCCGCCACATTCTCCGTCTGGCTCGCTCTGCGTTTGTCTTCCTGTCTATGGCCCTTCCTATCCCTCCGTCTTCCTCTTAATGGCCGTAAGAGTTCAAGAAGATCCGACCGAGATCTTTTAGAGACAAAAAAGTTGGAAACTCATGGCCGCACACACGCACATACACGCAGACACACGCAACGCAGACCTCTGCTGAAGGTCGTGTCACAGATTGAATTTTCTCTACTTTTAAAGATAAATCAATCTTCCATTAATGGAGTGTGTGTGTGTGTGTGTGTGTGTGTGTGTGTGTGTCTGTCTCTGGTAAAAAACGGCATTACTACATCTATATGTGGCCTAAACCCACTGCTGCATTAAAAGCCACGGCAGAATGTGTGTTTGCAGGAAAGTGCGTGTGTCGTCTTTTTGTTTGTTTGCGAGTGTATTTATGTGTGCGTTCGCTCAGACACTCAGATTGCTGATCAATAGTTGTGATTGAAGGGCCCATTAGCCATCGGAAGCAATAGAGACAGCATCACTCCACATGACAAACTCCAATACGAACACACACACACGCACACACACACACACTCCACATGACAGGCAACAAATTAAAAGCTTGAGTATGATGAATATACATCTCCGTAAACACATTTTACAACCTATACCGCTCCGACTGTTACTCACCACTCCCTCCTATGCAGTGGGATTTTTTTTTCCCTGACGCGCTCGGTTTTCATTTTGCTTTTATGACCACCTCCGAGACAAAGTCATGATTTACAATTACGCAAAACAAGATACGAAAGCTGCTTTTCAGTCTTTATCCGCCAAGTCATAAGTCACATTTTAACTCTCGCTCTCCTAACCTCATAGGACTGTGAATTGCTTCCATGCCTCTGTGATTAGTTATTTAATCAATAACTTGGCTTAATGTTGCATTTTTACTTGGCAGAGTAGGAAAATTTCACACAGGAGCTGAAGTGTGTCTTTCTGAGCTCAGTTCAGTTGAGAACAGTTCATGTTCCTGTTCTGCTTTTGCGTTTAGTTGTCATGAATACAAGCATTGACATGTGGATATTGAAATCCCCAGTGTGAATAACACAATGTGAAATACTTTGTAAGAATTTTGCACTCAAAGTTTTGCCAAGTAGCGGAACGGGATTATTACCCAGTGACAGATGGAAAGATCCGTGACATCTCCCATATGTTTCTCTGTAGAGCGGTTTTGAAGCTCAAAGTGCTGCCATTGACCATCGCCATCATGGCTCCTCCCAACTCCGAACTTGTTAAAAAATTGGCAAAAAAAAGGAGGAGTGTGAGTAGAATTGAGTATGAATATGACACCTAGAAGTTTTATCAATACCAAATACGCAAACATTGGCGGTATAGTTGGAGTTTGTCCTTGGCATTTTAAATCCACAGGCTCTGTAGGACTTCAGGAAGGAGCATGGTCATTTGGCAAACTGAAACAAAAGCAATTTGGATGAGATCTATGAAATACTGTTTGGGATACCAGGCTATCCCAATCCACCCAATGCATCCTTGATAAACTGAGTAAGGTTTTTGGAGTGTACTTGGTCAGATGGTATTTTGAATTGGACTAGTACTTCACAAGAACAGGCAAGGACTCATATGAATAAACACCAGAACCTGTCACTCAGTGACCACGCCCCTAATTATGCATAATTGAATAATTAATGAAACAGGTTTGTTATACAATAACTATCTGTCACTGTTGGAGTCAGCCTCTCCTTGAGTCTGGTTACATGTATTCTTCATGCAAAACAGGCTGTTTCAGAGTTGATATTTCTAAAGTTATACACGCTCAAACTTTTGGGAAAGTTATAAATAATCATGTACAAATGTTTTTTTTTTTTTAAATCATGGTTTTGTACAACTTTTCTTAAAACATGAGTTTGTGTAAATCCCAGCACACACAGCTACACACAGCTTGCTGCAAGTGTAATCAGCCACAAGGAGACTCTACCGTACTAATCCGTTTACTTTTACGTGATGATTATATGTTTTGGACACAAGCTCAGAGTACTTACAGTTTATAGATGTAAAGGAATAAATTGAAAAAGCTGATGTAAGCGTAACTGGTAACACGCCACCACCAAACAATATAAACGCAATATAAGTCCATACATAGAGAAATAATATGACTTTTCTGTCATCTGTTGTGACACATACTGATTGAATCAGCATTTGTTGTACAAATAATTGAAGAGAAAAAAAAACTTGTTGGGACATTAGATCTGATTGTTTTGTCCAGATCTCTTGTTAAATCACCCTCTGTCTCTCTCTGTAGGAGGAAGGGAACTCCAGGTTTTACTGCGAGCTGTGTGATAAGCAGTACGTGAGGCACCAGCAGTACGACAACCACATCAACTCCTACGACCACCACCACAAGCAGGTGAGTCAGTCCGCCTTAACAAGGCACCCGGAGGTCTGCTTTATCCTGCCACACAACACCTTAAACCCTCCTCGCCAAGGTCATGGATTTATTACATCCCGGTGCCACAGCACTCGACTCTGGTTTCAGACACACAACACAACACACAGTGCGGTTAACAAAATCCCACCAACACACGACAATATCCCTTCTCATGACCGCCGCGACTGGAAACTGCAGCACTTCTCCTGATTGATTTTATGACAGAAGTGAAAGCTGCATTATGGTGGTATTTGTTACTGACATATTGACACAGCAGAGCCGAGCACTCGCCTGTTTCCTAGACTGTGATAATGTCAGTAACGATGCTTAAGCTCACTGTGTCATTCCATACATTTGTTTGTTACCTGAGGTCCTGATCCACACGTTTGAACACATCAAATGTAATAAATGAATTTTTTACTTTTAATATCATCATTAATATCGGAGTCATAGTTATAGACTAAATATGAGTTAGAAGTGCAGACCTCTGGCTTTAAAGGTACAGGGATTAAAACCAGTCCCATATTTTCAGGGGCTGAAAAGGGATTGGACTTGAAAGCAGTTTCTTGGACAGGTGTGCGACATGCCTTCATTATGTATTTATGAGATAAGCAGGGAAGAGGCCTGGAGTTGATTTCCATTAGCAACCTGTGTTTGAAGAAGCTCTCAATGCAGCAGAAACTCCCACGTTTAAGAGGCGTACACACAGGAAGAGACCGGCAGTGATGTGGGAGGAAAAACCTTAAATGACTCACAGTGGGCAGGTACAAAGTTGAACTAATCTCAGCTTTGAGGTGACGACCAACGACAGTGAAAGGTACGGTTGATTAACACAAACATAGAGTGCCCCAGACCTGAAGGAAACACCGTCCCCGACTTTGGTTCCCACCACTAAATTCACTGTGATGATGGTAAACTAAAGTGGATGACTGATGTCTTTCGTTTACGAGAAGAACTAGCTCTGTACTTATGGTAGACAATATGTTTTATGTTCTGCTTGTTTCTGCGTAAACGTTTGAAGTGGGAAGTACACAGAGGAAGAGGGTTACCTAGGCAACCAGAACCTGGAGAGCCCACTAGTGACCAATTGTCAGTTACAAAATGATGCAACAAGCGAATCATTTTATATGAGGATGGGTCTTTAGGCTGCAACAACAGCATTGTTCTTAGATAGATAGTTTACAGCTGTCAATGATTTTGTAGAACTCTACGAAAAAAAAATTCTGTTGGTCAAAACGACCACAGAATTTATTTCTAAGGGTTTGTCCTCTGAATTTGGAGAAGAAACTATCTAAAAAAAAAAAAGAAAAAAAAAAGGAAGGTTTCTTTTATTGAATTTTTTGGTTTAAAAATACTCTAAACCAAATAATGGTTGTTTCTCCATTTTTTGTGTTTGGTTTCAAAAGCAAACATGAAATACCAAAAAAATAGCAAAGACCATAGATAGACAGACTTTATTGATCCTGTGGGAAACTTAATATCCAGTACACAACATTACACAGACAGGAATGGTTCCCCCTGTTTGTGTAACGATGCTACTAAGTTTAAAAAAAAAAAGAAAAAAAGTGTATACCGGTAAAACATATATACATTGTATACAGTATATGCATATGAAAATGTATGTGCACATATGCAAAATCGCATATATGTGTAAACACGCAACACACAAATATTGGACCCTTTTATATATATATATATATATATATATATATATTTGAAGCAGTTACAGTCAAGAGTCATATCAGAATTTGTGAAAGACTTAATCTGTGTTCCCGTTTTCTTCGTCCATCCATTAACAGTTGTTTTCCACATAATAGGATTTAAAATGGTGATATACTATGTTGGTCTAATAATGAAAAATACGTCGATTGTTATGCAGGAGATTTGACTTACAGCTTATTGTAAGAGGAGAAATGGGCAAAAATAATTATAGGAAAAAGGGTCTGATATAGAAATACACGCTACCTTTGCTGATCAAAAGCTGAAAGTATCAACACTGATGGACCTATGAGGATTTTTTTTAAGGGTAAAGATTTAATTAAATCTATGCTAACTGCATCTGCTTAGAAGCAAACAGGGCATCATAATAGGTTAAAATCAAACGCATGTATTGCACAAACAGATTCCTGCTTACCCCCCAAAAATCTGGATATTTTGTCGCACTGCTGCTGCTGCACTCCCTATTTCTCACTTGATTTCTCTCTTTTCAGTTTAATGTAAAACGAGTTCCATAGTGTGGAGATGTGGAAGAAGGCGGCTTTGAGAACTTGCAGCTGTTTGGGTGTTTACAAAATTGAAGGTGCTGGGAGGAACGCTGCAATTATCATTTGTTCACTTGCAAGCAATGAAAGAGGCATAATATTTTTCACAGTTAGCCGCATGTCAGAGTTATTAGGTTTACTTGAGGATGCGGAGCATTTAGGGCATATTGTTCAAGACTGCAACTCTTGCAGGAAATGGATTTTCTAGCTGTAATATTCTCAGGCCTGCATGTGCTCAGCTAAGCTTCCCGTCTTTTGGTTCATGGGTCAGTCACGGTCCCATCTTCTTTTGGAAGTGAAGCAGAAGAGGCAGCATCACTGGCACTTGATGTGCTGGTGTGACAGATGCAGGCTGGGAAAAAACAACCAGTTTATTCCATATTAAAGAGGCGGTATTAATTTGTATTGTATAATTTATACACTGAGGCCTGCAGGTAGTAGGATACGTCATTTGTTGTGTTAGCTCTCAACTCCACCATTGTGGATGAAAGGAAACAATACATGTGAAGGGTAGCTAAGGACTCTCAGCGCTACTTACACTGTTTACATCCACATCAGACGCAGGAACACGAGTCCTTTACCTACAAGATGCATCCTCTCCACGACTCTTTTATTTCAAAGCCTTTGTTCGTTTCAAATCCAAAGCTGCTCTGTCTAATACACAATAGTAACTTACACTAAAAGCCGAGTATTGTGCTTGGGGAACATTGATTTTCCCTTTTAATTCATGGTCAGTGCACTTGATTCATAACAATATCACCATTGGAGAAAAACTGTCCTTTAGAAATGTGACCATGGTTTAT
The DNA here is from genome assembly GCF_022458985.1 of Mugil cephalus. Lineage (NCBI taxonomy): Eukaryota > Metazoa > Chordata > Actinopteri > Mugiliformes > Mugilidae > Mugil > Mugil cephalus. The sequence continues at coordinate 23,174,489 of NC_061782.1, read as the reverse complement.
GGATGAAAATTGGGCACACGCCGAGGGCCTCAATGCACCAGCGACCATTGCTACGGATCCTACTTGAAAAGAATTGACAAAGAAAGTCTGAAAGGTTTAACTGAAAAGGTTGAATTTTTTCCCCCCTCTACTTCTATTGCTACTACTGCTATCTCTAAAAATCTGCAGATGTTAGGAGTGATCGATAGGGCTCGTTCACCACACAACTGCTGCAGTAAGCCTATGATATAATTATAAAAGCTATTTAGTTTGCTAGAGAACGGGGAGGGCCTTTCAAGTGCCTGTGCCCAAGGGCTCATTGTCTCATAATCAGTCCATGCACTGGAGGCTGTTTGACTGATGAATATCTTGACAAACAATATTAAAGGAGTAGTTCCCAACTGGCAGCATATAAAGTGGTTTATCTCACCATTTACCAGCAGTATATATAATATAAATGTTGTTTTAAACCGAGGGGTGGGCAGGACTTTTTCAATCTTGTTACATTACCACTACAAGGACTGGAGGAAATTGCAGGTTGATGAGATGGGGACATCCAAGTCATAATGGGATCAGTGTGTCAGATTCAGGCGGGCAGTGAATTATAGAGTGATTGTGGAAAAAAAGAAAGAAAAAAAAACACGTGAAATGACATTTTATAGACCTTCCTGAAACGCTGTGCAGCTGCTGTGTAATTGTAAAGTTTCATTATGTGCTGCGTTTTCTCAGATCAGATCCACCACTTGCCAGCAACTTCAAGCATCCTGCTGCTACAGAGAGATTAGCCACATTCTGTTTTGACCGTGTCATGCAGTTTGTGGTGTTTTTTTGTTGTTGTTGTTGTTGTTTTTTTTTTTGCTTTGATTACCGTGAGCTTTCCTTGTCATTTCATCCACACCTCACACTGTATATACACCTTCTATGAATTGGAGAGCCCACATAGCTAGCTTTAACAAACCCCACTGCATCTGTCCTCCGGCCTGTCTGCTTTCTATCTGTCTGCCTCTGGGTTTTATCTGTCCGTCTATTTTGGTCTATTTATCTATTTGTCGGGGTTCTCTGCCCGCCTCGCTGTCTGTTTGTCTGTTGTCATCTGTCTGTCTGTGACCCACCGGTACATTATTATTATTATTATTTGTGACACACACACACTCAAAGACTGTATCAGTATCTCTGGTTTGCAGACAGCTTGCAGACGGAGCTCAGTAAGTGAATTAAGCTGGTCTGGACTCTACTAAAGCTGACACTGGCTGACTTAGTAAGCACGCAGAACTGACACACACACAAAACATACGCACAACTTTATACACACAAAACTGATAAGAAAAAGACAATATGGACAGATACACTCACACACAAAGCATATTTAGACACATAATGTTAAAGCCTTTACAACATGGCCTGGGCTTTTAGGTTCTCTTACCTAGGCCTTATCCACGGCTTTCTTCAAGGGTCCTTCAGTACTCTATTTTCTTTAGGTCCCTGAACCTACTCATGTAACGCTGATTACATGTGATTAATTATACATAAATTACTCAGGTCTTCGTCTGCTATATTACAAGTTTTTTTTTTTTTTTTTTTTTAAATCCGCAAATATCAGGCTCTTTAATCAAGCTATTTTTTGTCTGGAATATTTAGGACTGAGAAACACTCCCTGCTCTCTGAACGCAGGGTGAAACCATCAAACCATCAAATCAATTCAATTCAAAAACGCTTCATTTGTCCTTGATGGGCAATTAAAAGGCGCAGAACGCAACAGCATGGACAAAACACACAGGTCATAAAAACACAACGCGTGCAAATTGCAAACGCCGTGACGGTCACTGACTGACAAAGCACTCGGCACTGAAGTGCTACGTGCAGTCAAGTTACAGAGAGGCAAACTGACAGAGCATCAGTGTGATTCTGGAGCAGGGAGGGGTCAGAGTTCAACAACGTCTGTTGTCCAGGTTGCGGTCTGCGGCCTGATGAGAGCTGCTACCCTGAGCAGTTCTGATTGTTCACAAAGAGCAGACAGAGCTCCAACAGACTGTCTAAAGACAAAATGCTTCTTCTTTCTTATTTATGCAGTGGTGTGACGGTGTCTTTTCTACTAATCCTTTTCATGACGTCACTATTGTGGATCAGAAGACTCCACATAAAAAATCTTCTTTTTATAACTGTAATTCATCACACAGTAAAATCAGCATACTCAAATTAACACTGTAAGAGTTGATTTTAACACTTTTAAAGTGTCTGTATGGGTCCACACCTCAGTGTTAATTTAACACTTTTGCGAGTGTTGGTACCTTTACACTAACTCAGTGTAAATTTGACTCTTCTTGTAATTAAATTTAACACTGCCTAACACCAACCAGTGTTTTTTTTTAACACTTTTATGTAGTGTTAGCAATTAACTCTCAGAGGACTATTTCTTAACTACACAAGTGTTACCCCCATAACACTTAAAAGGTGTCAATATAATTATTATATAATCCTACAAAAAATACTTGGAAAATAAACTTTACTAAAATAAAAAGGTAGTCATGTTTGGCAGTTCAAACACATTTATTTTCAAACTTGCACCACAAATATTAGAACATGCAACAGTAAGGCAAAATGTATGTATGTAGTGTTAGCACCACTTTAGCACGCAAGCTAGCAACTCCGAACCATTAGCATCATCTTATCACGTTTTATATCTTTGGTTACAAAGTGCATGACTCGTCTCACTCAGACAAAACGTCAAGCCAAACGTACCGTTTACTGCCGTTACTCACTTTCTATGTTACAGTGAGGCCAGGCATGCATGCTAACCATGCTAACCATGCTAACCTCTAGCTCATTGAGCAGGTGTTCGGGTGGTTGGTAACAGCGCGACGAGTAAAGTTTCCGTGGCTCACCGCTGCAAAATGACTTTGGGTGCCCGAAGATATATAGATAACTCTTTGCGCCCTTTTCTTAGATTATTAACTCCACATAACTATGATTCACCTTCAATGTCAAGACACTGAGTCTTAGCAGATAAGAGATTTTGGTCCAAAACGTTGGCCTCAGAGTAGGACAAAGGACAGGCTGCTGTTCTGAGTCACAGGGATACACGCTGACATCTCTTCTTCCTCACAGCCAGTACTATCACCTCTGCTACTACTACCAGTATTACTAATGGGAACAACTGTGTTTGTCCTCCAGCGCCTGAAGGAGCTGAAACAGAGGGAGTTTTACAGAGCGCTGTCCTGCAGGAGGCAGAGGAGGCGCAGGGAGGAGAGGCGAGAGGAGAGAGTCCTGAGGAGACTCCATCAGCATGAAGAGAGGAGGACAGGAGAAAGGTGAGTAGCGTCCATCCCGTCTGTTTAGTTTGTTTTAAACCTTTTTGTTTTGCTCCTGCTGCAACAAGCACATCTTACATTTACATCTTATGCAACAAACCAGCTTCTCTAACATTGAAACGATGACATTTGACGTGTTTACATTAAGGCTGTATTAAATGTGAGGCATTGCTTGTAATGACAAACCTTAAGACTCACCAGCTGACTCGGCTATGTAATAGTGATAATCTTAGCTCCTTTATTATGTTGACTTTATGGCCTCTGTACACTACTCACTTAGGATCAAACAGGAGCTGGGGAACATAAAGGAGTTTTGTGAGACTCACATTCATTATATCACCAGAAACACAACTTCAAATGAATGCTAATGTAGCTTTGTATCTTCTGGAAGTGTAGACACACAAGTAATGTGTATCTGGACATAAGGAAAATCACTTATAGCAGCTAGAGTCTCCACTCCACTTCGGATTTGATGTGATCTCACAGCAGGGAAATCACATGTGTAATTCATATGGAAATGCTCTTTGTTCTCTGAGACGTGTCACATGTTCAAATGAGCGATGGAATACATTCCTTATTGAGAATCTAAATCTAATGAACGCACACAAAACAAAACAAGGTATAAAAATATTATAAAAAATATAGAGAAAAAATACAATGTAAACACACAAAACGGACAATTAAATCACTACAAGATGGTTAAATAATCAATAATTAAATAAAAATGAACAAAATAGAATGGCAAAGAAACACGTATGTAACTGAAACAATATGCGATATCATAAACAAAACCGTGATGACGAACAGACAAGATGAAAACAAAGAGATGCAAAACGACCGCAAGAAGACAGAACGGCCACCAACACGCTTTAAACAACTAAAAGAGTAAAGACAAAGACATACAAAATGAACACAAAAACTCTCTCAAAAGAATAAAACTGACCACATATAGACACAAAATGTCCACGAATAGATGATGCAAAGATGCAGAATAGATGCTAAAACCACTAAAAACATACAATGACCAACACTAAACTGCAACTAAAATTATTAACAAAAAGGAGCTCAAGATGATGACAAATTATGAAATGGCCAACACAACAGAATACAAACAGACAACAGACACAAAAACTCAAGGAGTTGTAAAATAATGGATAAAGACTAACAATAGCCACGGAGACTAATTTAACAAACGAAAAATGATGACAAAGATGAACAACATTACCTCAAAGAGACTTTAAATGACCACTAAAAGACCACAAAAACTGAAACTGAAAATTATTGGAAAAAAGACTAGTGTGTAATCTGTTATAGGATCACGTTTGTGTTTGTCTCTGCTCCTGTTACAGCTGTGAGAGAAATCTGTGTGCTGGTGGAAAGCTCTGACATCAGGGACTTTCAAGTGGGCTGCCAAACATTGTTCATCTCACGTTGAGCTTGTCTTAAAAAAAAAAAGAAAAAAGAGAAATTCTGTACGACAAACGTTAAAGAAACGTAAAGGTCCAGAAACAGGCGTGCGTGTGCACTTGGCTGCGTCTCACTGATGACGGTTCATCTGGCGGGCTACCACAAATAGAAACTGGTTACTCTAAATCCAAATACAATAGCACATGAATGCACAATTTGAGCTCAAAGTTATAAGTCACAACCTGACAACGCCCACGCAAAGACAGCCCAAGCCTCTGCCAGAAAATAGTCCCCGAAGACACGATCAAACATCATCGAGTTATGAATCCAGGCATGAAAGTTTTCAACTGAATCACAACTTGAACTGACTGACATGGTTTTTTTTTTGTTTGTTTCTCAGGATTGTACATGAGTAAAAATAAATCAGTGAAGACAGATCGCTAACGAGCTCCTTGGTTACTATGAGTGTTGGCACAGCAACCAGCTAAATGCATCTTGTCGTGCTTAATGGGGATTTTCAGCACGTTTGAAGTGTTTTTGTCCAATCACGGTGTTCTGAGGAACCCACTCGCTGCACAGAAACAAAGTCGTGTATCAGTATCGGTTGTCGTCGTCATTTTCAGATTTACAACAATGCAGTTTAGCTCCTGGCACAAAGAGAGAAAGAGGAAAAGCGTGGTCAAATTGATTTTCAGCTGGATTTCAGCTCTACTCTCCTCTTGTCCACCTCGCCTCTTATCTCCTTGTTTTCTTTGCACATTTTCTCGTTTCTTCTTCTTCGTATGATTCTGTTTCCTCCTCTTCCTTTCGTCCTGTCCCCTCTGACTTTATTCCTTTCTCCTCCACATTGCTCCTTTTCTGTAATTTCTTCCTCTTAACTTTTCATCCTTTTTGCCTTTCTTTTTCTCCTGTCTACTCCTTTTATTTCCTTTCTTTCCTCTTTTATATATTCTAGGTCCACCCCACTTTCTCTCCTTTCTCATCCTCCCCTTTCTTGCTTCAACCCTTTCCCTTTCCTCCTTTTCCTTCTTCCTGTTTTCTCCTCTCCTCTCACTCATCCCTTCTTCCTTTCATTGCCTTGGCTCCACCTCTCTTCTCCTATTGATTTCTGTCCTGTTATCCTCTTCCCTCTTGCTTTCTACTTCTTTTAACGTTTCCTATCCTCCTCTCTTCTTCTCTCCACAGTGCTCCAGGTTCTGGGCCCATGTTCCGGTCCACCACCGTGGCAGTCGACCCAGCAAGTCAGAGCCAACCAAACTTTGTGCAGAACTGGGCTGATCTCCGTCCCAACAGCTCCTCTCTGGCAACAAGTAAAAGCTCCTTTCCTCTTAAAACCCATGTACTCTGCTTTTTGAATAGTTTCTGAGTGTGTGTTTGGTTTTGGTGATGAGGATGATCACACTGGATATCCAGGGATTGGGCAGAGTGTGGCGTGCTGCAGAAAACTCTTTCTCAGCAGCAAGCGTTTGTGCAATAAAATGAACAGCTCTGAAATATGTGCACAAGATGCAAAAATGCACACACAAAGAAAAGGTTATAGTTTGGGGAAGAAGTGGTGCACAACATAACAACGGCTACTTGTTCTGGGCAATTATACACTGAATGAAATATTGCTTTAGGGTCTGAGTAGAAGTAGCATTTGTAACAGCAGAATTTCAAATCCAAAACAATTGATATAAGTGAAACTGCAGCGATCAGCAGAACTGCTGTAATAAAATTCCTGCTGTTGACTGACAGCAAACTATCTTGACAGCGCTGACCTTTGTGAAAACTGTAGATTTAAAGAGCATCATACCATGTAACCATGCTCTACTGGAGTCTCTGCTGCTTTAGTATAAGTATAACACTTTGACATGTGGAGCTAGGCCGAACCAAACCCTGTGATTAAATGCCACTTTTACAACTATACCATGTTTTATTTCATTATTTCTACTTTAGTTTGTGAGAAGTTTCTTTTCAAATTCTCCTTCGGTCTCACTTAAAACACCAGAAACAGACCAGTTTCCAGTCAAAGTGGCCTAAAGAATCAGTGTCTGTGAACTTAAGTCATCCCAAAGATCCCTTTTGTTCAGTCCCCAGATGGTCAGTCTAAAACTTTGCCCTCTATCTCCTAAAACGAACCTTGGAATTAAAGGCCACTTCTTCTAAAATACCATTTTAATTTCACTGCTGTGACTTGTGGTAAATTACTTTTCAAACTGTGTTAAAGAAAACTGAGCCAAACTCCTGTCCTGATACAAATGAGACTAAAAACTGTTTAAAATAAAGCTGGAGACTCCACATGTCAAACACAGCCCAAAGAATCAAACAGTTTCCAGTCAAGGTGACCAGAATTATCATCTTCTGTTCCCCCAAGACGTCCTAAAGATCTTTACTGACTAGTCCTGAACCGAGATGACAGCTTCACCAAAACTTTGCCCTCCATCTCCTAACAAGAGTACGACACTACTTTAATTTGTGGTGAATTACTTTTCAAATTAAGACATACAAAAAAAAACTGCACTTGATTGCTAGATTGTTTTTTTCCTCTGTCATATTCTCCAAAATGACTGTGAAATTGAATCAACACTTCATCTGAAGTGAAGCTTTCTGCAGGGAGACATTTTTGTGGGAGTGCTGTAAATCAGATTCACACATATGTGTAAGTGTACATAAATGCTTATCTGTGAATATGCAGTTGTAAGAACGAGTTTGGAGAAACGCTTTCCAGTTAAACTTGTCATTCAGTGCGAATTTGTTCTGAATCAGGAGGTGATATCTGCTCCCTTCAGTCCCGTCAGTACAAGGTGAGAACATAAAGATGACTTAAAGAAATACACTAGACAGTGCTTTATATGGAATTTGGCAGCTGCTTTTTTGTGTTTTCAAAGTAACAATCAATTGTCACACTTCTGCCTTTTATGAAAATACATCTGCTGCATACTTCAGAAAGTTTTCTTTTCTCATTTTAAAGTTGATACTGAAAGGTTCGACAGCTCCATTTGAAATCAGCCCTTTGTGAGTGCTAAATGCATTTTCACATTTATTTCTCATTCATTTCAAGACCTCTAAAACTAAATATTTAATAACTAGGGTCTGTACTGTGAGGTGGACGACACATTATGGATTACTCTCCAAGTTATGAGTCATCCTAAAACCTGCACTCAAGAAATAATAGCCTGAACCATTCACCTTACTGATGTACACTGATGAACGTCTGACAGCATGCTGTCCTCAGTAAAGGTTGTACAAAAATGGATATTACATGTTATTAAAAAAAATAAGATCAAAGGTTTTATCCCATTTCTAAGTGAGACACGCATTCAACTCTGTGCTTATGGTTTTCTTAAGTCCATCCTACACCCATAAATCACAGTCAGACGTGTTAAAAGCAACAAAAGAGCATTGGTGAGGAGCCAGAACACTGAATAAATGCATAAGAAGCTTACAGTAGGGGAAGTCTTAAAAATGAATGCCATTCTTGTACATGTATCCCTTCTTACACCATTCTTTATAGTCAGGTTAGGAAGATAATCCTGTTATTTTTGCATGTAAATGCCACTGTAATCCTTATTGCTCTTTCCTCAATCTAGAGCCTCAGACGTCGCTGATCCAGCCCTTCCTTCCCCTGGACCCTGCACTGGAAACCCGACTCCTGAGCAACACACAGTGGGAGTATGATCAAATGGATGTCAGCAACGCTACAACTGCTGCTGCTGAATCCTGCATCCTCGACAAGACGCATGTGAGCTACAAGCCGCTGCCAGCCATTACATCTAAAAATGACAACAGAAATAACAACTCTACCAAAACCAGCCCCTTTAACAAGACCCCTTGGGCTCATCACTATTTAAACAAACCCAGCGCTCCCAATAACGTCCCAACAAATGCCAGCAATGCCACACCTAATGGCTCCATTTTCAACAAAACCATTGTGACCAGCATCTGTGACAGCTCCACCGCTGCCACCATCACTAACAACAGAGTCCGTCCCGTGTCCTTCTCACTGCCCAAAAGGAGCTGTGTCCTTCTCCACCAATCAGCTGCCGTGTTCATTCAAGGCTCTGGGCCATCAGGGAAGCTGGACACGGTACAAGAAAGAGCCAAAAATCTGGGAGAGAAATCCCCAGATCAGCAGCTCAAATCTCCAGAATCTGCAGACGTGGATGTTGTTACTATAGATCACTGGGATACTGGAAACCAGTGCAGTGTGGACAGTAAAAGTGCAATCCAGAACTCTGAGGCTGGAGTCATTATGTCTACAGAGAAGGGGACTGTGGGACTCTCTGGGACTGGAGCCCACTTTTCTTCATGTAATCTCAATGCAATCGGAGTTGTGGACTCAGTTTCCAGTGGGAATGGAGCCCACCTCTCCGTGTGTAATGACAACGGGACTGGAGCCCGAGTCGGCCGCGAAAGTGGGACTGGAACTCATGATTATTTAAACAGTGGGACACCAGGACAGGTTTCTAACAGTGTAAGCACAGATTCAGTTTGCAGAGACAGCAAGGCTGAGATCCATGAGGTTGTGGATGACACAAAATTAAATCCTTTCCAAGAAGTTAAGGATCTGCTTTGTCCTGCTACAAACGACACTGAAAGCTCTCATTCTGTTTTATATGAGTCTTCATGTCAAACACAGCCCAAAGAATCAAACTCGTCTCAGTCAAAGTGGCCTAAAGAATCACCTCCTGCACCCCCAAGTCGTCCCAAAGAGCCATTTTATCGAGTCCTGAGCCGAGATGGCAGCAGGGTTCTCCTCTGGCCAACGGAGATGGTCAGCTACACCAAAACTTCACCCCCAATCTCCTACAGCGTCAACCCTCTACTGTACGACTTCAGAGCACATAACAAGGCCAAGGAAGGGGGCGAAGAAAAGAAAGGAGGGCTAGAAGATGGCAGGGAGAGAATAAAGCCATCTGTGATCAAACAGCCCAACTGCCAACAGAGGCAGGAAGATATGGAGAGAGGGAGGGAGGTGAAGATAGATGAAAGGGAAGAAGAGGATGAAGGAGGACAGGCAGGAAATCCTATGGAACTTGTAGCCCATTGTAGCAGCAGCGACGCAGTTCTGGATCGCTCCAGCTGCCACAATGAAAGCGCTTTAAAATTTGTTCCCGTCTCAGCAGAATGCCACCATGCACCGACGGTAGGCCTTCAAAAAACAGGGAGGAGGAGGAGGAGGAAGAGGAGAGGAGGGGTGAGGCGAGGAATGAGAAAGAGGGGGAGAAGGAAAAGAGGAGAAGACGCAGATAGAAAGAACTTAGAAAGGGGACGAAGGATAATAAGTACTCTTTGTGTGAATCAGATGTTTGAAGGGAGAGAAGAGAGGCTGAAAAGACAGGGCACTGTAAAGGAGGACAGGAGAGAAAAAGGCCTATTAAGTAATCTTGCGGCACATCGGCTGGTAGGAGGGAAAGAAAAGAGGATGACGGGAGAGGAAAGAAGGATAAGAGGAGATCAGACGGAGCGAGAGAGGGCAGGTAGAAATGACGGGAAGAGAGGAGAGCTATTAAGTAATCTTCCTGTGAATCGTTGTAATCGGTGTAACCAGCTGTGTGTGCAGGTGAAAAGGGAGGCCAGCCAGCATCAATCCCAGCAATCAGTCTCCGGGTGGGGCCAGGGGCTCAGAAAGCTCCTCTGCAGGGGTGCAGCATGTAACTCGGTGATTAGCCCTGTCCCTGGGTCTGTTATAGAGATGCCACGCTGTCCTGCAATTACAGCCGACCCTGCTCAGAACGACAAAGAGGCGGGAGAGATGCACAAAAATACACATGTAGGGATGAAGGAAGGGCAGGGAGATGAGGAGCAAAGGAATCTGAGGAACACAGAGATAAGAGGCGCTCAGGATGCTAAAGAAAACGTGTGCAACCTAGCGATTAATGGAGTTCCTTTTCCCTGCCGAGACGCACCGCGGCAGCCAGAAATTTGTCTTATTCCTAAACCTCGCAGAGAAACAACATGTGATCCAGCGATTAGCCTTGTCCCTGCTCCCTTCAGAGAAACAGCATGCAGTCAAAGACAAACAATACCTGCAGGACACATCAATCCAGTGTTAGGCTCGGCCCCACGCTGCGCCGCACAACAGACGGTAACAGAACCGAGAATCAGATCGGCCTGCGCAGACACGAGCCTAACTGGTTCAGCGCTTTCAGAGGAGACAGCGTTGAAGGGAGCAGCAACGACCGGCAAAAGGAAGAGCGCGTCGCCGGAGGCTGCAGCGACTCCGAGGAAGAAACGGAAAAGGGGAAGGAGACAGACGAGGAAGGTTGTCAGTGTTTGCTTTGGTTTGACCTCTGACCTCAACCAGGGTCTCACAGAGGCACCTGAACTTAACAGCTGCGAAAAACGGCTGCTTTCAGTCAACGCTCTTGAGCCCAGTCCGGAGAACAAAAGCACCAACTGGAGGACAAAATACTCTCTGAGTTGTGACTCAAGTAACAGGGAGGGAACGTTCAGCTGTAACACCACTGACAAACTCCATTACTGCTGCTGTGATGACAGCGAAAGCAGCGATGCTAACACTAATGACTACAGCCAGGCTCCCTGTAGTCCCTCCGGAGGTGATGGAGAGGTTAAGTGCTGGGCAGAGGAACCGTTCGGTGACTGTCACACCTTCAACACGCCGAGCGACCAGAGTCAAGGTGATGGAAAGTGTAACAAGGAGGACGGACATGATGATTCTGCCATCTGCAGCGACAATCCCTCAAATAAGAATGACAAACACGATCGGCGGCGTGACAAAGACGAGGATCACTGTCACGCACACGCGGCTGAACTCCCCTCAGCTAAGGATAAACCTGCATGGAGTTCAACGAAAGACTTGTTTACCTGTAGCACTGATGACACACATGCTGACCGCTGTCAACGGGAAAACGAGCACACAGCAGCTCACGGCCTCTGTGACTCCAAAGCCAGCGCAACGTTCCACGACCAAATAAAGAACCACGACCAAATAAAGAACAAAAGCGACCACGGTGAAGAGGGAAAAACCAAACCGCTGGGCCACATCCAGCAACAAGACAGCCTCTCTGATTGTGGTGTCCGTCAGAGTGACGGCGCTGATGTTGACAGCGGTCAGTGGGATTGTTGTGACAGTAATCATGTCGTTGATTGTAATGACTGTGGTAATGCTGGTGATCACAGTCGCACCAGAAACGAAGATGCTGCAGTTACGACTGCGCAGAGGACGGACGAAAGGGGCGTGGAGAAGGAGAGGAAGGGGGAGGAGGAGCAGGAGAAACAGATGGAGAGGAAACATTTAAAAGAGGAGTGGGAGAAGGAGTGGGTGAGGAAGAAAGAGAAGGAGGAGAAAGAGAGAAGGAAGGAGATAGATTTTGAATATTTCTATCCTGAGAAGAGGCCTTGCTTTCCTCATCACCTCCCTCCACCATGCATCCCTCTCCACGCTCCTCTCCTCCTGCCCCCATCCCTCTCCTCCTCCTCCTCCTCTTCCTTCTCCTTCCATCACACCATCGTCCAGCACCACCTCTCGCTGCTCCCTCCTCCGTCACACCTCCCCGTCACCTCCTACCCTCACCTTCTTCACTCTTTCAGCCCGCATCTCTCGCCTCTCACTCTTAACCCGCCTCCTGCTCCTCCTCCTCCACCTCCTCCTCCTCCCCATCTTCCTCCCCCGTTCTACGCTTCTTCCCCTATCCCTCTCATGGACACCCCTGGTCCATATCCCTTGGCGGCAGCATTTCATCCTGTGCAGGGTCACCACCCGTCTCTGTACCCTGCTCCACATCCAGCAGTCTTGCCGCTACAGGTGTTGTTCTGAAGGCAAGATTCGTGAAAGGTGCATTTTCTTATTTACAAAGAATAAGTTATCCGCTGGATGAAAGCAGCTTTTTAGTGTCATCGCATGCAAGGGTGGAATGAAGGGGATGCATTTTTCAGGAACACTTAAGTAGAAAAACTAAACTTATCTATCTCGAAGCCAAACCTCTGACAACCTCATCAGCCCGCCCAAACACGGCACTGATTCACATGTGAAAAAAACAAAAAAAGACAGCTAATTATCTTCATCAGACGCAATCCTGCTCAAAATGAGCCTCAGGTGTGCAGCCAGCGGGATCGTGCTGGGGATACACAGCTGGGCTCGTTTCCCTCGGCACAAATCAGTCAACGCTTCTGTTCTGCATTTTTAAACCAATGATTTCCTTCTTTTTTTTTTTACTACTTTAAAGGACAGATTCAACTGTTTACACCGTTACGTATCTTCCGTCTGTGATAATAAATGCAGGATGAGAGCTTTGACTTCAGTTAGGAAACGTTCTCGGCCGAGAGACGACAACCTGTCCAAATTTATGATTTCTGAAAGGTTGAAACACAATCAAGGGTTTCCCGCCTAGAGCTGATATTAATATTAAACACAATATTTCTGCTGCTTCAAGGGCAGAATAATTCAAACATTTCATTACTTAACTAATCTGAAACAAGAAATGTTTATATGAGTCAGGCTATATCAGTGTAACACTACATTCATTTAAAATCTCAAAGGAAAAAGTAGGAAAAAGACGACTTCCTGTCATTATCTTATAAACTCTAAGTCAGCTGCAACAAGCCTTGTAAGCAGCTGGAGTAAATAGACTGAAATATTAAAGGGGAACATGAGGGCCTTTCACAAAATGTCAGAAATTGCTAAACCAATCAGAGCCACAAATTCAACTCCACAGCACTTAAGTGATGTGCATGATTTGATTGGTCCAACTTTCGTTCATCTGAGTTTGAAAGAAGTTTGAAAGAAGACAGCGCAGAGGATAAAAAAGATCAAATCTTTTGCTTCTGCTGCAACAATTTGCAAAACAAAACTGTGTCCATCTTTGTAGACAAGGCCAGCATAGCAATAGCTGACATGTCCAGGGTGTGCAAACACAAGAGGGCAGAGATAATGGATATGTGCTCACTAGCCAGTCATGGAGCAGGAAATGTTCTGGTTCTGGCATGATGTGAACGCAGCAGAAGCTCTGCATTAGAGCAGATGATTTTATTGTACTGCTGACTACAATTCTAAAAGATGAGCCATTTAGGTTTAACGTACAAAGAAAGAAAGCAGACTATGAGAATTTACACAAAGCAAATAAAGCTTTAGAAAGGACATTTTCTTGGCTTCTGTATCTTAACACATATGAGCTGCAGACTTCAGCATCAGCCTAGGTGATTGGTAGAAAATCTTCTCATTGAAAAAGAAACATTATTTAAAAAAACACACACACACGCAAAACTACACAGATTTGCTGTAAACTGGCAGAAAAATGCAAACGATAAATATTACAGTTGGATCCTGCATACTGTTAGTTTGTTGAACCTGCATAAAAGAGCAGCTGATGCTGACATTAGAGTGTAAATTGGTATCCTAGCCTCTTGTGCAGCGTGTCAGTATGTCTAATGCTGAACGTCAAGAGGAAATGTTAAGTTTAGAAATAAGCCTCTGCTCTTTGATTCTGATGAACTCACTCCAGCGTCTGACCTTTACACTTGACGTTTTAGATCGTTGATTTTCTGCCATCTCCCTCCGCCGCAGCCGCACTAAAAATATCCCAAAGTGGCGGATAACTTTACATTTAGTGACTCACCCATTTAGGCCAAAACACACAGTGATTGATTCAGCACGCTTTGTGACACACTCGACTTCAGCAGAGCTCGGTCCCGCCGAGACTGAGAGCGGCGATGAAATGTGGGAAGATGTGAGCCTTTGATTGTCAGGCAATCACAAAACAAGCATTTTTTGATTAAAGCCCCCCGCCCCCCACCCCTTGTCATTCATTGGCTGCTTGTTGCAGTTTGACAGGTGATTTTCCACTCTGTGGTCCGTGGCAAAATAACTCAAGTGCAGTCGCATCCTTTCATTCAAATGCTGAAAGTTCAAAACGTTTTATTCTCTGTGAATAGCCTCCCTCAGGTGGATTTTTCCTTTAAAGCTCAAGGGTTATGACAAAGCCCCATGCAAAGTAAGGAGAAATCCATCGCAATTAAGAAAATGTGACTGCACGGCATCTTTATAAATCTTGCCACGTGACACTGAGACTTTCAGAGGTGTGAATGCTAGGTAGGTAGGTGGAAGCAGCGACAAGGGAAGAGCACAGTGACACCCACACTTACTGACGCATTGTTTTCCTCAGACGTTTTCTCTGAAATGGAACATCTGGTTGCGATAGCTTTGGGGTATCTCTGGCAGCACCTTTTCCATCTCACACACCGTGTAGATTAATTGTGGTGCAGGCAGCAATAACAAACAAGTAAGAAAATACACATTAAAATTCAACTACTACAATTACTGTGGGCGGATCACCATCCTTATTCTCACCAGTATCTGTGGCCAAATTAAAATATATTGTCTCCAGCAGGCATCCTGTGTGATCTTTACATATTTCGCTTGCAATCTCTCTCTCCCAGAGGTCTTTGACTGCTTCCTCGCCACTTGCTCTCCCGTGCGTTGGCGACACGTGGCGTCCACGTTGACGTAAATACAGTTTATTAAGTGTCACGAAACTTTTCCTCCAAGAAAGCATTATTAGCTGTGGTGACGACACTCCTCGTAGCTGAAGTTTGTAACCTCACGTTCTCCCGGAACGCAGGTTTTTATTTATTATTGTGATAAACAGTGTATATTAGAGAATACAAAAGAAGAAGAAGCTGTTATTAGATGTATTTTTGTAGAGAACCCTCAGTTGAATGAGGTTTTTGTATTATGTACTCCGATGCTATTTTAGCTAGTAAATGAACCTCACACCTGTTTCATTTCGCCTCTTGCTGTTCTGATCTCCAATAAATGAGTTTAAAATGCCATAATTGAGCTTCTTCAGAATGCAGTTTTTACCTGTTTTGTCAAGGAAATGTCTTAAACGAATATTTAGCAGATATATTTGTGTGTGTGTATGTGATCTTATTTCAGCGAACTGATATCCACAGATATTATCCCAGCTAACATAATAGATCTAGTAAATCCCTTGAGAAAAACAAATTACTCTGAACATGGAAATAAATCAGTAGACTTGATATCGGAGTGTCTTGTTGTCATTGTTTTCCTATTTTGTCCTTTTGACTTGCTTTTGTTAAAAAAAAAACTCTATTATCAAAGGAAGAAATGTGTGAATCGATACCTTATACCGCCACACTCCTGTAATTTCCCCTGCGTGTGAAATAATAAAAGTGTGAGACGTTAAAAGACAAAAAGACTATGGAGCTCATTCAGAGAATATTTTAATCACTTTTCAAAGCGGAAGAGAAAAGAAGACGCATCTGAGATCACACTATTCCCCTGGCTGATGGGATGCCTGCCTGCTTTGTGTGTAAATGTGTGTGTGTGTGTGAATGTCCATGAGGCCCCTCTGACAGCTGGGACCATCATGCTCAATGACTAAAATAGCGTCACAAGTCAACATGTTCAACACCTGGGGCTGTGTGAGCATGTGTGTGTTACATGTGCACAGTGTTTCCAACTGTGCGTGTGCGTGTGTTTAAGATATGGAAGTAACAAATGCACCGAGTGTGACGAGTCAAGTTCAGCGTCATTACCAAATCAGTGGTTCTCTGTAATTTGCTTCGGTGACCTTTAAAAACCAACAAAAAAGAAAAGCTCCTGACATTAAAACCTGACTGTATGGAATTAGTTTCAGAAAGCGTGTGTGATCCTTCGGCCCTGAACGCAGCCTCCTCCTCTCGGTCTCTGTGATTCCACTTTTCACCGCACAATTTCCAGAAAGGTTGATGGATGTCTCGACTCAGGCAGGCACTTTATGGCAAATGAGTTAATAGACTCGTCGGGCAGTGCATCACGGTTCTTTGCTTCGACCACAGAAACTACTCAACAATGTGTTAAGAAAACCTCAGTAGTGGCTTATTGTGCTGTTCGCCACAGACAAAGCTCTTCAGAAACAAGTCCATTAATGAGCCATTGTGGCTGTTGTCACTCTCCCCGGGCTTAACGAGAAACAAAATATGTTGAAAAATTGATGATATTTTCATACAAAAATAACTTTAGAATGATTTATGTAGAAGAAGCCCCAGAAGGAAGACAGAAGCAGAGACACATCACCAAGAATTTGCAGACAGAGAAGCCAGTGTAGAGGATTAATGTGATGTTTTATTAGAAATACACAGAAAATTGCTTGTTTTTCCTCAGCTGAACACAGTTTCACTGTGTGCACAATCCTGGACATGTACAGTAAAGATGTGGCCGAATGCTCCATTCCTCCTTAAAAGTGCTGGAATAAAAGCTCTAGTGTTCAGTATTCCTGCACTAATTTGTGAAAAGAGAAAAAAAATTCTTGCTTACTCTGCAAAGCTTTTCTAAAACTGCCGGGACAAGGAATACAGAATACCATCTCTGAACGCACAACACGTCCAACCTTGAAGAAGATAGGCTACAGCAGCAGAAGACCACACCGGGTGCCACTGCTGTCAGCTAAGAACAGGAAACTGAGACTACAGTTCACACAACCTCACCAACACTGGACAATAAAAGACTGGAAAAACGTTGCCTGGTCTGATGAGTCTCGATTTCAGCTCCAACATTCAGATGGCAGGGTCAGAATTTGGTATAAACAACATGAAAGCATGGATCCATCCTGCCTTGTATCAACAGTTCCGGCTGCTGGTGGTGGTGTAATGGTGTGGGGGATATTTTCTTGGCACACTTTGGGCCCTTAGTACAAACTGAACATGGTTTAAACGCCACAGCCTACCTGAGTATTGTTGCTGACCATGTCCATCCCTTTATGACCACAGTGTACCATCTTCTGACGGCTACTTCCAGCAGGATAATGCACCATGTCACAAAGCTCATATCATCTCAAACTGGTTTCTTGAACATGACAATGAGTTCACTGTACTCCAATGGCCTCCACAGTCACCACATCTCAATCCAATAGACCATCACCTTTGGGATGTGGTGGAACAGGAGACTCTCATCATAGACGTGCAGCCGACAAATCTGCAGCAACTGTGTGATATTATCATGTTAATATGGACCAAAATCTCTGAGGAATGTTTCCAACACCTTGTTGGAAGTATGCTACAAAGAATTAAGCCCATTCAGAAGGCAAAAAGGGGTCCAACCTATTATTAGCAGTGTGTACCTAAAGTGACCGATGAGTGTATGTGTATATATTTATATATATATGTATATATAATATCAGATGTACTGTTTTATTTTGCATCCATGTAAACAGTTAAATTGTAATCTGATCGGAAGGATTTATGAGACTCAAAATGAAGTTGTATTGACCATGCAAACTTATATTATCTGAGGCCATTGCTCCACACTGTACATGAACAAAATTAAAAGAAGGGCACTGACTGAAGAGTAGAGGATGGAAACAAATACCAGGATGATCATCGTAAAGACTACATGGTGGCTGACCCCTGAGCGACAGCACAGACTGCACAGCAAAACAAATACAAACCTCTGAGATGAAAGTAGAAGTGTTTGAACATGTGTGGCTCTCGCAGTGAAACTGTGCTCCATGGAGGGAGACCCAGGAATCCCCTCTTTTGAAAGTGAAACATAAAAAAGTTTGATGGAAGTTTTCCAAAATGATGTTGACTAGCCACACTTCTTCTGGGAAGCTGTCCTTTGGACAGATAAAACAGAATTATAGCTTTTCGTCACATCAAGTCACATGGCCTGTGTGTTCAGAGAAGAAGAAAAAATGAAGCTTTCAAAGACAAGAACAGACTCCCCACTGTGAAACATGGAGGCAGATCTGCAGTGCAGTTGCTTTGTGCGTCTAACATGAGGTGTCACAGGGGACAAAAAAAATCTGAATGTTATCAAGGTGTTCTGGAGAGCAACATTAACCCCAGTGTCAGAAAGTCTGTCTCTGTTGCAGGTCTCTGCTCCTCAAACGGGATAATGATTCAAAGCACAGACAAATCTCATAAAGAATGGATAAAAAGAAACAAAAGAAACAGGACAAATCCAATTTATCACTAATGAAACTCACTGGCACCCATCAAGGAGACTGGAACAAACGAACACCTAAGAAGTCTCATTAGAGATCCATGCATTCGTATGCTACTGCTATATAGCATATCACCCTCCTCCCCCATCCTCCTCCATCTTCTTGTGAGTGTCTCTTGCCTGACGCTGTGTGTTTCTACTGTGGTCCTGGTCTCATCAACATCTAGCCTTCAATCATTATAGCAGCTAACTCACCTGTGATAGACAAACTGCAGTTTTTTTTTTTTTTTTTTTACACTCAGTATCAAAGTATCATGTAACACACATCTGCTATGTCCTCTTCTTTTATCACTTTTAGATTCTACATGTACGCTTTGGTCATATGTTTCTATGACAGATGCTGCTCTCTTCTCTCTCCTTTTCTGTGTTTTTACCCAGCTTGCCTCAAGCAGATG
Organism: Mugil cephalus; assembly: GCF_022458985.1. Classification (NCBI taxonomy): domain Eukaryota; kingdom Metazoa; phylum Chordata; class Actinopteri; order Mugiliformes; family Mugilidae; genus Mugil; species Mugil cephalus. The sequence continues at coordinate 23,155,452 of NC_061782.1, read as the reverse complement.
GGTACATCTTCATATCATATGAGCTGGGTTCTGCTCAAGGTTTCTTCCTGTGAAACAGAGACAACACCCACCTGTTGCTCAAAGCAGCTACATCCTAAAATTGGCCTAACTTTAAGGGTTGGTATAATTTAAATAGGCGAATTATATACAAAAATGGCACTATATGAAGAAACTAGATATCAGGTGTAAAACTTATTTTGTACTGAGCTGTAAACATGTTTATTCTGCTTTAAACATTGAAAGTAAATCTGAGGATGTGTGCTCTTAGAAAGACTAGAGGCATCTGTAGCCCACTTCTTATCTTTCCTCATGTCAGTAAAGGCACCGCGTAGCTCCACTGGGGTTTAATGTACTGCATGCATAAATATAGATTTTCTTTTCAAAGATATATTAAAACAAACTTAAATAACAAGGCTCCAGTATAATGTACGTTGCCTCATCACTTATCCATTTTACTGTAAAAAAAAAAAAAAAAAACTGCACTCATGGTTTCCAGCAAATAAATAAGTATGTTCCTTGTTCTCTTTCATCATAATTTGGAGCATTTGAAGTAGCTCTGTCACATGAAGCAGCCTGATACAACAGCTGAGATATTTAAACGCAGATAGGAGAGGAACATATTAAAGGATATTTAAACGCCTTTAGAGAAGAGTATTTTGAGGTGAGCTGTCATTCAGAGTACAAATTTAGAGATCAAATTAAGACAGAAATAGGTCGGAGATGTTTTTAATGTATACCTCTTGTTGAGCTGAAGAACTGAATGGTTTCAAAGAACATGAACCTTTATCTGTTTTCTTTCTGTTACAGTTATTTTTTTCTCATTTATCCAAGCTTTGACCAGTTACTATCTGATTTCAGATTTGCTACAGTCAGGAAGTACGGCCTTTCTTCGGCTAAATGAAAATGACTTTTGGACATTTTCTAAAGAGTTTTAGAGACCTTTGTCAGGCTGATGGGGATCATGTAATCCCTTCTCTGTTAAACGTTTATCTCCAGCTAGGGAGAGTTTCATGCTTCGCTATCTAATAATATTCCCCATTTTGAGGATTTAAAACCATGACAGAGAGACTAATTTTTGATCCTTGAATGCATCTTTTTCCAATATTTACCAAGTACATACTTTAAGTGCACTCAAGACTTTTACTTGAAATGCAGTGTTACACTTTTGTGACATTACTACATTTAACTTCTGGGAAGTGGTGTCTCAGTGGGATCCTCAAGGCATTACTCTCCCTGCATGCGGTGCACCAACACACACTGGATGGTTTGTAATGGCTGTGCAGGATGGGCGAACGTTTCCTCTTGCAGGAAGTCAAGACTCAGAGAGCCTGAAACTGCAGGGAAGCAAGAGAAAGCAATAACATTTGTTCTAACATTTTTTGATCACTGTGCTACTGTGCAGAATTGGGTCATGGCTGCCAGAAACGCATCAAACAACTTGTAGTCGTCTGAGTCAGTGGAATCTCTGATGGGCCTTTTTCTACTGTGCTGTCAACACACTCCTCTCTGATTTCAAAGCTGACAATGTTTTAGTGCTGAGGAGCTAAAAAGTTTTTTAGCCTTTACACTCTTCTGCTCATTTATGATGATTGATTGCGTCTAATTTTTCGCCTGGAGTTTTCTTTTCATCGTTGCTCCCGTTTAAATGAAACAAAAGGTTATTTTGGATTGAATACCTCTCCGCTGTGCTTCCAACACTCACTATGCAAAGTGATTCATTATCTGTAATCAGCACAACAACAGCGGCATTCTCTGTGAGCTTAAACAACGTTACAGACTTATCCTGGGATACACCACTGCTGCGTATAGAAAATACAGCCGAGTGTGGAGGAAGCGGCCTTGAGAAGCTCTGTATTTTCTTCTCCAGGAGAAGTCTGAAACCCAGTTACAAGTCAGTCTGGCACAGATTCAAATTCAGACTGTCTGGGAGTACGATTGATCTGACTTCGAGCTGCCATCCAAAGAAAGGAGAAATCAGTAGCAGGATCTTGATTCGACCGTGATCGACTGATACTGTTCGACTGAGGAAGTGCCTGAAACAAGTTGGATGCATGTCAAACTTATTTCCTTTAGAGAAATGGGACTCTCTCATTTTGTCTTTCACTTAAGTCCTGAATTCATCCCCAATTTGGATGTGACATTAGCCCAAATATAAGACTACATTTGTTGCAGTCACATGGTGTGATATATTTGAGCAACAAATATGTTCCATGAAAGGAGAGAGCACCAGTGTGTTACCAGCTCCTAGGGACAGCATTCTAGGCTGTTAGCAGATTTCTGAGTCTGAATTAAGGTTAAATTTATGGTATAGATTTGGTATCAGTTTGTGAACGATTAAGTTAATCCAGCCAATGGCATGCCTTCCTCCAGTAAACCTATAGCATATCCCCCTTCACTAGAAATGAACAAGTATAGCCAGTAAGAAAGTAAAAACTAAAAATGATGAAATACAAACAAGAGAGGCGCACACACACTGACTACATAATAAAACTTTGTTTTAGTCCACTACAAGAAATATATTGGTCCATTCTGCCATGGCAGGTAGCCTGGAAGGTAACCTGAATTTCCCCTCAACCTCAGAATGTTTGTAGCAGAAGGTTGGTCAGCAATCTCTCTGTTGGGAACTGATTATGCTCCAGCAAAGTTGACTTTTTTTTTTTTTATTTAACCATAAATTTTTGTATTTAACCTTTATTTAACCAGGAAATAATGCCACTGAGATTCAGAAAGTCTTTTTCAAGGAGGTACAGGCAGCAGCACCATGGGTCAACACAAAGTACACTATTGGAAAAAAAACAAAAACACACACAGCAAAACGCTTTGCTACACTTTGAGTATCATCTGGTAAGAGGACATGTGCATTCAGTACTCAAATGGTCCTTAAGCATAGCTTTATATTCTCCCATACTTGGGAAATAATCCCATTTGAGGTGATTCTATAATTTACACCAGGACGAGGGTGCGAATACTATAAAGGCACTTTTACCAAAGACAAGTCCATGTGCGAGGAATGGCGTACATTATCTAGAGACTACAGCTTCTCAAGGTGACTTTGGGAATCAAAAGAGTACATAAATAAGGAGACAAATCACACAGGATGTCCTTATGAAGGAAACTGGACTAGTGTTCCAATCTAGGATTGTGCAGAGAAGGCCAAGCAACACTCTCATATAAGCTGCAGTGATGAATACAAAAACCAGAATCCGTTTTAAAAGTAATCAAGCATTGATAGAAAAGTTGCTAGAATCAGTCTTTTTTCTCACACTGAAGGAGTTATTTTTGCAGAATAATATTAAGGACAGATTGCAGCTTTTCTGTGGCACTTGCTAATGAAGTAGAACAATATAATACAAAATGCTGTCATCTGCATAAAAGTGAAATTTGGCATCAGTTTTGTTTTGACACAAGACATTTATATGAATAGTTAATAAAATTGGACTCAGTGTGTTCTGCCACTCAAGTAGTTGCCATATTTCTACATCCCACAATCTTAGGCACAAGACCGACCATGTCAAAAGCCTTTGACAGAGCTCAAAACAAAACAGAACAGTATTGTTTAGAATCAGTAGAATTTATGTAGGAGATCATAAAGACTGTCGTAGTGGCTGTGACTGGCTTTATGTGGTGACAGCCAGAAAAGTAACGCAAAGTAGTCATACACGTCAGTCAGTCAGTCAGTCAGTCAGTTGAAACACATTCAATAATGTGTAATGGAAAATCCATGGACAAGAGTAACCTACATTTCTAGTTGTTTCACATATTTCTTACAGTGACATATCTTTGTGTTGTAGGCCACGTTTACCAACTACAACAAATAGATGTGCATCTACAAACTTCTGTGCAGTACCAATGCGGCAACAAGCTGTTACATTTAGCTTGTCACTTGAAACAAACCCAGTCTGTCTAAAACTTGAAAACAAGTCAGAAGCATCCCTTAGCATTTCTATTATAGAAACAAACTTGGGACCCAATCATCTGTCAAGAAACAAAGAACTACTGCCACCACAGAGCTCTAAAAGACAAAAGCAAAAATGTCTGCAGGGATGTAAAATGTTGACGGCTTTTAAGAACCAAACAGGAGACGTTTGATTATGTGACTGACAGAAACTAGACAACTATGGGACTTGTGTTTTGCTATAAATTTCTTTCATATTTCGCATTTAGAAGAGAAAATGTCACTATCTTGCGAAAAACCTTCCAGATTGCACTAAGGTGCATTTTATGATGAAAAATTTTATGATCTCTTTCCGTTCATACATTTGGGTGAGTACTGTATTTATCACTCCTGACCTCACGTGAGTAGAAGTGTAAAGAAAGAAAAGGATGTGGATTTGGGCCTGATGGACTGGAGAATTGTCTGAAATCAGCCCTCAGAGGCTCTACATGTGTATTTATAAAACCTTAGAATCATAATACATTTCTTCCCCAGGACCATCACCTTTTCTCTTGTCCTCTGACTTGAAAAACATTAGACATTTGGCCAAGAGACTCAGATATTAATAAATCTTTGCTAATACACTGTACAAATATATATTATATGGGCTCCATATGAACAAATGTCACTCAATTTGTTTGCAAAAAGGTTAAAAAAAAAAGCTTTTATCATCAGATTGATATTAGTTCATTTTTATTTAAAGAATAATACATTAAGAATATTTTATTTGGCATTTGGGAAGGTAACTTTGTGGAAAAATATTGTCACATGAAGAACAAATGTGAATCCATCAGATGTCATTGTGTTCCTAAACTTTTGCCTTACACTTCACTTCTCATAACAGTAGAAAATATCACAGTGTGAAGAAGATAAATTGACTTATTATAACTCAGGATAAGGAATAAAGCCACACGTTCATTTTAAAACAAACTGAAACAATGGCAACTGGATGAGCTAACTAATGAAAATCAGACGTTTCATTTGAATTGTGGCTCAATAGAATCTTTTTTTTTTTTTTTTTTAAACAAACTAAAGAAACTGCCCTGGCAAAAAAACGATGGTAGCCTTAGAAAAGAAAATATATATACCATAGGTAAAGGTAAAGGTTGCAAGACCGTCTCCAAGACGCTTGATGTTCCTTTGACTACAGTTGTATTATCAGACATTTATAGTCCACGGGACTGTAGGCAACCTTCCTGGACATAGCCGCAATAGGAAAGTTGATGATGAGTTGAAGAGAAGGATAATACAAATGTTAACCAAAGAACCCAGACCAACTTCTCATACGTTGCCCATCAATGGACTCCATTAATGTGTTGGAATTTGTCTAAATGCACACCCACAAGTCATGAAGCTTCTAGAAAAATGTCCTTTGGATAGATGAGACAAAGCAGGAGCTTTTTGGCAAGTCCTATCAGCTCTGTGTTCACAGATGCATATATGAGGCAACCAAAGAAAAGAACACTGTATCTACTGTGAAACATGGAGGAGGCTTGGTCATGTTCTGCGGCTGCTTTGTCAGGTGGTTACCAACTATTTTGTCCACGTCTGTAAAACAGTGGTGGTGCATTTGGGGTTTTAATAGGAATATCTGTGAGTGTTACCCACCTCAAAATTATATCACTAGAGTGTGTTAATAACCAGATATGTGTTTAGATCATATTTTCCTCTTCCAGTGAGTGGTACTCTAGTGAACCTTTGATATCCACAGGCCCCAGTCAAGAAGTGTGAACAGGAGTGAAACGTTTTGGAGACAGTTGTTCAGACTGTGTTGTAAATTGATGCCAGATTGTGTCTAAGTCCCCCCAGTGATGGGCTTCATAGTTTGATATACATGGCTTCCTTTACTTGTCTTTCAAACCATCTGTCTTGGTGGATGTTGTCCTTAAAGGACTGACTTTTGTCCTTCAGGTGTAGGTGGATAGCTGAGTCGTGCCCTGAAGAGCTGCCTGTCCCGCGCTGAGCCATATTTATTAGTGGCTTACTCATTACATCATCTGTAAAGATGTGTATAATGCCTTTTTCTCTGTTCATGTCAGTTCAACTCAGAGGCCGATCTCTCTTTCCTTTGACATCTCTTCTCTCTTCTATTACAACAACAGGGGGGCAAGGAGCTGAAGCTTAATGAAAGGTGCCCCCCACTCTGAGTCTCTACCCCTAAGTGTTTCAGCACCTGAAAATCATCTTTTATCTCCCCTCATTCATCCCAATTTCTGCTGGGTTATGTCCTGAACTTCTGTGGTGTTTGTTGGTGAAAGCAGTGTTAAGTATGTGTTTTAACTGTGTATGTTGATGCTTTCTCATAAATACCTGTGTCAGGCTTTGGATTAAGAAACTTTATCATATTCTAGGTGTTACTACAAGGGTGTTGCAATCATTTAAAATAACACTTTGCTCTATCCACCTGCGAAACTCCTCCTTTATTGTTTTTTACTGGAGTCACACAGCTGTGAAATGAAGATCTTACAGATTGTCACACCATGAAATATAGTACAAAAAGCGTTTTAATCATGGTCCGATGATGAAATGCTGATGCACTTCCTGGCTGGGGTTGCCGTTGCCGCTGCCAGCACAGTCAGCACAGGTGGCCATCACCCCGGCCAGCATCAGAGGAAACAGGAGGTTCAGGAGCCAAGTGGAGTGGGTTCTGCATGTCGATTCACCGAAGCCTTCACCAGCTCTGACGTTAATGTGCTGATTGTCTCTCTCGTAACTGACATTACAGGTAGGTGGACAGGTCTGATTTGCCTTGATTAATATGATTCATGGAAATACAGTCACTGCTTTCATCCTGCCGTCAACATCTCCCGGTTACTGTTAAGTGTTGCCAGTGATTTTCCTGTCACAAGCTCACTTAGTTTATTCAATCTGACAGATTCCGTAACCTGCGCGTTTTTACCGTTCTAACATCCTTTTTTAAAGGATTGTATTTTTTTTTAATTTTTTTTATAGTACTTCATAAGTACAATGACAGCTTCTTCACTGACTTTTACTGCTGGGATTGAATGTGACACTCCTGTTAGTCACAGTTTTACAGCAACAGAATAAATAATACAAGCAAAAAAAAAATAAAGTCTATAAATACAAGTGAGCTAATCATTTGTCATTTTTAGATTTTTTCAGCCTGGATGACCGACAAGTAAGTCGTCCCATCCTTTATTTATTTGATAATGTCTGATTCAGTAGGTGGACAGATTGCACCGAGATAGTAATGCAGCTGTCCATATGACTATTGAATGTAAACAGAGATGACACTCAATGGAAACAAGATTAGATTTACAAGAGATTTTGTTTTAATGTAATGCTTCCTTTCTTCCCAACAGTTGATATGACACTGATCAGAGGTTGTAATGATGCTTATCAGTTTAAGCATCATTACAGAGAGATTTAAAGAGCTTATGCCACAGTGTGAAACTGTCTGCCAACATGATCCTTTGACCATTCAAATTAAACTAAATAAAAAATGAATTTAAAAATAAAACAAAATTATCTTTATTCATTGCCGTAACTTTACTGTTCACCTTGTGATGGATGATGCAGAGGATAACATGATATCCCTCCAGAGATGTGAACCCCTTTTAACTATCACTGAAAATTTCCACATGGGAAAAAAAAAGATTCTAAAATTTAGTCAGTAAATGGACAACCTTGTTTTTCAGAGTATGGAAAAGAAATATGTCACCAGAACAGAGTGAGATTTGAACAACTCTAGAAGGAAATGGACATATTTACTCCTGTCTAATCAATGCACAGTGAGTAAATAACACCCTGGTTATTATGAATCAATTGCACTGATGTTATTGGAAATGTTCTAAAACGTTTAAATGGAACTCTACCAAATATAATACAGAATAATGCTTAAATTAAAAATTAAAATATGTTTATGATGTAGCTAGACATGCACCACCCTAGAAATAAAACTACACTTTTAACTTCTGCTTCAGTCAGTTGTGAGTTGTGCCATAAAATCAGTAAAAGCAACTGTTGTTTGACACTTATCATCTCCAACAGAAGCCACTCAGTTCCAGTAGCCATTTTTCACCATTAAAGAACACAAAGACACTCAAACCAGCATCTAAGAACCACACACTAATATTAACCTACAGAACCACGGACACACCTCCTCATTCAGTTTGATGAGAAGTTGTGTCCAAACTTCTGACTGGTAGTGTACACTTGTAGAAGAACTAACTTAACTCAAGAGTAGAATGAAGAGATACATACTCTGCGAGAACTTTGTTCTCGCTCCTTGGGATGCAAGAACAAAAAATAAGTTTGTTTTGGCCAAATAATTTATACTTTAACTCAAGTGTCGAAGTCCAGGGAAGTCCTCATAGGGCCCTCCCACTGCAGTATACGTCACACACGGTAAGCATTGTGGGAGATGCAGGATCTCAGATGTCGGCCAGACTTTTTGACGACCGTGTCCATTGGCTTACTCATTCAACATGCACCCACACCCAGGAGAGATTAGCGTCACACGGTGAATATTAGCATCTGGGAGCTCACAGAGTGGCTGCTAGCATCTACACTTTTCCTCCATAACCACACCCACTTCCAATATCTGACCAGTCACAGAAAAGTAACCAAACACCAGATGAGAAAAAAGGTCCTGCCTGGTTGCCTGGTTGGTGTGTCCTAACAGCCTGAGGAGTGAGAAAGACCTTTTCACAGAGTTTGTAACAGCCTTAAAACTGCAACTAAGTGCAGCTAAGCTCAGCGTAGTAGACACATTCTAACAAAAGCAACAGTTACCATGGCTGTCAGTTGCTATGGTTATTTTCCTTTAACTTACACTTGCACTGAGAAGCAAAAACCATTGGACTACTGACCTCTTAGCATATTTGGGTGCCCTCCCCTGTCATACATATGTCCTGGGCAGATTCATACCACTGCTCTGCCACATCAGTTTCTCTTTGCTAAAACAGAATCTTGGTAAATTCTGTCTCCATGTTCTGTACAAACCCAGAAGACTGGTTTGGACTCCTTGTCATTGGGCGGCTAGAAGGGTTAGCGGTTCGATCCCCCTTTGAGTAAGTAGAAAAGCGCTATATAAGAGCAAGACCATTTACCATTGCACTATCTCGGTTCAGCTGCACCTAGTTTTAGGTGGTGCCACTAGTACAACTATTTAATACAGGGCTGGACTTAACTATATCTGATGTATCCACTCTAAAGAAAAGGCAACTGGAGTTTCTTGAGGGGAGTTGGGGTTTAAATAGGAATATCTGTCACTTTTAATCCTGACATAGGACTTAACCCAACTCTTTTATTTCCAGCTACCACGACTTACCCCTGGTAACAGCATCAATAACTATTTACCCTTTATTCAAGCGTGTAGCTTTAGTCTCACATCAAAAATCTTACCATATGCCGAAATACTACAGTTACATAGTAAGACAAGATTAAGTAGGAAGTGGTTTAATCTTGTTTTACTAAAGACTTCCTCCTTGCACAGAGACCTCTGTTGGATGAGCGTTTGTATCTTCACCCTGAAAATGGGCTACTTTACTTTAGACCTACCCCTTTACACATACATCTGATCTTTAAGCTTATTACATACTCTGCAAGAAGCATGAACTTTGTGGAAAATTCTTCTCTATACAGGGGAGGTGGCCTGAGATATAATCTGCAATCAAACTGCAATACAGTCTGAACATCTGTCCCTTCTATTCACACCTTGAGACTGGAGCCTCCGGCTGATAATGAGTTGTTAGAGCACCATTCATAAGAGAAAGAGGACAGCGGCAAACTGTTTCCTCCTACTACAGGTGAGTATCTGGTCATTAACGAACCCTTGTCATACAAGTTTCTGACTACAACAGATGTTTCTATGTAAACTTCAACTCCCCACCAGTCCTTTAGAACTGGAGAAGCTACTAAGATGAAGCGTCTTCAAGAAACTCTAGTTGCACATATTGCATTGTTTTGGGATATCTCACAAAGCACATGGATTGCGTGTTTTATGTCCAGACTGCTCTTTGGACCAGGTTGTAACAGTTGATATTACGAAATGAACCTCACGACATCTGTTGCCTAGATACGGGAGTAGCAGAGCCGTCAGATGGTGCCATGTTTTCTTATGATAGTTGAGTGGCACTCTTACCATGGACAGACACATGTTCCGGAGCTCTTGTTTACAGTTTAATTTTTGCTTCTCAAAACCTTGTGACCTTCTGGTATCGTGTGGCCTTTTGCTCATGTATGAGTAAGTACGGTAACGATGATGTAGCTTACATCAATATACGACGAGCATTGTGAAAACCCAGTTCAGTGTGAATGTGAGTGTTCCTGCTAAACTCAATCCACCAACACAGACCTTGAAACGTTACATGGAGTTCATCCAACTACAATAAATGCTTTTGATCCATTCATTCGCGTGTACACTCGGAACAATTGATGGTTAGTTAGGAGGTGGAAACCTGTGACCCTCCAGTTCCTGAGCTGCTTCTCTAACTGCTACACCATAGTTCCCCAGACTAGCAAAAAAAAAAAGAAACTTTGAGAAATCAGAAATTTAACATAATTGGCAATAGGTTTTTAGATCTTACATTGAAAATAACTGTTTTCCTACTTATCTTTCCATCAGAAAAATATTTCCCTTTGAGTTTGACAGATTTTACTCTTTTTTAAGTCTTGCTAGTTAAACACATTTAGTTTCTCTCAGTACATCACATATAAAACTGATCATTTAACTTTGCTTTCTTGCCAGCTTACCACAACATGAAAACTTAATGTGTCTGAGCTGATCCAAACCGCACAGGACACTGAATTTAATCAGCCCAATAGCCTTTAAAGCATCTAAAGAAATGTCTCCTATGTACCATATATTTTACAGACTTAATAGTTTATCCATTATAGTGATACACTAAAAGAAAACAGAGATGAAGGCTTTCAGGTTATATAGAAAATTTATACAGGGAACACACAAACACACAAATCCACACAGAGGCTATTTTGGCAGTCTGCCTCTCTTAAAGCCGTAATCCATAATGATTGAACTGTGACATTCGAGCTAAAGCTTTACAGATGACAGTGCTGAGCTCGGCCTCTCATTTAACCGCTGTTCATTCATCAGCTTTGCCCCAGAAGACCATCACCACAACTACAAGAAAAGAAAAAGAAAGAAAATTAAAAAATAGCTTAAAAAAAGGTGATTTCAGATGTGCAGTTCTGCTGAAGCCACCCTTAAGTGTCAAAAATAATTGAGATGAGATCTTGGAAAGTCAGGAATAGATTTGTGAATGCAGATATAGCTCCCCTGAAACCTCCTGAGTGTGACATCTGTGCCGCTCTGCGATGTTAATGATGACTTATAAAATGGATACTTCTTGTCCTAGCTCCGGATTGGCTGAACCAAAGCCATTGTTAAACACCCAATAAACGAACACCTGTGACCGCGTAAATGTTAATTTAAATGTTAATGCACCAAAAGAAGATCACTGCTCGCAGCCCTGAATGGAGCCAAACTGCTTTATGGAAAGATTTGCTTAATTACAGGAGGATAAGTTTCATCAAGTGAGCTTTTTTTCCCCTCTTCTTTTCTGTGTTACAACCTGTTTTGTTAAAAAATATAATAGCTGGCATTGTGCGAGGCTTCACATTTTTAGCTCTGCCTCTCAAGCTTTCATCGCTTCAAGCATCGTTACGTTAACAGTGAAAAGAGCCAACATGTATTAACGTTTAGGGTCGGTACTGAGGTGTATTTTTACGGCTCCTGCCTTTTTGTTGCTACGCTGAAATGAATGTGATCTGGGTGTCAGGGGCTCAGACAATCATTACACAAGCCCACAAAGTTGGTCTTCTTTTCAGCATCCGTGGCACAGCGCTGCGAAGTGTCGGCTGTTGACATCACTGATTAGAGGTTTTGCTCTCTGGACTCTCGGCTAGTGGGGGGAGAACTGAGCACCACCTCCTCCTCAATTACATCAAAACAGAGAGCCAAGGAGGAGAGCAAGAGCCAAATGTAGGGGAAGAAAAAAGGAAGTAAGGAGACCGCAGAAGCAGAAAATGAAGGCGTGAGTCACGAGGGGCCACCGTGACTTCAGAAGTCTTTGTCTTTTTAAAATCCTGTTTAAACAAAAAAAAACATCATATCGTCTTTTACTTTTTGTACTTAGAGGTGCAGAGTTTAAATTTGAAATGATGAAGCAGTTCGATTACTGTTGACTAACAAAACAGGAGTGATGAGCAAAAGCGAGGAGCTGTAGCATGCCGTGAAAGCATGGAATGCTTGAAAAATGAAAGGAATACGTTCCCCCGGCATGGAACATGTGCATGAAGCAGGCAGCGCTGCATGCAGTCAGAGGTCTGACGGGGAAATTACCAAGTCAGAGTGTGAGGATGAAGCTGGTGGATCAAAGTGTGTATTTACCTTCAACTTGGTGACCTGCCTTTAATCCCATCACATAGTAAGAAGGTTTCCACTGTCAGGGACAGTTTTCATTTTGAATCAAAGGTTACACTCGTATGACTCCATTACAGTCAGGCTTTTCCTCTGCAACCAAGGATATGGGTGTCTAACTTCATCTGACGAGGTTTGACTGGCTCAGAATTAATAAATCAACATCATGCTGTACATTTGTGGTCCAGTTGGAAAAGTTTGCTCCTGTTTGAAATTAAGAAATTTAATGTTGACATTTATGAACTGAAATAAATGTCATAAAATTATTAGATTAGCCTGTTTATTCCAGGTAAACAGGACTGTACATTTCTTCTTTAATCCTTACTACCTCATTCTTAAGACTATTTTACTTTTATTTTTGTTCTTTGTTATCCTGAGACTCTTGGACAAAACAATTTCCTGTGGGGATCAATGAAGTGATCTTGAACCTTGAAAAGTAAATTATTCTGCAGAAAGATTAAGATTTTTCACAGGCAAACAACTAAAAACCTCAACAATCTGCAGATATTTATTTGTTTATAGCTGACTATTTTGGGTCTTGGACTTTAAGAACTGAGTTTTAAGAGATCATCTTTGGCTTTTCTTTTATTGTTTTTTAAGACTTTAAGAAAACGCAACATGATCTAAAACCTATTACAATGAAAGAGACATAGATTGAAGCCATATGTGCTTCATGTGAGCACATTTCAGTGGTTGAGTTTTTTCGTTGAGAAGTCCTGGAAATTCAGCATGACCCTCAGATACCAAAATACCAAGCGAGGTGGAACATACAAAGGAAAAAAGTGGAAACTCGTGTGCTCGACAGATTATCTGAAGAAAGAGAGGGGAAAAAAGGACGTCATAGCGTCGGCCATGCTGACAATGACTTCTGGAAACTGCAGAGCCAAATTAGCAACGGGGCAAGATTACTGCAGACAAAAGATGGAAATAGCAGTGTTTGAATATGTCAAACTGATCTATTTAATGGAAGTTTGTGCACTTAAGTTACTATGTTCAGGAAACAGCTGCTGAATAGACATTGGTGCAGTTCGCAGCAGATTATTAGAGATTATTTTGCGTCAACCGAGTAATGTCGCGCAATCAATGGAATTAATGGTTATACATTATTGCCGCATGAAGACACTGAGATGTGTCAACTTGCAGAAACAGACATTTTGTAATCAGGTTTTTGTCCTAAAATATTAAACATGACACAGTATTAATCTGCCATCTGTGATAATTAGTTTTTTTAATTTAGTATGTCAAACAAAACTGATTTGTTTGACAGATTTATAATAGTTTTCCTTGTTCTTTCTCAATAAATCAAGTAGAAAGACCAAAACCAAACACTTGCTGATTGCACTGCTTTGTGTATTCCATTAATAATCTGAATAACAGATGAGAATAAATGTAACCACCTCAGTCAGAACAGATTGGATTAGGAATTCTCTCTGGCTGGACCAGCAGGTGAGTTTCCAGTAGAGGCAGAAACATGGAGGGGTCAGTTCTATGGAGCAGGTAAACACATACGTATATTTGATCAGATTGTTTTGTTTAGCGTCCATGCATCCATTCTGCTCAGAATAAATGATGAGGTTGAAGGTGTGTTCTCCATGTAAAAGCAGATATTGTGTGTGCTGCATCAAGAGACATAGAGAAAGGGGTTGATTAAAGAGTAATGGATGGAATTAACGATCATGATGAGCAAGGTACTAGATCTGTTCTTCACCAGCAGAACTACTTTGTTAAAAACATATCTAGTGATTGATGTCCTGTTATATGTTAACACATATCCGAACCGATTATACAGTCTCTGTGTAAACAGCTACGTCTGAATCTACAGTCAGAATCATTTCAGTTGATTTGAAGTCTCTGTGTGATCTTTGTGTCGGCCTTGGGCTGCAAGACAGAAATTTGACACCTCTTTAAAGGACGTCTTCATAAAGTGTTTTCCTTCAAGATCACTCTGTCCTACCTTTGTTGAAGGTGCTTGTTCTGCTTGATTATGTTGAGTTTATTCTTTCTTTAAACCTCAGGTTTAGTTTAACACTTATCTATGTTCTGTTTGGTTATTCTTGATGTACCATTAATAAACATGTGGCTAACTGAATTGGTTACTGTGGATTTTCCCTCTTTGTTTTAACCTGAACATGCCAGGGGTTTCCTCCCACCGTCCAAAGACCTGCTTGTTGATTGGTGATTCTAAATTGTGTGTGAGTGTTTGCCCTGCAATAGACTGGAGACCTGTTGAGGGTGTACCCAAGCGGCAACCTCCAGGTCTGAGTGATGAAGCCAATGCGGAAGTGCAAAAAAACTGCAGTTCATCAAGTGGCCACTTGAGGCTGGCTCCAAAAGGGAGCAAATCCCCCTAGACCCCCATGTTAAAAAGGCCAACTTTACAGCATTATTAAACATGTTTACAGCCTGGTACAAATATGTTTGGTCTCAATAGTTTGTTTCACAATTCATGACAACTCTACAGGGGGGGAGTTTGTTCTAACTCGTTTGTTAATTTTTTTTTTATTAAGGTTTAAAATTCTGCATAATTAAGGGTGTTCCCACTTTGAGTGACCAGCAGTAGCCTGGCAGGTGGCAAAGAGTTGGGTGGATGGGTTTCAACGTGTGACGTCTGACACGACCCCCTACGTCAATATTTTGAATATCCGCGTGTGGGTGGAGTAAAACTCATCCAACATGGCTATTGCGGGTACCCCCCCACTTCAGGCTTCATTTTTGAGGTTCAGAATCCAATGGGTGACGTCACAATGGGTTTGTCCACAGTATATACAGTCAATGGGTGTACCCCACCTTTCGCCTAGTGACAGCTGGGATAGACTCCAGCAACACCCACGACCCTAGTGAGGATAAGTGGTAGTAGAAGATGAGATGAGATGTCAGGGATAAGAATTGAGAGGTTGAGCGCACCATCTACCCCAGGAAATAGTCCCTAACAAATACACCTCTTCCTCTTGTTTGATAAAAATAAGTGACTAGTTGATTTAGGAAACAGTTGAGACTTTTTGATTCTTAAATTCTTCCGTCGCAACCTATGAGTTTGGGTTTTGTGAGCCGAAGACAGTAAAAAGAAAAAAAATTGAATGTGACTCATATGGCTTTTGCTCCTCAACCAAGGATTTAGGAGTTTAACTTTATCATCATATGAGCTAAAAGAATTTAATATTCATGTGATTCATTAACTGAAACAAATGGTCAATAAAATGATTACATAAAGAGAAATAAATCTACATAAAAATTAATACTTCCTGCAGGTAGATGGGCTGCTTTTGACTGTTAGAACTAAAAGAGATCCTTCTTGTTCTTGAGAATTTTTAAACAACATAAACTATAAACTATTAAACAACAATGAACGGGACAAAGATCAAAGCTTTTTTGTCATTCATGTCCACACATTTCAGTTGCTTGTTATGCATCTCAAGTTACCATTAATACATTTGTGATCTCATTTGTTTGCTAAGGCCTGAACATTGCTGAGACTTTTTAACAATTTAATTCTCCAGTAGTAACCAGTGAGTTTGGGGTTCAAGAGCCGAAGACAGTAAGTGAATAAAGTATTCAAAAATCTACTTACATATTGTTATTTGGAGCTTTAACTGGTATTTGTTGATATGAGACCCCCCTCACAGTTTCTGAACAATCTGAAGTATCTTAAACACTATAGCCTGTAAACAGTGGTTAGCATATTTCAAGAGACTGTTTTGGTAAGGATGGACAAAGAAAACGCATATTTTAGTGAATATATTAACACACTCACTCTCCAAGACCATTAGTGTAATTTTAAAACATTAACTCTGACTGATGGAACTGTCTGTCTTTATCAATGGAAGAGTATTCAACATAGATGTTACAAGAACGTTTACGTTTTATTAATTGTATTTTCAAGATATGTTTAAGGTAAGATGATTAGTTTTCTACAAATGACAGAACTTCTAAACACCAGTCTGGATTTGTGTGTTTATTTGTGATTGCAGCCAACCTCCTGGCAACGTCTGGCAGGCAAGAAAAAAAAAAAAAAAAAAGATTTATCTGGTGCTTTGCAACAGCTTCTAACATGATTCAGCCAATCAGAACCGAGAGCTGCAACTAACCACTATATCAGAGAGAGTTAATGGCACGGGGAAGATGGAAGGACGGAGCACTACGAGGCATGAAGAGGCGAACACATTAGTGCAGGAGAGGAGGAGGAGGAGGAGGAGGAGGAAGAGGAGGAGGAAAGGCGCCATGATTAGAGGAAGAAGGAGCTGGAGAAAGAAGTAAAATGGAGAAGATGGAAGGAGTAAAAGAAATGGAGGTGGAGGAGGAGACGGAGCGTGAGATGTTCGGCTGTCTCCACCAGCAGATGCTGAGGGGTCCAGCAACACACGCAGCGGAACTCTCACAGTCCACTGCCAGATAAATAGCTTTACACACACACACACACACACACACACACACATTCGCAACTAAATAAATAGCTTTATACTCAGCAACAGCCAAAGTGGGTCAGACATCAAAGTAGCCACTCGAAAAGCTGCTGGAGCTGTCGACACACACAGACACACACAAACACACGCATGCACGGCAGACACACGTACACACTTGCTTACTCCAAATTGCCACTTGAACCATCTACACACACACGCACACATATGGAGACACACACTTGTGCTTACTCCAAATTGCCACACTCCTCCTCTCCTCCTCCTCCTCCTCCTGTCTTTCCACTCTATCCTCTCCTCCTTTCTCTTCTCCTCACACACATACACAACTCCTCTTGTAAATTGCAGCGAGCGGGTGCCACGGCTGACCAAATAGCAGCAATCAGGAAGTCTGAGTGCTGACGGACAAAGGCTGCCGACCACTTTGGATAGATACACACACTCTGTCACACACCTTCAGCAGCAAGGACAGTGTCCATCTTCTGCGCACAGGGCAATAGGAGGTCAAATGGTTTGAAGTACAGTACCAGAGTGGGGAAACTCAACCTTTAATAATCTTAAATATTAAAACGCATCTTACTTTGTCCTCAACTTCAATAGCTGTGTTGCCTGAAAAGGGAAAAATTGCACATGTATAGAACTTTTCAGCCTCTTTTACTGAACTTAGCTTGGCCTCACCATTCGTTGCTCTTGTTTCCAGCGGCAGCAGCAGCAGCAGCGGCTGCGTTCAGCAAACAAGCTGTGATAAACTCGATGAACACCACTGGTGCAGCATTGAACAGCAAACAGACACAGTGGAGATGGTGGAGCAGCTGAAGAGCTTGGCATTTTTAACTGGAGTTTGTCAAGACCAAACAACGTCTAAAAGGTATGTGGATGGAAATACGACCTCGGTGGGTTTTCATTTGCCTAACGCCAATTTAACAGAGCCACAATATGTGTGGGTTGTGACTTTTGATATGTCTGGAATAAAGAAAGAAATTGTACACGATCCTTTTAACAACAGCACCAATGCCTCATAGCGAGAAGGAAATTCTCGCTATGAGGCATCAGGTTTAAATCCTTCCACTGTCCATAGGCATGTTTGTTAGGTTAATTGGTGATTCTTAATTAGCTGTAGGTGTGAGTGTGTCTCTGTGTTAGCGATGTGATAGACTGGTGACCTGTCCAGGGTGGACCCCATCTCTCAGCTGTGTGACAGCCAGTGACCCTTCAGTGGACAAGCGGTTACCTAACATGATAATATTTTTGAGGAAACTAAAAAAAAAAACTAAAAAACACATTCTTCATCTAGAGCCTTACCTAACTTGTTGGAGGGAAAACATCAATGGCCTTTGTTTCCTCTGGTACCGCAGTGCAACATTTCACACTGTCAAACAAACACAGAGGTCCAGATTTGAAGGCTTGGTTTGACTTGGTACACGAGAGCACTGGGGATCCACATGTTTTTTCTTGCAACATAAAATTCTGGCAGTGACAGAGGTTTAAGCGCAGCATGGTCATTCAGGTGGAGGATACAAAGAAGAATGAAAAGCTCAAAGCATGTACAGCCCAGCAGGCCTTACCTGGAGGCTGAATGGAACTTGTATAAGAAAGTATAGCATGCAGGTACAACGCCTCAGTCATGACTGCGGTGCTCTTGGTAAAGTTGATCAGTGTAAGGCTTCAAGGAGGACACTTAGGCTAGTTAGAGCTAATCAGAGAGTTTCAATGACCACAGCAGTAAAGCATCCGTGGGGGAATAAGTATTACTGCTAGTGCACAAAAGAAAGAGCGAATAAAGCTGGTCACAGGGACAGAAATGAACCAAATTAAAGGGTCAGCCTTTTTGTGTTTCCTCTAGTTAGTTCAGGTGTACAGCAAAATACACATTAAAGTGGAATACTAGCAGAATAATGAGTGCTTAAGATTCATATTTGCTGCAGTGTAGCCAAAGACAGCATCTTCATATTATAGCATTTACACAGAAATTAGTGGCCATTGAAGTCCAGGTAAAACCAAATCACAACCTGATACCTACCTCTCTCTATTTACTTTGCTGTATCTGTCACATCTGTCACATCTGTCACAACTCTCTTCTCTTCGTACATTATCAGATCACTATCGTTAAGAAGAAACAAAATAAAGCAATTTGTTGTTGAGCATTGTACAGCCACGAGTACACTATCAGCCAGTTGCTGTCTGAGTAACGCAGTATGTCTTAAGGCTGTGACACACCAAGTCGATGGCTGATATCTTGCAACTGTCACGTCGCCGATGAGCATCTACGGCTCCAGTTTTTCAAATGTGTCCTGAAACGTTGGCAATAGTTGGACTGTCCGCAGCTTTTCTGCTGATTCAATAAATTCACTAAATTAAATAAGACGTTGATCCTAGTGATCACTCTGATCAGCTCAGAGAACCAAAATGTATTTTGTTTTGGAAGTATTGAGAGATTTTCAGGCAGCAGTATTGCACTTAAAGCCAGTGCAGAGACCTTAGAAATGCTGTGATGTGTTCAGGTTTCTTTGTCTGCAGCATTGTAAATGAGCTGAAGATGGCTGAGATCCTTCAGTCTAGTAGTAAAAAAAATGCCATGAATCTTACGGGTTCTACTACATATAGATTAAAGTAGTGGTTGTTGTTGGTCTGCTACACAGACATTTCAGACTGAGTTATTAGTTTTCAAAAAAAAAAAAAAAAGGCGGTAGAAGGCTCCAGTAATGTGCCCATGAATTGCATCACATTAATATTGAAAATGTGAAATCCTAATGTATGTTTCTGATTAACTGTGCAGCCAAACCATGTTTCTACTTGCTCTGCTCTTCTCCTTTTTTATTTTTTGCACCATGTAAGAGGTTTTGTTTTTATTGA
The DNA here is from genome assembly GCF_022458985.1 of Mugil cephalus. Taxonomy (NCBI): domain Eukaryota; kingdom Metazoa; phylum Chordata; class Actinopteri; order Mugiliformes; family Mugilidae; genus Mugil; species Mugil cephalus. The sequence goes on along the minus strand of NC_061782.1, from coordinate 23,135,846 downwards.
AGTCAAACTCCATGTTGACTCTCTGTGTGTGCGTTTCTGAAATTAGCTCTTGCAAAGTGCAAGAATCCCATAACACAAACGGGGTGATTTATTGTAGCAGACAGCCAGTGTTTTCTTTGTCAGAAGGTCGGTAATGGGAGCCAATTGAAGAGTGAAAGAAACATTGTGCTGCTTTGAGTGTAGGAACTATAGTGAGGAGAGCCGAGAGAATGTGCTGTTCTTTTCTGTCACCCTCCACAAACCGCCCAGCTTCCAGTGCAGAGCTCAGCACACCTCCACAGGATCTGGACTCAGTCTTAACTCCCATACAACTGGCTTACAGCCTCACAGCGTCTCTGTTAATTGTTGGTTCTTTGCACAGGTTTGTTTCAACATCTTTACTGAAAACTTGCTGAGTAAATCTTCCATCTTCCAGTTTTCAAATGTGTAAGACGCATCTGTGTCCGAACAATGAAGATGTATTTATTTAACTGGTAAATCAGTGGTTTGTGTGAATGTCTGTGTAGTCTCAGATTTACCGTCTCGGCTCTAGCGGCCATCTCTTATCAAAAAACAGCTTCATATTTCCTCACCCTGACCGCCTCGGGAAGAATCGCTTCAGCTGTAAGCCCAGGCTCCCACAATTCACCTTACGGTGGCCCGCGGGGCACAGGAGTCGCAGTGAAGCGTGAACACACTATATGACAACTCAATGAATAAAATGAATAAAAAGGATGCAGTAATGACTCAGGTGAGGCAGCTGCTCCACTTGGGTGGATGTAGAGTTTTATAACTAGGAGGAGAAGATTTACTGAAACTGCTAAAACTGAAGTCAAAAATATTTGAACTGCAAGACATGAAGCTGGAAAGGTGCTCTGGTGGAAAGACTTTTCTTTAAGTGTCTACAATTTTTTAAGGATTTCAGTCTGCTGAACACAACACAACGCACCCGAAAACTCTCAGCTCTGAGTAACTTTTCAAATCAATGCTGTTGAGTATGTAAGGACTCTAGTGCTGTGGTGCATAGTCTTATAACATTTTTCCTAATTTCCCCACAGGGATAAATAGTCTTATCTTTGATTGTATCTCTCACATGCATGAGCACATGGGACACACATTGGCATTTTTAAATTATAGCTAGTGGCTGCAAGAGACAGGATTTGTGGATCTGTTCCTTTCAAAAGACTGGCTCATTTTGCTGTTTATTTATTTAGATGGGGGCCGGGGGGTAACTTATTTTACCGTTAATATAAACTTATGAAAGGATAAGATTAGGATCAGAATCATTCAAACTTAAACATTCAACCAATACATATTCTTTGTATGGGATATCCGAGTTTATCTAAAATATTGATTCTAGATGCGTTATTTATCATGTGAGCGTCTTTGCGCTGAACATAAATCGGACCCGAGACCACCGCTATACTCACCACTATAACATCCCTGTCACCAACACTGTCTCAAACACAGCAGGAGCTTATGTGTGCAAATTGTAAGAAAGAAAGAAAGAAGAACAAATAACAGCTCACAATTGTGACTCAGTTCCCAGCGTTCACTATAATAGTCAATAGATTTGATTCGTTCACTAACGTCACATCTCTAGTGGCTGCAACACACCAAGAAACTTGGTAATAAACCAGCAAAGGCAGAGGAGAAAACACTGATATCAGCAATGCAAGATTTGGATTATTAAGTTATTCAAAAATAACTGGCTTTGAAAATGAAAAAAAACAAATGCATCCTGCATGTACACTGGGTCTCAATGTTCAGTACATAAACAAGTTTTCAGGAAACTGGTTGTAACACAGTTATTGATCCAAGTCAGGTCAAGTCATATTGATTTATAAAGCCGAAAATCAATGGATACAAATTTACTTCAAAGGGCTTTACATTCTTTGCAACATATGACATTCTCCAAAGTGACCTTTTATACCATTGTCCTCTATGGGACCGTGTCGCCTCCAGGCAACATAAAGTTTTTTAAATAAAACAAGACGCTATCTTAGGGGAGGGGAATTCAAATACTAACGAATAGAAATGCAAAAAGGTGATCAGATGAGCCACAGGCATTCATTCACAGGCGTTCATTTTCCTATCTCTTCTGGTATATGTGCATAGGCCACAAAGCACCGTGTTTTCTGTAATGAAGAATGCTTTTTTCCCCACCAATTTTAGTCTAGATAATAACCTACAATAAATCTGAGCCACCTTCATTGGAAAGTACGGAAGCATTTTACATGACATATCATCAAATGTATTTTAGGAAATTCCAAAAAACTGCATGTTGCCCTGAGGCAACACTATACTTTAATGGAATCACATAATACCAGACCAGGCGTTCTAAGCTGGAAATATGTATGCATGAAAATGTCACATACTAAATGCACACGCGGCGCTTAAACATCCTTATTGTATATTGTATTTTAATTGTGTATTGCTGCTATAGTTTTTCATCTTTATGCTGCTATAGTTCCTATTTTTATTGCTTCCAAACAAGATAGACGCTAAATTGTATTTGTTTTTCATTTCTTATTCTTCCATCTAAAAAAAAAAAGCACTGGCCTGTTTCTCTTGACACAAAAGGGGAATACTCAGGTTGCACATGCTTTGAAAGAAAAAAAGGGCAATGCTCAGAAAGTGCTACCTGCCTGTGTTTCTCCGTCTAGAGGAACTTTCATAAGCAGTGAGTCGTATACATGAGAAAGAGTTTGTGTGTGTGTTTATGTACATGGAAATCCTTGTGTGTGTGTTCAGACATGCACGTCAGGATAAGGTGAATATTAGGATGATTTTTTAATTGGGATAATGTTTTAATGGCTTCACTCAGCTTAGCAAGTTTGACGACACAATCATACATCGAGCGCAAACATCAGAAGATACAGTTTAAGCACCTCATAATATTTATTAGCTCATTTTTATCATCAGTTAGAAGGACAGATCAGCATCTGTCTTATGGCCTTTTATTTCACAAAGCTCTCGCCGAGCCTCTCAATACTTCCCCTTCGGTCTCTTGGTCCTCTGCCACGACGCACTGCCACACTGAGGATGCAACGGTGGCTGGTGGGGTTTGATGAACTCGCGTGAAAAGTCTTGTGTGAGGTCGGACCCCTTCAAACCTCACAATGTGGAAGGTGCTTGTTGTGCAAACTGAGAGATCATGATCATTTTTCAATCACATTTTTTTTTTAAGGTACAATAGTTGCATGATGTTGTTTTACCTTCAGGAATGAATACTGTATATAAAACACATGCATGTTTTGATGATGTATACTGAGCCTAAGACCTAATTTAAAATGAGGTTGATGTCAGTTTATATCCGTTGCTTCATTTATTTATGTCCTATTCCTTTTAAATAAAACAAACCACGCTCCTCCATCATATATTGGGAGTTGATGGCTATAACAAACCCATTGTTATAACAGCCTCATGAGCAACCGTCTAAGTGAGTCATCCTCACCCTCGTCCACATCCGACCATCGCAGGCTCGTAGCATTAACATTTGCTGTGCAGCTGTTGCATTGTTGTATTATACATTAGACTGAACGCTATTCGTGTTTTTGTGTCCACCCCCTGTAGCAGCGCTCCCCTGCTGCTCCGTGCCATTGAGGCAGTAATTGCACAATCACACTCTGCTTTAACACTGTGTGCACAACCTCATATTACCCCGGCACTGGCTTGCTGTAGCGTTTTATAGCCTCAGGAATTATGCATAATGCTCTGTAAGACTTATAACTTACTCCAGAAGTTTATGCAACTTTATGCTTTCATCAGCGGGATTCAGAACTGGACGGAGTCTCACTCACTCTGTCAGTAGGAACTCCCTGTATGCTCGTACACAGCAGATCCCTGTTTAGTATGCTGCACGGCCTCCTGAAAGAGTTAAAGTGATTATATAATTTCTCTTAATTATTTATGTGTAGCGCTATGTATAGATAGAAACTAATCACATCTTCTTTTTGTTTTTTTTCCCCCACTTTCTTACACAAATTCCTGCGTGATGAATTTATATCGTGGAACACAAATTTCCTCCTAACAAATCTGATGACTCCTCTTCCTCAGCTCCATCTGTCTGCTCTCCTCTCTGCTTCTGCGACTCCTCGTCTCCCTTTCTATTTTCTCTGTCATCGGCCTTCTGTTGTCTTGTAACTACTTGAACCCTGACCGACACTGTGACACCGTTGTCATGGCGACAATACGAACAAAGTTTTAAGTGTCTACGATAGTCGGACGGATGTATATTTCCTGCTGTTTCAGTGTATGTGCAGAGCCCCTCTGCCCGCTCTGCTGCAGACCTTCCATGTCTTCAGCCCCAACCACTTTCTCCCCGCGCGTGTTCACACGCAGACGCGACACTTTAAAAGATGAGAAAGGACTCGGGTGTGCGCCGGCAGAAATCAGTGGCTAATGAGCCATGAAATTCCTTCATTCCTTCTTTGGCATTTTGTAATTTTCTTCTTTTAAATGATGATGTTTTTTTTTTCTTAAGGAAGCTATTGTTGTAATCACAGCAGTTAAGCAGAGGCCTGTGTAATCTCTGCATTGTTCAGAGCTTGACCTCACATCTTAAAGTAAAATGCCAGCCGCTTTTAGTTAATGTAAAAGATCATTAACAAAGGCTCTTTTGAAATGACGCAGCATCAGTCAAAGGTTTGAACACTCCTACTCATCAAGGGTTTTACTTCAGTATTTTATACTTTGTAGAATAATTCTGAGGGGGAGTTTGCATGTTCTCCCTGTGTCCGCGTGGGTTTTCTCCAGGTACTCCGGTTTCCTCCCACCTCCAAAGACATGCTTCTTAGGCTGATTGGTGACTCTAAATTGACTGTAAGTGAGCGCCTGCACCTGCTGCAAATGGTTGTTTGTCTTGTTGTGTTGGCCGTGTGATAGTCTGGAGACCTGTCCAGGGTGTAACCTGCCTCGCTCGATGCCAGATAGACTCCAGCAACCCCCTAGTGAGGATTAAGCATTATGGGAGATGAGATGAGAGTAATTGTGAACACATAAAATACTATTAAATAGCACAAATGAAATTAAGGGAAATAGTGTATTTTTCATTCCTCATTTTTCATGACACATGGTGTGAGTTAACTGCAAATAAAAAACGCAGAAAAGCTAAAACAGAGGCAACTGAGGACTAGGATTCCTTGGAGACATTTAACGCCTCATGAGAGCAGGATCTACATCTGTAGATGGAACATATGAAACATTGTCTGTGAAGGTTCTCAGTCATCCAGATCATGGTATATCCAAAAATTACTTTGATTATCACGTACCTGTGATTGGTTCAGAGGACAGAGGAAAACAGAGGAAAGAATGTGAATGAATGCATGGCCGCTTAGAGCTTCCATACGAAATAACTGGTCCTTGTATGTTTTTCTGTATTGAACCCGTATATTTGTAATGCTCTGGGGAGTGCTCTGAAAATGTCAAACATATTTTTGTGGTGTGAGCCAAATAAACAAGTGAAATGTGAGTATTCTGTCATTGATTTGGAAGTTAAAGATGTTCTACCTAGTCTAGTTTTTGATGCGCCTTCATGCCTTCATGCGCCTTGGAAGAAGGTGTACTACTGCACTTAGATGACATGACGTGTGAGATAATTAGGTCTAAAGCCAAGGGTAGGCCGTCCTTCAGTGAGACTACACTGCATGAACATAACACATTATCTATGTACAGGTCAGACCGTCAGTCATGTTTCACTCGGCAGTCATGGCCGACTGACTGCAATCTGCACATCATTAGCGTCGCGTGTGAACTTATGAGCGTGTTTTAAATCAGATGTGACTTCTATGTTCTATGTTTTATATCCACGCTGAAAAATGTGAGCCGTCAGTCTGAAGGCTTCTATTTTAACTCATCGCTTTAAACTAAATCTTTCAGAGAACAGGCAGCCGTGTAAAACCCTGCAGTGACGCTTGCCTCAGCAGAGCACAGAATACACAGCCGCCACATGACAAGTTTTGTTTTGAATAAAGTGCACACTCATACAAGTCTCACTTTTCCTGACAAGACAAACAAAGACCAGAAAAGCTCTCATGTCCCGCTGAAAACCTAAAAGCAACAAGTTCACTTTGGAAGTTTGTCAAAGTATTCTGGGAAATGAAAACTAAGTGAAGTGAGAAAGGTATGTGACATTTTATTGTTTCATTCGATCTCTATTGTGTCTATTCTGAAGGGCAGTGTGCACTTAAATATAAGTGCAAGGGGTGACTGATAAATGGTCCTGAGGCAGAGCGATGTATTTTAGAAAAGATGGCACAAAAACTTTTTAGCACCGTCGCCACTTACACACTTAACCCAGGAGTTGTGGAGCCTATGGATCCTTTCTCTCTTGGACGTCTGTGAAAATGGAAAATGGTGCATTCAGCAATGTCTTTGTGGGCCTCAGTGTGCGATGAGCCCTGAAAACAAGGTTGCAAAAACAGCACAAAGGCCAACGTAGTCCATTGGCTCAGACAGTGACTGCTGATTTGCAATTTCCAATCACTAAAATAAAATGAAAGATACTGACTTTAAACTTTCTGCATTATCACTCAAAGATGGGTGGTGGGCTGAGACCCCACTTATCAGCCACTTACTACATTCACGCCTCGAGTCTGAAGAGGTTTTTCTCCCCACTAATGGGTTTTCAGAGAACCACTAATTTTGTTTAAAACTGGGCACCACCAGGTTAATTTGGACAAATTCTCCAATTACAGGCAAGTATCTGGTCTTTAACAGATCCCTGTCATGTAAGTTTCAAATGTGCACCACCCACAGATGTTCCTAATAAAAGCCTGAACTCTCCATCAGCCTTTCACAACCGAAAACTCAGAAAACTCATCAAGTCCAATTACCTTTTGTTTTTAGCTTTGTTAGATCTTTTAATTACTCAATGAACGCAACTGTACATTACACATATACAGTAAACTACACGTGTACTACGTATCTCTAGAATTACATGCCAGGCATTACGTGTGATCCTTTGATAACCATTTACGTTAGTTGTGGTGAAAGGTGTGCACTATAGGTGCAAAGGTAACCTTTTGTGTATACACACTAGGATTGGTGGTTGGTGCAACCTGTGTATTTCTGGTTACACCTTTTATTAGATAGGATAGTTAGGCCTTTTGTTTGTTGCTTTCAATATGGTGATGTTTGTTAACTAGGTCTAGTTTTGTTATATTACTTTCATTTATTTGGCACAACCACATGGTCCAGTCCTTCCCACTGTTTATGCTTCAAGCAGATTTTCATTAATAAATAAATCCTTTAAACTTTGCTTTACAGATTCTGCTTCACTGCTTGTCCTGTGTTCATCCCTAAAGTCCCCTATTATCCTAGGCACGTAACACAAACCAGACTCAATTCTTATCAGTATGTGAGTTTGGAAACATGCCATTTGGATTCATTATAGGACGTTTCAACTGTCAAAAACTAAAAAAAAAACTATGTGCTCACTTCTATCTATCACTGCTTAGAACCTGCCCAAACTATTTGACTGGCCCAGCAGACTCCAGACCAACTTTCCGCCACAAAAAAAGTCGTAAGTGGGAAGGTTGGTCTGGCATCCAGGCTTGTCTATCATCCCCCTACTACAAGACACAAACACATCAATCACTCCTTGTATTTCTCAGGTAAGTGCAGATTAACAGCATCATAAATTTACAAGTTAGATCTGATTACATATCAGAACTGCAGCACATATTTTACTCCTATATTCAGCTCTACTGTAAAAGGACAGGGAATGATATGTTTGCAGCGTTTCCTCTACCATTACATTGGGTGAGCGCCCCAACCCCCAACTGGACTTGTTCCATATCAAAACAGAAGTCATTTCAGGTCACTTTTCCTATAGAACACATTTGGACTGGGTTCTTCACCAACGTACACACAAACAAACAGGTGAGCACACCTACAGTCAGAATGACAGAATAAAGAGTGACAGGGCTAACGTGGTGGTTGCTATACGGTGGAGAGAGGAGCTAACCTTAGTAGTCAATGAGCTAAGCATGGGGCTAAGTTAGCATGCTGAGCTGTGGTGGTGGTGTCATTTATATTTTAGTTTAGTTTTCTATTTGCAGTAGGAAGAGTAGGCTAACTGATTGGCCTGCTGTCTGCTAACTGGTGCAGCGTTACTACACATTGTAGTATTTAGTGGCTTGAGCTTTTATTAGTCACCTGTAGGGACTTTTGGAGCTTCAAAAGCTGCTCTACTACTCTACCAATACAATGAATGACTTTGTCAATAAAGTTGATTGATGTACCTGCCTGATGCCAGTTCAGCTATTGCAAGGCAGTCTGGGACCTGCAGGCCATTTCTGAGAGATAATACAATGCAATTGGCCTTGAGTTTGACATAGGATTCATTCCAACTTGGCTTTCAGAGAGGAAGTATTCCTCCTGGCTGTACAAAACTGGTATTGGTAAGTATGTAAAAAATAAATAAATAGGGAAACAAATAAAAGATATCAGCAGTTATCTGTTCCTTGTACGTTCTTCATTTTGCAGAGGGAATATTTAACACAAAATGAGCCAGACCCAAAATGGCAGCACATCAGATTTCTGCATCACATCCACCAAACCAGTGATCTTTCCATGGCAACCGTATCAGTGGTGGTTTGGCAGCCGCCTGCAGTGTACCAACCAAATGACAAATCAACAATGTTGATTCCATCACACTTCCACAGAGACGCCTTTCGCTTCTGTCTTTGTGTGTGTGCTTGTGTGTGTGTTTGTGTGTGTTTTCTCTGTGTGTCTGTCTACCAAGATATGCCCGCTGCAGACCAAGATAGAGTCGTGCGACTAAAAGCAGAATGCTAAGTGGGCCTGTGGGATGAAAATCAAAAAAAATGAGTGTAGGTTTTATTTCAGTTCTGACAGGAAGGATACAGTCTGGATCCCACGGACTGAAATCATGTCTGTCCCTGACAAAAAGAGAAGATACATTCAGGAGTAAAGTGAGGGGAGAAGAGCACACAACGCATATAAGAAAATGAAACGTTACATACCCAAGCAGTTTACCTGATACAGGTTTGGCAGAGAAACTGTTGGGTGTGCAGAAGCCAGCCAAGCTAATCTCTTGGTTCTAATTACATAACCAAGCAGTTTACCCGATGTCGCTTTGCATCAGTATGAGATTACTGAGGTGTGTGGCTGCAGCAGAGCATCTTCACATCATCTTCACATCATACATAAACCACCAGTCAAAAGTTTGGACACACCTTGTCATTGACTTGAATGACAAGGTGTGTCCAAACTTTTGACTGGTAGTGTAGATAAACATTCTATGCTTGGTTCAGATCCTCGATCCAACTAGAACATGTTTCTCATATCCAGAAGACTGCTACGTGAACCACAAAGAACAGAAATGAATATCGTGTGCACACACTTGACACTACCGGTCAAGAGTTTTAGAACACTCGAGTATTTCTTTCTTTTTTTATTGAAATGTATACAGATAAATGTCTCATTTTACTCTGAAAAAAAACATATACCAAATAAACAACTGATGTTAAAAATAATAATAATAATAATGGAATCTTTCATGCCCTACGTCACTGTGATGTCACATATTAACTGGAGGCAAAACAGAGAGAAGCTTGAGGTGAACACTGGAGCTTTCAACCATGAAAATGTCGTCTTGCTGTATTTTTTTTTTGGCGCCAAAACTGAAAAATCAAAAACACTACCTTCAAGTTTTGTCACATACCAGTCACTGCCAGTCATAGACTACTTTGGTTTGGCCTTGGCTATTAAAAGAAAGGATTGGAGTGAGACAATCATCAACAATGTGCACACTTCATATCAGGTCAGATTAATATGTGATGCATCATCAGTTTCAGCCTGGAAAACATTATGGGTTAGAATAAATTGTGACTGAAATTACATTAAATTCATGCTTATTTACTGGATTCTTGCTACATGTTAATGCTAATGCTAACTGCTAGGCAATGCAGCGTTAGTTGCATTTACTACGTTACCCTCCACAGTGGTTCCACTTAATTCTTGTAATATTTTTGTTGGAGAGGCCTTCACTTGATAAAAACAGATCAGACTTCGTCCCCTCTGTGTCCTCCTTCGGTGAAATTGTCCATCCAGTGAGTGAGAGTGCAGGGGTTGGTGAATATATCAGTCAGAGTCAACTTTTTAAAATAACATTCATGGTTTTGGAGAGTGAGTGTATTAGTATATTCTCTAAAATATGTCTTTTCCTCAATCATTCGTGCGAAAACATTCCACTGTTAACAAACCATATAACCAAAAATATATTCTAAACTTTTAAAGTAACCATCTCTGGCTGATTTAACACATGAACACAACTATGACATTCTTACTTTCTAAAATGGAAATCACATATTTTTCAGAGAGTTCTTCCCAATTCTGTTGCAGAAGTTCCCAGAAATGTGTGGCCCTTGTAGGGGGCTTTGCTTTCACTCTTCTGTCCAGTTCATCACAAACCAGCTCCACTGGGTTAAAGTCTAGAGACTGGGCCATGGTCCACTCCATGTGTTAAAGCTGTCCAACTTGTTTTTATCCTGAGGTGGTTCTGGTAGAGCTTGGACTGAAGTTTTGGGTCATTTTCTTGCTGCAGGATGAAGCCTCGACCAACTATACCAGAGGATACTGCATGCTGTTTTAAAACTTTTGACCAGTAGTGTAAAACTGCTTAGAGAACAGTGTTTAGGGTGTGTCAGAATATTCCCCTGTTTGCCGCGTGAACCCAGGTTAAATGCAACATTGTAGTGATACTGTCGATTACGCCCTTGTAAGAACGAAGAGTCATGGCGGCTGAGAGATGATGAAACACTTAAATGGCTTAAATGCCAGGACTGTCAAGTGTTTGACACGCTACTGCTTCAGCACACACCTGACTGTATTTATTCTATATGATAAACAACATTAGTGCAGCCAGGCTTGGCTGCATTTTTTTTCTTTGACTAGGAATAAATATAGTGAATGCCGATTTATTTTAGATAATGATTCTACAATGGGTTCAAAGAGTGGGGCCCCACTGTAAATAACCAGGTATTAATAAGTGATCCGATTAATGAAATCTTGACACTTAGCATATTCATTCACACAGTGAATACAGAGGACCAGCTTTTAAATACATTTCAGAGTAAGGTTTTTGTTTGAACAAGCCATTTGATCTCTGGAAGATTGTGAGGAGTGAAATGATCAACCAGTTATTTAAAACTGGGTGTCAGACACAGAAATAAACATAGCCACAGCCTCGATCCTAAAATGTGTTTTTTTCTTTGCTGTTGTTTTTGTTGATTTCAGTATTTTCCTAAAAAAGCTGATTCATCAGACTATCGTAAGTCCTCTTGAGAGTCCGACATTAAAAAGAAAAGGAATCACTGTCTAAACATTTTTCAACAGATTTTGTTGCACTGTCAGAGTGGACTCGCCTGAAATCGACCACTCAGCTCTAACTTACTGTAACTCTTCAGCCTCTACTCTGGCTGACAATCACAGCAGCAGCTCATTAGCAGAGAAGCTGCTGATGTGAAACGACACCCAGAGCAGCCTGTTGACTGGTAGGAGGAGGGGAAAGCACCGAGAAGTCAATCGTTAAAACTACAGCTGATGGACTTTAAACTGGAAAAATAAAAATTAATGAACAGCTGCGTTTCACTCACTGTTCACCAGGTAATTATATCTTATAAAGCTGCAGGAGAGTATAAGATATTGGTTTTGTAATGAAACAATAAAATAGCACTTCAGCATGTTAGACGCAACGGTTAAATGGATTTAAAAGCTTTAGTCAGTCTCACATATGTTTGTAAAACTCAACTCAAATACACATTTTATTGTTTTAATGCTAAACCAGCAGCACATGTTAGGTAGATGTAGATGGAACGGTGAAAGGTAATAAAAGATGAGAGTGATGCTTTGAAGTTTTGAACTCATTCGACATTAGAAATCCCACAAGGGTTCAGTGATTGATCTAAACTGCACTGGCATGTGTTCACCATAATCAATAATGATCCTCACCTCCCTGTGATCGCAGCGAGCATCATCACCTTCATTTATCGCACAAACGGTCAGGCCTCTGTGTAGAATCTGTTGACACCGGACAATAACATTAAATGTCCAGCTTGAAGTTGAATTTTTAGAGCAGAAATGGAAATTCAAGTGGCACTGGAGAGGCTTCTGTACCAAAATAAAGAAACATTTAAAGTTAGAATTGTAAACAGTTTTGTAGCCACAAATGATTCACATGAAATTATGATTCATGTAACCCTAGGTAACCCTGAGCCTCATTAACAATGAATGTGGACATAATCGTTTCCATCCGTCACTGAAGGATTCCACTATAGGAGGCACACCACAGACCATATAGAACTGTAGTATTATTCACTTATAGTATTTTTGTGTGTGCACATTTCATCCTCGTGGACTGATGATTGACAAACTTGAATAGTCGGCTTAGGCATCTGATGACTGGTGGACAAAAGACAGCATCAGCACCATCCAGATTCAGGTGTAACAGCCTTGCGTTTCTTTCCATTTGTTTCCCTCTAACATAGAACAAATCCCTGCCCTGCTATTTTAGGAAGCGTATTTGTCACTATGCTGTGGCAGTGATGCATCGCAGAGAGGCGGGTGCTCACACACTTGGTCTACAACCTTGCCTTTAGAACTTTATGCCACTCGCAACCTCTACCGTTTATGTACAGGCAACATCCTGCACACATGTAGGAATCCCTACTGAGGATGCACGCAAACCGAACCTCCAAACGGATGCAGAATACTTGAGCGCACAAGGTCACACAACTCACTGTGTGGATGTTGTCCAATGAACCGAGAACTGTGGTGACATTTTAGAGGTCAGACTTTATATCTGTGTTTGTAAAATCAATTAATTCAACCCCGAAACAAGGAACTGTGCCACAAACTGAGAGAGTAACTTTTTTTTTTTTTTTTTTGCCAGTTTCAGTTAAATTCTCCCTCAAGATTTGCAGTAAGTCCCGCATCTCAATGAACTTCTCCACCCTAAAGTTCAACTGTAACATTCCTCTCAGCAGCTGACTCGTAATAAAGGCCGAAATAAAATCAAGTTGATGATTGTTTCCGTTGAAGGTCATTGCATCAACGAGATTCTCTCTTTGTTGGGGCAGCGCTGATGGCGGTGAAAACGAGGCTCCCTGCAGTGCCATTCTGCACAAATTCTTCGGAGCCGTGGACATTTGCCTCATCTTACGGCCAAATGCTGCCATGGCAACAGCGATGGTTCAAATCCCACCTCTTCCTCTCTGCCCCTCCCCCAGTCCCACCCCTCTCTCTTTCTCTCCTCTCAATCCAATCTTCCCTCCCAGTGAAACCATTAAATTATCAATCCACAACCCCCTCAGGGTTCATATCTCCGCCTCATCTCGCCTTCTCTCCCTTCCTCTGTCAATATTTACAGAGTTTCTCATAGACTCGCTCAGGTAATAGTGTCTTATTCCCAAAGCTCTGCACGGTGCAAACATCCACACACACACACACAAACACGCACACACACACAAACACACACGCGCTGCTAGTGCGAAATGGCCATTCCATCTAAATGAGTGCTATTCAACTAACTGTCCCTGGTGACTACTGCAACTGCCTGCATGTGTGTCCACCCATGTACATGTGCTCACTCAAGTGAACGCATGCATGTTCTCCTTCATATCTTCATATATATGGGGTGAGCGTGTGTGCTTGTTACACTGATAGCTCACTGTCCCTTCAGGTAATCTCATGGTTGAGAAGAGAGAGAGAGAGAGATCGAAAAAGGGCGAATAAAAAGAGAAATATTCTCCGAGAGAGAAATGGAGGCAGAGAGAGAAAGAGAGAGAGAGACATCCCTGCTGCAATAACCGAGAAGATCAAAACTGACAATAAATATGTATATTCTTATAGATGTATGCATGTGCAGGTGGCAGACTGATATATTCCCAGTAATATTCTCTACCTCTCTGCCTGCCTTTACTTCCTCCTTTTACAACTCAGATTTACTGTTTTCCTTTACTGGCTGTTATTGAATAAACCACCAGTTCATTTCGCTGGAATTAAAAAATAAAATGAAGTGTGCTTTATAGTCATCCATCAACGGCCACATTTCTACTGAACATAAAACACACAAAGGGGCGGCAGAGTGGTATAGTGGTTAGACGACTTACGGCAGGAAGGTTCCATGTCTGGGTTTTCTTTCTACGCTCCAGCATGTCAAAGACAGTCTGTTTTAATGACTTTCTTTATTGGGAGCAAATTCACAGGTAACAACATAATTGTGCAACGTGACAGAGGAGATTTCCATTCTTTTATTTTACCTTTTTTTTTAAAATCTTTTTCTATTCTTTTTAATCCCTCCCACAATCCTACCCAATTCAAAATTCGTAAAGCGACGCGTGAACAGCGAAAAAAAAAAAGAAAAAAATATTCAATTTTATTTAAAAGAAGTCTCCATTTTTTTTCAAATGACTTTAAGGAACCAATCTAAGCTTTTCAAATCTAATGGACCTCTTTCACCCATCTGAAATCTAAAGACAGTCTTGTTAGGTTAACTGTTGATTCTAAATTTGTGTCCAAGTATTTGTGTAAGTGTGCGTGAATGGTTGTTTGTCTTTCTCTGTTAGCCCTGTGATAGAGCAGTGCCCGTTCAGGGTGTACCCTACCTCTATACCATACGATAGCTCATATAGGCTCTAGCTCCCCTGTGACCCTCTAGGGCTTCCCTCTAGCCTGTAGATGTTAACCCCATTCACACCTTCAGAGCTCCTGACTGATAATGGGCTGTTAGAGCATCGTTCTTAGAGAAGGAGGACGGGGACAAGCAGCACACAGGGCCATGAGTGGACACTAGTCGTGCCACTTTCTGTTCATTAAAAGAAATAAGTCAAGCAAGTTTGTGATGGGCTACACCGACAGATGCTCCTATTTAGGATTGAAGAAGGAACTCGGATGAGTGGGGAAACATCTTCTCTAAATACAAGTCCAATTGCCTTTCTTCAGTGTTTTTTTTTTTTTTTTTTTTATCTGTGGAGCTACATACTACTCATCTGTAGTTCTGGTCTTATCAACTTGCCTGTGTTCATGGCTCATAGTTATCTATTCTTACCTGAATGCATCATTCTCCATCCTCCTTATGATACCCCCTATATTAAATCATTGAAGCAGCTAACTCGCCTGTGATAGAGCTTCTATTGCCACTGACAGTTTTGTACCCCTGTGCTCTTTTTATCTCTATAAGTGTAACTATATGAACACTCTTTCTATCCACTAAACATCTCAACACGATTATTTTGAGAGCCAGCTCTGTCCATTCTTTTTTAACCAGCATCAGTCTCTCATGTAACATGCATCAGCTATATCATGTTTAAATTCTGTGTGTATATATCAAATCAGATGTATGTATGAATTCATCTCATTCCTTCTTCTCCTCCTCCTCCTCCACTCTTCTCTTTTCTCTCTATTTCTGTCTTTCGTGCCTCAAGCAGATGGGTCCTCTCGTATGAACTGGGCTCTGTTAAAAGGGAGTTTTCCCGCCACTCTTGTCACCTTAGTGCTTGCTCTGGGAAGCAGAAGTATAAAATGAATGAATGAACAAACATACAAATAGACCAAACAATTCAGCAAGGTCACAATTGTGCTACTGCACTGGGGAGATCTCAAGGTGAATCCCAAGGATTCTACTCATCAAAGCCTGTTTCAAGGTGTTGTGGAGCATTACTGCAAATGTGGACACAGAAGAACTGAATAATGAGAATAATAAACCGTACTTACGTACACAATATTTTTTTTCCCCTCTGCATTACATTGTAAATTAACACTTTGAGCAGTGGGTAGCCATGCAAAGCAACCAGGGAGTGGTTTGGGGGGTTTAAGTTCTTGCTCAATGCACCTCAGCGCTGGACATAAAGTGGATTGAAGCAGTACTTCCAGGTCCCAAAGCTGCTTCTCTTTATAACCAGCCATGGATAACAAAATACACATTGTACTGTTTCTTACATCACCTGTAGGTGAGTGTTTCCGCTCAGTCATCTCTGGCCTTCGCCATTTTGCAGCACCTGCCTGTCAGTCACTCCAAGCAGCCATACTATTATTTATACTTATTTTTTAACCAAAATCCAATCCAATCCAAGGATGAGTTGAATATCCCTCTTACTAGCATGAACTTTCATTATCGTGCATGTTTCAATTGAAAAAGGGAGAAAAAAAATACCTCTGCACGTAACTGGATAGTTGTACAACCAATCAGGGCCATTTAGTAGTAAAGTAATTCAGCTCATCTGGGTCGCTGTTACTGTTCTTTCCATCACTGCACAAAGCCCACCCAGAGGACTGGATTGACCCGGCAGATATTTGCTGGAGCACAATCAGTGCCCAATGGAGAGACTCCAGACTTTATATCCACATGGGGTTTGTGGGCAGGGAAGTTGGTCTTCCTTCAAGAAATATCTAGAGGGACCAAAACTGTTTTTTTTTCACTAAGCTGTTCATCTCTGGAGACTCAGTTTTGGAGCCAGTCTCAGGTTTCAGATCCTGCTAGCTGCAGTACTTCCCAGAAGTTACTGTACACATGTGATTATTCCCCACCATTTGATCAGAATGTGTCTGTCTTGTATCATGGTGTGATAGAGTGAGGTTGGCCCTGATGCTGAGCTTCAGGCTTAATAATTCCCTTTCCCATTTCCTGTTTGTCTGAGTCTCCTACACCAGGGATCTTCAACATTTTTCAGGCCAAGGACCTCAAACTGATGGAGAGATTAAGTAGTGTTCTATATGAGTATGTTCTATATGTGTTCTATATTAAACTATTTATAAATGTACATTATTATCATTTTGCAACAGTAGGGTAGCCATGCAACTGCTGTATTGGCTGCTGTATATGCTGTAAACATAAACATATATACATATATATATATAGTTTTGCAGCGTGCTTCTGGATTTCACCTTGGGACTGAATAGGCTCTCCACCAATTGTGGGAAACTTGAACTAAAATATGTTGGATTCATGTTAATGTGCATTTACAAGAATTATGGAAGAACATTTTTTATATATATATAAATGTCTACCCCTTGGGGGTTGCTGACCCCCTGTTGAAGACTTATGTCCTACACCATGTAGTTCCCTGTACACCAGATATTAACATCAGCCGTAGTGGCTGCACAAACCCACAGTTTCAGCTTTGATTCAGTTTTCATGACTAAAATGTCACATGATGATAGCAGTGGTTGCTCTCCGTCAAAACATGTAAAACAAAAAAAAATAAATAAATAAAAAAAAAAAAAAACATCACAAAGACTAAAAAGACAAAGACTGCTCTTCAGAAATATCTTTATATCTGCTAACCTCAATTGGCAGCAAAAAAAGAGACCTCTGCCCTCTCTGCAAATTACATTTTATATATGGTTCTTAAGTTATTTAAAATTTCCTCCTTCCATCTTCCCTCATACATATTTAGTAGTTTTTGTTTGACTATAATAATGTGAAATAGTCAGAGAGAGATTTTATTGCAGCAACCTCTCTGTCCTTTTCTTGGGCAACTGGATGAGGTGATTCAATTAAATTTTCAATTCAATTCAATTTTATTTATATAGCGTCAATAACAAAAAAGAAATTGTCTCAAGATGCTTGACAAAAAACATCCTGATTCCACTGCTTTATGATTTCCCATGAATGACATGACAAAACAAGACTCTAGATGCCATTCCTATCGTAAAGCCTAAAAGTGCATTATTAGCTGTTATTTAAGATCTAAAATCACATTGCGTAGTATAGGTGGAAAAAAACATGACATTTCCAGCATAATCACACCTTTAAAACACAGTTGACATATAAATTCCCATACAGGCTGAAAGTTTAAATATTATCTGTCAGGGTTATGCCACAGAGTGCTTCAGCGTGTCTGTAAGAGAAATGCAAATGAACTTGCAGACAAATATGGTAAACAGTCCTACATATGTGCGCACTGTGTATGCACACATTAACCCGCAGACTGTTGCAAACATATGTTAAAATGTGCGCACACAAAGACGTAGCCTAACGAATGGAGGTAGAAGTGATGGAGATAAGCTTGTGAGAATGATATCTCAAGATGTTAAATATTTAAATTCCCCAATAGTTTCACAGCTGGTGTCAGCAGATAGTGAAATCAAACACTCAATATGGCGTGGGCTCGCTCGCTCGCTCTCGCACTAAATATATAGATACATCCATATACACTTTATTCACAAGACCAAATTGCAGTTTGCATAAACAGATGCTAATGAATATTTATGACTATTAGAAAAACATGGTGACCTATTGAAAGAAAAGAGCATTCAGTCCGCTCAGACAAGCAGCTGTTGGAAAACTTGTGTGTTGGCAAATAAATATAGCATGAAGAAAACTTTATTAAGAAGATTTATGAGAATTTAAAGGCGTATCTAAACAGACTGTAAGACATTATTACTATATTCTTCTCTGTCCATCTTTTCTCCACACTTTATTGTCTCCTTTTCAATTTTTCAATTACGTTTTCTGTCAAGCTGTACTAATATGATTGAAAAATCACTGTTGTCTAAAAGAAATGATTATACAGACCAGTACCAAGCGAGGGAGGACAGTCTGATTGGCATCCAGTCACCCATATTAATCATCAGCCTGTCTTTGTCTTTATTAAAACATGGCAGATGACAATTACCGTTCAACGGCCTAAAACTGAGGCAGCTGTCAGAGACGACAGAGCGAAAGTATCCTTTAGACCACGGGGAACATGACAAAACTCTCCTGCCAGCTGCATGATGAGCTGTGTGATGTCCTCACTGAGAGAGGTCCGAGTTAATTACATAAGAAATTCTAAAACTCTTTGATGTGGTGTTGTGACACGGCTGAAGGGTTTTTTTTTTTTTTTTTGGTGGCAGCCTGGGCAGCAGGTAGCTGTGAGTCTGCTGCAGGAGTGTGACCGGTCAAATCAGCATTAATTAAATGAGCTGCTGCTCTGCTGCTGCTGCTGCCTGCCCTGCCAGCAACAAAACAGCTGATGAGCAGAACCTGATCATGGATCAATGCTCAGGCCTCTCTGTAGTGAGGCAGGAACAGGACCGCGACTACAGACTAAGCCGTGACTGACTTAATTCCAGTTACACGACTGATCAGTTTGACAGCCCTGCAATGACAAGAAAGAAAGTCAAGGGCAAGACTGCGTATACCTACTGCTCTCAAAGATTAAAGAGCAACTCCACCACTTCTTGTAGAGATTGCAATACTGACCTCTGACGGCTGCACAGTACAAAGTAAAAGGAACATTTCCCAGGAAACAGGAAACTTCTGAGGAGCTTAGTTCTTCTGCCTGCACTTGTGCCAGATGGAACTAGTGACTTAAATAAGTGAAATTATTTCTTTCTAAAATAAATCCCAAAAGATCGGAAACGTTCGGGGTCGGGCCCGTAGCAATGACCGGAGAAGTACTTTAGCATTTTACAGCCATTTAGCAACACATGTCAATTGGATTTGTTCATTTTCAGCACAACAATGTGGAGCCAGAAAGGAACAATAGATGTGCCATTGATGAAGACCAGTCCTTGTTAAGATTTCAAATTAAGTAAGGCAGCCAGGTGGAATTTGAGATGGTAACCCGCAATGAGGAGATCTGAAGTTTTTAAAGGTCGTCATTATGGAAGAAAAATGGAGAATTTTCCTGTCAGGGAACTAGTAAACAAGTTTCCCCAATGCCATCAGTACCATGTGAGAAATAAAAAGTACACTTCATTCAGCATGTTTTGAATGACCCATGCAAATACTTTGTAAGAATCGCCACAAACTTTCAGTGTGATTAATGACTCATATGAATTTATCAGTCAGTGAGCCAGAGTAATGTTATTTGGACAATTTTGACGACTTTTTACATCATTTTGCAAATGCGTCTCTGCTCAGTCATTACTCTGAAAGTTACGAAAACAGAGAGATAGTCAGGAACCAAATTAGTTTCCGTGTTGCAAAATAAGTTCTGTTATACAGACGGCAAAATACAAACAAGTTATATTCACAGTCATATTCCAGGCGCAGCATTTCTCTGTACCCATTTATTGAATAATGAACAAAGAAAATAAATGTGTTTAAAAGGTGAAAAAAAAATCTTTGGGCAAAGCTTTCAAATTCAAAGGCAACACTTCCTGGTTATTGGAGTGTAGCTGAGAACTGCAGATAAAAAACACACTCCCTTGACAATTTAGTGGGTACACTAGAATTTAACTTGATGAAAGTTGTATGTCATTTGTTTTCACTTTGGGAGCTGTAGTTTCTGCTGTGGTTTATAGCACTATTGAATTGTACTGCGTGTTTCTATTATTTTGACAACCCCATATTAGCCAGTGGGCTCAGTGAAATAACAGAAACCCTTTTATCTTTATTTTAATCCAGATTAACAGCACCACAAACTACATCCTCCAAAATGATCATCCAGTTGAATTAGCACCTTTCTGATGGGGTTTCAACACCAACTGAACATAAAGAGTCATGGAAGTCGAATGGATGCAGGACTGTTATATTAGAAAGCATTAGTTTTCATTAGTGTACCTAATGTTTTGTCAAATGAGTGTGTATAACTGAACTGGGAGCTGCTGTAAATTAGCCCAACCACTACTTACCAACGCAGCCTGTAATGGAAACCATTAAAAACCACAGCTAAAATGTGCTGTACAACATTACGAGATCTAATGGCTTATGAGGGTTTTTGTTAATGTTTCCGTTGCCATGGAAATAACAAAGGCTCATCTAATGGTTTCTGATATTTTCTTTTTCAGGGTAAGTACACTAAAAAGTTAATTACAGCGGTACAAAATAACTCCTGGAACAGAGTGAACACTGCAGATTGACATTTAACAGACTAAGAGATGAAGAGGTTGACTTTTTCATTTAATTTGCTACTGAGATGACGCTGGAAATACGTCTACTGCATAGTACATTCTACCGCTCGCCCACATGGGAACGAACTAAAAGCTTTATAAAGGTAGACGTCATGCAGTTTGTCCGTGTTATCAAGGTTATATTCCAAAGTACTTTACAGTTGTGTTTTTTTTTCTTATGCATGTGTTATTTGGACATAAAGAACAAGGTCTGTTTACATTATTTCCCAGAGTAAGAGTGTGGATGTTATTTGATTTACTGTATATTATAATTATTGAATTTCAGACCTCTATCAGTGAGGCCATGAGGCGTCTACTGTAGGAATACCACACAATACTATGTAGTCAAGGTTCCGACCCTGAAATAAGTCATCTCACGGTCAGTTTATACTGTTTGTTTCAGCCTTAGTGTTGGCAGTTGTGAGTCTAACTGTGTAAAATGTAAATGTTTCGATTAACTATGAGAAAAAAAGAAAAGAAAATGAAAATACCTGAAAAATTATTGAAACAATTAATCCTACACCTAAATATTTACCAGTTAATTTTCTTAATTTTTTTAGCAATGGTTTAAATAGTAGCTCACTTAATATGTAGCATGGAATTTTTTTTTTGTCTTTGAAATAAACTGTTAAACTGCAATGCAATAACAAGAGACCATGGTAAATTGATGAAATTCAGCTAGTTGTAGTGATTACAGACAAAAACAATAATAGAAAAAAAGCTTTGCCAAAGCAAAGATGACAGGTACATCAAAATAATAATAATTGTGAGGAAGTTAAAAGACTTACAAATTCATGGTCATTGACTTTGGGTCCTACCACCAAATTCAGGATGCTGATGATGCCTGGAAAACCCACTAGCACTGTCAGCTACATAGAGATGGACGACAAGTAAATCTGTTTACTAAGGTGACACATTACTGTATATAACTGCAAGTGAAAGTTACATGTGCTCTTCTGTAGCGTGTGATAATTATCCCAGAAATTCGGATTGCTTAAATTTGGTAATTTCGTAGCAGCTAGTCAACATGTATGATGGCAGCAGCTTGGGGCCTCAGAGGGCTAACAAACTTTAAACTACAGCAGTGGAAATATGCTAAGTTTTCTGTGAGAGTGAGAGTAGGAGAGCCCTCTACCTGACAGAACTCTGTGGAGAAAAGAAAGCATGAAGAAGATTAATAATAATAATAATAATAAATAGCTAATTGAGACATTTGAATAAAATAAACTAGCATCACATTGTTTCGTTTGTTTTTATTTGAAGGCTAACATTAGTTAGTTAGCTCGCGGAGCAGTGCATCCAGATCATAGACTGTATAAATATGGACAAAGTGTTGCCACTTCCTTGCATTGATGCTATATTGTGATGATACCAGCAGCGCCATCTTGTGGCTCTGTCTATGGTCCAGCTCTGTTGCCCCTCACCAAGCTAAAATGTTGGTGACATCGGAAAACCAACAGATTTGAAATTTGCAGTATTTCAGAAACGTAGTCAACATAACATCTGAATTTCAGTTAATATCTAATTGAATTGGGATTCAGGTTGTACTACAGTACAATGCTAATCTGTCTTTCGGTTGTATAACAGAGTTTCTGCTATGCCAAATTAGCCCAACTATTACTAGCCAACACTGCCTGTAATGGAACCCATTACAAACCACTGTTAAAAGATGTAGGGGGAAACAACCCCACTGCAAAACATTAAGAGATCTAATGGCTGTGGAGATTTCTTTTAATGCTCTCTAACCAATATGGCAAAAGCTCACTTAAGAGATAACATCTTTGGGCTACATTTATTTCTCTAAGAGGTCAGGATATTTTAAGGTCCCCAAACTGGTCAGTGATTTTAATCCCACAGTTTGTTTGAGTCTTTGCGCTAACGGCAGAAGTGATTGTAATTTAAATCCCTTTCAGTGTTGTATTTCAAAGCAGATCTCCAAGGTTTGTTAGACTGGAAGAGATGCTGCTTTTTTGGGGAACTGTGAGGAAGTCAAAGGAAGTTTTTGCTAATCTGACAGATGGGCCGCTAACATTTATTTGGAAACTAATAGGAAAAGATAAATCAGGATGATCAGGAAAGCCTTGTACAGGCTTATCTACTTTGACTCCATTTTCTGTTTACATTTGCTCAAAAAAGCCCCACTAGATTATTTCAAATTCATTATTAACATTTTCTGTTTGTAGACCAATATAACTGGATTACTTTAAAATAAAGAAAACAGGTACTTACAAAACAAAAATGAGAGATCATGGACGAATCACTGAATTAAATTAATGTTCAGTCTGTCCATTAATGATAAATTAACTGTTTCAGCTTTAATCCAGAACAAATTGCAGACGAACACTACCACTTTACGTCAGAGAGAGCCATGGAAACAAATTGAGATTTCTGGGCTGTTCATGAGGAACGTTGAGACCTTCCAAGTAGTCGCAGCTTCAACATGAACTGTTTGTGTCTTAAGAGTTACAGAAATGGAACACTGTCCCTAGTTTGTCAATTCTCTAACACTATCTCTATCTATTTGGGAAATAGATCTATCTATTTATATATATATTGTATAATATATTTATATATCTACTGAAAAACTAGATGCATTAAGAGAGCAAGACCTTGTAAAAGCTTATCTTCTTTGATTGAATTTTCTGTTTCGTCAAAAAAACGCCATTAGACTATTTCAAATTCATTATTAACATTTTCTGCCCGTTCACCAATATAACTGGATTATGATTCTGAGACAGATTGCTTTTTCTTCTCCTTCTACGATTCATAAACGTTTATGTATGATGTGCAACTGAGATAAGGATCGCCCTGGAAGCCTGAGTCAAATGATATCCATTTGCATTTCACTTTGTGTCTGGAGGTTTTGGACTTTCGCTTTTGGCTTTGTCTTGCTGGATGTCCATGTCAATCCCAGAGCACATCCTATAGTTGGTTAAAAAGCCATCCGGAACAATGAGGTAAATTACTGAGGAGCAGTGAGGGTTTTGTTCCCAGCCTCATGCTGTAATGTTAATCCCACTTCGAACGGGGCTTCAAAGATAGTTCTGGTTCGATCCTCCCATCAGCCGCTGGGTGAGGTGACCAACAGGCCAAACTGAAGTTGGTGCAGTCGTTTACATCACCCAGGTTCAGGGTGCAAGGAGGTGGCGCCGTGACACATGAATCTATTACAGCAATATCCAAACTGCTGTAGAGAAATGTCATATATACACACACACAGACACAGTTTGGAGACACACACACAGCTAATCCCTAACCCTCATACACACACTTACACACCCACACACACAACTCATTCTCTATTCCAGTAGCTCGCCGTCTGGAACTTATCGATGGCCGATCAATACTTTCTGATCGATTGACCCTATCACCATGGCAACCACCATTTAGCCCACTATCTTGGGCCATTCATTATAAAAGCCATTAAGCCCCGTGTGTGTATGTGTGTGAGTTATTGCCACCATTAGAGAGGAAAGAGGCTCCTGCTGTCTGTACAGAAGTACAGAATCGCAGCACTGAATTCAGAAGCAGCTTCTTCCTGCTTGACACACCGCAGATGTAACATTAAAGGACATAACACTAGTTTTTGTCGCCCCAGCGCTAATATGGTATCTGGCTAAACTGGATTGGTTTGACTGTTCATTTCAGAGAACATACTCTCCATTTTTTTTTTTAAGTGCTTAGTAGTTTGAGATGCAGGAATATAGACCCCTTCACGGTTTGTAAACAATGTGAAGTTTTTTGAAGGGCGGGGCTTAACTGGATGCCAAACATCTCAAACACTAAAGCCTGTAAACAGCAGTTATCACATTTCAATGGACTGTTTTGGCATGAATGGACGAGGAAAACAAATATCTTAGAAAATATACTAATACACTCACTCTCCGAGACCATCAGTGTTATTTAAAAAGTTGACTCTGATTGATGGGACTATATTCACTGACCCCTACACTCACAGAGGGGATGAAGTCTGGTCTGTCTTCATCAAGTGAAGCTTCTCCAGCAAAGATATTACAAGAAATAAGTGGAACCACTGTGGAGTGTAACGTAGTAAATGGAACTTCTACTTAGACACCCCTGAAATACGCAAGTAACACGTAACAAGAATCCCCTAAATAATGGTTACCTTAACGTAATTTGTCATATCACATTTGCAATGGGCAGATATTTACATGGACCAAATAGAGGAACTCAGCGTCTACACGAAAGAAAAACTGAAGGCATACAAATCGTTAGACACCTATAACAATGTCTTGAATGAACATATGCAAGACTTGCAATAGAAGAATTTGAACGATGACTATTGTCCATACAAACACAGAGTGTCTGTCTTTATTTGAAGCCTCTTCAACAAAGATATTACAAGAAGTAAGTGGAACTACTCTAGTAGTAAATGCAACTTCTGCTTGGACACGCCTGAAGCATACAACTAACGTTGCGTTACCTAGTAGTTAGCATTAGCATTAACATGTATAGAAGAATCCCCCAAACAATGATTAACTTAACATAATGTCAGTCACAATTTATTCTAACCCATAATGTTTTCCAGGCTGAAATTGATGATGCATCACATATTAATCTTATTTGATAAGAAGTGTGTGTGTTGTTTATTGTTTCACTCCAATCCGTTCTTTTAAAGGCCAAAGCCAAACCAAAGCTGTCTACACCTGGCAGTGGCTGATATGTGACAAAACTTGAAGTTAGCATTTGTGATTTTTCGTTTTTGGCCCCAAAAATGACATTTTTATTGGTTGACAGTGTTCGCTTCAAGCTTCCCAATGTTTTGCCTTCAGTTAACATCATCTACGTCATAGTGGCATAGGCCATGAAGGGGTCTATTGGCAATCACTGACTACCAATCAGATTTTAATAACTAGCGAAGCCCCTTATATTGCCATTACTGTCACTCATACAGTATCTGATCAAACCACATGCACACAGTCCTAACGAAAGCAGATCAGCTATTTCTGAAAATATCGTTTTTATTATTATTCCTTCAACTCCTTATTTGACCCCAAATACCTGACATTAACTGATACTGGCATCCACTTTGGACATTTAAAACTAACTTGCTTTCAGATAAGGTGAAACCATGGATGCATTAAGAGCTTCAAAGATGGTATCTCTTTCATTCCTGTGCGAGTTGCTCACTGAGGACATCACCAAAAAGTTTATCAGCCTTAATCAGAATAACTAGTTCCGTTAAGCTGATAGAGGACTTCCTGCTAACTCCCTACATGCGCTGGCACAAATATCATTTAGTGGTATTACTCTCAGAATGTTTGTTATACGATTGCAATAGTGTGTGGACAGAAAGGGTCATTGCTGTGAGGTGGGCGTGTCGGGTCTGGTCTAGGTGGGTGGTACATGTCTAAGCAACATCTGTACGAATAGCGGGTGCAAAAGTTACCCACAAGAACACTGAATTGTCACACAATGATCAATGTTATTTACTGTCAGTGGTCATAATGTTATGTGTGATCAGTGTATAGCAAATAAACAGATACCAAGTTACTATATCAAGATGCAGCTCATAGCCTGCTTCTGTGTCGACTGAATATACAGTAAAATAATGATATATAGTGTAACTGACAAATCTTTGTAGTTAACTGACTTTAACTACAAACATCATTTACTATGAATGTTATGTCAGACAAATTACTGAATTAGAGTCATTTTCTGCCCATCCATTAATTGACAAATCGACCATTTCAAGCTTTAATCGAGAACAACTTAAATCAAACAATCAAACATTCTGCAAACTCACCACTAGATACCACTAAATCCAACATGATGGACCTTTAAAGTCTTTTTTGATGAAATTGAAAAATAATTTGAATTTAAAAATTATTTTCAGGAAATTATTTGAAGTACAACAGATCTTCGAAAACACAAAGCCGACTGCACCAGCCCTGTGAGGCAGAAATCACGAGGCGTGCACACTGCTATCCTTCGATTACTATGTTGTTAATGCATGCAATTTATTCATTTTTCTGTCACTCATGTGTAGGTTGTCGTTTATTCTACAGTTTTTGTCAGTATTTTCAGGCCTGAAAAACAAGAAGTCCATTAACATAATCAATACAACACTCTGACATTTTCGCCATACTTTGTGTGTGTGGAGTTAATCAGCCCGCTAAACCCTTATCAGATTCAGCCTGCCACTAAAGATAAGTGGGAATCAAACCGTGGAGAAAACAGAATAACTCACCATTCAAGCTCACAATAGAATAAAACAAAGACATTGGTATTTCCTTGTTTGTGTGGTCATACGGTTGAGTACAGAAAGAATAAAATGCAGGAATGCATCCTGCTCCTTTCCCTTTACCATGTCCCCCTTTTCTGCGTGTTCCTATTTGTGCCAGTCCATCATGTTTTTGCTGCTCTGCTAGCAGACGGGCCTGCAGATGTCACCATCAGTTGTTTGGTCCGTCTGTCAAGCTTTTGTCCAGAGCAACATGTCCCCAAAACAAGCAGACTGCCATTAAACTTGCTCTCAATATTCACAGTCCCCAGAGGATGCTTCCTAATGAATTTGGTTCTGCCCCTAAAAGCAATCTGGACAAAATTTCCACTTGGACGCAAGAAAAATTAAAATCTTACGACCAGATTGGCAGGACGTTTATTCAGCACATTCACACACACTAGAAAATGACCTATTTCCCTTTTTAGACATACTGTGAGCTTTCCTGCTATGTCATCCTCAAGAAAAAAAATCTTTTTCCCCCAATTCTGGTGAGATGCTGGGAATAGAACAAACTTTATACTTTTTTTTACTTTAGTTTCGAATGACCCGATAGCGCATTTGTCACCAAGTGGGTGGATCTTCATTTGACAGCTTTTCTTGGTTAGATGCCATGCCCTCGTCTGTTTCTTCAGAGAAGAAGAGTAAGAGCTCACTTCACTGATTAATCATGAAAACCAACCCACAACAGACAGCATCTTTGAGTAGTGAGGAGTAAATAATCCAGTCGAACCAAATGTTACCAACACCTGCTCCGGTGAGAGGTTGTAGTATTATACTACATCTTAATAGCAAGGTTGGCACATCTTGCTGGAGTCTTTTTATTGCCTGGTTGGAGCTGCTCCTGAAGGTGTTTCAAAACCCAATGTTGAAATCAGGTTGCATTACACATTTTAGGAGAACCTTCACATATATTGTTTTCCCACCTTGCACACACAACAAAATCTACACACAATAGTGCAACAATTACTTGACATTATTTAGATTTATTATTTACTTGCCAGATCAAGGTGCAGTGAATGCACCACCCCCATGAGCGAAATGGACAACAAGAAACCCAGACTGTGGAGCAACAACTCGCTGTAAATCTGATTCAAACTCCTGTCTGGTAGGTGGCAGGAACATCAATGGGCAAATAAACAAGGAGAAAATGAAGACAAGCTTGTTGACAGAAACATTTTTGGGAGACCCTCAACATGGGGGGCTGAAATCAAAGCAACTGGAGAGATTATAACTCAATATAGTTCAACAGGAGCATTCTAGCTTTAGTTAGCTAGCTACTCTCTGTCCTTGTAGATGCACGTCTGTCACTGGTTATTGTCAAAGTACTAATACTAGTACTAGTACTAATAATTTCTTCTGCATCCTCAGCCAGGAATAACATAGATATATAGATAATCTAATTCTATCTATTGGACCTGGTACCCACACAAAGGCCAATTCTATTATGTGTATAACATCATTCATAATTAGGTTTCCCACTAAACCTGTCTTTACCATCATAGAGCACACATGCTATAGTGCATATTGGTTCACTGGTTGGCATCACACACAGATTATTTTTAAATGTCATAAGCACACCTGTTTCACAAGAGGGACAAGAGTTGGCCAACTTAAAATAAAATTAAAAAGAAAAGAATCTTTAGAAACCTTTGAGGTGCAACGCTGCTGCTCGCTTAACAGGAACGGAGCATTATGAGTCAACAGCGAGGGGTGCAATTTGGTCAGAGCGTGACATCTGCCAAAAATAGACACCAAACGCTTACGAAATATTCCTTTCACCCTAAAATGATCCCCTGGGAGCAGATTTTTTAAAATATCACTTTGAGGCAGGAGTGAGAGATTCAGAGAAAACCAGCTGGGATTGTCTTCTCTCGCACACACCTAAACACTTTACTTCTCATAATGTGTTGCGAATAGTTTCACGTCGATAAAGACTTCCTATGACAAGGCAGTGGTGTGTTTATGGGCCCCTTGGTATGTAGGAAAAAACGTGTGAGAGAGAGAGACAGAGAGAGAGAGATGGCATTTAATCTCACCAGCAGATAAGGCCAACTGGACAAGTTGGCACAGAGCGAGGGGAGAAAGTGTAGTGTGCGTGTGTGTGTGTGTGTGCGTGCGTGTGTGTGCATCACAGTGGGAGCTTGTCATGCCCAGTTGTCTATGTCCGGCAGATTTCTTACTCCCTATGGGACACTCTTACTGTGAACACACACACACACACACACACACACACACACACACACACACACACACACAGTGCCCTTCTTGCTGACACTGCTTTTTAATATTTCAGTACATGCAGGGCCAGCCATATGCTGCCCTGTCATACACCTACACACACACTTACACACACACACACACACACAGAGAAATATACATACTTGCACATAAGCACAACGCACATTTTATGCATTACTGTATCTGTGAGTCATTCCTTGTCACTGAAAACTCCCAAATTCAGTCCCGGACCAAAAACCCTCTCACTGTAATCCTCAACTCCAACAACTTAAATCTTCCTCGTTATAATGAGATCTGCTCTTTTGCTATATTTGTGAGGGCCACCAAGGCTCACAGGCACAAATGTTTCTGTGTTAATGCTCACAGCCCTAACACCTACAGCAGGGTTTCTATGGCTCTGCAGAATTTTTTTTTTCTCTTAGCAGAAATCTTTTTTTTTTTTACTGCATTTTTTTTTACAGTTTGTGTTATATACATTCACTCAGACCAATTACCAGCAAACCAGAGCTTGTAAACAACATTAAAAATGATTCGCAAGCAACACATCCTGTGCTCCTAAGATAAAAGTTCTGGTAACCTGTCAGCTCGTTTTGAGATCTTGGCAGTGGGGAGAGGGAAGTTGTCGGCAGTACTCGCCATAGTTTGCTGCTGAATATGAGCGTCGAGTATTAAGACCCTTGAAGCAGCTGTCTGTCTGTCAAATGCAAAAATCAGTGTGCTCACAGTTTCAAGGTTTTTTTTTTTGTTGTTGTTGTTTTTTGTATTTCTTTTGCAGGATTGCATTATATTTGCACTTTTGACATCACGTCTCTATTTCACCGTTCTCACCTACTCAATCCAACCAAACTGAGGGAGGTAATAGCTGCATTTATATGGAAACTATCTTTCAAATAATAACCAGAAGAAAAATGCATCCTGTTTAATACCTAAATCACAAGAGGCCGTTACATTCCAGTCTGGTTAGAAGGAAACCTTTAGCAATCTCCTTAATTCTGTAAAACCATTCATTCTGAGCATGTTTGCTCAAGGTGGAGTAAACACCTGGTAACGACTTTCCAGGAAGGGCAGAAACATGGAGGTAGAAACACGGAATGAAGGGCAGCAAAGTTGAAAACCTTGTAATTGTAACTGTTGTCAGTAAAGTTGGGTGAAATGTTTCTTCTGCTGCTATGTGTAATGGGGCATGTAAAAAAAAAACATGCTTTTTTTGAAAACACACACTGTAGAATTATTAAAGTTATAAAGAGGAGTGTCAGAGGTCTTCATAATCATTGGCTGTCAGTCATTCTGTATTAATACAGTCAGAAGCAGTGACTTCTTTTCACTCACACAACAACTGGCCAGATACCACAAAGTCACTGGATCGTTTTGTTCAGTGACAATTTTGTTAAAGTTTATGATGCTTGGGTTCTCCTGACTTTGGTGTATGCTGAACTTTGTTTAATGGGTTTTAACTTTGTTATACTTCCAATGATTGATTTCATGATTTGATTGTTTTCATTCTTTTGAAACAAGTGAGAAATGTTATTTCAAGTTTTTTTGTTTTCATTTTCTCTGCTCTTTTTTTTCTCTGAAAACAATCCAAGTGAAACTAATATATAAACCAAATCACAAACTTTATGTACAGTTTAACACCCAGCAAGGGTGCTCTGTTGGAAACAAAATGATTTCCATTGAGATCATGTAGAAATATTTCTAACACATGTAGAACATCATCCTACATTCATTAAGTGATTACTACAACATCCTCTTACAATGAAAAGCCTGTTAGTGAAGGCGACTAAACCATTGTTATATATTTTCTTTATATACTTTGGTATATATAAGCAAATCAATCAATAATGTTTGACTTCACATTTAAAATGTCTTAAATTCAATGTGTATTAACATTTAGCCAAACCACAAGAATTCAAACCTTATCTATACTACAGCGCTTTTGTTTTATGTAAGAAAACATTGAATTAAAAAGTCAGTCTCCACATAATAATTCCTGCAAATATTCCTTTCCTTCACAGCTGTTTCTAGTTTTAAATGAAAATGAACTGAAATGTCTTGATGACAAAGACAGAGTCTGCAACAACCAGATTGTGCACATCAAGTAACTTAGCTGCTTTAGAAGTTTCCGAACCCATAATCGAATATAGTTTATGTAGTATCTATTAATGGAGAATGTTTCCTTAAGATGTTCAGCGCTTTAATCTACGACTTCAATTTAAGTAAAATCCAAAACCTACAAAAAGCCAACAACATCATTTGGAGACTTTACTCAGTACTCATGCTGACTTCCTGGTTTTTGAAGGAGTACAGTGTTTCAGATTTCAAATGAACCACTCCAGACATGCTCATTGTAAACAGATCCATCCAGACACCCATGGACATACAAATAAGGGATAAAAAAAGAAATCAAAGAAAATAGGCCGTGGATATGGAACGGTGAAGGCAAGCACAGAGGCCAGGAGACAGAATACAAGAAGAGGAGAGAACCTGAATTCGTGTTTCTGATGCCAGGAGGAAACGCAGCTCATCTAATCTTAAAGTCGGCCTCCCCAGAAATGCTAACACTGAAAACTAAAAGTTTCTAAGCTCATAAGCCACTTCTGGGCTTTTTTTTTCTCAGCTAAATAAATTATTGATAGGAGGTCAAATCAGTATGAGATTATACTAAGAGATGGTGCTGAAGCTATGAGCTTGAAACAGAATACCAAAGCTGTGTAGGGTTATGCTGGTAGGGAGGTGCACTTTTCTCTCTGTAGTTCCTTCACATTGTGTACCACAAATTAAACAGTAAAAACATTTAAGAGCTCAGTGTTAACAAGATGAATCCAATCACAAAGGTGCCCTTTCATGATTTCTGCAGGCATGTTTGCAAAAAACTTAAAATTTGTCAAATTGAACCGGCATATCTTCATATGTGTCATAATTTGAATATCTCATACCCTTTGTCATATTCAGATTAAGTAATTGTGCACACATCAGAGAAGCAGCTTTTCGTTTTGCTTTCAGGAGGAATGTGGAACATGCCTTGGTAAGTAAACGGCTGACTGTACGTATGTAGTCGTATAGATCTTTAAAGCTCTCCCCTTAATCTCTTTTTTATATAGTGCTTTTCTATTCGTACTCAAAGCGCTTAACAGTCACAGACACGTCTACCCATTTTCACACAACAGTGCAATGCACTGGAAGCAACCAGGGGTTCAGTGTCTTGCTCAAAGACATGTGTGCCATGATCAAACTACTCCTCCTCCTGAGACACTAAACAGTCATCTTCTTACACTTATAGTTTTTACAGCGATATTTCTCTCCATTCGTTTGTCTTAACTGTAGATGTATCTTTCACTCTTGGTCAACGTATTCATGAGAATCTCTGTTGGGGCAATCAGAGGGTTAGACTGGTCTTTCAGTCCAGTCTGGCACATTGAATTTCATGTCCTTTAAGGAAGCACTCTGAGGCTCTAAATTAAGGCCGGCTGAACAAAGACTGCATCTCAGCTGGTCCTTAATATATAATTGTAGTAATTAAAAACAGTGTACTTGGAAGGTTTTTCATTTAATGTTCAACAGCCACAGTTTGATGCTTTTGAAATCAAACGCAGGGATTTGAATGATGATTGTGTGAATAGGATTTAGAGCAGTGAGTTCATGTTGTGCGGGACCAGGAATACTATAAATATATCGCCACTGAAAAAAAGGTCACACACACAACACAATATTGGACTGAGTTTGGCTTTGATTACAGCACACATTCGCTGTGACATTGTTTCAATGAGAAGCTTCTGCAATGCCACAAGATTTATTTCCATCTGGTGTTGCATTCATTTATCACGAATATCTTGTATTGATGATGGGAGAGTCTGACCACTGCACAAAGTCTTCTCCAGAACATCCCAAAGAGACAAACATTCTTTGTCTTCCATGATCATTCATCTTCCTTGGTAGTTTTTAAGTGTTATATTCCTAAATTGTCTTAATAAACTGTTGTAACTTTTTACTGTGATTTTCTCTCAGGTTCTTAGTGAGTTAATATTTAAATACCACAGAAATACCACAAAGCAAAAAAAGGTTTTAGAAGAATACAGACAAGTGTTGCCAAACTACTTCGTCAAATCAGCACAGTGGATCAGGATTATTTGACTGTTGCTTAAAAGTTTTACTTCTGACCTTTTCATCACAGCCCAAAGCCAGGCTTTCTTTAACAGTTCTCTTATGAGTTGCTTGAATTGTTACATTAAATGACGGAGACGTGGCTGGGGTTGTAGGTGGACCCACAAAGCACAAAAGTGTGACACCAAAGCGTGGGGTTTGCATCCAGACATCAATCTGTGTAGATTTACACAAAGAAAGGACTTTAGCAAGTTTAGGTTAGGGTTGTTTTGATAAAATGCTCTAAAACATATTAAGACACTGCTGACTTCTTCTGTTTGAACCAAAACATGATCTTTTCTGAACAGTAACCAAGCGCTGCCGATATAACCATTAAACCGTTGTAGTCATGAGGAGAGGGTATTTTATTGCAAGGTCAGAAAACGAGGGCAAAATGTCATCAAATGAGATCAGCATCCAGATTTATGCCACAGGTCTGAGTTGCTGCCGTTGTAAATTTAGTTGAATAAACATCTTTTCTATGAGAGGTTATTGATTTAAGAGTGTGAATTGCTCCGAGATGTCAATGAAAGCGTTAATTGCTTCCTGTATATGTCTGTGAGTCATGAAGTGGAAATTCTCTGGGTGCTTCATCAAGCATAGGAGTTGGCATAAATGGATGGATGTGTTCTCATCTCCCATAAATTCAACTAACTCTCATCATGGCACAATCCTGCATATTATTCCTCAATGTGTGTGTGTGTGTGTGTGTGCATTGGGGGGGTCTTGAAAATGATGAAACACAAATGCATAATTTCAAAATGTAACTCTCGTACATGGCTTAAAATAACAGCGACTGTGAATGTAACTTGGCGGCATTAGCAGCCCATTTATGGAGCACTCACACACAGCGCTCCCTGCTCTCTGCAGCTTTGACTGATGGCCGTAGAAATGATGGAGAAAGGAATAAGAACTCCCAGCTTGCCTGCGCTGCTCCTAGCGAGGCCAAATAAATCACGGCGTCACAGCAAATGACACAAGCTCGTCACACACTTGACTGCAGTTGGAGACTTTTGCCTCCTGTCATGTGCATTTAATATCTGATTTTATTTTTATGTCGCTCTCTAATAGCAGTGCGATATTGTAAGCGAGCTGCCACCAAGGGAGATGATAACAATAAAGCCTCCCTCTGGCTGTATTGCCTCCCGTCAGGCAGCGCTGTTTAAAATTCAAACATTCGGTCCTGACATACCAAAGGCTTTCACTGAAGTGTTAATAAAGTTCTAATCAATTTTTTATTTTTTTATTTTTATTTTTTTGTCATATTTCTGTTATTAGTGGAAGTCTAGTCATAAATGTATAGTAAAGTAGTTGTGAAAGAAGCTACACATTTGAGCAAAGCACATCCTGTATTTATTATAACTTGTGTCTTCCTGGAACCTAGCAGACCTTAAATTACAAAATATAACCCATGTGTGGAATACATCTATGCTGTTTCCAAGTAGTTGTATAGTGCAATTGATAGGATACTGGATTGACTAGCATCTTGATTAGCACCTTTAGAGATTTTCTGATGCCAATAAAGATTAAATAATGCCAGCATGATCCTTTAGATCCTTTTTTTTTCTTTGCTAGGCACGTTATTGAGATATTTATTCCAGTCAACCTGCATGAGCCAAACATCAATCACTGTTTTGTAGGACCAGATGCTTCTGTGAGCTGGTGAGTGCCATAAATACAACAGAATAAGAAGAATAATGTTCGCTTCTTAAGAATACCTCCTGAACTGATTCAGTAAATAAAGATGACTGAGATGTTTTAAATATTTTCAGTGTCGCTGCCCACACAGATTCTAATTTTGTTCATCTTTTAGAAAATCTGATAGTTTTGCGACCTCCATGTTTCTGTCCCATCCTGGAAACGTAGGAGCTGATTATGCTCCAGCAAAGATTTGCAGGGCCAGTCTAATTATTCTGGCAGGTTCTCAGGTAATGGACAGAAGAGTAACATCATAGTCGTACATGTCTTCTTTTCACTTTCAACAGAATGGCTCTGATTGGTTGGAGGACTATCCAATTGATGCAGAGGTATATTCTTCTATATTGATTGAAACATGCCCTATAAATTAAATCCAAGTGAATGAACTGTTAGTAGATTTATATTCTGATAAAACTGAGTCTTACTACACCAGGCTAGGGTCAGGTCAATCGATGGTGCCTAAAGCTTTTTACATACTATGCAGGAAGCACCTCAAGAACAAAAACACATTTCGTTTTGAAATGTGTTCTTGGAGCCCTTGTTTGGGAGTTCTCACAGCTTGTTTTCGACACATCAACTTTTTACTTGCATGGTGTCTGAAGATTTTCTGTGACTAGTCAGATATTGGAGTAGGTGTGGTTAATCTTAGCGGCCACCCTGTGAGCTCCCAGATACTAATGTTCACAGTGCGGCCGCTAATCTCTTCCGGGTAGAGCTCATACTGTGTGTGGGTGCAAGTTGAATGAACGCCTTGGTCCGACGGACACAGTTGTCAAAACAACCATTATCTGGAAAGAATAAGAAAAGTACGTTGTGTCGTACATCTCCCTATGTGGACTTTCCCGAAATTTGGCACTTGAGTTTCTCGTGAAGTGTAAATTACCTGGCCAGAACAAACTTTGTTCTTGTTCTCACAGGCCTAGGAGCAAGAACAGATTACTCACTTAACAAGCTTTAACAATCGTGACCAGCGCCCACCCAAGCCTGAGTGAGAGTGTGCAACATTTGAGCTATAATAAGAATTATTATAGCCAGTAAGTCCCTTTAATGTTTTCATTTTTCAAACATAATTGACAGCATTGTTAATTTATGCATTTCTGTTATATTCAGTGTTGTACACAGCACAAAATTCAAATCACTCTGGTTCTGGACAGTCTCTGCTCGCTTCCGGCGTGTTTTAGAATTGATTGTAAGATCTTAATGATTACTTTTAAAGATCTTCTTGGACGTGAATTTGGCTGTTTCACTTTTTGAATCATATGTTCCGGCAGAGGTCTACTGTCTATTCCAGGGGCCAAGCTAAAGACAAAAGTTACGGGCCTTTCTCAGTTATGGCCTCACAAGATCCAAAATCGTGAAATGATCTGCCTGAAGAAATCAGTTCAGTTGACTGTGTAATCTCCTATAAATCTCTTCGTGAAGCATAAGCCTTTCCAGCTTTTAATTCAGATTTTAATGAAGCTTTATGCAGTGTATTGTTATAAATGATTTAATTAACTCCTGCTTTTGAATTTGTACATTTTTATATTTCCCTTTGAATGTTGATTTGTCCTGAACATGCTATAGAAATAAAGATTATTGTCTACGTCACAGGCAAAATATTTGGTTGATTAGATTAACATGAATCTGACATATTACAGTAAAGGATAAATGGAGGCAGAACACGTTATCTTTCAGTCAGGCCGAATAGTACACGCTGACTCTGTCAGGCTCTCCGCAAATGGCCGACAGCCTATTCAGCTCCCAGGTAAAATCCAGTGGCAGGCTGCAACATTAACAGAAACAGCTCGCTCCCATCAGTCAACTATGGGTTTATTTTCTTTATCTTTTAATTTCATATACATACAGTTGTTGGTATGTTTATGTTT
Source organism: Mugil cephalus (assembly GCF_022458985.1). NCBI lineage: Eukaryota > Metazoa > Chordata > Actinopteri > Mugiliformes > Mugilidae > Mugil > Mugil cephalus. Next base: position 23,098,829 of record NC_061782.1, on the reverse strand, counting down.
ACGGCAGTTGAACCACCAGCCTACTGTTGCAGAATTGAAATAAAAATAATAATATTTGAACATGTGTATTAGGCAAAATGATATAACATATATTTATCATTAGCACTAGGCCAAGTTTAATATAGAACACATATAGTAGGTCCCTACTTAATCTGTCTAAGGGTCTTTGGCCTGAAAAACTTTGAAGACCGCTGGTCTACATTAGTATTTTTATGTCAGCTGTTACCTCCATTGTAGCAAAGTTCGGAAGTTGAATATGAATGCTCCTTTAATGGTTTACTGTGACACCTCAATGTTCAATCAAGATGTAGCATTTTGGGTCTGGATGGGCATCTGTCGCTTCAGAAATCTGTAGCTTAAAAAGTTATTTTACGATCATTTAGAATTTTAAGTTTCACGTCTTCATTGCTTACTTTTAAGATCCACCTTTATGACGCACTCTAGACTTTATTTCATTGTTCCAGACCAGCAGTGAAAACTTAACACAGTTGTATTAGACGTGTCTGTGTGCGCGTGAGTCGGCTGGAGCGTTTAGGCTCAGTCCTCCCTCCGCATGAGCTGAATTTACGGCCCATATATTATAATATTTATCACACTCATAACACTACAGCTAACCTCTGCTGACTTTGATAACTCTGCATGGTACTCATGACTGGGTGTGTGTTTCTGAGTGTGTGTACATAAGACTGAGTTTGACTTTCAGAGCATCTGCTGGGTGCGGACATGGCAGGGGGGGCACAGGTGGTATATTGTTTGTACTCACACACATGCACACACTCGCACACGCTGATAAAGCTCACAGATGCTGACCTTGTACGAGGCCAGACTCCTGGACTGTCAGCACTTGTCACGCACGCACAAACGCACACACATACACAAGCACAAAAGAGGTGCCCATTTACTCAGGGCTTGTCAGAGGCTGCCATCCTTCCCAGTGGGGGTATATGTATGCTGCTGGTGAGAGAGAGAGAGGGGGATCGAGGTAGGGGTATTGATGAATAATGCTGCAGGTAATGAGATGGGTGATGATGGGGACAGAAAGGCGAGCAGCCAGGAACTTGTTTATATGTACTTTGCTGTCTTATAACCTCTTGAATTATTTGTCAAATCGGTGGAAAGATAAGATTTTGCACCCACGTTGGAGTCAAAAACACGAAGCAAGAAAAACATTCAATATGTGCTTAGATTACATTGTGCACAAATGTAAGGTGTTGTCCAAGGGGAAGCAGGGAATTAAGATTGCACATTTACCGCAATTTGTCATCGACATGTACTGAGCGACTGTAACCAAGCAATTTCCCTTGTGGATCAATAATGTCTGTCTAATTCTGAGCCTAAAATTAGTCAGGAACGCTGCAGTTATGACATGAGCATAAAATCTACTTATTTTTTCACCAACAGCTGTTTATTATTATAATCAGTTTTGATGCCAAGTTATCAAAATATATTTTTCTCTAGTGACATATTTTTCTTGATTAGTTAAACAAACACAAAATGAACTTGTTTTTTTTTTAGGTCATTTTTAAAGCAAGAAAATGTCACACATAATCCCTGGTCCACATAGCTGGAGCTCTTAAATCACAACTTCAACTTATTACTTATACAAGTTATTTAAATCACATGTATGCTGAGTGGCATCCTCCAGGGCTACAATTCCTCAAATGACCACTAGAGGCTGGCTTCAATCCCCATAGACCTCCTTGTTAAAATGCCCAACGTTACACCAGAAATAAACGTGTTTACACCCTGATACAAAAAAGGTTTTGGTCTCTGTAGCTAATTGTTATATTTATGAAAACTGTACGGGGGACAAATTGAATCATCTGTTTAAATTATAACAGTGCCTGAAGCACATAATTATGGGCGTGGCAGCTTTGAGTAACAGGTGGCTGTCCTTATGAGGTGCTAGCTGTCTGCCTCAGCGTCACCTCTTTCGTCATTTTTTTTTTTTGAGGAGTAAGGTGGAGTTGGTCTCTGCCAAGATGGCAACGTCTGGAGATGCCACCCTGAGTTTCAATCTGCTCTGCAGAAAACCTGTCTTTCCATCTTTGCATGCAGTGACTGGTGAAATATGAGTAAATTATTCTGTTTTTCCAGGTATTCTAAGGTTAGAGAATCAGATTCTCCGTTGTGTAGTGTGATTTGTTGGGGAAAACCCAACAAATCAAAGTGTTTTCCACAAACTCCTGACATCTTATTGACAAACTATAGCTCAAATAATTGAGAAAATAAGCATATCTCCATAATTGAAAATGAAAAATTACATTCATACTGTGTCACATATGAGGAAAAATTTTGTATGTAACTGTAACAACTACATTTTCTTAGAAGTGTAAGTAAGGCAATTTGCAAAACATCCCGAAATATGATAACATTTAATTTGTTCCCTTCCAAAATACATTTAACTACTACAGTGACGTCAAGATTATTAGCTTTGCATGTGACATTACCACGTCCTGTTTGCAGAGCCTAAATGGTTGACATAAATGTCAAAAGTAAATGGTTGATATAAACGTCCTGAAGTCTTGTGTTAAGAAAAAAGTTCAAGCTTAGACTGTATTTAAAGCTGAATAAAAATCACATTAAACGTGAACCGCAGTTTTGAAAGATGTCTGTGTATATTTTTCAATACTTGCAATTTCGACCATTAACGAGTGTATATAATGTGAAGGGATGCTTGCTGCTGACCTTTCCTTTTATACTTTGCCTCATTTAACTCTGCCAATCTTCCTGAACACCGTGTCCTGTCTGAAAGCCCGTTTATACCAGAAGAGCAACCGACATTATTTTTATTGTCCTCGATATAAACCAGACATGTTAATTACACTCTTGGTTACAAGCGAGGTTCAAAATTACAGCATGTCAGGAGGAAAATGGCAGTAAAGTTTGTCTTTGGCAGATAAATCAGTTGAGGTTAGTGAAACACTAATGGAGTCTCTGAAAGCCTCAGTCATTCAGCCTTTAGTAAGTCAAACTTTATTCTTTAAAGTCCAGTCAAAGACAACTAAATAATCTGTAGTGACTTTTTAACATAATTTTGTCTTTCTCAATAATGATTTGTTGGTGGTATTAATCTGTCGATTTATGTCTTTCACGGTTTAGAAAAGGATTTTCTAAACCGGACTATGCTGTACGAACAAACATCAAAAAACTTACAATGACTTGTGTTGTCTGTGTCTGGATCAGTGAATTGCACTTGAACACAGCATAAAGACTACAGCCAGCAGGCAGCAGGAATACTCTGCAAAAGCCATACAAAAGTAAATGACTCCTCCTACTAGCAGGTGGCAGTAATTTGTGTTCATCATTCAAAAACTAGTATTGGCTGGCTAGAAAGCCTGTAAGCTATAGGAGCTGGGAAAAACTACAGCCAGGGCTGGCCCTTTTCTGGTTCATGCTGGTCATCTGGTCTTCAGTTTATTCTACATGATCATGTTGTTGTGAAAATGGTCCTGTACGTTCAGATGGGATGAAGTCGTAAAACGCTGTCTGACCTTTGAACTGACTTTTGTAGGGTCAACAGTGGTTTGTTTGGGTTCTCTGCTCTACCTCTACTAATTAGAAAGAAATATTGGATTATAAACTGCACTTATTTCTTTTTATAGCCACAGACTTTGTAAACATTGACTACCAGTTGCTGGCTTTTTCCAACAGAGCTTATGTTGGTGTGTTGTTTTAGGTCATGTCCATGTGAATTGTGAAACCGCAAATGTCTTGCACATTTTTCGGTGTCTGGAACTGCACCTTTTTGAATCCAGGTCCCAGGGTGAAAAAGACAAATACAGAGCCTGTGCTGTTTGATTTTTTCCATTCGCGTGGAAGCCTGATACGAACACAACGATGTCATCGTCCCACCCAACTGCATTTCTACTAGATGCGATTTAGCAATGGATTCATCTCTACAAAGAAATTGCTCCTCAATGTCCCATGAGAGTGTTTCATCGAGTGGTGATTGATGGCAACTGTCAATCATTATGATATCACATCCTGTTTTTATAGCCATAAATAACTAAATAAATGAAACTTCTCAAAAAAATAGACACTAGAACATACACCATTCAGCCACAACATTAAAACCACTGACAGCAGAAGTAAACACTCCTTGATGGCAGCAGCCATCCCCAGCAGGATGCAGCCTGACACACACACAGACACACACAAATGGTTTAGGAACAACTCAAAAAACATGAAGAACAGCACAAGGTGTTGACCTGGCCTCCAAATTCACTGGATTCCAAACTGATCGAGGATCTGTGGGATGATCCACAGAGGCCAGAGGCCCCTCCCCTCAACCCATAGGACCCAAAGACCCCCACTAACATCATTCTGTTACCAGACACCACAGGACACCCTCAGAAGACCCATGTCCATTCTCTAATGAGTCATAACTGTTATGGAGGCACAATGGAGACCTATACAATATTAGTAAGGTGGTCATAATGTTATGTCTGAATAACAGAAACTATCTTTGAGTTTTGCTTTTTGGATGTATACTTTAGCGTTTTAGTTCGGGCAAAGTCCACCCCTTCCATCTTAGAAGAGGTGGAGCTTAAGACTTATACTGCAGGTAGCCACCAGGGGGCGCTCCAGGTGCTTTGGCTTCACTTTTGAGGAGCTGTCATGAAGTTCACTTTTCTACAGTCTATGGGTTTGACTAGTTCCAACGCTGTTCGGACACACTGCAGAAACTACAGCCACAGATGCTCGACATTGGCCAATGGCCTTAACTATTTCACACGTTTCAAAAATATTCTTGAGACCTTGTCTATTGACAAAACTGCTGATGAGGACAGTATTAACCATGTTAGTTACAGATATAACAATTAGGTCTGGCTAGGAACTGATAGTGTTTCTCTTTAACATGCCTTAAGTTATAAACATAGCTCATTTGAAGGATTAATACAAGATATGATGAGAGAATTTGAAAAACATTGCACCAACATGAAAACAAACCAACCAACTCATCCAGAGACACCCACCTCTGGATGAGCAACAAAGGTGAAATCCCTCCTGCAGGACTAACAGATGCTCTTTAGAAGAAGGAGGGATTGAAATACAATATGGAGAAAGAAAATTTAGATACTAAGTAAAAAAATAAGTGCATATATATATATATATATTGGATATTGCACCAGCATTTCAGCAATGAACGCAAAGCATCTCCTTGTCAGTTTAGATTACTCTTGAAACCTCAACTTACTCATCAAATCAATATGCAGCATCTGTCTTGTCTTTCATCATAAAGCTTAGTTTTTCATAGAACCAGGATTATCTGCTGTTAAGGAAGACTCCATGTCAGTTGAGTTGATGCGTGTCCTGTATTTCAAAATACACTGACAAGTAATATTAAGAACAGCTTTCAACCAGCTGCTGCTTCTTCACCTGCATGAAAGGTGTGTTTTTAACCCGAGGTGCTGGGCTCATACTGCTCTGTGAAACAGTGGCGGTGAAAACTCACTACTGTGTACTTCGTGTAGCTCTGTGGTTTGTTTGCTGTCAGTTAAATGTCTGTTCTGCCATTTAAACTGAGCACTGCAATTTTTTTTTCCATTTGGCATGCAATGGGTTACAACAACTGAGAGCAGACAGCAGATTTGGCAGACTTGAATCACTGACTGGTCCAGATATCGATCGTGCAGATCAGCTCTGGATATAAAGGGCTCGGAGCCGCCAAGTACAAGCCCACTGTCGGACGCTGCTCTGCAGCTCTGATAGAGCAGCTGGAGGTGAAATACGCCAGTCAAGGGCAGTTTGATTGTAGCTGTTGAGGGAGGTTTCAGGAGTGTAATGCCAACAACTGGTTTTATGAAAAAACATAAGAGAACATAAAAAAACAACAACAACAACATAATGGATTTAATGTTCTACCTTTGGCAGGACATTTAACGTTTCTCTGCAGGAACACTGGAATAATCAGCTGCTGTATTAGTCGCTCTGGGGACCAATAGCCACTCACATTTATTTTAAAAACAACACTTCTAGGACATACTGTATAGAAATGCAGAAGACTTGTGTTATATTATTTCTCTGTGTGCCCAGGGTCATAGTTTTCAAGAGGAATGTTCCCCTGTCTGCACATATTGATATTGAAAGCTAAAGCAATTGTATTGCATGGCAACCTTGGAAAAAAAAACAACAACACTCAGAACAAAATGAAACAGATAGAAATTGATTTACGTAGTATTAAGACTGCTTGCCCCTTGCTGTGAAACTTTTGCTGCTGTCACAAACTCAGCTGGTGATTGAACAAAAATGAGCCCCGAGACAGTTCAAAGCAGGAGTCAGTGGTCAATTAAGTGCAGATGTCGAAGCTCAGTGGTTTGGTGACCTGCAACGTATCCCATGAGTCGCCGTGTGATTACTCACAATCAATGAAGGCACAACAAAACAATTTTAAACCCTTGTCACATTTATCTTTCATCCTGCTTATTAATCACTGAGCCTATGGACCCAGCTGCAAACACGTTGTTTTGAGGATCTTTATTTAAACCATTATCTAGTTTCTTTAATTGAAACTATAAATTAGTGCCAAACCAATTACTCCCATATTGATTAGTTTATTAAAGCATAATTAGTCAGCAGCAAGGATTCTAACTATTCAAGTCATTTATCAGAGAAAATGCATGATTTCCACTGCTGCACCTCTGGCACTGGCACAAATGACACAAACGGAGAGTATTTAGAACTTTTTTTTGGTTTTAACAGTGCCGTAAGTTAAGGCAGGGATACCACAGCGCAGAAGAATCTAAAAAGTTATCATCAGATTGATAGGATTAAATGCACCATGCTGATTTTATTTGTCAAATTTGCAGATAAAGAATGAAAAGTAGCTCATGCATGCAGAGTCATATGTAATTGCCTGGAGCTTGGTTGATGGTTTTATCATTTACATGGACACTGGCATCCCACTAATAATTAGAGTATAATTGGCTTGTGTAACCACTTCAATCCTTAGATAAGCCATACAATAGGGAAATACATAAGAGTTGGCAACTTTCCAAAGTAAAAACAGACGTATTTGTCAATTTCTTTTCATTATCTTTCCGTCCTAAAATATTAAACAAGACTGGACATTCAGTCACCTGTGATGATTAGATTGTTTCATCCAGTATTTCAGAGTGAACTGAGTTGTTTTTCCCTTATTTTCAAATACTATTTCCTTTCTGAATGCCACTGACGGACAATAAAGACCACTAAAAGACCAAAACCAAAGTAGCTGATTAGTATGTCCAAAAGACAGAGAGTAACACATTTATTACATTGGTCATTATTTTGATCAGATTAAACCTGTCTGTAATAATTAGTCTGGTGTAATGAATAACAATGGCTCACAGTCCACTGACTGGAAATCAAGTAAGATTATTTTACAGGAATTTGTATGCATGTGCCAGGCAGGAGCCTATTCCCATTGTCCTGGTGCACACTGCACTCTGCATACTGTAGCTAATTAGACAGAAGCAGCTCTATCACAGAGCAGCTGAATGAAAACCCTGCGCTGTAGGAGGTTTCCTCACTGTGGAGAGTGAGGGGCGGAAAACATTTTGCACACATGGGCACCAAATGAGTTCATCACGATGAGTCAGCGCAGGAGCGATACGGCGGCTACAGAAGTCACCTTAAATAGGCAGTGTCAGTATCCACCAGACTTAAGATCAGAGCTCCCTCGTGTCTCCACCGATTTTCCTGGACATGGAAAAAAAAACAATATAATAATAATAATATAAATTATATAAATCTTCTAACTGTCACAGTTTTGTCAGAATGTCTCTTAATTATTGATATCAATAGCATGTTCCAGTGATTAATTATATAGAGCATTTAAACTTTTTTAGTTTGAAGAGCCTCAAAAAGTTCATGTCGAGCTCTAAATATTGTCAAATGCGGAACAGCATGTGATTAATCACAGCACAGGAAAACCGAATAGATCTGTGGAAGAAGAAGTCAGACGTGTCAGGAATACAAGATGCTGCCCTCTGAGGGAAAATGTTGTCAGCGTCTTTAGAAATCTGCATCAAATGTGATCTCTTCCCTGATATTGCTCCTCTGATTACCCACGACAAGCCCGGCTGTCACACGGAGGCACTCGGCGGCTCTGATCACTCAACAGTCATTAGCAGCTGCAGCCACATGTGGGCACTCACAGGAGTGACTGCTGCTCTCTTTGTGACGGTTCAATAACAGATTTTTACATTTTGTACCTAAATCTGAAATATTTAACACTGCAATGTGCTAAACATTCATTGGAAAATTTCAAATTTGTGTCAATTCTGAGAAACACATCAGGCGGTTACATAAAGTCCTTAACTGTCAGAATATTTCTGGGTTCATGAGCTAATGTAACTCCAATCAATATATTTATTAGCCTTGAAGCCGGATCAGTTTTCATCCCCACAAAGTCTTTTGTGGTGGAAAGTTGGAGTGAAGTCCCTCGTGATCTGGCGATTCATGCAGTGAGGCACTGAGTAGTCGTCATCTGGAGTTGAATTTGTTTAAAGCAAAATGATGTTGATTAGATGTAGGACTATCCCTATAGAGCTCAACTTGAACAAGAATGACAAACATTTCACAGCCTGACCTACTGCACAGAAACGAGTCACACATCACACATTGAACAGGTGACTGAATAAACAAGACGTTCTCAAATCCAAACTCAGCAGGCTCCTTCACTGTTCACTTTACCAGCAATAACTGCAATGAGCTTTAGTGCGCAAACACAATATAGCCTCTATGACACCAACAAGTGGGCTACACAACACGCGATCATTTCATTTAAGACATTTGCAAACAAAGAAACAGGTGGGCAGGGAATGGCTTGTGACTCACATTATTATGACTATGATCTTTTCTTTCATGGAGACAACATATTAATATCGATGTCAAAAGATGTTCCATTCTACTCATTGCTGAAATTTGCCATAAATCACTAGGTAAACTTATCAGCGTTAGCACCATTGCAGGTAAACAACACTTCACAGCAGACATACAAGCACATGTGTATTACTGATGGCTGCATTCAATTTGGAGAGAGTCTTGCTTTTCTTTATACTGGGTAACTGTCATAGCTAACCGTAGATTGTAGAAAAGGCTTAACAGCTCCTCAAAAGTGATGCTAAAGCAAGTAGAGCTCCCCTTGGTGGTTGGTTGCAGTATAGGTCATAGGATCCATCTCCTCCGTGTTAATAGATGAAACTTGTGGCAAACTGAAACACTAAAGTGCAAGTGAAAACATTTTCTTTCCACCATATCCCCTAAATTTCAGCCTGACTTTGGTTAATGGGAGGAAGTGGAGAGTCGTGGTCCATTCTTCTACAGTCTATGTGACTGACTGGTACTCTTAATGTAATCCATCCATTGTTAAGACACCTGTGCTTTTCCCTTTTCTTTTCTGAAGTCTAAATGAAATGAAAGAGATCAACTTACCTAAGATTACAGTCCAGAGGGAGAGCTGTTCGTAACCTCATGTACATTAAACAAATATTTATACATACATTTATAAAAAATGGCATCTTTTTAAGTGAAACTTTTGACATACAAACTTGTGAACTCAGAATTTCCACTTACTTAACTTCGGTTGGCTACTGATAGTTAGCTAGTTAGCATGGTACAGCAACTAAATATTTTTTGTAACTCAAATATATTTGCACTTACGTAGTTTTCTCTTGCTTGATTCTTTTTTCAATCTAACGTGTATTTTTGTATTTGTGATATGTATGTGTAAAATACTGATTTTCCTAACATCTCTTACATTAACTTAGATAGCCGTTAGCTTCCGAAACTGTAGGGATCAGTGGATGTCAGGCCAACGGTTGCCTAGCAATGGTCTTCTCACAACTCACAGTTGATGTCATGCTTTTTTTGTACGCAACTTCCTATGCCATAAGCACAAGTTCACAAATAAATTATTATTTTTATTATCAGTCGGACCTGCCATTTGGTACTCTTTGCTTTACTCTACTAAATGCAATGCACAGAAATGATTAACTAATTACATGAAAGATTTTACAAGCAGACTATATTATCACCTTTTACTACATACTGTAATTTGTGTTACCTTGGCTGTCTGCAGTCGTAAAATGCTGCTTATAATTTAATGCATCCATGGTAGATCATTAATATATCAAAACACTGTCATGCTCCTTTCTGCTAACCACTTTTTTGATAATGTGTTCATACTTTCACTTGAATAATAGCTGAAATGCAATCGTATTTTTACACTGGGGTGCAACGTAAATAATTCATATGTTCTAATAATACTTCCATCACTGCAAGTGCGTGTCAACATGTGAAAGCTCTAACAGAAGTGATCATGAGGTGGATTGCAGTCCTCGATAGAAGCTAGAAGCTGTTTTTTAAGCTGAGAGAGAATGTGAAGTTAAATGATATGGACTGCTGTTCTTTGACTGTGGCTGCTCATTAATTAGTGGTACATCATGCTGCTGCCAGCTGAGGTGATCTTGACTATGAAGTCCCCAAATAGATTCAGGTTCTAAACCTTGTGTTTCAAATATAAAAGCATGTGCCTTTTAGACTTGATTGTCTGCAACTCTTTTCAGGTCTCAAGACTTTTAGAGACATACAAACAATGTAAGGGGTTTATGGTATTTTTTCCCTTTTATTTTAGTGCTCTCCAATGAAGAAAACCCTCACTTCCAGAAGAACTGCCTTCTCTTTTAAAAACTCCATACTCATCATTCAGAATGGGACATGAATGGGAGGCTAGGAAGTTACAGCTACTATTAGCTGGGGCACTAGGAAGAGCTACTATTAGCTGGGAGGCCAGGAAGTTAGTAAGAGCTACTAGTAGCTGGGACACTATGAAGAGCTACTGTTAGCTGGAAGGCCAGGAAGTTAGTAAGAGCTACCATTAGCTGGGACACTAGGAAGAGTTACTATTTACTGGGAGGCAAGGAAGTTAGTAAGAGCTACTATTTGCCGGGAGGCTAGGGAGTTAATACGAACTCCTATCTGCTAGGACGCTAGGAAGAGCTAATATTAGATGGGAAGCAATTAAGTCAGTAAGAGCTACTATTAGCTGGGGGCTAGAAAGAGCTACTATTAGCTCGGAGGCTAGGAATTTAGTAAGGGCTACTATTAGCTGGAGAGCTAGAAAGTTAGGTAGAGCTATTATTATCCGGGGGCTAGAAAGAGCTACTATTAGCTGGGAGGCTAGGAATTTAGTAAGAGCTACTATTAGCTGGGGGGGTAGAAAGCTAGGTAGAGCTATTATTTTCTGGGAAGCTAGGAAGAGATATTATCTGGGTTGCTAGGAAAAGCTACTATTAGCTGGGAGGCTAGCGAGTGTTACTATTATGTGGGAGGCTAGGAAGATCTACTAAAATCTGGGACATTTAACTGGGAGGCTTGGGAGAGCTAATATTTACTGGGAGGTTAGGAAGAGTTACTACTAGCTAGGTGGCTAAGAAGAACTGGCGTTAGCTGGGAAACTAGGAACTTTTCTTATGTTGCACATCACCATCATTTCTCTTCTCATGCACTAGTTCGTCCATCTGAAAAACTACTCAGAGGGATGCCTCTCAACGACACTCTCTGCTGCCAATTCAACATGCTGAATCGGCTGAAAAATGGCTTAAGTGGTCTGACTAGTGCCAACGGTTCAGGACTTAAGGACACACTGTCAAAACTTGGATGATAGTTGCTCTTTGACAGCGTGTCACTGCCAAATGGCAGACCGTCAGCTTAGTGTGATCAGTCTGTAAAGTTAGGCACACCTGAGCAGACCGTGACCATGAAATGCAAGACTGTGCCTAGCTTGCCTTTAGCCTTGTAGTATAAGAACAGGCCGCTAAACATAATAACAAAATAATCACAGGTTATCCATCAAAAAAGCTGAAACAATCAGCTGTTGAGATGCCAGCTATGGCCATCCTCCTGGCAAACTAGTTTGTAACTTGCTCAGATAAAATAAATTTGTGATTTTTGTCTTTCATCTTGAAAGCTTTGAGTCCAGTATTGTGTTTGTGTGTTATTGCTGCATGTTTTGACCTGTGATTCAGATCTGCATCTCATACTCGGCATCTTTTTCGTGCCTCATCGATCTCTGACATATACATACATCCATGATTGATTTTTTTTGGCATCCTAATGATCCTGAGGTTCATTTAATCCCTTATCATAGTTCATTTAAGCTCTAATCAAACTAATTTGAGGTGCAGGATATTTTAGGACATGTGAAGATGTCTAATCTACAGCCTTTCACAGTCCACAGACAGCAGTAGCAAAGCTCAGAGTTAGCTTTAATCTAACAATTTAAATGTGTCGCAGTCAGACGACTGTTTAGCATGGTTTATCAGTCTGCCTTCAATTTTCGCCTCATCGGGGAGCTCACACGGAAAAAGTCTTTCATCACCTGTGTCAGCGCAACATGTGTTGGAAGTCAGACTAAAAGAGAAGCTTGTCACCCAGTAACATGAAAGTGGTGTGAACACACACCTCTGGTTGCTCACACAGGTACAAATAAAAATACAAGAAAGAAACGGATACATGCAGTCCCACAACACACACAGTCAACAGAGAGGTGCACATTCTCATGCTCATAGATGAGGGGGGAGGTTGGGGAAGACACACACACAGTGCGCCATTCAGGGCTTGATCGTCTCTCGATGTCAAATCAACGCATTCCTTATTAACAGCCTTTTTCTTCTCTTCCCTCCTGTCTTCTCCATCCTCTTTTTTCCTCTTTATTCCTTCCTTTCTTTTTTCTCCTTCCCCTTCCATTCCCCTCTTCCCTCCCTCCCACTCCTCTGTCAGAGAGCAGATCTGCCTGAATAATTTCTTCCCCCTGGACCAGCTCTGCTCTTTAATTCATGAGCCAGAGCGCAAGTGTGTGTATGCGTTTCAGTGTGTGATTGTGTCAGTGTGTGCGTGTGTGTGTATTTGTGTGTCAGCAAGTGAGAGAACAAAAAAAAGAGAGCTGGTGACAGAAAGTGTGACACCGTCTGTGTGTGTACGTATTTTTTTTTCCTTTTGAAAATCCACAAAATATAATTGTGGTGTTTTGAAGTCCCTGCAACCTCATTTGTGTGTGTGCGTGTGTGTGTATGAACATGTACATCTACATGTGTGATCTTCTTCAACCGCAAAAAATCTATTTTTAACTTCAGGATGAAACAGGCTCAGAGTCATTTAGAACTGACTCCTCTGAATGAATCACTTGCTTCCATTCAACATTAAGATCCTTCCACTTCTGCTCTGATGAATCATTTACTTCTTTGCCACTTTCTAATCTTAATCTTTTCACTCCTTTCCAGTGTTTCCAAATTAATTATTTCGTTTGTTTCAGTTGCTCTAAATTGAGCCATTTAGCTGATTGCAAATCTAAACTCAAACGCTCGGATCATTAAAACAGAGCTCATTTCAAGTCTAATCAAAATAGTTTGAGTCGAGCTGAGCCGAGCGGCGTTCACGCGAGACGTGACTGGACTTCAGAAGAGGATGGCTCCCTTTTATGTATTCAAAGTTTCCACAGATTATGCGTGTAAATTATCTTCCATGTTGTTTTAATAAAAAACAAAAGAATATTAAAACGCAGACATGCCTACAAGGCTCCGACAAGATGTGAATGACAGCAGGGGAAATGTTCATTAGTATTGTTTCACTGGCAATAACAAGGACCTGAAACTGATTTACAGGTTTCATTCCGAGCTGCAATAAATTTGACTTTACTGTCTGAAATTCATCTGTTAATATTTCAGAAGCGCAGTTTATTAAGTTCTTAAATCGTCACAATTTGCTGAGCAAACGTGACACGACTCCTAACTCTACTAGCACTGAGTGAGCTCTGCTGCCAGCAATCATCTGCTGGTAGGCGTCAAAAAATATACAGTGGATCCTTTCCTTTTGCCAAGTGGAGGATAGCTAATTTGGGAGTGAAAGTCTTCATTTCTTATTTAAGAGTTGAAGTCTAATCTTCTCTGGCAGTTTGTAATCTGTGAACATTGTGTAATCATGATTTGAATCAATAAAACATTTTACAAACTGATAGGACTTTTAGATTTTGTCCATTGTAATTAATTCCAGTATTTTTTTTTTTTTTTCCATTATTTTAGCATCACTAATGAGGGAAGGCTACAATAAACATTGGGTCAACATATACACTATTAATGTTAAGACATTTAGTGATCTATCCACACATCATAGTAGCTGTAACTTCCTAGCCTCCCATTCATGTCCCATTCTGATCTTGTCCAAAATTAGGCACAAAAACTGCAGTTCCTCACCCTGGACAGGTCGCCAGTCTATCACAGGGCTAACACAGAGACAAACAACCATTCACGCTCACATGCACACCTAGGGTCAATTTAGAGTCATCAGTTAACCTAACGAGCAGGTATTTGGACATGCAAACTCCACCCAGAAAGACCTTCTCACTGGGAGGCATCAGCGCTAACCACCGAGCCGCGGTGCCACCCTTTTTTAGAAATCACCTGTTTAATGTATATCTCAACTTAGAATTAAGGGTGTGGTTATTTTTGAGTTTGATAGCTGTCTACCCTGGTGTCATACTACAACTTTTGAATTACCTGGTGGGTTGACACTATGAGTGTTAAAAGTTTCAACTCAGTCAGCATTGGCAGCAACATTCACGTCATACATATGTATGTTTGTGTACCGTGCATATCGGTGGCTTCCACTGAAACTCTCGTCGTTGTTCTCTCACTGCTCGAGCGAACGCACCATTAGACGGAGCTGGGCACTACCAAGATGGCGACGACCAGAGACACCTCAAAACTGCTCTTCAGGCAAAATATGAGTGACGTCACAGAGCATTCGTCCATATTAAATCCATGATCTCAACCCGAGCTCCACTGTAGAACCTTTGGTTACAAAGTATGTCTTTATATACACTACCAGTCAAACGTTTTAGAACACTCCAGAATTTCTTTCTTTTTTTATTGAGAGCTACACAGTGTAATGTCTCATTTTACTCTGAAATGAAAGCATTTTTTGGATGGAATCATTATCATGTTTTTATTCTGAGGTATCTATCTATCATCATATCATTCTGCATTAGGCTGTATATTATATAAGAGCAGCCACGGATGTCAATGAAAACCATCTTCACCTTTACAATTTGAATAAAACAGACATTTATGTCCCACAGGTTCAGAACCAAGCTGAAGTTTTCAGATTTTAATGGTAACATCTAAATTAATGTTTTGTGGCACTCTTCCAAAGCCTTAAAAAATATACAACATCTGAAATAACTCTCATTTTTAGCTTCCTGGAAAGTCCCTTTACTAGCAGCTCTGGAGCTTTTGATCATATCACATGATCTTAATCAGCAGATGGAGTTTGCTCATTTGTAATTTAACTACAGGCGCTGAAATTTCACTTTCTTTGTGCTTCCTCCTTAACGTTCTCAATCTCTCATTCATGTTTCCAGTTTGCAGTCGGCAAACCTCCATTCTTCCCAGAGTGACTCCACGTAGTTCAATTCAACATTTATTGTCCCCCAAGATGAAAATGGTTTGCAGATGGAGTTAACAATAAAATAATGAAATCGAAACACACAATAAAAAGGCGTAGCGGGAACGCAATAAAATGTAGGAATCGCAAAAAAGCAAACGGCAGTTTTATGCCACACAGACAAGAATGAGATGATAAAAACCCTGCAGGGAGTCAGCAGCTGAAATACTGAAATAAAAACCTGAGTTATCAGTGCTGCACCCGAAATGAATTGACTGACAGTAATAAGGTTTACAAACAACTTTATTCAATTGTGAGAAGAAGTCTTGGTATTTTTCTGCAAGGAAAATGGGACATCCAGTTAAAGATAAATCCTGCTGAAAACGGTTTAACCTTGTCAAAAATATCTCAAATCTGTGGATATTATGTGAATACTATGAGATATTTCCAGTGCAGATGAGATGATATCAAAAGTTTAAAGCACTAAGTGCAGAGACAAATTCTACAATCATCCGACACATCAACAGTAGGCTAAACATCCTGTTTAGGTGTCAGTCCCTGAGGATTATCGAGCAAAGCGCACCTTTCTAGACGCTTCATTCTGCGCTGACTTTCAACCGTCAGACGGGGAGAAAGGAATCCGCCACGAAAGGAGGAATACACAGCAATCTCTCCACTGACAGTGGCCTCAAGGGACCAGAGTACAATGCATCCAGCAGACGAGTTGTGTTATCAGTAAAGGGATACGATTCTCCCTTTTCCCGCATGAAAAAAAGTGTGTTCTCTTGCTGTCAGTATCACTGCTGCACCAGCTATTGCTCATTACCTGAACATAAAACACAAAGTTAAATACAACAAGTTCACACCAGTTCTCTTGGGGTTGCGGGAAATGCAAAAAGAAAATATCTGAAGTAAATGTCGACAAGACAGGCTGAGGTGATAATACACCAAAAAGAGGAGCACAAAATAAGGCTTGGATTGGAAGACGCATCTCAGATTGATGGGATCTCAGCAGTGTGCGGGGAAAAAAAGTCAGTTGGGTGATGGGTGGCCTGGGTCTTTATGCAGCAGTGCACTCTTTTTTTTTTCTATCTGCACTGAAGTTTTCTTTTTTCTTCTGGCGAAGGTAGTTACCCTGGGTGGGCCCGCTTGGAGGCAATCTTTTCTGCCCTTTTCTTTGCCCCCAGTGTCGTGCAGCTGCTTGATGGGGAGCAGCTGACAGCCGATGACCTGCTCAGCAGTCAGCGGTGCAGATAAGGTGCTGCAGTTTGTCCTTGGAAGCAGGAGGAGGCCGAGCCAGACTGAATACCGGGATGCTTTCGATTATTGCCTCAGAAAAATTGGACTGGGATGGGTTGTGCAGTGTCAAGTTTCCTCGGATGCCATGGGAAGAAGGCCGACTGTTGTGCTTTGCTAATTAGGCAGGAGATGTTTTCTTTCCATCTGCAGGCGCATCCGTGGATTCAAGTGCATTCATGTGTGTGCTTGGGTTTGTGTACGTGTGTGTGTGTGTGTGCATGACATGCATGCCCTCTGCAGAAAAGATCGATGTGAATATGAAGAGGGAGGTTACAGGGAAAAAAATGTTGTTGTTGCAGTGATTTATTAGACTGTTCTCAGACATACAAACATCTTCAACAAGCACAAGAAAGTTTGCTTGAGGCAATAGTAACCACCTCTGTTGTTGTAAAATCTAGCCTTTAGCCATGTAATGTCAATATAGGTTATATACACACTCATGCATTCACCAGCTAACTGAGCAGCACGATAGAAAGGTGCCATGCATAATAAACGTGTTATAAATAAATATTTGCACATCGGATGAAATAAATGAAATAAAGTCGCCTCAGAGCGTGCAAGCAGACAGCACAGAGAAGACGCTAACACATGGCTTGATAACACATTTGCAGCCAAGGACGCTGTTACTAGAGTAAATTCATTGTCTCACTCTGGGACTCATTACGACACACTACCAGCACCGCCATTATGTGGGCACCCAAACTGATCTAATGTTGTCCCTTACCATCAAAAAAAAGGCTCATTAAAAGGCACAAGAGCAGGAGCCCGAGAGGAGCAGGGGTGTGTGACCCATTTCGTGCCACGGTTAGCCGCACAACACGCACGCCTCCTGAACGGCAAAGTGGCCGATGGGCTGAGACAGGACGTGGACGATGGCCACACATGTCAAATGCACCAAATGAAATCACATTAGTAACTTAAGTGAAATCTAATTAAATCAAGTTGAATCAGCAGCTGAGGCGTTAAAACCCCTGCTGGTTGGCTCTCTGCCCTGCAGCCATGATGAGTTCCTCTGGTTACAAACGGGGGTTTTCTTCTTAGAGGGAGTTCAAACATAACCGACTGCAGGGCTGTTGCTGCTCTTTTCTGTTTCCCCTAATTTCCCTCATGGCGTACAAAATACAGAGACAAGGTCCGCACATAGATTTAAAATTTTATCTGAGTCATATCAAGGATGTTTTAATTGACCAGTGCTCAGATCAAACTTTGAAATAGAGAGCGGAATGGCAATAAAACACTCATGTGTTCACTGGCCAAATGCTGGCTCTCTAGCAAGTGTTTTTTATATATATATTTAGGATAATTATTTATAAAGCAGTCGCATTAGAAAAAAAAATCATGATGATTTTTTCACTAGGCCATGAATCAGCTGCAACCTCATTTACACTGGATTTTGCTCCACGCTTAAATTTGAAGCTATTTATGCAAAATGCTCCGTAATCACTCAGCCAATCATTTCCAGCTCTGGCATGTGGCCTTCCTGAACTCTCATGACTTGAGTCTCAGCCTTTTCCCTCACAGTCATTTTTTTGCTACAGGTTCAAAGGTGTAGCATGAATCTGATTAAATAAACTGTAATGCATTAAAGCATATGTCATCTTAATGAAACTTGAGATAATTACCCTCCTAATTATATCATTTTGCCTCTAAACAGTATATCAAAGAATTGTACAGGCTATTCTGTAAAACTTCCTGCAAACCACATATTGCAAATCTGCTTTGTTGAAATGCAATAAGGGTTTCCCAATATATAGCTTTATAATCTCATTCTAATATCAATTCTAAGCAATTCTCTGAGGGTACATGCTGGAATATAATTAAGTTTGACCACTAGACTAGTCAGCACCTTTGTCATGTGGTACAGCTCAATTGACAGACATTGCAACACTGACACCTAATGGTCAAATACTAAACCTGCAATTAAGTTATGGCGAAACCATATTACTCTGCTTTCGTAAGGAATATTGTATTATAATCATTATTATTGTTGTTGTTGATAAAATTATATTAAATATATAATATTTTTAATGATGTTATGTGCTAATTTTCTTGGTAAACTTCTCTTAAATGAATCATTTATGACACTTTTACCTCAATAAGTACATGTATAGTAATAATAATAATGATAATAATCATAAATTTAGTGTGGAAGGTACCTTTGAAGGTAAAGTTTATGTACATCAGACTACAGTGACCAGCATGCCCCTCTTCTACGTGATGACGCCGCAGACCGTCACTACCTCACATGTGGCCTAGAGCGCGCCGCCGTTGCTGTGCCGTGCTAGCAGCAACAACTGGGTTATGTGGAGCTGACTTTCTAGCCCAAACACCTCACTGAAAAAAATACATTATATACAGCTACACGCATTTTGTACACGCCTGTACCTGAGTCAACATGCCTCCGAAGAAACCCGCCCCGGCCGCGGGAAGTAAAAAAACTCAAGAGAAGAAAAAGGAAAAGATTATTGAGGTAAAAAATTACACGAGTTAGCTTGTCGGCATCTAGCGTGAGCCGTCCGGCTAACGTACCGCTAACCACAGCTAACACTAGTTAATGCGAAACTTATTCTTGCCTCTAGGCTGGTGACACTTCTAATTAATCGTCCTGTACTGATTAGTTAGTTAATTGACATTGTGATACGGGTCGTGTACGGTAACGTTACACTCTTTTTCAGTTGTCATAAAGCTAGCTGTGGTCATCTTGACAAGTGCATGTAGCAGGCAGCTAAACTGCTAGCAGGGCCGTGTCGTCTTAACCAGTGTCCACACTTGTCCCAGCAGTGCTTATAACCGTTTCTAAAGTGAGCAGTTAAAATTTGTCAGAATAAAACAGCATGAATACGTTGTGTTTTATGATTAAATTAGGTGTTCGCTACCTGGATGGGCCTCAATGCTCTTCACGGTGGGCCTGTTTCCGATCCGCCACATATGACTGATGAGGGTATAGATTAGAGCCCGTTCTGGTTTCCATTAAGTTATTTACCTATAGTTCAAATTGTTTTGGATTAGTTTATGATATAACTGGGCCAGGCAGATATAATTAGTCTGGTTAGGGTGAGGAGAAACATCACTCAACAACAGATGCACATTGTATTAAAACCTGCTGATGTGTACATTCGTCTTTTCTGTGTCAGAGCAGGAATATACTTGTCACCTGTTTGATTTTACATCAGGTAATGACACGGTGCTCGGGGGCAGAGAAACTTTGAACCATTCGTTGGGTGTAGTCGTCTGAAACTGCCAAGAAGTAACCATAACAAACATTGGATTTATCATACAGTCAACTGTGGTCGCTTCTTCGAAATGCACCAGTGAGCCACACATTACTACACACTCTTGTGTGAGTGGCATTTGTTTAAAAAAAAAAACAACAAACAAAAAAACACAGTGTCCAGCTGTCCAACTGGTTGGCTGGGTAGTGGATGTCAAAACTATGTCAGAAAAGACCAGGTTACACACCAGCACAGTGACTCAACGTCAGCCATATGTTTAATTTTAACAGGATTGTTTCTCAGAAAACGTACATGAAATGAGCCAAATCTAAATAATATATTGCCATGTTGTCTGTGTTGATTAAGCCAGAGAAAATCATTGCTTCATCCTTAACTTAAGACTCCACAAACACTTTGCAGTGACAGCAGACTTGTCTACAGTGTGCGGTAATATAAGAATGAATATGTGAGCAAAGATGCAACATCAACTTGTGTTATTGTTCTAAGCTGCCTATGATTTCAAAAAATGTGGAAAACAACTCAGCTTTTTAAAGTCAGTATTTTTCTGTGTCATTTCACAATTTGCTGGTAACGGTGATTCATCTATAATCCAAACAGCAGTGCTATATTGTGTGATTTTGATACCATCAAGATTTTGACACAAGTTGGTGAAATCAGATCACATGTTTACCTACAAGGGCAGAGACAGGACATGGTGACCCTTTTGTGTGTGAGGATCTGTGGCATTAGTGTGATGGTAGTCGAACCTCTGTTGGCGTTTCAGATGCTTCGTTGTGTTGAATCAGTGACTGAATAAGTCGGTCAGAGAAATCACTGTGATTGATCAGTTTAATGGCCAGTGACCAAGAAGAACAAAATATCTAAATAATGGGCGCACAGGAGGCTATTTTCATTCAACTTGTAGACCAAATGATAAGCATGATTCAGGAAAGGCCAGGTCCTTACAATTGGCTGTATGTCTTCCAAGACTCCTGGTTAATAGTAACTCTTCCTGTTTGCCAGACTTTAACACACGTGCACCTGATATCACGGCCTTCTCTGCTGATAGTTCTTTGATGAGCATCATGCTCAACGAACAGCCAGAGATTTCCCTGCATGTTATAACATCCTTGTGACAAATTAAATCTAACACAAAAATCCCACAAGTAAGCACTTCCAACTGACTGAGACAGTTGGAAGTGCTTACTTGTGGGATTTCTCTGGAGGTTAATGAAACTGAAGACTTTTTTTTTTTTTCTAGGACAAGACGTTTGGCTTGAAGAACAAGAAAGGAGCCAAACAGCAGAAGTTCATCAAAAACGTTACTCAGCAGGTCAAATATGGACAACAAAGTGCCAGACAGGTTAGTCTTGGGGCTCGCCTTTTAAATGTTTGGAGCTCATTTAACATGATCACTTCTTAAATTTATCTAACGTGTGTCTGTGTGTTTTGTTGAACTTTCCCAGACTGAGTTAGATAAGACTGGTAAGAAGATTGATAAGAAGAAGGAGCTGGAAGAACTCAATGAGCTTTTTAAACCTGTAGTCGCTGCCCAGAAAGTCAGCAAAGGTAACCAGCCCTCTGTCTATGAAAGAGACAGGAGAATAATTCATTCTAGAGTTACAGGAGTTTACAAGAAAAGATGATCAATCATTGGTGCTCTTCTCTTTTCTGCAGGTGTTGATCCAAAGTCGGTGCTGTGTGCGTTCTTCAAGCAGGGCCAGTGTACTAAAGGAGACAAGTGCAAGTTCAGCCATGACTTGTCGATGGAGAGGAAATGTGAGAAGAGAAGCGTCTACGTGGACGAAAGAGATGAAGACCTGGAGAAAGGTCAGTGTGTAGTAGCACAACTTCTACCGTAAACAGTGAAACTATTACACATTTTAACACTAATCCCTTCAACAAAGAAACTGTTCAGACTTTACATAATGATACTATTCGTCACAAAAGTTAGGATTCATTCAGTCTAGAAGTAATTAGATGAGTTTAATTTAATTTCAATGACTTGTGCTGATTGGGATTGGTAATGCAGTTGTATAGTTATCTGCTTAAAACGACTTAGATTTCCATTAACATTAAGTGGGTGTAGAGTGTAATGTTAATGGAAAACCTAAGTTGTTTTGTTTTTGAATATATTATGAGTGTGAAATGGTTTCATTATATCATATGATATATATGATATGTAGATATCATGTTAAATGTGTTATGATAATGTTTGAACAAAAGTATAATAGTGGAAGTTCTGTTTATTATTTAGTTATTACTCAGGATTGATAGATTAATTAAAAAAAGGCCTAGTTTAATATATCAACAGGAGCAAACTGTATTAATTTAACTCAAAAGTGGCATCCATGGTAGTTTAAATGATCTCTACAAAGGCTCTATGATGCATTTACAGAATTTAATTTGTCACTCTTTAAATTAAGTGAATTAAATGAAATGTGTTGTGTACAGACACTATGGACAACTGGGATGAGAAGAAGCTGGAGGAGGTGGTCAACAAAAAACACGGAGAGGCGGAGAAGAAGAAAGCCAAAACTCAAATTGTAAGTTCAGTCAGTAGTTTCATGGCTGCTTGTCTCTGGCCACATCAACCTGCTTTAAATTCATGACCACTGTTTACTTCATTATTTGTCTGCAGGTGTGTAAGTACTTCTTGGATGCCATAGAGAACAATAAGTACGGCTGGTTCTGGGTGTGTCCAGGAGGGGGCGACACTTGCATGTACCGGCATGCCCTGCCACCTGGCTTTGTACTGAAAAAAGACAAGAAGAAGGAGGAGAAGGAGGAAGAGGTCTCACTGGAGGAGCTGATAGAGAAGGAGGTGAGGATGAGAGGGTGAAGGAAAGTTCCCATTGACTTGCAGTTAGTAGATGGATCAGTAAATTAAATACAGTCCAGGTATTTCAGACCGATTAAATGCAGTTTAGACGGGTTGGAATAGGTGGAGTGGAAGAAATGATAGTGTTACTGATGTTCAAACCATCTTTACTTCATTTACTTCTTACTTATTGTCTTTGCACAATAGAAAGCAAAGTAGAAATAAATGACACGTGTCCATTGATGAAAACAGAAGAGAACTAAAAATAAACATCAGATAATGTCAAAGTAAAAAACAAAACTTGTAGCTCCACATCAGATGTGCCAAGCTCATTTCAGATAGCTTACATCCTAAGAAGTTGCCCTACACGGTGACCAGTAAGTAAACTTCATTTAAGACCTTTGAAAAAAAGGCAGCATAAAATAAAAGATGAAATGAACTAGTTCTCCACAGGTAATGTCGCTCAAAACACGAGAACTTCCCTCCAACATGGCTGCCACACAATATCTAATCTAACATAAATGCTCTTTGAGATGGATTTTTACCCTGGAAGCTCTTTTCTCGCTACACCCTGACACCTCCACGTGTCTCTGCAGCGTGCAGCTCTGGGTCCAAACGTGACTCGGATCACCCTGGAGACTTTCCTGGCTTGGAAGAAGAGGAAAAGGCAGGAGAAGGTTGGACCATGTTTTAAACTTTTTTTTTTTAAATTCAGTTTTTGTAATCAGTGTATCAACATTTGATATAAAGTTCCTCGAGGAAAGATTGTCTTCTGATGACTTGAGACATTACCACAAGAGTTTCAAAAAGTGTAACTTCCTGCTGTTGATTGACAGGTGGATAAAGCCAGGGAGGAGATGGAGAAGAAGAAGGCTGACTTTAAGGCTGGAAAATCGCTAGTGGTAGGTCCACCTGTTCTCTGTGTGTTCATAGACTTATCAAAAAAAAAAAAAATGAGGGTACATTTTCTGTCTTGTCATATATTTCTGTAGGTGAGCGGCCGAGAGGTGTTCGAGTTCCGCCCTGAGCTGGTTGATGATGACGACGCTGAGGCTGACGATACTCGATACGCCAACGAGGATGAAGAAGATGAGGAGGAAGAGGTACTCATGGAAGATTTTCTTGTCTCGGTTTTAGAGCAGATAAAACGTTTGCTTGGTTTCTCTGAATTCATGTTGAATTGTTTCATGGCCCTGGATGAGAAAGTTTACAATAAGCCCACACTCAACATCTCATCTAATGCAGTTTGCATTATTGGTACAAACTCTAATGTTGTCAGTTTTCCAAGTTGTTTTGGAATGGCTGCTTCTGCCAGGGAGTAACCCAAAGATCCCCACTGACTGCCTAACGTAATAAATTCCATTTCACAAGGTTGTGATTCGATTCAATTTCCGTTTAAAAAAAACAACAACAAAAAAAAACCTTAAAACTGAAACTAATGTTCCAGAAATTTGTGGTATTCCCAAAATATTTCACCTCTAGTTTCACATCTTTAATATGGCTTTATTTTTGCAAGGCTCTTCTGTTGTAGTCCAGTTGTGTGATTTGCCTCATGAAATGAGTCTCTGAAGATCCTAAATAATAGTGGAACACAGTGAACAGTGTTCCTTCTTCCTCTAAACAAAATCGACCCTCTACTCCTCACAGGCAACACAGACTTGTTTGTGCTTAAATGGTTTCATTACGGCTGTGTTTTTAGCTGCCTGTCTTTTCACTCAGCAAATGATTCTCCTGTTAATAACTTCCACCTGTTGAACACTTCTGTGCTGCCAGCTGTAAATCAGTGCCTACCCAATTTAATGCAACAAGGAAACATCGTTATCAGACTGTTATTTATCATAATTATCTTAATTAAAGTTCCTGTGTATTCTATCAGGAAGAGCTTTCTGCTTCTGCAAACATTAACTTTAATTTTGATTTTAGATTGGCACTACAGAGGTCCAGGACATAGACTTATCCCGCTTTGTTCCACAAGAGGTCGACAATACAGGCATTACCGTAGCATCCACAGACCGGTTCAGCTTGAGGAATAAGACGGGGGCATCGGAAACAAACGGTAAGAAAAAGAAAACGAAGAGATGATGATGAAGGGAAGCCAATAAGAACGATGCGAATCCAACTGGTGCAAACGTGTCTTCTCTGCCCACAGAGGAGCAGCTGAACGGAGCTTGTGGCGGCGCCGAGGCCAACGGACTTTCAGGAGTGGACGGAGGTGGAGAAGGGGGAGGAGGGACGGATGAAGAGGAGGTGCCTGTGGACGAAAACCTGTTCACGGGAGAAGATCTGGAGGAGCTCGACGAGGAATTTAACACACTGGCGCTGGAAGATTGAGAGGGTCGCCGGAGGTGGAAGTTAGGACGGGACTAAGTGGCGAAGTGATGGACTGATGGATGCATGGAGCTAAACAACAAAGAGACCAGACATTTGAATGATTTTACATTTCAGAGACTCCCGTAATAAAGCCTGATTATATCAAGACATCACTGCCTGTCTCTCTTCCCCATCCCCCCACACACACATCCATTTGTTCTGGGGTGATCAGGTTTCCACAGCAGAGCTAAGTGTGTCACAGTCGAATGTTTCCACTGGAAGAGAACTTGGTGGTTTTTGTGCACTTTTTGTTGCTTGACAAACTTCCTTGTTTATCCTGACATTTGCTTTAAACATTTAGGCTTCGATTTCTTCTGTTTAATCAGAATTTAATATTAAAATGATTTTAGGCCAGTTGTAAGGGATTTTCAAAATGAAAGCACTATGTGTACTATGAGACAGGACTTCAGCAAATCTAATTTTAGCGATGGAGTTTTCTAGTCAAAGTGGGAGATGAACGGGAGTGATTCTGTTTTAAGAAAAATCTGTTCAGAGCTTCAACCATGCCAAAAATCGACGCTATACATTGAAGACGCACTTTTGTCATCCCTGCAGACGTTGTTTTCCTTCAACAGATCCGTTGTCTCGTTCGGCCGAGGTGGTAGCTCTGCTGAAAAATCTCGTGTTGTGGAAATTTCCTGCAACTTTCCGAGGAAGGAAAGGTCCAGACCTCGCTTCTCAGTCATTGGCCCAATCTACTGACACCAGATTTGTGCCCGTTTGCCAGCCTGGTATTGTAAATAATATTCTCATGAGTTGCCTCCAAACAGAATAAAATGACTGTACACCCAGCGTCGTCTCTTTTTGGATATAGTCCCAGATAGTTTCACTTTACCACAATGTAAACATACTGAGCTTAAGATCTTATTGTGTCAATATGTTACGTATTATGAGACAGTTGTTCTAAATCCAGGTATGTGTTAATGGTAAGTCAGCATGCGATTTAATCGTAGAGCTATCATTAAGCTGTCAACCATATTTACATGTAATCATGATCAATCATCGCTCATATCTCAGAAGTTTGTTTTGCTGGCGTCAGGAACAGTAATATAAAGGAATGTATTCAAATATGACAGTCCTACATTAAATTTCCTGTCATGGCTGTTGAGTTGATGCTGAAACAGAATCAGAGAGATGGTCACTCAACTGGATGGTCATTTTGGAGGATGGAGTTCGTGCTGTATTGGATTCAAACCTGGGTGGAGGTTGCATGTTCTGCCTGTGCCTCCCTGTCAGTTTTCTCCAGATGCTTCAGCTTCAGGTGTACCCCATCTGGACTCCGTTTAACCCTGGAGTGTTTCTGTTATTCAGCCTAACCCATGGACTAAAATAGGGTCCAAAATAGTTCAAACACTCAGTGGTAATACACAAATCAATGATTGGACGAACCCCAACCTCCAGTTGAATCAACAGCTCTCTCACATTTGAAGCTAATGTTGAATACCATAACATTCATGAAGACAGGATTCAGTGCAGGACTGTTACATTAAAGTGTTTTTCATTAGTGTACCTAATGAACTGGCGAGTGAGCTTTTCACAAAAAATAATGCTACTAACCACTTGCACATCATCTCGCAGAAAACCAACACGAAGTTGAATGATGCTTTTGTTTTCATCAACAATTAACAGTCAATGAAAGCAGAGACGAGGCTGGTTGAGGTGTTGAACTTTTCATTTTATTGAGACCAAAGGAAAAAAAAAAAGGTTCACAATCTAATAAATACCTGAACTCAATAGGGGATTACAGGTCAAACCACAGGACAAAAAAATGCTAGAGCTACCTTTAAAAGCTTATGAGCAGACTTTAGCCTAATGCCTAGAAAAGAAAATGCCCAGCAGCTCTTCTACAGCCTAGCTCCATGGGTTTCTTCAATGTCTGTTCATACATCATATAGCAGTGCCAAGGCGCAATCTTTGAACTAAAAGCACGACACTGTGCACAAACTACACAATACAATGTTCACACACTGTACACGAGACTCCATGTTAATAGTTGTATGAACGAGTCGAAGCAAGGTCACTGACCAGAAGTAAGGTCAGACAGGTGTCAAAGGTCGTGTCAGAGGTCGGGAGGTGGTCTTGATGTCGGTCGGTCTGTCAGGTCAGGTGTCATTGTGTCATGACAACAGTCGCCTAGGGAACAAGAAGCTGCAGTGTTATTCAAGGGAAGAGAAACACCCGTCATCAGATTAAGAGGCATTTTCATTACAGCAGTAAACTACAGGTTTACAGCTACAAGCTACAGGTGATGTGAATGTGAACTCATATAAGGGAAGAAAAACTGTGGTACTAGAGGAATAGAACAGGGTTTCTGCAGGTTTGAAATGCAGGGGAAATTTAAGACTTCTTTTTAGACCCTTTTAAGACCATTATGGGTTAAACCTAAGACCTACAGAAATAAACTAAAAATAAGGAAAATCAGAGACCCAGGATTACTTTCAAAATAACTAAATTTATTGTCATTCAACTATTAAGTCACATCCCTGGAGTGGGCTCCACTAATGAGGAACAGAAACATAATAGGCCGGAGCCAGAGGGGGGTCATACTGCAAATGAAGCGGAAAATGGGCGGAAGGATTTAAGAATTGACTAAAGGTAATTTAAGACCTACAATGCTAAATATGCATTAAGGCTCCGCGGAAACCCTGTAGGAAGGCATAGCAGCACTCCACTGTTGGGGGAATATCTAAGCTAAATGTCTGAATTGTGGCAGACAACTCAAAGTGTGTATGTTAGCAGTTACACATTCTCACCGTCACACATCTTTAACACCTGGACTTATTCCAGCAGTCAATGAATACTCATATTTTCTGTGTTTGTCATAATGTTTAATTTTTCATGTGCTTCACTCGACTCTAACTGATGTCAGGGCTGTTGGTCGGTATGTTTACTGGGTAAGAACAAATGTCTTTTCGTTCCTGATATAGTCTGTGTTGCTTGCACATATACCGTTACATGGTATATAATACTTTTCTTATCCTCTCAGTCATACTAGTGCTCTCTGCAGCCAATGACAGGACACTTACCACTCACTGCCACCACGTGATCCTAGTAGGTACGAGGACGTTTGTGAGACTCCTCCCTGGGAGGATCAGCCAGCATCACCTTCATCTTTACTCCATTAACCACATGACCATGAAGCGCGGCCATGGCCTCGTCTGCACACTGGGACGGACATGAAGAAGAGAGAGGTTTAGTTTTATTTGTCTGAAAAGTAAACATACAATCAATTGTTTTTTTCCTCAGTCAGCTTAGACCCACCTGTTTGTCTGCATACTTCATGTATCCAACTTTCCTTCCTGGAACCAAATGGACCTCAATAAGAGAACCATAGCGACTATACACACAAAAAGGGAGAAATGTAATTTAATCATAAAGCAATAACATTTGCTAGTGCTGACTCTCTACAGAATCAGTTTAACAACAGAATTACTGTGTCATTTAAGACCACTTGAGTTTGGTGCTCTCATCTAGAGCAGCTGGCAGTGACTGAGATTAACGTCATAATCAAACAAACCTTTGAACTGATGGTTAATGGAATCATGTGGCTATTTTTTGACGGCGCCTGTTTCCAACCCAACAGCCCTTTTTGACAGTACTGTTAATAAAATTACAAGCCAGTGTTACCAGAAGACGTCCTCCAACACATCCGGGGGCAGTGGGGAGGGGCTGAACACAACAAACAAGCGCTCCTTAGCCTTGCTGTCGGGTGGTGCGAGCTTCTTCAGAGGCGGGAGGTTGACGTCCGTCTGGACCCGGGACATCTGTGAGACGGAAGAGAAGCCCTGATAAAAACAAAGACGTAAACATATCGGTCAAACTCCGTACATCCTTTTGAACGTAGGGTTCAAGGTTTGGTGTTTGAAATCCAGGTTTAAGACACAAATATAATCAGGCTCTGTGTAAGTAAACCTCTGGCAAATCAGGACAAACATTATACATGCAGTGTTTTTTTTTTAATACAGCATTAAAACGAATTAAAGTCAAGCACTGATTCCATGTACTCACTGGGGGTTTCATGACTTGGCTGGAGGAGGGTCCGTTCCACACTGTAGACATCATCTGCGTTGCAACAAACTGCATGGCCATCCGACCTACAGGACTACACCCAGAAATGTAAGTTGTTGTGTGACAAAATAATCTGCAGATGAGCTGTAAACAGACGGGAAGAGTCAGAGAGCCTCTCTGACAGAAATGATTTCTAGAAACAAATGACTTAATATAATCCACGTTATTAAAATAATATCTGTATATTTTATTGCCCTGATTCCTTTTAAACCAGTGGTTTTACTCCTTCCGATCACCTACTGTCCTGTACATCAATTAAAAGCTGCCAGGGTGCACAGAAAAACTATGGCCTGGTCACAGAGGCCCACGGGGGACATCAGTCACCCATGAATATTTAACACCAAATGAAACGTGGCCAAGAGGACGTGCCGACAAGGTCACGCTTAATTATCAGCGGCATTCTGGTCCCATTTTTATTTAAATTAATGGATATATTAACTTTAAAGGGCACTTATTCTCCAAGCTGCTATTAACTTCTAACCCTTGTGCGGGTACAAGGTAAGTGTATGCTGTGTGTATTTAGCATATGCATGCATGGGTGTGTGTACCTGCTACGGTCCTCTCCGTCGTCAACGAAATTTACCACCAGTCTGTTGCCAGGTGGATACTCGAAGCCATTCAGCTTCTCCTTGGCATAAACGGCTGATCCAAGATTGCTGTAGCGAATCATAGCATGACCTGCAGGCACAAGACAGGAAACAGTAAGGTAAGTGGAAAGTTTGCAGACTTACAAATAACTTCTGCTTTTTGTCTGTCAGATTAAAAAGACCATTTTAATATTAAACATTTGCAAGAGTCATTAACCTATTTTATGAATCCATTAGAAACTAAACAAGCGACTGTGGCTCTAACCTGCCACACTGAGGAGACAAGAACATCACTGTCCATCTACACTTGTTGTTAAATGGTCAGAAAATTCATCAAGAGAGGAATCCATCCTTTATTATGAATTCTTTTAATGTACTGTGTTTATTGTACCAACGTAGACATAATGTATACATTATATTTATACAATTCTCACAGAAAATTCTATTTGTATTAAAATGGCAAACGCAGAACCTCCAGTCTAAGATATCATTTGGATTTCATTATGGGGCGTTTCAACTGGCACAGAGAAATAAAATACCTCTGCACTGAACTACATGGTCCTCCAACCAATCAGAGTCACTTTATTGTAAACACATTCAGCTCCACAGTGCTCCGGTGACGTGTATGACTACACTGATGTTGCTCTCCTGTCTATCACCACAAAAAACCCATCCAAATGATTTGATTGGTCCGGCAGATGTTTGCAGGAGCATGAACAGTTACCAGTGTTAACCATCCAGACCAACCTTCTGCTGCTGCAAAAAAAATGTGGGTGTGGGGAGTAGGGCTTATTTCACTTAAAATTAAGCTTGAACACTAACACAACATTGTGACAAAATGTTCTGAACTCAAACGTCACGCACTCTTGTTTTTCTGGTTCCATCATACATTGCCTATAAAGCCTATGCCTATACTATTTGCTATTTGGCCGCTAACCTTTGCTCATTCCATAGGCGTCCCTCTGCAGCTCACAGTACTCCATGCCAGGAATGATATCAAACAGAGCAAAGATCTGCTCCTGAGTTAGTGCAGCACGTGTGGACATCATGAGACAGCGTGTGAACTCGCTGGAGCGGGGGTCCATGACCTGGTAGTTTGCAGGTTCACCTGTACAGGGAAGAGGGACACCGGCAACAAATGTTTGTGCATCTTCTACAGAATTCTTTCTCTTGTGAAGTACTGAGTACAAACCAGATGCATACCCATTGAGAAGGCGTACTGATTCATGGTGTCGCTGGCACCGCTGTTGTAGTCAGACCTGGTTCCTCCTGCGTTGTACTCTTCTGTGGCTGTAGTTTTGGAGCGAGGTTCTGCCAGGATGGCCCTGTAAGCTAATAACATTAACACAATCAATGTCACAGTTCTAAGAAAAATACGACAGGAGCTCGAAAACACACTCAATATTCTCAGCCTAGGTATTTGACACATTTTCGTAAAATCTTGAGTCTCTCAATACTTTTTCCTGCTGCTGCTTCTAACACGAATAATATAAAGTTATTTGACTCAGTCTTACTTTTGTCACAGTTTTCTATTGCAAGGGCAGCTTGGGATGGTTTGTAGTATCTCACGTATCCGAGTCCTTTACTTTCTCCTGTGAATTTATTCTTGATGATCACACAATACTCAATATCGCCATATTCCTGTGAGAAAGAGAGAGACCAAAGAAACCATTTAACATCTTTAATAAGAGGAGAAACAAGATGTATCATAAGCTAACAGCATGTTTCTGTGATGTTTATTCAATCCAAGTCCCACAGTTTTAGCTGGGGCATTAAAGTCTTAAACCCTCTGCCTCTTTCTCAGTCCTGCTTTGAAATGAGGAGTGTGCGGTTACTTTGAACGTGTCTTTGAGGTCCTCCTCTGAGAAGGTTTTGGGGATCATCACAAAGATCCTGGTCAGCTCCTCATCCTCCACGTCTCTGTGTCTCGTTGATGACCGCGACTGGGCAATAAACACCTATATGACCAAAGAAATAATACACTGGCTGGCTTACTAAGAAAATAAACATGCCTTTTTTATGCAAACAAAAGTAAAAGTCTTCAATGTCATAACAGAAGCCTTGACAGCATATTAGCGTTTATCATCACACTGAGATGACACCTGGGACATTACATTATAGTTTTCAACAGCTTAATTTGCATATTGACAGCGTTTCCTTTCAGGTTTAATAGTTGCAAACAATCTTGTTATTCAAGAACCTCCTCGCTCCTTTCCACTTCACATACAGTAAGTGTTTTGGAATTAAACTATGCCTCTTCATTTATCCTGACAAACCAGTCGGATTCCATTCTCTGCTGTTGTTACTCACCGTCCCTTGTCGTGTAGCATGCAGCAAGCCAACATGTGCATAAACTATTACCGTCTGAATGTTTAAAATGTTTCGTTGGCTAGCTTAACTGTTCGACAGACTGCAAATTAAAGTTACCTTGATAGGTTTAGTCCCCTCCGCCAGCACTTTCCCGTGCATCTCCTCCATGGCCAAGCAGGCCTGCGAAGACCTGGCGAACTTCACGTACGAGATACCTTTAGACTCCTTCGTTTGCCTGTCTTTGACGACCCAGACCCCCTGAATGTCCCCGAATACAGAAAAGCTATCCCGGAGCTCATCTTCGGTTATGGACCGGCTCGTAACCACGAAAAGTCGGCTGTTGGGAGGGTCGTCAAGGTTTTCGGGCACTTGTTTAGAGGGGCACTCCTCCATCTTGGATCTCAACTGAACGATGATACTGACAGGAGGCAAGCCGTTTGCGCTGCCTTCAAGTGCTCCTCGAAATTTCCTTAGACGACTTGGAACTTCGGCAATCGAGCATTTAACCCATGGGCCCATTAGGGCTACTCACGTCCAGGTTTACAAGTGCTGATTTTATTCATGTTAATTCATATGTATTTGAATTCTCACAACACCTTCCACGGGTAAGCCGAATAACTCCTTAAATTATCTGGAAAACAAAACCTATATGAAAATTTGGA
The DNA here is from genome assembly GCF_022458985.1 of Mugil cephalus. Lineage (NCBI taxonomy): Eukaryota > Metazoa > Chordata > Actinopteri > Mugiliformes > Mugilidae > Mugil > Mugil cephalus. The sequence goes on along the minus strand of NC_061782.1, from coordinate 23,066,074 downwards.
ATGTGTATAGCAGTCGTTGTCGTGTCTGGAAAATATATTTAGAGATCACTGTTTGAAGTTTGGAGCCAGTCCATGGTTGGGCAGCAGCTACTTAAGTGGGAATTGTTTCACTGATGAAGGGAAGGAAGATAATTGTATTAATTCCCATACCTTTGAAGGTATCAGAGGAGCAGCAACAGAGTAAAGGGCATTGCGTTTACTGCCACCTACTGTGTGGGAGATATAAGTGCATGGGGGTTACAGAAGGATGGTGCAGAGAAGTTTTAAAACAACCTCACTAATGAACATGACTAAAGGACATATGTTTTCTGTATTATATGGAAACTTGTAATATTGATGTTTCATAACATCAAATTTACTTGAGCGGTGAGTTCAGGTGAGATATAATTCTGCAGAAAACAATTGGCTGAGCTAATGATTAGCCCTAATACAATGGACTCTTTCTGTCATTGTTTCAATGACAAACATATAAGGAGTTGTACATGAGAAAATAAAGCCATCCCAGAGTCTTGATATTAACATTATACCAGTGTGGTGTTAAATTACTTTACCAAGCTCTGTTATGATTATGATTCTCTGTCTATCTAATGAACACATGCATTTATTTATTTATATGATATGTATTTCAATACATTGATAAAAATGTTTTTCTTTTTGGTTCTAGGACATTGGAGTCATACGAGGTCACCTTCACAAACAGCTCAACTGTCCCAGTTTTCACTTTCAGTTCACTTTTGTTCATATTTCACATTGAAATCATAAGATGAATAAAATAACTTGATGAATAAAATAACTATTTAATATTCCTTACTAAAATACTAGGCTTTAAGTAAGTAGAGATAGAGTGAGAGACTAGATCTGGGTTCTCTTTATGATTTTTGTAATTTAAAAGTTGCCTCTTTCCATTTTTAAAAGGTTACTAACAGGTAATGAATGCCTCTTTTTTATTTTGTATAAAATATGATTAAATAGTCATGGAATTCATATTGAAGATAACTCATGCATATACCATACATATTGGTATACATCAATTGGCTTGCACGAAATCACCAACGTGTAAATGTAAAATATATCAATATTGTATATTAAACATATACGATAATAAGAGTTTGTCCACAGTAACGAACAACAAGATTTTCAAATTAAGTCATAAACGGAACGTTCTGTAGGGATGAATGATAGACTTTATCATCATTATATTAAAGGAATATACATTTTGCGTGTATTTATGGTACATTTCTCCTTATAAGGCTTCTCCTGCAGATGCCTTTGCGCTACAATGGAAGCTAGGGTATGCAGCAGGATACAGGTGCCCGTACCAAAACTCATTTGTCGCTTCCTTCCTTGAACCCTCGTCTCCACTTGTCTCAAACGAACTACATATTGTTAATATTAAAGCTACAGTCTTTATGATGACTATTTTAGAAGTGTACAGATGAATTTCGTATCATCAAAATCGAATTATTCTAACAACATGCCATATGTTGCCTCGGGTAAGGGAATGTGTCCGTGTACGAATAAGACGCGGCCGGGGACGGCGACACGTCAGGACGGATAGGAAATCTGCGTGCACGTGAGCGGGCCGGCCGTGACGTCATAAGCCGGTGCCTGTAAAATGAAGTGACCTTTCTCTGCGTCCGCCACAATCTGCCTGTCAGCCGAGAGACTCAGCTTCACGACCAGGGACCTCGAGAGATTTTAACGAAAAGGTACGCTTTCATTCCCCTCGTTGAACCGTGGAGATGGAGATGGCGAGTGTGTGACGATGTTATTCAAAAATGATGCTGAGATTGAGTAGAACCGAAAGGAGATGATGATGGTGTGCGGTTGAGCGTTAGCAACCTTGATAGTGAATAGCGGTGCTGCTCTCATTGCGTAAACCAGAACGATTAATTGATGTTTATTCAGCATTGTTGCGTTTGATTGGATTATGATTTAAAATATTAACATTCTAGATGACTATCTAGTGAATGATATTGGCCATCTTCTGACACCGACATTGACGCATCCTTGACGGCCTAGGTGTGTGACACATCTCCGGCTAATCTTGGTCGCCTGCTCAGTGCAGGCTCGTCGAATCGTTAGCTTTGCAAACAGAAAAGTCGCATGTGATCATTACATTTACCGGGTTATATTTTTCAACGTTACTCTCAGTTTGAGATGGAGGGAGTCTTGTGTGTCCTTCAGGTTCAGTGAGAAGGATGTCGTGTAGCCCGCCATGTTACCCTGACATGACTGAGCTGAGGGTTTCTAATAAATATATTCCAACTTCCCATTACTGTAAAACGGTACAAGGTGCAATGTGTTTTCTGCTCTATGGTCCATAAAATGCAGTTAAGTGGAATTGCCGTTATATCTTACATAACTCCAGATATAGACACCTGCTGCTCTTCTTTCGGGTTGTGTTGGTTAACTGGTAGTTGGTGTACAGATACAATAATGAGACATACTTTTGTATATTATTTATGCCAGAAATTGCTCTTTTGGGAGGTTTTTAGACCTGACAAGGTCACACTAGGACGGTCAAACAGCCGGTGTTGCATGTCAGTGTGTCCCCACTCGCGTTGAATTACTCTACACACATTTAGTATTTGGTATTTCCTACCTTTTTTGAATGTCGGTCATTTGAGGACATGTATTTGGGACGGAGACAGGTCATGACAGAACACCGGCCGGTCCTCTGTCATAATTACCACAAGTTGTGCTAAGCACATTAGTGTTGGCTCGAACTCCGGTCGGGATACTATTAAAACAAACCTTGCTTACCGCCTTTACCTGGCAGCTTTTCGCCTCAAGTTATACCCGAGCTCAAGCTAACGTTACCAGCTCTCCACAGCTAGCGGCTGCTAGGCTAACCTCTTATCAGGGCGGTGTAGTTCAGTTTCCTGTCTGCCTGCTTTCCCCTTGAGTTCACCTGGGCTCGCTGCCAGTTCATAGGGGAAAGTCGCGACTCTTTTGGTAGTTGTGTAGAGAAGGCATGCGGATTACAAGAACCTTAAACGACCTTTACAAAATGGCGCTGGTCAGATCCACAGCCAGGGTCTAAGAATAGAGGATGGCAAGGCAGTGTTTCAGGACCTAAGCTTGCCCGTGTGCTGCTTTTAACAGCTTCTGTTTGTTTGTTTTTGCCTTCACTGTGTTTCTCCAGCTGATTATGGGAGACGTGGATAAAGGAAAGAAGGTATTCGTCCAGAAGTGTGCTCAGTGCCACACAGTAGAGGAGAATGGCAAGCACAAGGTGGGCCCCAACCTTTGGGGTCTGTTCGGACGCAAGACCGGACAGGCTCCTGGCTTCTCTTACACGGACGCCAACAAGAGCAAAGGTCAGTTTTCCTGGAGGTTTTATGAGACTCTGAATAATTTAAATGATGAAGCAAATCCTTTTTTTAAATAAATTGTCTGTGTAATGGTGGTGCCTAACTACAAACTAAGAAATGTCTTGGGTCAGGAAGGTAGAGTGTGGATTGTACTTTATATTGGCCCCCTAAGATAAGAGAATGCAGATATATTCGATTAAGTGAGAATAAAACTAAATTAGGACTCGAAGACAATTGGGTGAAGCTTTAAAAACTGATATCCTGTCTCTTAATCCATCCTGGTTCCCCTCAGTTGTTTTTCCTACGGAAATAATGACGTTCCGCCTCTTTCCCCAGGTATTGTGTGGGGTGAAGACACCTTGATGGAGTACCTGGAGAACCCCAAGAAGTACATTCCTGGAACCAAAATGATCTTCGCTGGCATCAAGAAGAAGGGAGAGCGCCAGGACCTCATCGCATACCTTAAATCTGCAACATCATGAACACATAATCACAATCAGAATATTTAATGTCCTTTTACTGTTTTATTTTTTTTTTCTGATATTTTAAATATTGACGGTTTAATGTTAAGTCATTTATGGAGAAGGCATGTAGGAATACTGGTTTTCAAGTATCACCTTATCTTCAGAAATTGAGATGCGAGCAGTTGTTCAAGTGTCCAAACATAAAACTAGTTTTATTTTTCCAGTGAATCTGTACTAGCAAATACTAATCACATTATTTAAAACAGACAGCTGTGATGGGTTGTCTGACCTGTCATTCATTCTGTTTTCCATCACAACACATTTGTGGTACTACATGTTAGAGCTCCATTTTTAAAATTATAATAATAATAATAAAAAAATAACCTGTTAAATGAAGTGATCCGGTGTGGGAAGGTTTTTGGTGGTTTACTGGTGCTGACTTATCTGCTCCCAGTGTTCATGCCTGGTAGAGTTTCTGACCTCAACAAGGTTTGACAGAAACACTCACTTGCCATGAATACTCTTCAGATATCTGACTGAACTTGGAGAGTACCTTACATGCTCTAATACTTCTGAAGCAGCCCCCTCTGAGCTCCAGCTTTTACCCTTAGCCCGTCATCAGACTCGGTACAAGTTTTTAAAAAAAACATGCCCTGGCGCTGTTGCCTGCCTCCTACCTGCCTAAGAACTGTTAGGTGTGAACGTCTATCGATGCCTTTTTAAAGCTGCCACCATGCTGAGATGCCGTGTGAAATCGGCAGACAACATTGTGATGCTACTGTATCGTGTAGGAGAATTGTTGTGGGCAACATCTGGAGTGACAAGATGTTATTGTTACCTGGTTTCACAGGCCTGAATGAATGTCATTTTAACTTATTTTACTGTAATCTGTTTAGATGGGGCTGCTTGCAGTCTGTGCACACGCGATATATCTGTATGCATTTAAACATTTCTGCAATGTGGTAGCTATGTTGTGTGGTTGTGGACAGGATGGTGAAAGGATCGATTAAAAGAAAACGTCCAGAAATGTGAGAAGGGCTGCTTGTTTCATTTCCATCTTTAAGCTTCCTAGAGCTCATGGGATTCCTCTCTGCAGTAGACTTAATCATGTTTATTGGGGATGAGTAGTTAACCACTTACTCAGTTGATTTATTTTTAATTAATCTTCAGTCAAGAGCAGACCTCTATATCTGTGTTGAAGTTAAACAGATTTCAGACCAACTGTTGAGCTTCTAATGGAAACGTCCTTCACTGTCCTCACTCTTGATCAAATCAGGGTTCGTTGAACTTCACACTGTTTAGGCCTGGTTCAGGCAGTTTTTAACAAAGTGATGAGACAGTGCGTCAGTCAGATTAGATCTCCTTTAAAAGTGATCGGTCAGTTCAGCCTTTGCCAATGTGATTAGATCAGTTCTCAACCAGTTAGAGTAGAGCCGCTCCCGTCTATGAACTGCCCTGTTTTATAAGACATTGCTCATCAGGTGTTCCTAAGAACCGGAGAGCACCCCAGGGTGTGCGTTGGGTCACGTTTCCTCTCTATATTAGCTCAGATAACGTCACGTGACTGAATGTGTGCACTGTCCCCGCCACGGTGCCTGGTTACAGCAGTCTAAGTAAATCCACGTGCCTGTGCTGTAAAGATTATGAGCATCCTGTTCATGGAAAACTATAATTAAATATAAACAGTTGCTGAGGTTTTATACTAATGTAAATACTTTTCTCATAAGAAAGAACTGACTTAATTGTAGTTTACTCTGTGGTATGGTACTTTGTGATGTACTGATGATTTCTTTAGTTGTCTGATGTAATAAATTATCTTTTTAATATTGTAATAAAAGATTTAAAGACGGGGAACACTGAAAAGGGAGATTTGAAAATTAGTGACAACTGGTGGTCAGGAGGGGTGTTACACAATAAAAACAGAATGCCTTTTGTAACGATGAAACTTCGAGAGACAGGATCCAGTTTAGTCTGGCTAATGCAGGAAGGTGAGGAGGGTCAGGTGGCTCTGGAAGCAGGTATGAATAAAAATATGTAAAAACACATACTACAGCGGGAAGGAAGCACCTGGAAGGCAAACTGAGGAAGATATGCAGATATAGGTGAAAGGTGACGGGTAAATGTATGTTGAGTAAAAATTTCAGTATAAAAGGTTTGAGACGTATCAGACTAGATACTTACAGTTACAACTGAATGCAAATAATGACAAAGACTGAATATCTCCCTGTAAATTATTCCAGTTGGAATGAGTCAGTGTAAAATTCCCCTATTGTAACGACAACTTTCAAACAGGTTGAACATCATCTGCTCACCTTCATAAATTACTCCTATATGTATGTACAGTTAATTGTGGATTATCTCTCTGCTGTTGAACAACAGATATTATTTTGCTCTGTATCTGTGATTGATTTGAACGCAGCGTAATCTTAAAGCACAAAGTATTTCCACGTTTGGTGTGCTGGCGTGCATCATTATTTTTACTTGTGCAGCAGTGAGGCTTTGGGTATTCACACAGTGGAGAAGGAAAACAAAAGTCAGGTTAAAACTGTGAGAATAATCACAGATCACGCATCAAGAAGGAGACGTTTGAATTTTTACATTAAAAACAGAAACTACTGGGACAGACAAAGACAGGAGCAGGAGACTGGAAGAACAGGGAGGATTTGTTGATCCCTGCCAGTTAACGTGGGTGTTTCTCAACAGAAGTTGTATTACGACACATTTTGCATTCAAGTATAGCTGATGTTATAGTGAAGTTTTGGATGTTGTAAAGCATGTCCATGTTGAGAAAGTACATTTTATGAATCACCTTGACTTTGACTCCAAGTTCAGATGCACGGCAAGATTCAAAAATAATAATGTCTTTCTATCAATGGATGTGTAATTTACAGTGACGCTGACAGAAGGCATTGTAATGGCAGCAGTAAATAAGGTCTGTCTGAGATATAAATACAGTTGACACATGACCTACATACTGGATTATAAGTGACAAACAGGTGTGTGTCATGAGATGGATAACACAGCTGGGCCAGACAGCACAGAGACCTCAGCTTACATCCAGGTCACGAGGCATCAGAAATGGAAAGGGCACTCCCGCTTTACAACTAGCCGTGTCGTATTGACGGGACACCCCATTTTAATCCTGCGGTGCTTTCAGGGAGTGGAAATTGAGGGCAACTTTATATATATACATATACATATACATATACATATACATATACATATATATACATATACATATATATGATCATGTATAGTCCACTTGAAAAATGGTAATTCCAGCTCCTACACACTGTCAGTGGTGATGAAGGCCCAGCAGTGGCTCCACTTCCTGAGAAGACACAAAGTAAAGCAGAGGCTGCTTGTGGCTTTCTACCGCTCCCCTATCAAAAATGTGCGTGTTGCAAACCAAATAAATAGCAGCAAAGGATGATAAGGTCAGCCCAAAAGATTACTGGCCGTCCTCTATCCTCTCTGGAAGACACAAGCTCCAATCAGTCCAATCAGTCTTCCTATGTTCTCCTTCCCTCAGGAGATTCGGGTTAATTAGAGGAATCCAATAAATAGGAGGAGGAAATATCTCCCTCTCTCTCTCTCTCTCTCAACTCCTTCTTCCAGCCAGTTTAGATGTACAGTTGCAGGGTTAGAGGGGATGCATCAGTTCCTTCAGACCTTTGTGGGCCTTGTGGAGTGCCTTGTCTTCTTTCATCAGGTTTAAGCTTGTTTGTTGGGCTGCTTCATTTTTGTTCATAAATCAAAATTTATTCCAGCTGCTCCTTGTTGAGTCGGGGGAAGTTGAAATCAGTTGAATGGTCTTGAGAAAAAGAAGCTTAAAAACCAGAGCAAAAAGACTAACGCTGATTTTATCCATGGATTGTGAGGGCTTTCAGCTGACACATGAGCCACTTACTCCCCACACCTTCTAATCTAATTCTGTTCAATCCAAGGATTATCTTATTTAATTTACTACCTCACAATTACTTGTCACAATCTTCTCTCTGTAACTTAAGTGTTCCCTTTCTGAACATTTTAAGCGTGTTAAGTGTTTTATTATTCTTGTTTATAGGACAAATAGTGATGACTTCCGTTGTAGCAATCACCATTACACTGTATAGGTCACTGTACAGTGGTGATAGCAGCTATCTCGTTATGGTTTCAACGGTGATCAGACCCAACAGCAGACACAGGCTCACAACAGTCCCAAGTTCAACAAGTTTATTAGTGACATGGTGAATAAAGTACAAGAGGAGAAGGACTGGCTACCAGGGATCCCATGAGGTGCTGTGCAGGTGATTGTGAAGGTGAGGCGCACAGAGTCCCTTGGTTCAGGAGGCAGGAGAGCAGGCTGACAACAATACCTGCACAGGAGAACAGGTAAATGGCGCAGGTAGGTGAGGAGGAGAGACACAGGAGAAGATACTCACAAAGGACACCAGCAGATAATCTCGCCTGGCAGAGGCCCAAGCAACAATCTGGTGATGAACAGCAGGGAGACTGGGGTATTTATGGAGAGAGTCTTGATGAGTGGATCAGAGACACCTGGGGCTTCCCGCCGGAGGAGTGTAGCCACGTCCAATGCACACACAGAACACAGGCCGAGGAGAGAAACATGGGATCAAGGGGGAAGACCGACAACACACATGACACACCTTATCTATTTTGAACTCACCTGATGGTTCCACAGCTATAGGAAAGAATAATATAATAATAATAATATAAGTAATATGCGCTGCTCCAAAAAATAAATTAAAGGAACACTTATTCAGAGCATATCACAGAGTCAGTTAAACTTCTAGCATATTGAGCTGGTCGGTTAAGTAGCAGACGGAGTCGTTCAGTTTCAGCTGCTTTGATCTTAATGAAATTAACCACAGATATTAGAGGGGCAACAATGAGCCCCAAGTCAGAGGTCATTTTGCCCCTCCTCAGCTTTTCTCACTATTTTCCCCAGTGTTGCATTTGGCCCGGGTCACAAAAATAGCTTGAGAAAATCACAAAGTTGTTGATTTCCAAGTTTATTCAGACGTTAACAGACACACACATCATTCGTTACTAAGTTTTCATCTCACAATGCTCACTGGTTTAGTGACACCCCCTGTGAGCTTTGTTCAGGGCTACAGCGTCAAAGTAGTTTGTAAGAGTAATTTAGGAAGAGCAGTTCAAACAGCCACAGGCCCATTCTCTAATAATAGATGTTAACATACACCAGTAGGTGGAAGTATAACACCATACTATGGAACATTACTACAGGACTGACTGGTCTGACTCTGGTAAGATAAATCCTTTCCCCAATGCAACACTAGTGACACCTCCATGGACACGCAGACTGCTCTGCAGCTACACTGCTCCACTCAAAACAAACTGTGATGCACTATTTCCACACCTTTTCTCAATAAGGACAGCAATAAGCAATGGCCACCCATGATCCTGTCACTGGTTCCCCATTTTTTCTTCCTAGGACCACTTTTTAAAGATATTGATCAGTGCAGACCAGGAAACCCCACAAGAGCTGCAGTTTGGTTGGGAGATGCTCAGACCCACTCATCTAGCCATCACAATTTATTACCAAAGTTTTTATCGAAGTTGCTCACGTCTTTTCACTTGTCCACTTTTCCTGCTTCTAACATTAACTCTGAGGACAAAATGTTTAGTTGCTGCCTAAAATATCCCACCTGCTGACAAGCAATCGAGAAAATTAAACACTTGATTATGATGATCGGTGTAAATACTGATGAACTGAACAAAATGTAATCAAACTGTGTGAAGGATGCGTTCAGACAAGATCATAAGAGTTGGGTATTTACAGTAGAAGTGAGTGAACAAAGGAAATCCTGTTCTGAAAGCTGATCATCCTGATTATTTACATTCCAACAAGCACTTCAGTGGAAACTGACAGTGGGAGCAGATTCCCAGAATGAGTGACGTGAGGACGCGTTATGAGTTACGTTCTGGGAGAATTCAGTTTTTACAAGAGGGTTGAGGGTTGTAATAAAGGACTGTATAACTTTATGCTCGGTTGATCCTGATCTCTATGAGTTTATTTAGGAAAACAAATTTGATTGACCGTTATCGAGCGGGCGGGATATTCAATCTTTGAGACGGGACATAGTGTTTCGAAGGAATTTGACTGGATGTTGTCCTGCTCAGTGTGTGTGTGTGTGTGTGTGTGTGTGTGTGTGTGTGTGTGTGTACGTACTTAGCTAGGCTAAGTGATGGACCACTGGGATCTGGATGAGAGTGAAGGAGGGACAGAGGTAGCGGCGGCTCTTAACTAATTTGCTAGTGTAATAATAGTTATCTATCTATCTAGATAGATAGCGATTATGGAGATGTTTTTTTTCTTCATGCAATGAAACACAAACACTGAATTTACTTTAAACATCAAAAGCTATGCTCATTTTTGGGCAATAACTTCACAATGTCAATGTTACTCTCATTGAAAAAAATAACAAAAAATGCCATAAAAGTTCAAAAATACATAATACTTAATTTTATTATTTAATTAATCAGTTGCTGCTATTAATAATCCAAAAAGAATAACAACACAACATGAAATCAATGTCTAAAAAGCTACAGCTACTGAATTGATTAACATGTCCAGTCTCTCTAACAGAGGACATGTCCTGGGTAACAGAATGTGCAACACCCTGTAACATGGCTGTCCAAATCCAATTATGGTCATATAGCCACTTTATGTGTGATACACAGGAAGGACATTTGAGAATCCAAAAATGTAATCAGTAATTATGTATGAAATTATAAAGGTTTTACATTTACTGTACTGTTAACAGTAACTGTTACTATTTTAACTCTTTAAAAATAGATTTACATCTTCAGGCGCTTTTAGAGTACTGCGGGACGTTGACATCATAACTTAACGCACGTAACCAACGCCGGTACTTGTGCACTTGTCAGTGTGGCTCGCTCTGTAAATACTCCACCTAAGTGGACAAATGTTCATTAAATACACAAATAGTGACGTCACACACCTCTACCCGTTACTCCAGAAACAAATGGAAAAGTGATGAATAAATTAATGAATAAATAAATCAATACCCACAGATATTTGCCAAAAACGTATAAATAAATCACTTAATACCTAAGTGTATTGTTAGTCTGACTCAAAGAACTTGACCTAAATGCCAGTTTGCACTTTTTTTTTTTGCAAGTCAATTTTAATTTCTACTTCCTGCTTCACTTTCAACAAAGGCGACTGAAACTTTTGGTGAAATGTTCAGATGAATTCAGACGAAATTTCTCCGAACACGATTCATAGAAACTTCTGTATCTCTGAACCTCCTCAGTTAACCTTTCCAATTCATTATTGATCCAAAACAATTCAGTAAAATTGCAGAGATGGAGAAGCAGCTGGAAACACTAACGCTGAAACAGGCTACTACCAAGCGGACCAATCACAGCTCTTGCGCTCTGCGTCACCGTAGCCCAAGTTACATTTCTGGGGAGGTGCTAATAAGCTAAGGCGCTAGGCTTTGTGAAGCTGTCTGTGTTGCTGCCATAGCCTCTATGTCAACTTAATGCAGAACTATAAAACGCCTTTTAGCTTATGGACCCAATTGTAATTCCTATTCAGACTAATACAAGTACATTTTCTAGTAGTTCAAAGTGCCTCCCAGGTGAACTTAAAGCTTCTATGAGGTCAGGAGACAGTTCTGGTTACAATTTACTTCATCGTAACATGGAAATACATTTATGTTTCCATGTTTTCTTCTTCAAGAAGCAAACAATAGAAAGCCTGCAGGTGGGTCGTCACATTTGTCCTTTAGATTCAGTTAGAGAAGTTTAATTTACAACCTTTGTGAAATTTTGCTGCCATGAAGAGACACATGTGATGATATAGATCAGAAAATCTAAATGAATGAAATCATCAGAAATAACCGCTGTCACAGATTATGAGCTTAAAAAATCTGCCTGGAAATTTTTGTCCAGACCCAGACCTGCCTGTTATTAGGGATGTGCGCATCGATCCAGAAATATCAATACTTTCAATCGAGACGTGTGTTTTTAAGAATCGATCTTCACATCAACATATCAATACCGAGTCCGCTTTCACAAGAAATATTATTACTTTTATGACACTGAATCCGTAATCAATTCTAAAAAAGTAAAAAAAAACTAGAGAGAGGGAAATGAGACAGACCTCTATGATTGAAGCCCTTCAGAGACACGGCAATAATCAGATATGTAGTGAAAATACAGTAGCTGTAGGTATTTTCTTATTTATTTGTAATTATTGCAGAGGTGGTCCTCCATACTGACATAGTGTCATGTGTCATACCCTGTCAGGGATGAAGTGGTTGAGTCCCAGGCCGTAGGTGAAGGAGTACTTCTTCCCACGACACAGAGTAGTTGATTCGAGGAAACTCAAAGGCTAAGACACAAAAACAACAACAGTGTATTGTGTAAATCTTTTGATTGCATATATTGGTTCATGGGCATTAAATGAAGTCTTTCGTTTACCCTGTTTTGGTAAAGAAAACCGGACGTCGGGCTCAAGTCAGATGGTGTCGTCGCTCTGAATAATGGCAGTAGTTGTCGTGTAGGAACAGAGATGACAGATTCTTCCCCTGCTCCACCTGAACACAAGCAAAGACAAAGACGAGTCTTCAACATCGAAGATGAGAGGTCTTACTATCGGACGTTTGTGTAAACATGGAGGACCAGACCAACTGAAGAGCTCACGAGAGAGGAATAATTGGTGAAGTTGGAGATTTTAGCGTAGCTTTAAATGGTAAATGAAACGTACATGTATTGATCCTTGTACTGCGAACTATATCTGAAATAACACCTTTGATATAGTCAAATATTAAAAACTTGCTAAAATCAAGCTTTAAGAAGTTTATTTTTCGTTCCAAAGGATGATGGGAGATTTTTCTTACGTAACCAGTGCCAGTTTGCGTCAGTCAGTGCGTTTACATGCAGAGCTTCATGGAGCTATGCTCAAACAGGACGTTAAATGGATGATAACAACAATAAAAACACGTGTAGTGTGCTCATCATCTCTCACCAAAGAAAAACATTAGGATACTTATAGTTGAATTAATAATTATTTATTAACAAACATTTCCTTCATGGACATCAGTGATAATATTGTTTGCTAGTTGTGTAGGAAACATTATACATTATGTTTCATTATTTTTCATCCCATTGATATAAAAAGGTTAGTTTATTTGTCTGGGGTAGTCTGGTTGTGTATTTGGGTACATGTGTGGGGTGACCACCTAAACTGACATAATTATGGCCATAGTCAACCTGAGTACAGTAATCACTGAACAACAAACAGAATTTGCCTATTTCATTATTTTATTATTTTTTTCATGACTTGATTTTTTTTTACTTATTTTATTTTATTTATTTATTTTGTGAATGCTACGAATTTCAAATTAATTTAATCAACATTGAAAGTTCTATGTACAACAGATGTAAGAAAAGTATTGATAAAGTTTTGAGGGAAAGACAGGAGGAAGAGATGGAAAAGAATTTAAAGTTTTGAGGGAAAGACAGGAGGAAGAGATGGAAAAGTATTTAAAGTTTTGAGGGAAAGACAGGAGGAAGAGATGGAAAAGTATTTAAAGTGTTGAGGAAAAGACAGGAGGAAGAGATGGAAGTAGCAGAGCTGAAAATGTAGAGGATAGGATCAGGTATCAATACATTAGAGGGAAAGTAGACAGGACGTCTCCGGGAGGTTTGTAGATGAAGTGAAAGAGGACTTAAAGGTAGTAGAGACAGGGGATAGAGGATAAGACAAGATAGAGGAAGATTACCAGTGGTGACTCCAGAAGGCAGGTTTCACTTGAAGACACACATCGACTTTTTGCAGGCTTTCCACACTCGTGAGAAGAATCTGCTAAATTTAGATTCCCTTGGAGGTGGACTGGTTGGTAAATACAGATGGATTTTCAGATACTTCAAAACCGCATCGTCAAAAGATGAATCCAGTGACAGTGCAGCTACCAGCAGTGATTCTGAAGACCCAAATTCTCCACAAAGGTCTTTCACCATGACTTTGGTGAGTTTTTTTATGTCGATGCCATTTACTCCGAGAGCAATGTCAGTGGAGCTGATCTCACTCAACACTTTGCCTGTTAGTCGATCAATTATTCGGGTGATCGTGTCTTTCTTTATGGCCCTCTTGTTTCTCTTGAAGTATTTGATTATTATTCTCATGATCAGACAAGTCATCAAGTCATCGGCCATGCTCTCAGTCACAGATGAAGAACCAGCTGACCCTGCTGCAGGTTCATGTCTTGACTCTACAGGTAATTGTCCCATTCTGAAACCAAATGAGTCGCCAGTAAAAGCTGGTGGAGGCGAAACATTTATTTCAGATGAGATCAGTTCTTGCGAGTCAATGTAAAACCTGACAGTCTTGGATATTAATTCAGGATGTTCTGAATCATCTGCACGTGACTTAAGTCTTGAATCATGAGACGTTTGTGCCTGCTCATTGTTGGATCTAAAGGAGCCTGCTGGGGACAGCACTGTTGCCATAAGGTTTTCTATTTGTGCCATTGCACCAGACACTTCCTCAGCGTGGGCTGTTGGTTGCGTCCGCTCCCTCTCCTTCCAGAGTAGCACCTGCTGCAGGAACTTTTCCATTGAGGCCTCTGTCATGGCATACACGACTTCAGGAGAAAAGTGACACTCATTGTCATCACCATTTCTCCTGAACTTAGAGAGGACACAATCAAAAACTTTCTTTCCCACTGGAACTTGAGGGGTTTGACATGTGGGACCAGCCATCAGTTGTCTGTATATTTTATCAGTGAGCTCCTTCGAAAACTCTTTAATTTCCCGGCTGTACATATTTTCCTGTGTGCTGCCCACTTTTTGCACAGGTTCGGGTGACTGATTTAATTTTTCCAACATATTGTCAATGTCGGGTTTGACGGTCTCAAAATCAAGAGATGGCACGTTCTTTACTACACTCCTCTGTGACAGTGTGGACGGAGAAGGTACAGATTCTGGAGAAACTGGAACACTTCCTGGCAAAAGACATTCAGGCTGGTCTTTGTCTGTGTGTTCAGAAGTTTCCAGACTCAAAATGAAATCAGGGTCTGTTTTCTGATAGGCGGCCGTCAGCTCTGCCATCATCTTCTCAAACTGTCTTCTGACAAACTTAGAAAACTGCTGTGTTTTTGTCTGCTGGTTGACATCAGCACCGTTTCCTAAGAGAGAAGCCAGTGAGCTGAAGAAGTCCTTCAGCTTATTCACCAGGAGCACCCTATTAAAATGAGGTGTCGGTGAAGTGCTACTCTCACCAGAATTGCAGCAATGCAGTTCATCACATATGGAAGTGATAATTTGTGACGCTGCTGCTCGAGCCTCCAGAAAGGTATTAATGGGGGGCAGACCATCCTCTGCCTCTTCTGCCAAGTCTGGTGACTCGCTGCAAATTCTTATGAGAATTTCACTCACAGTTTTTCTCACTGAGGGGACAGCGACTAGAGATTGTACCTCTGCAGAGTCGCACCCCTCTGGGGCTGATAGAAAATGTTTCTTTGGTGAAGAAGCCGAACTTGTCTTCGATGATGACAGCGACGTTTCTGGCCGCTGACATACTCCAAGACACTGATGTCTCAGTCTGGCTACAAGTCTTTTCAGACATGTGGTAGCGTGAAACACCATTTGATTTAAACGGCCAATACTTGACATGGAGCCGCTGACATAAACTGCAGGCTCTGAGGATTCAGCAGAGCTGTTGATAGCCAGAGAAAGAACGGACTTTACCTTCTGGGAAATCTCACTCTCAACCAGAGCTGTCAGCTCTTTAGCATCCTCACTTTTAATCTGTGGGACGTTGAGGGCGACAGCAAAGCTGGTGGAGAAGGAGTCTCCCAAGGTTGCACTAAAGTTTTCCAAATCTTCTGGTACTGTACCAGTGTGCTGTTGCCGAATCACGGGAAGGAAGATTCTCAGCACTTGTGAAGAAATACTTTGAACAATGTCCGTAAGCATGTCTGCTAGGGCAGCTTGTGTGTCTGAGTCACAAGTGTCTGCAGCAAGCATGCTCCACTGTGCTGGAGAGATTGTTTCAAAATGTGTCAGTTACAATGGGCAGAAGGTCCTCTGGCGTAATAATCACCGGGCTGTCCACCTGGACTTTGGAAATCTCCACTGAAGACATTTCTATCTTTGTTTTTTTTGCCTAGGGGTTAAGTGTAAAACTTGGTAAACAGTTAATTTGCACTATCTCTAGATACTTATGTGGCCTGGATAGTAAATACTTGCTTCCGTGTGGTCTGGATTCTGTATTCTGACGTGGTCTGGATTCTGTATTCTGACGTGGTCTGGATACTGGATACTTGCTTATGTGTCTGGAAATCAGGAACTAAAAGAACTAAAAGATCAGATCAGTTTGAATATATAGAAAATCCACAGTGACGTCATGCGAAAAGATCAAAGCCACAAAGAGTGGCTTTGATGTCACAGAGGTCTTCATTCGTTTACGCATGCGCACTCAAACGCTCCGCTGGGGCCACAAACATGGCGGACACATTGTTTTGACAAATATGAATCTGATACAGAAAAAAACACAGCAGTCGCTTAATGAGACGAATCAGCGACGGCACACAATTAATTAAGACAATGTCACTAGAGAATGGATTTTATTTGTTTATTTGCAGACTTTTATCGTGGAGTGATTATCAACATTCAATTCCCAAAGCAAGATGTGAAGGTTTGATAAGATTTCAAACTTCATTATGCCGTTTTCACGGCAATAAAAAAAAGACGAAAAAAAAACAAGATAGAGGAGACACAAGTTTATTGAGTTAAGATATAGTTGTATCAATAACGGGATCAATAACTCCAACTCTCTGTTAAATGTTTGTTCTCGTGGTAAAAATGTGAGCAATGAGCTACCAGCCAGTTTTCATCAAAACGAGCCGGTGTCTGGCTGGACAAACAACATTAGTCTGGTCTCCCTGCGCACTCCTCTGTCAGCTGGATGCAGAGGGACCGTCTACAAAGTCGAAAAAAGCAGCTAGAGAAATAATAATCCATTGTAGCATGACAAAGATTACCACAGACATCCAGAAGTTTAATAAGCATGCTTATACAACACCACGCGAATTTATGCCTCTTATACATTTATAAATGTCCGGTACATTACAAACAAAACAAAACAAAAAAAAAATCGTGTAAGACTTGAAAGCAGCATCAGTTTACTGAAGAACGAAGAGCAGAATGAAGCTTTACTATTTTCAAATACAAACAATTTGACGGAACTTCAGTGCTTTAACTCGTGTGGAAAGTAACAGTTGTGGTAGGTAGAACGTTCGTGTTGATTTTAAAAGAAAACATCGTTACACCTGAAAAATGAACGCCGTCTTTGCTGAGCTCCTTCAGGAGCAGAAGCTGTGCGACAGTGTGATCAGAGCCGGTGAGGTGGAGTTTAAAGTTCACAGGATCATCCTCTGTAGCTGCAGCCCCTACTTCAGGTGAGCTGCTTCATGTCGGTGTGCTTCTGTTCTCCTGGTTCACTATTTTTCGCATAACGCAATACAGAAGAGTTTTACAGGTGAATATATTGCTCCAGAAAAGATTTGAGATAGACGCGACACATTTGGTGACTGAATAAACACAATGAACATTTAAGAACTGGGCTGAGAGTCAGTCTGTCTGAAACTAAATGTTAAACCCTGAAGAAAAAAAAATCTGTGGATGTGGAACAGAAGCCCATTTCCCATCTCATCGGAAAACTAATGGCGTAAAACAAAAATCTCAGTAGTAGTGCATTGTAGTGTAGACAACAGATTCTGATGGTTCAGTCATAAAAAGCAGGGTGAAATGAGGGCAACTCGGCTCAAGTAGTTTCTCCAGTTATAAAAGACTGGTCAGAAGTTGGGCTTTGAAAAGAGTCCTTTAACGACCAGTCTCTTACGGAGAGTTTTGTGTCGGTGGGGGTGGACGGAGCCTGCTATCATTGGCTGATGAATCGTGCGCAGATTGACGTATAATCTGTGTGCCGGCACTACCCAATGCGGAAAAAAAAAAATATCACAATTTCACCCGGGATTTTACTCGAAAATAGAATTTTGCACAAAGTTTGGCCTACATGTCTGATAGATGAGTTATTACACTAATTTAATGATGCACAGTGGAATCAAATTCATTTTTATTTTCTGTACACATTTAACAAACGAAAAATGTTATCTAGCCCACATTACACATGCAAACATATATTTATAATGTGCTCCTTTAGTATTTGTAATAAACATACACATTTCTGTATATAATATGCTATGTAACCAATTAGCATAAACAGCGCCCTCACTAGCTTAAATACTGAACATACGCACATACACCGATAGCTAATCAATTAGCAACAACCATATGCTTCAAAGTTAGCATGTACAAGCTAGGTGTCAATAATCATCAATTTATGAAAATAAAGACTGCACGAACTGTGATATGACTTACAGGTCTTATGGACGCACGCCATTGACTGTGTATACTAGACGCACGCACACAGCAGCCTCCGCCCTCTCTCTCTCTCTCTCTCTCTCTCTCTCTCTCTCTCTCTCTCTCTCTGCACTTTCTGCCGTCTCCTTCGCAAGTGCTCGCTCCCGATGCGTCGCGCCTGTATCCCCCATTGCCAGTGTCCCACCAGTCTACGGCCCTTTCGTACGAGGTTGAAGATGCTTGTGGTGTTTGTGATCCTTCTTCACTGTAAGACGTGTTTTTATCTTATGAAATATATTATACTGGACTGTAGTTTCTGTTTCTTTATACATAGTCATTGTCTATCTGCCCCCACTCTGCTGTTTACTTTTTGTTTCTTATTTCTTATCTATAGAAAGTGACTTTTCAAAAAGTTTCACATTATTAGCGTCACTAGTAATTTTTGTTGACAGATTAGGTATTTTGGTAATACCTAGGTAATACTTAGGTAATTTGTTCAGTGAGATCCAGAAACAGAGGTGAAAATGAAAGCAAGAAGCCACGGTGTTGTCAGTGCTCTTCCTCCTGTCCATGCATACCCAGGAACTTGTCTGTGTTCACTCTCTCTACTACCTCCAATTTAATGCAAGCAAACCTCAGAGTCTACCCATGACACCTAGTTTTTTATGTAGTCTGTCATGATCAACCAAATCCTTAAAGAGAAGTTAGACAACAACATGTTAGCTGCTGAGCATGTGTTAGCATTTAGCTCATTTCTGCTGGTTCTTCTGTGTTAGATTAACGACCGTTTGCTCTGCTGTGGTCTTTTTGTTGACAGCAGCAGGATCAGACACCACCTTAGGGTGGGCGACTAATGCGTAACGAGGCTTAAAATAAACTGCTCCTTCTGTGTATCCTCAGTTTCCCATCATGCCTCAGCTGTGGTGCTGGTTGAGGGGGATCCGTTCGTTCTGCTGCACTGTGAGTTTGAAACATTTGAACTGGAAGAACCCACAGTGGTGTGGAGCCGCAAGGACTTCAATCCTCCAACTGTCCACGAGCGTCAAGCTAATGCTGACAAACTACAAGACCAAAACCAGCACTACAGCGGCCGAACATCCATGAAGAAGAATGCTCTGGAATCTGGAGACCTCACCCTGAATCTGACAAACCCCAAGGTGTCTGACAGCGGCACTTACACCTGCACCGTAAAAGCTGCTAGGATTGGACGACGACAATTAACAGAAATACAACTGCAAGTCAAACGTAGGCAGCAAACACCAACCACTGCTTCAAATACAGGCTGGAGGTCAGAAGTCATGTTGTCCTTTATGTCTCTCCACAGCAAAAGATACAACCTGGGCCAATGGTCTTGTGGCCCTGTTCCTCCTGCTTGCTGTCTTTGGAGTTGTTGGGGGTCTTTTGTTTTATTTTCGACAATATTTCATGTCTGGTGAGTCTCTGCTATCACATAACCCATAATACATCTGAAAGCTGTAGAGAAACTTCAATTTTTCCAGAGTTCAGAAACTCATTCAGATTCAGTCAACACTCATGAAGTTGTTGTTCTTCTGTGGTAGTAAACAGTAGCCGAACAACAATCAATGCTTCAGTTAGTCTTTTTTGTTGAGTTGTGCTCGGTCACATTTGTGGGTGTGATCCACATTCTCAAACAAATAACAGGAGATTCTTTTGTTTGTCCTCCAGAATATTAGAAATCTAGACAATAATTGGTCGTTTTACCTTCAGTGCTGCTGCTGTCTGTACAGCTGATGTTATGTTTTGTTTTTCTGTCAGACTACAAGGTCCAAGTGGAGTCAGGAGTGATGTCTGTCCAGCTGCCCTGCAAAACCACAGTTCGCCTGCCTAAAAATGCTAAAGTGCAGTGGACCGACAGCAGCAAGAGAACTGTCCATGTAAAGGAGGATGGCGAAGACCAGAATGGAGAACAGGACTGGAAATACAGAGGCCGAACAAAGATGAAGATTGGAGACCTCAGTCTGACCCTGAAATGTCCTGAAGAAGGAGACACAGACACCTACACCTGCACCGTGTCCAGTGGGGAGACCATCCTGGTGAAGAAACAAGTGGAGCTCAACGTCAAAGGTCAGTACTAATGGTACAATTCAAATGTCAGTACTGTAGGTTCAGGGCAGATATTCAACTGATGTTGTGCATTATTGTTCTATTAGTTCTCAAGGTGGAGGAAAATTCAGGTGTGAAGTATGTCCGTCTGCCCTTTAAAACCACGGTTGACCTGTCTAAAGACATTGAAGTGGAGTGGCTGGACAGAAACCACAGCAAGGTCCATGTGTATCGGAACAACTCTGACCAGCCTGAGGAACAAGACTGTTTTTACGGTGGCAGAACCAAATTGGATCTGCTGAAAACTGGAGACCTCAGTCTGACCTTGATGTACCCCACTGACACAGACAACCACACCTACACCTGCAACATCAGTGAGAATGGAGACACCCTGATAAAGAAACAAGTGAGCCTACATGTTAAAGGTTAGTAGGTCAGAGGTCAATGCTACATTGTACCTTATGTGCAATTTAATTGAGAGATCCAGAAAAAACTTAAACATAATGTTCTTTTAGCCTGGAATGGCCAAACTCAATCCTTACATAAATGAGAGTCTGATAACACTCAACTGGGATTTCATTGTGGGGCATATTTCAGCCACAAAAACAGCTCCGCATGATATTGGACAGTCCTGTAACCAATTATTTAGTTGTTTTTTTCTAAACAGCCCCACAGTGCTCAGATGACTATGTTACTCTTTGTCCATTTTTTTTCTCTTTTGTCCATTACCATGATTTGAATTGCCTCCAGACTAACGTTAAAAGTTTGGGCAAGGTTTAGATGAGGATGTGGAAGCTTATAAGTTTCTTTATAACTTTTGTTTGTTCTGTCTGTTAAAGGATTCTCAAGTCAGGACATCCTGTGTGTTGATTCTTAGAAATCTCCTAGCTGACAGGAACATGACAGATAGTAGAAGAAGTACGACTTGCTGCTCTCAAATGTTTCTGTTGAGGGTCCAGGAGCTGTTGACGCTTTGCACACGATTGTGTTGCTACTGTCAGTACAGATGATTTTGTGCTGTGTTCTCCTCTCAGCATGTCAGGTGGAGGTGGAGAAGGGGGAGCAGTTGGTCCAGTTGCCCTTCAAGACCACAGGTGACTTACCTGAAGACAGCACAGTAGAGTGGGAAACCAGTGAACCTGAATACATGAGGGTTCATGTGTATCAGGGCGGTTCTGATCAGTCCGGAGAACAGGCTGACATTTACAGAGGCCGAACAAAGATGGATCAAAAACCTCTGAAAAGTGGAGATCTCAGTCTGACCCTGGAAAACCCCACAGACAAAGACACTGGAACATACGTGTGTGAAGTTTACAGCAACAACAGAAACATCCTGAGGAAGAAAGTAGTAGAGCTCAAAGTGAAAGGTTGGTTTTTGTATTACACTGATTGTTTGCCTCTGGTTGTGTGTTCTTCTCTGGTTGGTTGGTTGGTTGTTTGACCGTGGTTGCTGTGTGTCTGTGTTTATTTGTCTCTCTATAGTTGTCTGATTTTCTGTCTTGTTGTGATTTCTGTCTGTTTCCTTGATGTTAGTTGTCTTCGTAATTTGGCAGTGTCTTCTTTGTCTTAGTTCATTTTTTCTGACTGCCTTCTGTCTCCTCTGCAGACAAAGATCATCTTAAAGTGAACTTCAGCAACAGAAGGGACTCTACTGATCCAAATCCTCTGATTGATTATCCCAATGATGAATCAGTTTGATTGTAGGTCTTTGTTTATTGACTTGGATAAGACAGAAAACGGCAGTGAAAGATCTGATAGACGACGGATGAAGAAGACAGAGGACGTACCAACTTCACTAACGTCAGCTTTAATTTAAAAAACATTTACTCAGGACCACATCATATACATTGTCAATGCTGACTAATAATAAGCTATCACACAATTGCGATTGAGCATAATGACACCCAAAACGATGTGTAACTTTCACAAAACTGAAGTTTTCTGGATCTACCTAATGTGACCAGTGGTGACATGTTTATCTGCATGTCATCATTCCATCCCTGGTTGTCCAGGTGGGGACCAGGAAATTACCTGGGGAAAGCATGGTTCAATCAGGTCAGATGACATACAATCTCAAGTCAACTAGTTTATGACTATTAACATAATCATAAACTAGTCATGTGTCATTTTGACAAGAATGTTCATTTGAGGATTTTCAGTCAGGTTTTAGATGGTATAGTAACAGCACTGTTACAATCTCCTCAGTGTCTCACAACACACAGTCTCTAGACTAGCCCTGCTAGACCCTGTTGATATTGGTACTTTACTACATGGACTGGAATATGTCATTGGGATTATAGGGAAGTGGGAAGTGCACTGGACTGGTCTTTGTGTGATAATCTAAGATAAATGATGTTGTCCCAGCCTTGTCTGAATTTGTAGCCATTGTTCCTGAGAACTGTGCCCAGAGATGGGCAGTTTTAGAGTAATCAAGTTGTAGTCCCAGAAGAAATTGGCAAAGGACTAAACTCATCACACCTGAAACCAGTTGTATCAATAATGTCCCTCCATCCACTTAATCAGGTACACAGCAGTTCACCATATAATAAATAATGACATCTATAGTAGTGATTAGTGTATTAATCTTTAAGATGAACAAGTAAGGCTGCTACTTAAACAGGAACGCTGCAGACGGGAAAACAGGAAAGGAATAAAGGGAACGAAAACTGAGAGCCCAAACTCTTCTGTATTGGAGTTTCAAACATTCCTTAATATTTTCAGATGACCTTCCTGGGAATTCTTCCACCAGCCTCTGTTCTAAACTGGATACTGGCCGTGGGAACCAGGCAGGATTTTTATTTTAATCCACTTTCTTAGACTATCCAGAGTTTCTCACCACTTACTGGCTTGATGTCTGTCCATCACTGAAGCACTTGTGTTTAAGAAAAAATAGTCAGGAGCTCAGAGGTCAGCATGTGAACAACTTTCAGTTGTGATGGGGATTTCTATTGGTGTTAATAAACGTGTAACTACACTGATGGTCATTCAGTTTGTCTTAGATTTATGTCGTCTAGGTCCAGCAGTAATAACAAAGTTATTAAATGTACTTTGACTGTACACTTTGTATCATGCACATGCAGCCTTACATTTTTACTCCACTACTATGATGGTTGTACATTTCTGTCAGCGCTTCACTGCTGGCAGCCAAGCAGTTACTTTTAAACCATAAGACAAACTGCATTCCTTACTATAATTAAATGTAACATTTTTTACAGTTTGATGGTGATTTTGCTGGATACTTAGCTACTTAGCTTTAGGTTATACCTATAACCTATGGGTTATGACTGCATATTACCTGGAAGTCAGACGAAATTCCACTGGCCACAAAATGTTTGTGCATAAAATTGTCCTGGATTCGCCCTATTGAGTCAACTGATTGCGCTCTGGCAAAGATAAAATCAAATCTTTTGGGCTGGCTTTATGTGATGATGGACAGAAGAGTAACAGTGACATAGTCATACTTACCTGAAATTGATAAAATAGATCTGATTGGTTGGATGAGAATTTTATCTTATCATACTTTAACAAGACTTGAGTTGGGCTATATCAGGGTAGCTGGATGATAGTTTGTCATTGAATATATTAAACTAAATAAATAAATTGCTTCTGTTTGGTCATTTAAAAGGTGTCAAAGGTGCAAATTATTAGTGTTAGAAATTGAGAGGTATCAAAGCTGAAACGAAGAATTTTCTTGCACCAGCTAAAGGCCTTTTACTTGCAGAAAAAATATTAGTGATGGCTGAACTTCATTTAGTTGCTACATTGTCAGGGTTGTGTATGCTGCACTGCCTTGTCTGGAAAATTTCATGATTTGAAAAGTCACATTGTCTGCTGATAAAAAAGCACAGACAACTGTTATACCTTTAGTGCACCTTTACACCTTTAATCTTGTTAGGTTCAATTCTGCTAACATTTGCGACCCTGAGAGTAACAAAGAGTCCACATTTCTGCTGTATGACTATAACGAGCTCTGCACTTGTGTTTCATGCATGTAAAAACACACTCTGAACCGTTTTATTTGTAGTTTTATTTACATTATTCAAGTAAATATAATATATATCAAACAATTTTAAGTTTTCACCAATAGAAGCAGTCATCTAACAATACATATTGAAGTGGTGTTTGATATCCTTTTGTCTGCTATTATATATATATATAATATATAAAAAACCCACAAAATCTACAGTGGTAGTAGTTTCAGACTGTAGAGGCTGTAGCCCCTTGTGCTTTAGTCAAAATGATAAAATCCACAATACAGTGCCATAAAATCTACCCAATAGTGTCCCAAACTGACACACTTTGGAACATAGATGATACATTTGTCGTTTAAAAAGATTTTAAAAACAACATGCTGGTGTGAAAAAAATAGGTGGACAAATGTCTCAAAGTATAAATACATAGTATATAGAGTAAAAATCATGACTGAGCAGCTACACAGAATCACACCAGTCAAGTTCCAGTGCAAAATGAAGTCCTGGTGGCTCAGTCCTCAGGTAAAACGTTGGATGAAAGGCCTCGGTGTTGTGACTTCCACAAATCAAAGGCTCAGTTGTTATTTCCTGGGTAGATTCAAGAGCTGCAAATCAGTCATGTCTCAAAAAACTTAGATATCTTAACGTATCAATTAAGCATGTCCTGCTTTAAAACAATCTTAAAACGCAATCAGAGCTAAACTGAAGATTGATTGATTTGAAGTTTTACACAATGGTACATGGTTATATCTTTATAAGGACATTTTAAGTGATTATTCCAAGAATATATCCAATTTATGACTGATCACAAGTTCATTGGACACATCTGATCATGTTAAAAGTGCTTGCCATACACAGAAAATTAAAAAAAAAACTGGAGTAGACTAACAAGGTCAGGTGTTGCAGTAATTGCTCATCTTTCAGAATGATCTGCAATCACTGTTATATATATAAAAAAAAACACTTTCCACTGGTGATTTATCATAAAACATTCCTGCAATATGTGCTTCCACAACTGTAAAAGTGAACGTTGCACATCACAGTGAATGCAGTGCAAATTTTCATATCTATATTAGGGCACTGTTTCAGCTTGAAAGGAGAGATGCCCTACTATACATTTGAAATTTTATTGTGTAAAATCACAGTAAGTGCTGTTTTAAGAGCTGTCTGACGTTAGATGATGTCAAACATTACCAACCAGACAATTATGCATGGACTCTTTGTGCACTGCTTTAAAAAGCACATTTGTCTGGAGTTTAGTGCAAACTTTAAGCCACTATTGTTGCGCTTGTTAAGGCTCAGACACAAACTATGACTTCTGAGGCGACTGTGAATGCGATGTGAGATTTGATGCCTTGTCCACGCTGGCTGGTGATGACAAATTAAAAGCGTGTGACTCATAAAGATTCAGATCAAGTCTCGAGTCTGAGTCGCTGCCACTGTGCACAAAAAGCTGTTCAGCGAATAAAATCATTGCATGTGCTGCACAGTTAAGACACAGTGGTAAATAAAAAGAGGAAGAAGGAAAATGCTTTTGTAGGTTATTCAGTCCAGACTACCCATAGCTCTCCATCCAGGATGGTAACCAAATGAATGTCTCATGAACAAGCAAAACTCCCGCGCTGATTTGGTGTCTCTTGGTGTCTTGCTCCTTCCTTTGCTGGTTTTAGCTAGAGCCAAACTTTGAAAGCCATATAATGTCAAAAGAAAATAATTGAGAAAGTAATGACATTGCAGAGATTCTTGTCAAAACAGAAAAACAAAGTCTCCTCAATCACAGACAGCAACTATGCTACATGGTTCTGATTCTGACAGCTGGCTGAGATATGAGACTGAGCGTATTATGTGCACGTTGTGTTGGGTGAATCCGACTAGTTTCTAAACGGAGAGGTCGTCCGCTCTCGTCCGGCTGCTACTGCCGCTGGTTTTACTGAATCTTCGTTTGTCTTTCAGCAGCAGCCCATCGGGGCCGTTCCTCAGGTATCTGCCGTCCTGGATCTGTGAATAACAGCTCATCTGGAGGAAGTTCACTTCTTCCACAGCGGCGGCCATTTTGTTCTTCTCTGTAGCCATGTTCTCGGAGTTTTGTTGGTTGGCAAGCCGGTGGCTGGGGAAAGGTGGGGGTAGAAAGTGCGAGGAGCCAGTGACACACTGGCTGAAATCCGGAGGTGGGGTTGATGGTGGTGGAGGTGACAGAGAGAGTTGTCGGCCGAGACGGGCTTCGGCAGGAGTGATGACCTTTACCATGAGGAATTTCCTGCAATGAAAAAGTCATTTAGTCACCATAAATGTCAAAATCTCACAAGAACATCTACATTAGCAGCTGTAATTATTTCAACTGTACCATGGCAGTGTGAGTTTATGAAACAACGGTAAACTATTTGCTCTGTGGAACCCACAATGAGCCATACTTCTTTCCCACAGTCATGTTTTGGACCTCCAGTGTTTCTTCTCATTCAGTTTCTTTTCGTGGTGTATGTTGAATTCCAGGAAGTTAATGCTTAAAATAGAGACAGTACTTCACTGTGGGAAATGTCCTTTATTTGCTTCAAGAAATCAGCTGGAAAAAAACACAAAGTCTTACACATACAGTACATTCCTGAATAATAATAATAAAAAAGTAGGTACCATATAAGGATATATACGAATATAGTGTGTTGAAGTTAACACTCTGGCCAAGACAAACCTGATCATATCAGTAGGCTGATGAACTCTACACCTGCACCAAAGCCACAGACAACGTCAGACAACTGTTGCCTCAGGGAAGGCAGACAATCGCTTGAGGCCCCAGGCCAGTAAGGGGCCTGTGGGCTGAACTTTAAGCTACAGTTAAGTAGTTAAGAAAGATAAGTATAAGTTAGTATGACAACAGTGCCCAAAGTAAAAATGTTTTCATTTTTATTCTCATTTATTTAGTCTGAAAAACAGCTTTATATTTTTGAAACACACCCCAATTGTATATTTAGTTTTGTCCACTTGGGGGCAGCAGAAACAACTGGTAAACACTAACTTCACCTAAATACAGCAGTTGCCTATTTACATGGCAAGGAGACACATTTAATTCCTGCTATCTGTTTTTAGTCCCTACCAGTTTCTGTGGGCAGTTTTATATTTTCAGCGGGTAGAACCGTCACTGTGTCTAACTGTCTCAGAGCAGGCAGCTTGCAGTATGTTTTGCTGAGGTTTTACATTCAACATAGCTGTATGATGACACTGGAAATGATGCTGGGGTGAACCAGGACAGTGGCGCCATTAGCTGGAAGTCACCGTAAAATTCAGAAGCAAATACATTTAGGCTACAACTGATTTGAACAGGCAACAAACATGACAAGGATTTTATAGCAACAAATAAAAAGATTGCTCATTATATTGTGTAGCCTACCTCAGATACTAAAACTGCAAGTTAATATAAAAATCAAAACAAACTCTGAAAATGAAATTGAAA
The DNA here is from genome assembly GCF_022458985.1 of Mugil cephalus. NCBI lineage: Eukaryota > Metazoa > Chordata > Actinopteri > Mugiliformes > Mugilidae > Mugil > Mugil cephalus. Next base: position 23,038,389 of record NC_061782.1, on the reverse strand, counting down.
TTGGGAATCAACTCAATCATACTTTTTTGAATTCTTTCTTTGAATTACTTCACACAGCTGTACACTTTGCTTTGCACTTTGCACTTTGAAAGGAACACATGACTAGGGTAGGGTCTCGTACCCTCATATATATGCAAAAAAAATAAATAAAATGAATTCCTACCTGCAACAGTGTCTCCATGCCAGGTGATACAGTTCAAGCACACTGAGAGCCAGAGACACAGCCGACACAACCAACATGAACACTATGAAGACATTCTTCTCTGTTGGCCTTGAGACGTAACAGTTAACAGGATGCGGACAAGGCCAGGCCTGTGAGAGAATGAGAATGGCTAGATTACGCACATGAATATAAATCACACAGATAAATCCCTGATAACTCATGCTTTTACCTTGCAGACATACAGAGGATTGAGGAAGATTCCATACAGGAAGTATTGGAGACACAGGAACACCACCTGGGTGGAGGTACACTCACAGTCAGGCTGTATTTACAGTTGGAGATCAGTTTTTTGGCCTGAGAATTGTCAGATATTTTCCGTCCTTCATTCGTTCCTACTCGCCGTCACCATCTCTCATCGCCCCAGTAGCATCACCTGAGCTGAGCCTGATCTCCACTCACCACCCCATTCCCTGATTAGTTTAGTTAGTTTAGTTTCTAAACATCATAACTTAAAGTTGACGGGGAAAAAAAGGGGAAAGGGGAAAAGATTTTTCCAGTACCAATGCATTAAATATATCTATGTTAACTTGAAAATTCACCTCACTTCAAGTAAAATTAGTCTTTTCACTGCCTGTTGTATTTGCCACCCTTAAATCTCATATCATATTGCATGCTGTCACATTTACTTGTAGCACAGGGGAGCATGTATAAAACTGTTAAATTTTTTCAGGATTTAGTTCACAGAAGCCATTTTCTCTTAATAAAGACCAGTCTGCTACACAACCTGTAGTAGTATTAGTGATTCACCTCCATGACGGTGCGTATCAGTATACTCAGTATGTAGGTCTGCAGCAGCGCTCCCTTCAGGCGAACTCGACCTGCCGATGAGCCTTCATTTTTTTCCTTTCTTCTCTCGTTCTCTCCCTTTCCCCCCTGTTTCTCTCCCCCTCCTCCTCCGCCTTCACCTCCTCCTGGGTCCTCCTCTCCCCCACCCCCATCTCCCTCTTCCTCCTCTCGGCTCTTTCTCTTCTCCTCTCTGCGAACAGTGTGCATGGCGTGGCCCATGTAGATCAGACTTGGCGTGGACACGAACACAATCTGGAGAACCTGGGAAGACAACAGATAGGCTTACGATTGAAAACAGTTTGATTAAAGGTTTCTGATTTCTGACTAGACTGAAATGATAATATTCTTGGTTTCTCCATACAGCTCCATAAGCATGGGAGATGATTTCCGAAACGGCTGTACGAACTACTGTAAGTACTTTAACTCTCTGTAATGCTCAGCCCTGAATTGGATGGAAATCATTAGCTACATGGAAGATATAATCTTAAACTCTATAATAAACATATTTTCAGCTTAAAATGTGTTAAACAATAGTTTCCTCCTTGCTGATGGCAAGATGGCAGAACATTTTAGGTGAATAAACCTTCAGACATGAGTGTTACAACATGACTTCCAGCTGTTACAAAAAATGCTTTATGCTTTTTGTCACTGATAAGCTAAAACATTATTCAGGGAATGTAATGTAGCAATTTTCCGATCTAATATCATATGACATACTGTATAACATCAGAGCTGAATCTTTAGGACAGATGTTGGTGTGTGGTCCTTGATTTCATTTCCTTTCATTTAAATTCTTCATTTTGTATTTTAGCCTGCTGATACTGAAGCACGTTTCCGTTTTCATCCTTTTGCCTGTTGTCCTGTGGTGTAGGTTATTACCCAGTATCGTATATGAGCTATAGGGAAAGCTTTGTCGTAACAGACGTTCTCGCAGCCTGGCTGCTCAGTGTCGCAGTCGAAATCTTCCTGTTCGTCTCCCCACGAAGACTCGGCCGCCGTCCCCAGCACCAGGATACGAAAGATAAACAGGATGGTCAGCCATACCTGGAGCAAAAAGCAACCAATATTCAAAGTTTCATGAACAATAATATTGAAATATAGTGATATTTATTGTACGAGGGCGTGTAGATTTATGGAGACTGACTTCAAAACAATTGACTTCAATATTTATATAATGGCCATGTTCAAATTATTTAGAAATTAAATATAGGTTGAAGGGATGTAGCCTTTTTCTGAAGTTTGAACATCTAAATAAATAAGACATTACATAAACTTTATTTCTAGAGGTTTAGACTCAGACATAAGCCACAGCCCAGGATGTACAAATTAAACAGGATGATTTGGTAAAACATAAATGTTATTTCAGTGTTTGTCCATCGTGTGGACAGGACGGCAGACTGGTGCTGTGCTGGCATTCACTGTGTGAAGTGTTCTGCTGTGTGTTTGTGCGTCATGCCTTGCCAACAGAGGTAGAGTGCTCCTGTACTTCCTCCAGGAAGTTTCCCAGAAGGCTCCAGTCTGCCATGACCGATTACAGCTCAGCAAAGGTTTATTTCAACTCTGCAAATGTTGATTTCACAGCTGTCACTCTGCAGGTACAAGATCCACCTGAGGAACACAGAGCACAGAGCAGAGGTTTACATCAACATCCACAGCAGGGTCAGGTGGGCCACACGGTGCATTCATGTACATCTTATTAACTCATGATGTGAGATACTGCCAACAGTTCAGCCATGCTGTCACAAATGATATTCAAGAAATCTCAAAGTATTCAGTTCATTTTATGATTTATTTTGTAATAAATACACCTGAATATGTGTTTCTCTTTTCTGTTTTCTGAAACGAAAGACCTTTTAATTATCTCAGCAAGACATGACATTGAGTGCACTTAAATAACAAAAGTAAGCGAAGTCGGAAATGAATGCACAATGCATTTCTAGAGGAGTTCAGAACAATACATGTAGCTATGTGTAACATTTTAGAGCAACTTTCCCTATTTCCATGACAAATCCAGTAATATTGTGAGAACACATGGAACTACGCCATGTTTCACATACACTGACTTCAGTTTTCCTGAGAGCTGATGGATCAATGAAAGTAAAATGCAATGAAACAAAAAAAAAAGATCTGAATCATTGCATGAAGGAAACATAAATGTCTACAATTTCCTTTTTCTGGGTATTTAGTCAAAGTTCTCTCTATATAAGCGGCTCTGTTGTCAGTTTGTGTGTGTGCAAAAACATTTGTGTTCTTTTAGTATCTTGACCCCGTGAACCGCGTCGCACCATGGTCATGACCTCATTAATAAAAATGTCTGTGCCCATGTCTTAGTTTAGCTTGACTCTCGGTTCCCACACTCCCCCTCCGCCTGTCTCAGGGGAAGGAAAACTAGACGTCCACTGTAAACGCTGATACCACACACAAACTCGTGTTTCCATCTTTGCGGGGACCTGCTGTTGACATGATGCATTCCCTGGACCTTTACCCAAACTCTTACCATCTCAACTAAGTGCCTAATCCAAATCACTTACACTAACCCCAACTATTAACTAATTTTTAACTTTACTGTAAAACCAAGTCTTAACAGATTAAACTCTGTATGGGTATGCTTGAGAGTTACTGAGCTTCTCTGTAAACACCTCAAATATGCAGCTCATTGTGGCCACCTAGAGTATGTGGTGTTTATTACACCTCCCAATGAGAAAGGAGTGAAAGGAGTGTAGCTAAATGAGCGTCCTGAGGGAATTTCCTTGCTCATGAGTCAGTATAGTTCTAATAATTCACCTCATTGTGAACTGGAATCGAATTGTTCAGTTTCTTCCTGGTGTTATGTACACTATTTCTGATATATATATAGTTATATAAATATTATAATTTATATATATATTAGATAGATTAGATATAGCTAGATGATGATTGATAGATAGATAGATAGATATTGGTATATACTCTTAAACTTTACGGTCACTTCTTTCTCTGATTGAAGTCTTGGTCAGTCTTGCTTGTTTTTTGACTATTGGTTTAATCTCATCTCATCTCATCTTCTACTATCCGCTCCACCAGTAACTCCCCAGAACTGAGACAAAAAACAAATCTCTTCATAAAAGACTTGAAAAATATTACCTAGAACATGTCACAAAACCATTGTTAAAAAGTTCTCAGACAGACTGGGAACAATTGGAGGAGACTTAAGATGACTGTCATAGAGGTCACAAAGGAACCCAGGGTGATTTCTACACAACTCCAGGCCTCTGTCACATTGGCTAATGTTAATGTTCATGAATCTACCATCTACACTGAGCAGCAAGGACAAAGCCACTGCTCTCCAAAAAGAACATTTTGGCCCGTCAGCAGTTTGCTAAACATCATGTGGATAAACCAGAAGGCTATTGGGTAAATGTTTTGTGGACAGATGAGACCAAAGTAGAATTGTTTGGTCTAAATAAGAGGCTCGTGTCAGGAGATGAAACAGCGTCCTGTCTGTGTTATATAGGGCTGGTAATGTCCTTGTTTGGGTCTGTTTTTGCTTCATCTGGACCTGGACAGATTATCATCATTGATAATCTATCTATTATTGGTCCAATAAATCCTGAATAACAAAGAAAAGAAATGCGAGGACATTTAAAAGCTTAATCTTAACAGACAATGACCCCAGAACACAAGTCGTTCTTCAAAAGACGACTGAACTCAACTAAACTGCTACTGTTGCACAAGAGTTCACACATTTTTGCAAGTTGGTGAAATTATGAATGGGTTCAATTCTTCTATTTTTAGGACTTTAGTAAATATCCACTGATCTTTTGATAGATTTTTATGTAGAAATGTAGAAGATTCTGCAGGTTGGAAAGACTTTTTTACTATCGGCTCTCGACATGTTTTAGAAACTGCATTGCACATAAAATCCAAATCTCTAAAAAAAAATAAATAAATAAAATAAAATAAAATAATGTTTGGAGAAATATAACATAAAAAAAAATCTTCAAGATTATTTTTATTGTGCCTTATTTATTAAATGCCCTTCCCTTCCTGTTTTTGTGAAACCAGAAGACTTTGACCAGTCTATGGCAGACATGTGTGTGTATCTTTGTGTGTATATTCATGTCTTTCATAAGTGCTCCCAGCATCATTAATAACAATATTACTTCCTTGTATAGACTTTCTCCTGACCTTTTCATGCATGTGTTTGTGTGTGTATGTGTGTGTGTGTTCATTGTCCAGCACTTGGTATTGTTCTGCATCCTGTCTTGATAACAGCACACACAAGCTGGAGTAGGTATCTTTGTTAGGACACATCATTGACTTGAATTCAAAACCCTTTGCCTGAATGTGACCAGGATTTGGTTCCCATGAGTACTGCTGGAACTGACATCGTTGCCATTTATGCCAAAATGTTTTCCAAAGAGCCAACAAAAATGCTCACCCACACCCACAAATACACACGAACCTATGGTTCTATCTAAGTGAGGACTTTCCATTGTCTTATTGTATTCTTGTACGAACATTAACCATCTCAACTAAATGTCTACCCATTAATCTAGCCAGAATCTAATTCTAACCTCGGCCCTAAAACCAAGTGATATTTTAACACTCAAGAAGTTGCAAGGCCCAACAGAAACAACCACGCACACACACACACACACACACACACACACACAGGATCTCTCTTTCCTCTGTCTGTTCTCCATGATTAACGACACTGACATCGCTCAGACTTGAGGATGTCTTTAATCCGATAACAAGCTGTATTTATAACTCACTATTAATACTGTCCACTTGATAGAAAACAAATCAAATGTGGGGGCGTTAATGTAGAAACTGAAATAGCTCCACTTGTTTTTTAACAGGAACTTCTTTCATTTCTGTGTTTTACACTAAAATTTGACTTGGAAAACTTGAACTTGTAGAGCTCTTCCCTCTTCCAGTTATCTCTTCCTGCAGACACTATACATGTGTGGCTTGAGGAACCACAAAGAAGAAAATCTGCCATGATTTTCCAAAACTGAGATTGGATCACATCTCTTGAAAATCCATTCGACATTGGTTCTATCTTCAAATAAATATATATTTGCGGATAAATTTCACCTCCGTTGTGATAACAGTGTTTAAAACCTGCAGTGGTTTTCCAGGTCTCCTTTCCTTTTTATTTCTGCAATTAAATATATTTTTTGTAATCATCACTGTTGATTGGGGGAAAATGAGTTCATGTTAATTAATATTTATCTTCTAAACCTTGCAAAATAAGCAGTAGTTAGTATGCACACACACATTACCTGGTTTAGGATACAGAGGCAGGAACTTCTGAATTAGCCTGAGACGAACTCGAGTGAAGTTTACAGTGATGGATGTTCGCCTTCCTCTGTTGTGCGGCCTTTAAGCAAGGCACTCGGCCTCCTTCAGAGCGGATCCTCAGAGTCCAGCAGATATCTGAAGCAGCGATGTATATTAGCCACTGTCCAGCTGTATGTTCGGTTCAATCACTAAATTTCAACTTGAAAATCCTGAGGAAACTTGACGACTGACAGCCTGACACTAAATCGATAGAGACAGATGGGAGCAGTTTGGGTCCAGAGGTCTGAACTGAAGAGAAATGTGTGTGAGGCTAATTTATACCAGCCTCTCTCTCTCTCTCTCTCTCTCTGTCTCTCTCGCTCTCTCTCTCTTTCTCTCTCTCTCTCTCTCTCTCTCTCTCTCTCTCTCTCTCTCTCTCGTCCACATCTCCAGAGGAAGTGGGCCTGGTGCCTCACTGCCTGCTATTCAGCCCTAATGTATGTGCATGTGTGTGTTTGTGGTGTCTGGCATCTAAAGGAAGTCACATATTGTATCGGGACACAATGGCTGAAGGCCCCAGTCCTGCATTCCTCTGTGTCATTCTATTCTTCTTTATGCTTCTGTATGTGTGCCTCCCTTAAACCTAAAATATTAAGCCCCAAACAGCACTTTCTATTCATATTGCATCCGACCACAATTAATAATTACTCCACCATTTACATATAAATGTGTCACCAATTACCCAAAGATTATAAAATTTCGACACCAAATTAGGCTGTTACAGTTTAATGTGAATATTTTGGGCAGGTGTACAAGAGTATGAGTGAGAGTGTGGTGGCACACCACTTGAATCTGGGGCGTGTTTTAATTGATACAGAGAGAAAAATACCTCTGCACATAACTGGATAGTCCTAAAGCCAATCAACGACACTCTGATAACATGTGACTGTGACTATGTCACTGTTACTCTGCCCAGCCGAACAATTTAATTGGCCCTGCAGATCTTTGCTGGAGCATAATCAGTCTCTAACGGACAGACTCCAGACCAAGTTTCCACCACCACCACAAAAGAAGAAAAATGTTGGTCTGTCATTTTTCTTAAGCTCTGAAAACTTTTATTGCTTTCATGAAGACTCTGGGATTTCATGGTGTGTTACCAACACAATACATCAAGACTGCAGCTTCTAAACATTTCTTCATCTCTTTTGTAGTTGACAGCTTGTCTCAATGTTCCAGGCCCTGGTTGCCCGGGTAACTCTCCTCTATCTTATTTCCTTCTGAATACCGCAAATGCTACGGCTCCATGTGGGTTCATCCAAGCCCTCCATCAGCATCATGGATTTGATGTAGGAGGCAAAGTCTTGGACGTTAAACATTACAGGACATCTATGTTTGCTTGATCTGTCAATCAGCTGTATCACACACTCCCACTGGTCATTGTCTCAAAGTTGAGATTAGTTTAATTTGCTACATCGCTACAATTCTTTCAGTCTCATTTATATTTTAGGTCTGTTGAGTGTTATATGTCTTTTGGTGCATTTATGCCCCCTTTATACTCCACAGTCACGCTAGCAACACAGTGCTTTGAGCTACATGCTAATATTAGCAAAGTATAAACATTCACAAGTGGGATTATTTTTCAAGTATTGATGCAAGAGACAGTTTAATAAGGTTTTAATAAAACCTGTTGGTGCAGTTAGGTTAAAAGTGAAGGGAGTACTAGAGTCAATATAGTTCATTCTCTGGGGACCACAAGTATCACTACCAACCGTAATGACAGTCCATGTCAGTTTTGTTCAGCATTGTAATATTTTGTTTCAGGAGAGAGTGACTGAACTGCAAAAATATATTTTGAAGGAAGCACAATTAGAACTACAAATGGGCTCCAGCAGCCCTGCGACCCTAGTGAAGATAAGCGCTAGTAGAAGATGAGATGAGATGAGAATTAGAACTAGATGAACCACTGATGAACTGAATGCATCCAGGGACAACACTTTTGTTCCATCAGTAACATAACATCTTACAGTTCAGTATCCACTCATGCCATAATTCTGCTTGTTTTTTCAGTTTTATTTAGGCACGCAGTGCTTTTTGGAAAATATTTCTGTTTGTTTAATATTAAAAAAGGTTTAGCCCACAGAAACTTTGACATGTATTAACGAAGCCTACATCATTTCCTTGACCGTGCTTTTGTTTAATACGTCTAACCACGGACAAGAGTAGCTGATACAAACTCTGAGCCTAGAAGCCAGACTAACTTCCCTGCCAACAAAGTTTTTGGGGTGGAGAGTTGGTGAGTAGTCTCTCCGATGGGATCAGATCATGCTCCAGCAAACATGTGCCACATACGTCACTGCTCTGATTTGTAGTAGGACTATTCAGTTGCACAAAGAGGATACTTTTTTTCTTTGTGTACTGGTTGAACCATGCCCCATAATGAAATCCAAATGAAGTGTTACCAGAGTCACACTGTGATAAGAACTGAGTCTGGCTACGGGAGGTTAGCAAACTCCAGTCTCAAAGGTGTGAACAGAGTGCGTTGTGCACCCGTCCTTCCTCCCAACCACCTCCTGCTGCCCATGCCTTTTATAGATGTACTTTGTTAATTTTAGCTGCTGATTATGTTGCATCTAAATGTAATGGTTTAAGATAATTTCTAAGAGACAGAGTTGAACTCAATGGGGGAGAGTAAGTGCATCTACTATAACAAATGTAAAACAATATAACAATGTTATACATTAATTTGTTATAAAAGCAGCAGATCTGTTCAGCTTTTCTCTACTTTATGACTTGTCTCTTGTTCATTACATACACACTCAATATAATCTTTTGCTGGCAGATTTGTTTTCCACTGTTACAGCAAATAAATATGTTAGTGTTTGTGTCAGTGAGAGATCATGTCACTGCAGAGTCCTTTTCCCTTTCCTTTACTGAGTCCACTTCATTACAGCTGAAGTAAGTTAAATCAACTTCATTCCATTCTCATTTTATTTAAATTTGAACACAGTTAATTACTGAAACAATATTTCCACAACAATATCAAGCAGTTCAGTTTTAACAGTCTGAATCTGTATATGTGAGAAACAGTGGGCAGAGATGCAACATGTGTCAGCAGGTGATGACTGCAGAATGACTGAGGGCTTAAAATGTTTTTGAAAGAACTTTCCTTTGGGCTTTTTAATGAACAGAAGGCTGTGACTTTTTTTTTTTTCCAGAAAAAACTTGTGATAGTGTTAAATACACCCAGCTATAACCAGTGGTCCTCCTCTAAACTCATATGAAGCTGTGGTTACACCGTGTGATGCTTAAAAACATGGAGGTGAACAGCACTACACATCCAGAGCCTCTCAAGTTTCATAACATTAGTGTCTGACACCGAGTGCTGCAATTTAGCTCCACTTCAGAGGATTCTGTGAAGATCATTTTTGAATATTTTGGTAAAAGTTTCCTTTCAATGTTACTTTTGCATAACGTTTCAAGACAAGATTCTGTTTTTACAGAAGTCTGCAGAGAATAGGATTTTCAAAAATGGCATTAAAAAAAAACTCATACTCACTCCAGTGAAACTTTCCATGAAACTGTGCCTGGAATTTAAGGAAACTTTTTGGGGAATTTGAAATACATATTATATGAGACAAGAAACCTGAAAACAAAACTTTCATTTTATTTTCACAACCAACAAAGTATAACTTTGTGATTAAAAGGGATTAGTATATTCATAAAATCATCACAGAACAACGATCATTTTTACTCAGTGGCAGCATCGTTCTTTAGTTCTTAGTTCTTTAATACCTTTAATTCACCATGTGCCTGGCACAGATAATAATATTGATTATCATGAAGACATGAGAAGAGATGAGCATGACAGGGGTCATTTGTTACTACACAAAGACAAATTTTACACGCAATTAATGAATGATTTTTGCTATATTTTCCTAAATGTTTAATTCATTCATCATTTTGAAAAGCTGAAAAAGTGTGAGGGTTTGTTTTTTCTTACAAGATAAACGACTCAGTGTTCCTGAGACTTGCAAATATAATACTTTGACATTTTCTGAGATGTAAACTGGCGAAGAAAGAGTTTAATAACTGATGTTTTAAAAGATGCACTGTCTATAAAGTGTACATACTTCCATGTCTGTTTCTTACTGTGGAAACGCTGGACTAGAGATTCAGTGGGTGTGGGTGGCCTCATACTTCTTGTCATCATCTCCTCTTCCGTTCTCCCAAGTGTCTGTGTGGCTGCATGTATCACACCTCTGTTATCATCTTGCATTACACTCGTGAGAAGAGCGATAACATACCTTCCCTTAAAAGAGGACACACACACACACACACATATAAAATGATGTGCACACACTCTGGATGACCTCTCCAGACTATTTTTAGGAGGCGCTCCATTGGTGTTGCAGGGCACACCAGGAGGGTGGGTTTATCTGAACCTCAGCAGCTCCTCTGACACACAGCTGACAGTCACACCAGACAGAGAGCTACCAGAGGGGAGACAAACAAGATGAACTAAACTGAACTAAGACGATAGATATAGAGAGATGTATATAGATATACATGTATAAATATTTATTGTCTTCACACAGAAACATAATATGAGGTTCTAAAACGGCCAAATAAAGGACAGTATCGAGTCATATGAAAGCAGTACAGTTCTCTCCTCTCTTCTCCCTATTTTTCTATTCTGTGTATCAGACCTTTTTTTTTTTGTAGTTTTATTTTGTTATGAGTTACTCCGGTATACTTACTGTTAAAGATGAGTTTTCTCCTTGCAGCCATCGATGAGGTTTGCTCCAGCTTGAGTCAGTTGGTGTTGACATCAATTTTCCAATCAATATCTGGTGATTAATGGCTTATTTGTGTGAACATGTTTCCTGAGGAAGTTGTACTATGTTGACAAAATAAGTAGAAGTACAGGATGTCTGTGTAATAAGACCTGAACAGGTGATGAGGACTACCCTTGAGTCTGGAGTTTCTGACAATGAATCCATTGTGGAAAAAGAAGACAGCTTTCAAGATTATCTAGACAGCTAGTCCTATAATTTCAGGTGAGCATTGGGCTGTTAACAGACACAGTCAAGAGGCTTTCAGGTGCGCACCACCCACAGATGTTCCAAATAAAAACTCCCCACCAGTCATTTAAAACTGAAGATGAAACATCTTGGAGAAAACTCAAAGAAGTCTTGGAGAAGAATAGGTTTTCCACTTCTCTATGTAGGATTGTTTGTGATCCTTCATTCAGGATCCAGGATCTCACTGAACCTCTACACTATTTCTCTTGTGCACTGCATGTACATACTCTGCAAACAGTTGGTCTCCATTTACCAACACAAAATAGCTAACAACCTCAATGGCCCCTGACGTCAGGTTGATGGAAACATGTGAGGTTGTTTGTCTTTGTGGTTTAACTTTATTTATTTATTTTTTGTCTTAGTCAGATTTTTAGGTCACATTTAATATTCCAGAGTAACAGAGTAATATGTACCAACATGGAGGCTCTGTCCTCTGCTGGTCACAGTCTGCTGCTACAACAAGAGCATCAACAAGTTAGGATTTGTTGGGTTTTAGTCTGACTTCTGTCCAGCCTTTACATTTACTTGACAACTGGATTTGTCACAGCAAGAAAAACACAGATGTCACTAAAAGATTTAAGCCGCCAGCTTGTAACTATGACTTTAAAGTATTTGCCCTGTTTAGTATTCTTCAGCAGCGTTCACATGTCAGAGTCTCATCTCAGAAATAAGTGTGTGACATTTATGCATATTTTATTTATGCACAAAAATAAAATCCCTTTGTTCCTCTTGTAGTAGTAGTTATTATTTACTTTATTAATAGTTATATGTTATAGAAATGGTGGAAAAATGTGGCTTTGTTTCATGCGAATACAGATTTCTACTGAAAAATGCGAAAATCACTGTGTTCACATTACACACTCCTCTCAGTCAAATATACACACACTGAAGCTGCTCTCGTGTGTTTTGGGCCAAATCATTACTTCCACATAGTTTAGAAAAGAGTTTTTTTGTTTGTTTTTGTTTGTTACAGTGTGTAATCTGTAAGGAAGAGCTGTTTAAATCTGTCTGAACATGTCAACCGGCCGTGCGCCTTTAATTTATCATTCCTTCAGAGGCAGTTGCCTCATGCGTGTGTTTGGTGTGTGTTTTTAGAGGGAGGGAGGGAGGGATGTGTGACTCTGGACAGCTGTCCCTGCATCCCTCCTCCTCCTCGTCCTCCTCCTCCTCACCACCTCTTTCTCTCTCCTCTTTCTTTCAGTAGCTCAGACGTTGTTTCACTTCCGAGCAAAGCAGGACGTTTCTCTGACCAGTGGCTGGACATAAACTCCTCATCTACTTGGATGCGTGCTGACGGACTGGATGTTTGACGATGGCTTTATCTTCTCACTGAGTGTAATGTGACTGAATCTTTGGATACAGGCACATTAATGCAGTTTTAATGCAGAGTGTTTAACTGGAGCAACAGCTGCTGGACCAACTGTGTTTAGACTTTAAGGCTGGTTCATCTTAATTTTTTCATTCATAGTAACAGACATGGTAATAGTTGCAATAGCATCAGGTCACTACAACAAATATTGCTCTCCTCTCCAGATGTCGACCGTCTCTGTGCTCCTGCTGCCGTTGCTCCTCTACTCCCTCCCAGCATCCTCATCTCCTCTTGCCAAGGTAAACTCGGAGTCTTAATACGTTTTAAAACCGTGTCCACACTGCCCCTTTAAATGTAAATGTGTGAAACAGGTGAGTGATGATGAGGACACTGCTGATGAAGCTGCTGATCATGCTCCTATTTGTTTGTTCTGGTAAACTACCGTCCTTTAACAAGGTTAAGATTCATGCTCAGTTTAAAAACAAATCTGTGGTGCTTTTATTTAAACAGTCGCTGTGATGTGTGCGCATGGGTTCAGCCTCGAAACAACAAGCATGAAACCAGGAGGATTTGTACTGGTTTCAACTTGAATGGAAACAAACAAGGAATTTGAGAAACAGCTAGAAGGGTCTCAGAGTTCAGGGGCTGGAAGGTGAACTGATGACTTCATGGTTCAGAAAACGTTTCAAGCGTTGACACCTTTCATCTTCCTTTCAGTCCCTTCCCGCTGCTGAAATGTTCTGTGTGATTGCAGGAATATGGATGATCCCCTGGAGTGTGCGTGTGTGCGTCAGGGTGAAGGGACAGCATGATTTAGGAAGGTGTCGGCATGTGGGGGGTGAAGTGAGAAATGTGGCCAATTTGTTTGAAAATGTTTTTGCAGGAGCACAGAGACCGAGCCAACACACACTCACGCACGGAGAATGAGCACGTCCGAAGGCGGTTGTGTAATTAGGGCTGTCAGCAGTTTATCAAATCTCAGCCCTCCAGCTCTGATTCTAGTTAAAACACATTTAGCTGTGTTTTCCTGTGTTTCACCACCTCCTGAATAAATGTTCTTGCTGTAGTATTTTTTACCACAAACTGAAAAAAGCTATGAAGGCCAATAACACAGCTCTTTAGGGAAGCAGTTTTTTCTTTTTTTTCTTGTCATCACAAGGAAATATTCATGCAAATTGCTGTGTTTAACCTAAATTATGTTTAAATCGTATTACACAAAAGCACAAAAGTAAACTACAACTAATGGAAATGTGAAACTGGCAAAAAAAACTTGTTGTAAGGATGTGTTGGAAGAAATGGGGGAGAAGGTGGATGAATGAGAGTAAAGGAAGGAAAGAGAATCGGAGGCAGAGACGGAGGAAGGGGACAAAAATATGATCAAGGAGGACAAATTGTTTTACAGCCACAAACAGGGTCAGACACGAACCGGTAATTACACCGCTGCCGTGTTTGTGTACACGTGTGTGTTTGGTTCCAGTCAGCTGGCTGCTAACAGCAGGTTTGTGGTGCAGCAGATGTCAGCTGGAGAGCCGCGGGCGACAGATGTATCTATTGTGTGGAACAATTAGAGTTTTCTGAGAGTGGAAGGTGCTCGGAAAAAGTGAGAAATTTTTGGAAAGTGACGTGATTTTGTGCAAACCAAATCTTCAAAGGATTGTTTGAAGATTAAAGTTAGAAACAGTTTAGCTTAATGTTAAAGTTGGAGGGAAGACTTGCAGTTATAATGATTATTTGTTTTGAAGAGCGTCACGTTACGGAGGGCCCTGATGAGTAAAGCAGTGTTTTGGCCATTCTGTCCTGTAAGTACTGAGGAATGTGAAGACAGTAACCCTGTTATTCCTTTCTAATCATCACTGTGGTGAAGTGTGTGCTTTTGCTGTGCGTGTTTCATTGCTTCTTGTGTGTGTTCAAGAGGTTTTTTGTCATGTGCACAATAAAAAACACCAGTTAAGACCACACCATGAAATTGTTACTTTGCAAGGCTCCCTTACTAATGGCAATAAATAAAAAAATAGAAAATGAAACAGGACAGGACAAACACATAAATGAAAAGCTTGGAATCTGTAAAGTTCTATGTCTTGTGCTACAGATACAGCCAGTGGGAGTGAGGCAGTATTATACCAACGGTTCTGGTGTCTGACAGCTTGAGGTTAGAAGCTGTATCCAGTTGTTCTTCCTCTGCAGGTGAATTAAATGTCATTTTGAAATATTGTGATTTTTTTGCTCCAATCTTTAACAACAGTTAATTTTACTGAAATCACTGCAACCGACTATTGCTGCATCCGTATTCCGTAGAATATCTAAAACTGTCTTAAGTGGTGAACACAGTGGATCATCATGAGACAGGTGTCGTTTCCCTCAGAGGTTGGTGGAGGACAAACTCAGAGCTAAAAGAAAGTGAATATTGCACTTATATTCATCAGGTGGACACAGATGAATCAGAATGTAAACCTGCAACTGCTTGCCAACTGGGTCACCATATCAGTTAAACCATGGGTTTATCTACTGTCACCGCTATTATAATGTCCTGTTCATAAATAAAAACTGAAGAAGATCTTTATAAAATGAAGAAGTTACATGAATTTACTTACAATTAAAAATTGTTCTTGTATGTTTTCCTCGTCGGTTTTAATACTAGTTGAAACTTTACTTGTACAAATAGATGTATTCAAACTTTTGTCATAGGTTAATATAATAGTTAATTGTACAGTTTTTTTGTGTGTTCATGTTTAATCCCTTGTTCCTGCATTTATATCTTCTTTCTCTGGCCTGGTTTAAATCTGATCTGTTTAAAATATGTCATTATTATAACTTGAAGTGATGAAAAAAGCCTGAATAAGACGGAATATAAAATGAGCTGTACCGCTGTGCAGCTGCTTCGGTGATTTGTGTGTGTGCGTGTGTGCGTTTGAGTCATTGTCATTCTAAGCAGCGGGAGCCTCAGTGGGAGGTTAAAGGTCACCATCTGGAGTGTGCAGCACACCCACGCACATACTCACACACACTTCCCAATTACTTGCACCGCCACACAAAAGTCTGATGTGTCTGTGTGTGTCTGTGTGTGTCTGTGTGTGTCTGTGTGTGTGTTAGGATCAGTCGGTGTGTGCCAGGACTTTCTGCGGTGCAGGCAGAGAGTGTGTGTCCACCGACAGAGGAGAGCCAGTGTGCCGCTGTTTACAGGTAAAGTTACAGAACACCTTTTATTTTCAGCTGCTTTCTGTCGTTCAGCACTTTCTGCATTTAGATTTCATTATATGAACACATGTACAGCGGTCAGCCAAAACATTATGACCACTTGTAGAGGAAGTGACAAGAGACGCATTACGTCCTAAAGTTGATGTTAGAAGCAGGAAAAATGGGCAAGTAGAAGGATTTGACCAGAGCCACACTGTGATGGGTCAGAGAAAAGTTCCTTCTCTTGTGGGGTGTTCCTGGTCTGCAACCGTCAAAAGTGGTCAAAGGAAGGGAAAGAGGTGAATCCTGATCACTTGTTGAGTTGCTTGTACGCATTGTTGCAGACCTGTTTCAGCAGGATAACTAACACTGTCACAAAAAAAATGGTTTGAGGAGTTGACTCCGAATTCACCAGATCTCAATCAAACTGAGCGTTTGTGGGATGTGCTGGACAACCAAGTCCAATCCATGGACGATCCACCAAGAAACCTATTGGACTAGTAGGATCTACCAGACACCACAGCAAACCTTTCAGAGGGCTAGTGGAGTCCATGCCTGTCACATCTGTTTGGCAGCACAATATTATACATGTGGTCAAAATGTTATGGGTGATTTGTGGATTGTTAATTAATTAATACCGTGAGAAGAAGATATATTGGTCCACAGTGACAATATTTGTAGCCTAAAGAGGTCTGACTATTAGAAATGATGAGCAGCTAATTTCTCCTTTTGTGTCTTGTCTTGTGTCTTCTTTGCAGCAGTGCGACGCTTCAGAGCACTGGGTGTGTGGCAGTAACAGCAAATCCTACAGGAATCACTGCGAGCTGCACAGAGACGCCTGCACCACCCAGACCAAGATACATGTGGAGCACAGTGGACACTGTCTGGGTCAGTACACTCACACACCTGCACCCTGTGGACGTTGTGTGTACGAGTCATGATGGACACCTGTGTGTGTGTTTCTATTTGCAGGGAAACCAGCAAAGGCAGACGTGAGCCCCAGTGAGTAACATTACGGACCTACACCCAAATCAGTCTCATTTTCTGAGAGCTGAAAACCGCAGCCGTGCTGATGTTTTGTGCTTGTGCCGCTTGCAGTCGTGTGCTTCCTGTCGGACCGTGATTGGCTGAGAGAGAGGGTGATCCAGTGGATTCAGAGAGAGGTGGAATTGGAGCACGAGGCCTCAAACGCCTCAACAGCCAACATCCTTCTGCAGACCTATTTTAAGGTCAAACCTTGATGGCAACACTTTAAAACTCTAAAACGACTATGTAGTTTGAAAGATGTCAAGTATTAACGAAACATATTCATGAATCCCTTAGAACAAAAGTGAAGTTTGCATCCCAGCAGCCTTCACAGTCCAGCTGTTCTTCAGCTTTGTTTGTTTAAGCTTATTGCTTAAGCAATTATAATGATTAAATATAATTATTATGGATTAATATTTGATGAGTTTTAAATTACATTTTACAGTTAAGATATACGCCTTTAATTATCACAGCTTTTGGTGTTCAGTTCATTAATGAGACTTCACTGGGCTGGCCGGTCACTTCTGCTTATTAACAGTTACTTAACTAATGAATAAATTAATAAACTCATGTGGGTACAAAATAATAAACTGTAGAGAGAACAAGGTAGTAAATATGGCAGTAAGAGCTGCTTTTTTTTAAATTCAGAAGCAAAGACTGTAATAATTAATGTAATAATTCTAAATGGAGGTAAATCACTAGTAAGTCCTTCAAATGTTAGTATGGCATTCATAAAGTGGAATTAATTGATAATAAGCCATTAGTAAAAGTTTGTTCCCAGGATTTCTTTATTGACTTATAATGATCTATAGCTGATCTATTAAGTATTTGTTTTAAGTGTTGATAAATCCAATGTGTTCAGTCTGATTAACTACACAGCATCCTCTTTATTTCTGTGTGTAACAGACGTATGATGACGGGGATTCACAGCTCGACTCTAAGGAGTTCCTCTACTTCCTGAAACACAATGAGACGGCTCTCAACCTCACGTACTCTAACACTCTGGAGACTAACCTGCTGCTCAGGTACTAAATCAGCTCCAGGACTGATTGACTTTAAATGCATTTTGCTTTTCCACTGTTCAGCTTCTCAAACTGACATGTGCATAAGCAAAGAGATTATAACCATTAGATTTTTTTTTGTGTGACATGGACCTTAAATTATGTGTTTAAACCATGTACTACAATCAGCGGTTTAAATTATAATCATTTACCAGCAGCTATAAACAACCGTAGATTTAAAATCTGATTTAAGAAATAAAAACTGTCAGTTTGATGCTTAATAATAAACATTTAAAACCTCTCTTGTGCTCTCAGGTCTCTGTGTGTTGATGCTTTGATAGAGCTGTCAGATGAAAATGCAGATTGGAAGCTGAGTTTATCCGAGTTCATCAACTGTCTGACTCCCGCCTACCATCCACCAGAGAGAAGTAACGACACACACACTCAAATATTCCTCGTGATGAAGAAGTCATTTGAACCAACTCGCAACTTTTTTGTTGTTGTTTCCTTCCTGTGACTTAATTAAAGTAGGTCATTCAACTAATCATTTGTGTGTGTGTTGTGACAGAGTGTGCTCTGGAGGATGAAGTCTTTGAGGACGGAGCTGAAACTCAGATGGAGTGCAACAAGTGTGTGTGTGCCTGTGGAAACTGGGTCTGCACTGCTTTGACCTGCAACGGTGAGAGTCCACATGAACACAGACGCTTTAGTTTTGTAGTTTTCTGTGTCTATCTTTGCAACACAATCATCTGTATTTCAGGGGAGCATCATATAGAGGAGGGCTCTCAGGAGGGAGGAGAGGAGGAGGAAATGACAGAGGAGGAGTGGAGCAGGAGGGTGGCTGAACTCAACGCCATACAGGTGAAATTATTAATATTATCTTTTAATAAGATGACTTCAATTGTTAATCAAAGATCACACTACTTTACTTGAAGGTTAATTCAACCTCTAGGTTGAATCAACTTTCAATTCACGTTGTTTCAAGTTATACTGTACTTACTGCTTTAATATGACACTGTAAAACTGAGGTCAGTGAATGCATCTTTACCTGTTCCTCCAGCAAACCTTCAACAAGGAAACCTGAGGCCAAGCCCACTTCACCAACACCAATTAGCAGCTGA
Organism: Mugil cephalus; assembly: GCF_022458985.1. Taxonomy (NCBI): domain Eukaryota; kingdom Metazoa; phylum Chordata; class Actinopteri; order Mugiliformes; family Mugilidae; genus Mugil; species Mugil cephalus. The sequence goes on along the minus strand of NC_061782.1, from coordinate 23,019,400 downwards.
GTTGAATTTATATATAAAGGGAATTTCTTACAACTTTAGATTTATATGATCATATATATGATCATTAGCTGTTATTACCTCATATAACTGTCACTACTACGTATGAACCAGTATGTCTGTAGTCTGTTTTTGATTTTAGTATTTTTCATATGTGTTTTAGTTTATGTCATAGTTTTAATTTCATTTTACGTGGGTGCAGAACATGTACCATATGAACCACTTGGCCATTTGCTTTAGTTTTTGCAGTGTGATCTAGAGCAACTTTTTAGCCCATTCATAGACGAGAGGCTTTACAGTGTTCATTGTCAGTGATGTTCATGTGGCCTGTCCTCAAGACTTTTCTGTATCATCTAACTTACACTGCAAGCAGTATTTTATTTGTTTTTTGACGCCTTATCAGATTGATTCATGGTTTTCTCACTAATCAGATACCGATGTTTAAATGTTTGTGTTGTGAAGTTGCCATGGATTTTCTTTGTTATGCAACTGCTTCTTTTACGAAGACATTACTGTAATGCTGTAATACTGTAATAAATCTCAAAAATAACAAATGGAAACTCTATGAATTTTATAAATGTATTTATCGGTTAACAGTTTATATTAAGTATCACTGTGGAAATTCACAAAATGAAATGATTATTTCGAGAGAGCATTTCTGAATATTTCTCATTATTCATCAGTAAGGTCTCCAGACAGGCTCCTCCCCTCTCATGGAAAGATACGCCCCTTCTAGATAGTTGGCTTGTGTTTGTGTGGCAACGGTGCGGTCCTCCCCTGCAGTTTGGAGCGGTTGGTTTGGCCCATAGTAAAAGCTGCTAGGCGGCTGGAAAGGACCATTGTGGGTCAATGGAGGTGGAGGAGAGGACAGGTAGGAGCTGTATGGGGGAGGCTGGGAGGAGTAAGGTAAGGTAGGCAGGTGATGCATTCTGGGAGTTGGGGCAAAGGAGGAGGTCAGGGAGGTCACCTGGCTCAAAAACGACGGCTCACTGGTCCACAGAGAGGAGGAGAAAGATCGACAATCTGAAGAGAGACGTCAGAGCATACATCAGTTTGTGCATGTGAAGATTCACATGAATCTTAGGTAGTAGATTTTGAAAATGTAATGAAAATGTACAGATTACATAACATCCCTCCACTCATACCTGATGAGGCAGTGTTGTTGCTGCTGGAGGGCCTGAACACTCCTGACTTCACTTCCTTCTGTCTCTGTCCTGAAATAAAATAAGAGAGAATGAAATAAATGGCAACTCTGATAATCCCACATCAAAACATCACACATCCCACCCAGATGTCTACTGACGTCTCGGCAGCCGTGGTCCATCCACGGTAATCTTGATGGCCCTGTGTAGGGTGGCGATCTGAGGAGGCGAAGTCAGCACGTTTATTGACAGGGTGAAACTCTTCCCTAAAGGACAGATGCAACACATACACGTGTATGTAATATCTAGGGATATCAAAAAGCATTTCTTTAAGTGTGCAAATTTTCATAGCCTCTAAAATACTGTAATACAAACACTTATTTATGTTCATTCATTCATGTTCACACTTTATACTCAGAGTAAAAGACAAGACAAGGATTCTGGCCTCTAACTCTTACCTCATTAGTATGAGCCAAGAAAATCATACTAGAGGGATAATAATACATGATAAAGATGAGTTATTCCCGTAAATATAAACCATTTAAATTAGAAAAGTTCCAAAAAATTAGAGGGCCAAACACAAAAGGAGAGTTGTTGCCTGTTGCTGATGTCCCATCACTAATAAATTATATTAGAGTATGTAGCCCCTCTGTGGATCTACCTCTGCCGCTGCGGCCTATGAATCGCAGGTCGTTGAAGTGGGCGTAACCTTGCTTCATGGTTGCTGTGGCGTTCCGTAGCTCGGCGCTGCTGTTGTCGTCATTGCCAGCCATCACTATCACAACCACGCCATCCGGCACGTCGTTGTCCAGGGCAACCACCTGGAGGACAGAGGAATAATAGGATCCTGAAGAGTTGGACAAATGCCTTGTACACTGAGTTTGAAAAATTGGAAACAAGTCTGTAGGCTAAATGTTGTAATGACCTCTGACACTGAATTAAAACAGTGATTACTCACGGTGAAGGCTCTCGGCAGGGTCTTGTTGCACCTCCAGTGCAGCGGCAGGCTGCTGCAGAGGAAGTTTGGGCTGTCAGTCTGTATCAGGCCTTTGGGCGGTGCTGTGCTGTGCTGGTGGATAGACCTCACCTCCTGGTCGTGCAGTTGATGGGTGCTGCTGGACGATGGTGTCGGCCGACTCTTCACAGGATCTGGAAAAGAGCAACACAGAGAGAGAAATATTTTTATCCTTTGTCTTTTTCTTCCCTTTTTCTTTCTTGCCTTTTGCCCTGAAATGCCAGCTTCATGAGATTTCATTTATAATTAAGTAGGCTACTAAAAAAGATCATAAAGTTATTCAAAACATTTAATCTTAATGTTTAATTTAGGTAAATACATCCAGATACATGTATGCGATGTTTACTGATTATTTTTCATTGCAGTTTAAGGCCTTTTTATATATATATATAAAAATAAATTAGTACTTCTGTGTAAAACTAAAAACTGATATAATGCCCTATCAATATTTAAATAAATCTTATGGAGGTGTGATAAATGTCACAGGAATTTTGCAACACCTATATAATGTAACAAGTCTGAAGCGATGAAAGCAACTAGTCATTAGTAAATGTATACAAGTCACCAATGTCAAACTAGATTTACTTTTAAAGTATTGTTTATTTTCTATGGCTCTAGCTGCTACCGCAATCAATTAATTTGCTAACTAGTCGTTGTATGCTGTCTAGTGTCTTATCATTTCCTCTTGATATTTTCTCAAAATATAAACGTCTGTGTTATATTTCGACCACCCTCTCCAAAGGGGGCGTTTTTAACCTCGGAGCATTGTAAACTACATTTACCAGAACGCCGTACTTCCTGGTTCTCGTACGTCATCAGGTCGCGTCGAAAAACGAACATAAGCGAAAAAGATAACACTCGTAGCCAGAGCAGCGTCCACCTGAAAGACTTTGGTGAGCGTTTTGAATTGTTTTTACATTTTTCTCCGCGTCTTCACTTCTCCTCTCCCCCTCCTCCTGCGCGTCTGTCGCCAATTTTGTTTTCTGTATTGTGTTTTATTGGCCGCAATGTTTGAATAGGTGGGAACTGCGATGTATTGTCTCTCAGATTTGACTGCCGGAGGGGAAGTTACTGCGGTCAAACCACCTGTTCAACTGTGAGTGTGTGATTGTGTACCTATGTTTGTGTGTGTGTCGACGGCGTGTTTTGTTTTTTCGCATCATATATATTCTGCTATCTTGTTATCTTAAGCCCTTTGATGAGCTTCTGTTCTGTTCAGTCTCATAGTTTTGTTCACTGCTATTTAAATGTACTATAACCTGTAATTATTAGAGCAAAAAAATAAAAAAAGCACATGTTTGTCGTTTTCAGTGTTACACCAGCAGTTGAACAATTATTTTTATGTACAGTGTATTTAGGCAGGACCACTACAGACAGCAGTGTGATGGGAGCTAGTAAGAAATTGAATCAAATATTTAATCCTTGTAATGTGAAATGTAATAAGTGCCACTTTTCATACTTTTGCCTTAAATGATATGACACCACAAATGTTTCCATGTCTGAAGCCACTACATTATATCCACTACTATTTTATTGTAACCCAATGTTGAATATTGTTTTTGTTTTTAACTTCTCCATACTTAATGTAATTCCCTCTGCTGTGCAATGCCTTATTTTTCACCTCCCTCTAGGAACAATAAAGGACTCTCTGATCTTATCGCTTCAGCTACTGTGACTAAAATCTTCACACTTGAAGTTGTTAATCTGACATTGCATAAAATAAAGAATAGCAAAATAATTAAACAAACAATAATTTTTTAAAAAAAATAGTCAGTTTTAGTCCATCACTGTGTTCACCTCAGATTTAGAGCTGTATTAGTTTTGCTTGGTGAAGCGTTACTTTATTTATGTTTCACTTTTGTGTAAAGGGTGCAGAAAACTAACTTTAGTTATTCTTGTGTTTTTTCTTGGTTGTCAGAAAAAAAAAATGATGTAAGGAACTAAAATGGATCATAAATCCACAATTCTAGAAAGCCTATTAGCAGACCACTATATGAAAAATATGAGCATGTTAAGCTAAGGACAGGCTTGCCTGAATAAAAGCCACTTGAAATAGTCTTATTGTTATTAGGATGTTGATTCCACAGGGTTGGGGCCAGCACAGCAAAGGCACGATCACCTTTAGTTTTAAAATGAGAACTTTAAACAATCAGTTCATCCTTTCAAATTCTTCTTATAAAAGACAAAAACTACAAAAATGAATTCTTCTTCTCCTACTTTAATACAACTCTAAGTCTTTCATTCCAGTGTTTATGCGTTACATGAACTTTTCCTGGACTATTTGTCCACTACCTTTTCCTTTTGGACATTGCGCACAATGTGTACACTTACTTTGCTCTTCAAAACCCAAGTGTTTGTATATTATTTGACTTTTATTTCTTATTTCTTACTGTGTTTATTGCACCAACACCTTGTATGTTCCTTTTATGTGTCAGTATATGCTTGTATATGGCAATAACTCTCATTCTGTCTGTCTTCAGGTGTGTGTTGTTATGAGCAGTCCCATGGCTGGCTCCACCGCCTCAAGCTCTAAAGACCGTCCAGTTTCCAGGACCAGCTTCATCCCAGAGCTACAGAGCATGATGTAAGACACACACACACACGCACAAACACACACACGCACACACACAAAGAAGGAGTCTCACCCCAGTACAGCATCGGGCTGGTGCTGCCGAACAGACTGTTTGAAGCCATTGAAACCTGTTGAACAAATGACAGGGCCACAAGTTTTTTGTTTAATCATACTTTGCAAATCCAAACACAGATGTCTTAAAACCATGCAAAGCTTTTCCCTTTCTCATGTTAGATAATGCAGACATTCCAAATCTTATTAATAGTTTGTTAATATAAGTATTAACACAGTATAACCTTAAGAGAGATTCACTATATAAATAAAAACAAACAACTAGACTCGATCAGATGGAAATGTTGCACAGTGAAAATAAGTTTAAATGATAAAAGTGAGAGTGTTGTTTAACTTTAAGGTCTCAGCACTGAACATTCAGTTCACTCCAGTTATGATTCCAGTGACAAGTCAAGAAAATGAACAATAAGGGGAACAAAAAAATGAACAGTCAGAGATTGGCATTTAAAGCCAAATTTGACCATTTTTGCAGCAGGTTTGAAGTCAGTAATTTCTCAATGGGAAGATCAACAGAACATTAATCAGCGACTTCTTTGACGATCAAATGTCCGTTTTAGGCTAATATGACATCATTCTAACTTCTCAATTATAAGCCTTCATTGTTTGTTTGTTGAAGTAATTGTGTTATGGTTTTAGAAACACTGAGAGAAAGTCATGACCGGCGTTGTTCTCTGATGTCAAATAGCCCGGCAAAGATTGGCAAGTTCATTATTAAATATTGGCAGAAGAAGTTCAAAAATAATCTGTCACAAGAAAAAAATAGTTTCTGAAACCTCACAGAAAATGACATCACACTCTACATCCGCTACATGTATTTGACCATAGATTTTTTTATCTGCTCAAAAACAAACTAACAAACTAAATGAACTAGGTCCCTTCTATTCGTCTTTTTTCCTAAAGAAACCACATGCAGGCTGTGGGTTTGAAGAGTGTGTGTTTTGAGGTACTCACCCTGCGTGGTCTGCAGAGAGGTGTGTTGTCGGTGGTCAGAGAAGCCCAAACCCAACTAACCCCAAAACCTAAAACCAGAGCTCAGACTGGAGCAAACCTCCGAACCTGAGGACCGGCCGCAACACCAGACCAAAGCCAGTCTCACCTGTGTGACTGATGGATGCACACAGCCAACACAGTGTGGATAAAGGAGGGCGTGGGGGAGTGGGGTGGGGGTGGGGGGGCTGTCAGGTGTAGGAGAGAAGAAATGAGAGAAGGAACGAGCTTCAGGATGTGGCTTTGGGTTAGCCTGCCATCGTGGAAGTGGATGGATGCAAATTGAGGTTTGACCAAATTGTGGTTTAAGTGTTTGTGTGGCCTGTTGACCTCAGTGTGTGTATACGTATTAGAGACACACTTATACACACATACCTGTACGAGCTCTGTTGATTGGGACCGTGACGCTGAGCGTTAAAGCAACTCAAACTTTTGAATGCGTATTCAAGTATTTGATCAGATTGTTCTGCAATACTCGTTTTTAGAAGTAAGAAGATTGTTCCACTAATGTCATTTGTCTAAATTAAACCTAAAAAGATTGTCCGATTCATGAAGTCCTCACATCGCTTTTACATCAGAACAAGATTTCTGTGTGTGGTTACAGAAAATGTCTGAGGGCATTCATCACAGATAATTAAAGAACAAGATGGAGGCCGGAGCATTTTGCTTTATAGAGTCCATCATTAGCATATTCATTATGACAACAGTTCTCACAACAGCTGCAGTTTAGAGTGTCTTTTTAATCAGTTAATTCATAGGTGTAAACTGATTAATGTTTCATGGTTTATGAATTATTATTATTATTTTGTGAGTTAGAGTACATATAAATATCTATACAGTAAATTGGATATTGTCTGTATTTAGCACAGGCCAGAGTCGGCGTATTTACCCTTCGGCGCCTGTTATTCACCTGAAACAAAGAGGAAAGAGTTGAGAAGACAGAATAAGCTCTGATACCTGAGTGCGGTGCAGAATCAGTACAGCAGAGAGCAGTTGGCACCACAGACGCTAATCTCTCCTGCACTATAAGAACACTTAATGAGCTTGGCCTTGGATGAATTAGCAGCTCATTAACAGTTAAACAACATTCACAGTTTTAGAGGATTGATCTGTGGCATCTGTGTGAATTACAGGTTCGCTCTGGGAGACGCACGCAGGCCCCTGCATGAGACAGCAGCTCTGGTGGAGGACATTGTACACACTCAGCTCATTACCATGGTAACACTCTGTGAATTTCATCATGGGATGTGTTTCCTGATAGATAGAGAAAATAAGAAAATGGCTCTGCACACAATTGGACAGTCCTACAATCAATCAGACCATTTTATTGTAAACAAATGGAACTCCAGGGTGCTGAGACGGTAAACATGGCTACTGCAGAAAACCCACCCAAACAGTTTAATTAATCTGGCAGATATTTCCTAGAAACATCAGACCAACAAACAGTTGTATTATTGTCTTATTTCTGAAATAAACTGTGATTTGCCTGGTTCATTTATCAGCTGCATCAGGCCTGTGAGGGGGCGTCTCTTCGTGGTTCCAGGGTCATTTCAGCTGAAGACATCCTGTTCCAAATGAGGAGAGACAAGGTACACAAAACACTCACAGAATGCACAAAACATAATGTTTTGGAAGCTCTCAATCAGTGATGTTGTTTGAAGCTGTCACATTTGTTCTCTCCTCCCTCTTTTCTCATCTCTTGATCAGAGGAAGGTGGCAAGATTATTAAAATACCTCCAGTTTCGAGATTATAAATCCAAAATACTCAAAACTCTAGAGGACGACGACGCGCAGCAAGAGCCGGGTAAATATTTTGGGAAGGTTTAATTAGAGAGAAAAATGGAACTTCAAAATGTTGCGTCAACTCATATTTAAGAACCAAATGTCAGAATCATATAAACCGAGATCACTGAGGTCTGGACTTATCTTTTCATTTAGAAAAAGGTGCTGCTCTTGCCGGTGGTAACCAGCGGAGGCAGCGATTGGCGCAGGACTTCCTGGTGTGGATGGATCAGACAGGCGAACTCCTGTCATTAGCTGAGCGACAGGAAGTAGACCCCGTCAAGCAGGAAAGGATGGAGGTCAGAGATTAATCATGAGACTGATGTTTACTGCAGACGGTGCTACATGTATGTTGAGTGGACGTTTGATGATCATTTCCTGCGTCTGTGTATCTTCAGCGTTTAGAGCGTCACACTCGGGCGATGGACCAGGCTCAGTACTCTGAGTTCTGTGAGAGTCGACAGCTCAGCTTTGGTAAGATTATAAACTATTTAGTGTATTTAATCTGTCTATTCAGTGTGGGGTGTTCTGGACAAACAAGTCTGATCCACAGTGACACCACCCTGTACCTTTCAGGAAATGATCTTCAGAGGTCTGGAGTCAGGAATGTTTTGTCAGCAAAACACTATAATAGGAATATGTTTATAATGTTATGGCTGATCAGTGTAAATTATAATTATTTCTATTTCTTCAGTTATTACCACATAAATGATTTGTCCAGTTTAAAATGAATTGTAGCAAAATAAAATAAAAGAAGAAAAAATCCTAACAGTCTATAATTCAATGTTGCAAATAAATGAAGCAAATAAATTTTCCAGCGTTTCTGATTGTTCAGACAACAAAACAAAGGAAACAACAAAGTCTTTAAATTAGCTTTAAAAATTAACCATAATTTAAATTTTCTGTCACGGACTCATTGCATGTTGGACGTGACCCTGGGAGCCTGTAGACCTGTAAAGCATAGAGCTCACTCTGATCTCTTTGGTTTGTGTTGCCTTTGTGTGTTTGTGCGGTTAACTTCTTCTGTATCGTGTTGTTATCACAGCTAAGAAAGCGTCCAAGTTTCGGGACTGGCTGGACTGCAGCAGCCTGGAGCTGAAGCCCAACAGCATCGCCATGGAGATCCTGTCATACTTGGCCTATGAGACGGTTGCCCAGGTAACATATTAAAGCGTGATGTTGCTTCCATGTGCGATTTTTATTTGTTTTATTCTGTTCTTATACGAGTGTCCGTGGTGTTTCGGTCTTTCTCCAGATCGTGGATTTGTCTCTGCTGGTCAAACAGGAAATGACAGCGAAGACTAATCCCATCAGTCATGTGATCTCTGCCAGCTACATCCACTACAACACACACACCGAGGTCTTTTCCTCACATTTTCAGTCACTAGCTCCACAGTACTGTTGTTGTTTCCACTAGAAACACCTCTCTGTTTTGTCCAGCAGGTGAAGAAGGATCCGGACTCACCTGAGGCCACTCCTCCCTCCACTCCAGGGTCCTCACACTCGTCAAAGCCGCTCATGCAGGGTAACGGCAGTCTGGACGGCCGGGCCAGACAGAGGAAACGCAAAAAGGTGTGTGTGTGTACACCAGGCTGCAGCTGCTCTTGTTTATCCTCTTTATTTGTTTTCCATTTCAACTGCTGCCACGCTGAGCTTTTTATTGCAGGTCTGATTTTAATGGAAGCCTTCATTAACGCATAATTTACTGCCTGTTTGAATGCGTCAGGAGGCTGGCCTGGAGGACCAACGTGATTAGCTGTCAAATAATATTCAAATGTATGATGATTTAAAAGTCTCAACGCGTTCCTACACTTTGATTGGTAATTGCCCTGAAGGAAGAGGGTTTTCAGCTGTTGGATTTAAACACATGGAGCTAAATTTAATGTCCTTATTGACATAGCATTTACTTGCTGACTTCTTGCACTGGTTGTCCATATTGATAAAGTGCTGTGTGTTTCAGAGCTGTCCGGCTACAGTGGAGCCTCCCAGTGGAGCCATCCAGCCCTGTCACATCAGAGAGGCCATCAGAAGATACAACTACAGACACACAGTATGTACACGCACAGATGAATAGACTTGTTTCTGCACGCTAAATGAGGCTTTTTTCGAGACTAGGTTTGCTTAGTCTCATTTTCTTATAGATTACTGACTGCTTTAATTCATTAACCCTCCTCTTTAAGTTTTCAAATCAGCAGTTTTCTCTCTGCAACAGTGGCAAAGAAATGATCAAAAATACATTGAAAGCAAGACATACTTTGTTTTATATCACGTTCGTCTAAAATGAAGACTGTGCAGAGTCATTGGTTCAAACCAATATCTCATTGAGGCAAAGCTGCTGCATGTTCCCCTTTTTTAACAAAGATGTGGCAGGTAACCAGGATTTACATTTGCCAAACCAACCAGTCCTCTGGTTTGAGCTGCTGGTCGCGCTCAAAGAGGCCAATTATACGTGTGGTTAGCTGCCCGTCCCAGGTGAACAGTGGCGCTCAGAAGAGCTTCAACATGTTTTGTTTCCACAAGCTTAGCTTCAACAGCTACAAAAGGGGCTTTGCTGCTTTCAAATGTGGTGGTTTTTAAGCAAAACGTCCACTGTTTGTGGACATTTTTAGAAATTCCAGAGGTAATATATGAAGTCAAAGTTTTACCATGCCTGTGGAAAATCTAATTACCCAGTTATCAGCTTGCTATCCATAGAGGAGGGTTCTCAGTTTACATCTGATGTTAGCTGATGCCAAGTCATGACCTCAAACTCAAGAGTCCCACTCCAAGGCAGCATATGTAGAAATGTACTTTAAACTTGAAGAAATTTGTCTTTCAGGAACCACAAATTAAGTTTGAGTTGTTGTGACTGGGCATGGGATGAATTACATCTGATGTGTTGTTCTGACAGAGCGCTTACTGGAAGAATGGGATGGCCTTCCTCGCCTGCTGAGGATGCACCAAATTATTCAGCTCATGTTCTCATGCGTAACTGTATGTAAATATTTGTTCTATTGTTTTAATAAAGACTTTTCAGTAAACCAGTGGCTACTAATCTGAATTTGATTTCTTACATCAAAATGTCACATAAAAATACTCCACTCCAGACAAATACTATGTCGAAAAGAAACTTTATTGGTCACAAACACAAAGGACTACTGAGCATGCTCAAAACTCAGCTTGCAACATTATAGCAACATGAGGGCATGACGGGCTTATTTGTGGCGCTTGCTGCAATAATTAGAAATGACTGAAAGGATCAATACGATGACTCGAAGGAAGCAAGAGAAATCTCAGTTTCTCTGAACAGTTTTCAGCTTGTTATCCATGGTGATTATGTGTGCTGTGTGTGTTGATCAGTATTTCTGAGCACTGTTTATTAGCGACTCCCGCTCCATCAGCAGCTCTCCATATCTCTGCTGAAGCTCTCGTTCTCTCTCCATCTGCCTCTCCACGTCCTCCCGCAGAGCCTGAAACACACCACGTCAAATACCAGTCACATGAGGATGATTGGCTTTTCGTTAATGAAGGGACACTGGTCTATTTAAGTCTTGTACTAAACTAAAAACTAAAGCTCCTTTTGAGCCACTGTTCATTCAGTTGGTCTGGTAATTGTTTTATATGGGCTGTGATAATTTGGGCTACTTGTATTTTTTAAAAAAAAAAACGTGAGTTTAGTTGGCTCAGCTCTACACAGCCACAAAGGACATGCTGATGTTTATATTAATTTCTGGCGGTTCCTGACTTTAAACATTTGCAGGCTGTAAACTTTGTATCTCTATCATTAACAACACCTTTACTAATTAAGTCTAGACTTTGTGCTATGACAAGCTTTGGTGTCATTAGCCAGAATGTAAAAGTCTGAAATAGTTCCTTCAGTTGTAGATTAGATGTTTAAATATGACATTTCATGAATTATGATTATCAGTTGGTTAATGGATTAAATGACTGGTCTGAATAGAAGGAAGTTATAAAAAAAAAATACTTTTATGCCACTACTTTTGTTACTTAGGCTAATTTTGTAGTAAGTGAGCGGGTTCAACTATTGTTACTGTGAAATCTGAAAACAGTACTAACAACAATGCACTAAATTAGAATAACTCTACAAATTGTTTCACAGTTTCTACAAACAAAGGTGAAAACTTCAAATAGCCTGTTTTACATTTTATTTAAAATGACATAAGATGGAGACAGTAGGCACATTTTCACAGTCAAAATACTTTCATAAATGACCAAAATTCTGTAGCGTGTAGTAAATGTCTTACCGCTTGTCTCCTGGGAATAGCTGCATCTTCTTGTTTCTTCAGCTGAGTGAAGGTCTGGAGCTCTGTGGCTGCCTGCTCCACCTAGTGGGCAAAATAAGCATAACACTGTCATCAGTACTGCAGGTACATTAACACAGTATTTCATACACTGTATCATTTGCAGCCTGTATGAGAACTAGTTGAATACTAGCTCGCTAGATTTACATTAAGATTAAGATGCAGTTTTTATCATCAACAAGAACATGTACTCGTTTGAAGAAAAATAGTAATATCAGATTTACTGGTGAAATAAAAAATGTTCTCAGATAAAATGCTCATAAATATGTGTTATTTACCTGTTCCCAGAGTTCATTGTGCTGCTTCAGGAGCCCCAGCGCTCTGGACTGAAACCCTCCCAGCAAGATTTTCAGCTTCTTCTCCAGTTTAGCTGCCCTCCGAGCCTCTGCTGTCATGTGACCACGGTTCACCTGGAGGGTCCCACAGATACAGAGGCCTCAGTGTCTGGACAGCAGCTCTCATACAGCATGTGATATTCAGGTGTTTGACACCTTTCTATCTGTCAGTGTGCTTTCTCACCTCTAGTTTTTTCTCCAGACTTTCTATACGGTCTTTCTTTGATGCCAGGTTTGCTCTGGTGTACCTGTTCTGACCAGGTAGATACAACACCTGTGCAATGAGAGAGGTCGACAGTATTATGAAGAGTTAAAAGGAGCACACGGGCTAATTTGGAGGAATGGAGCAGCCTGGTTTGTATCAAAATTAAAAACATAAAAAGTAATGATTTTTCATGATTCCAGATGACTGCATAGTTTTGGAAATGTCTCACCTGTCCGTAGCATTCCTCCCACACCTGGCTGTAGGCCTCCATGCTGAGATCACCGTGGCCCATTCCTGTCTTCACCACCTCCATTTCTGCTGCCAGTATTGCCTTTGCCTGTTTATCGACATGCCACACAAGTACACAACATCTTAACAACCTACGAATATCACAGTCACAATCAGTAGGACATTCATAGTCAGTGCTGAAGTGTTACAGATTTTTGTGTTACCTGCTCCATGTCCTCTGTGCTGACCGGCTTGTAGGGGTGTGTTTCCATGTAAGCGATGTGCGAGGCGTTGTTAGACGTAGAAGTGGGCCCTCTGGATTTGCCGCGCTGCAGCTGATTGGCTGAGTTGGCCGACGGGTGGTGGAGACAGTCGTGGTGCAGCATGGTGATCATTTCCTGTTTGACGAGTTCCTCTGCGACTTGGAGGTCAGACAGCGGCTCCATGGAAGCAGGACGCAGGACGGACTCGTTCACCTAAAACGGGAAAAAACGGTTTCCATTGCACTTTTATATCAATCTGTCTGAAAAACCACCTCATGAAAGCGTACAAATGTTTTAGTGATATTTGAGAGTTTTTTTGACATGTAGGAGTTTCCATTACCCTTTTTTATTGTGATATTTAGGTTTTGCACATTTCTAGGGGGAATGGAAAAGCAAATGTGAACTGGGATGATAAAACCTTACCTCAGTGGGCCTGGGAAGCTCTCTCTGAACAGCGGTATGTCTCAGCTTCAGCTCCTTCTCTCTTTCTGCATCCCGCACAGCCTGACAAACACACAAGCATTCGTATAATCAGCCTCAACTACAGGGGTAAAAACAACACACAGGCAAAACCTGCTTCTGTCACAAAAAATGTATTTCGGCACCAAGATAATAAACTTAAAACCTTTCTTGTGTGTTTATGTAAGTTCATACCTGCTTGCGTGCCTCAACATCTGCTGAGTCCTCTATGTATCCCGTCTCAGTCTCTGTTTCTTCAAGTTCTTTCTCTGCGTTTTCCGGAAGAACAATCTCAAAGTCGTTCTTAGGAACAGGAAGTGACATCAGGCCCTGTCTCAGCTGCTGCAGACTCTCCTTTTGCTGTTGAAGAATGAGAATAACAGCATTAATTAGGCATGTGATTAGTATAAATTTATTGTTGCAGTTGGTCCATGAGGGTTTTTATTTGATTAATGATATGAATGACTCAAAAACAGATCAAAGGTTAGTGAAAAACTTAAAAACTCCTGGTAGTTACCAGGTGTTTAGCAAAGGCAGGGTCCGCCAGTTGCTCCTCGCTGTTAATATTCAGTTTGTCTCTCAGTGGTGTCCGGCCGGGGGTCAGGCCGGGGGTCCCTGTCACACGTGGGGTTAGTCCCCCCACAGCTTGAGGTGTCATCATGCCTTCTGCCCCCTGTCCAGGTCCAGGAGTTCTGTTGGAGATGACCAAACTTGTTAACAGATACTGCAGGGTCATGTATGGAATCAGTTACTAAATGAGACATTCTTATTATTGCAAAAGTGAGAAATGTGCTTTCTCTGCAGATCTGGGGATTAGTACTGGTAGAGAATCTGGAATCATGACACAAATATAGGCAGTAGATGATAAAATCAGATCAAGGAAAGGTAATCATCTCACAGGACAAATGGAGGCCTGAGCACACTAATGAATGATTTTTAAACTACTAGGGCAACACACCAAATCTGTTTAAGTATGGACACGTCAAACCAACATGTCATGTTCAACTTTGACATTCCAGAACCAACAACTTGAACACAACAAAGACTACAGCCAACGACCATATGGTATATACACTCTGCATGTGCATGGAAGGAAATAACTTTTCTTCAGGTGGCAGTGGTCTGTATTCTCTCATGAGAAAACAGTTTCCTGATATGGAATCATCATTCCCCATCAACAAAGTTACCATTAGTTGGGATGGAAGGAAGCTAGGAACAGTTGTACAGAGCTGGTCTCTCCCAAATCATGTTGTAGTTGGTTTACACTGTATTCATTGTACATCATGTTGTTGTGAAGATGTATTTTAGCTGATTCAACCTGCTGAATCTGACGACGGTACCGGACACACCCCAATAACTAGGCAGTTATTCACCGTCTGCTTGGTGTATCACAGTCTTTACACTATAGATCTAAGCAACAGGGGAACTGAAGTGACTCCAGAACCACTTTACTCCACAAAAACATTTGTGAGGAGGAGAAGTTTGTATTGTTTTAACAGTAGTATGGAGAGAGGGGACAGAGCAGGTAGAAAGTTCAGTTTCAGCCTGGTGGATCAAGCTGTCCTTGAGTCTGCTAGTCCTGGCCCGTAGACTCCACAGCCTGGACCAGCAGACTCAAGGACATCCACGAGGCTGTCATGCTACGACAGCCTGAAAATAGGAAGCTGGATTACTGGAATGTAGCTTTGTTACCTGAACGGTGTACTGAGGACAGTGTTGGGTGTTTGTATCTGCTGACGTTGAGGTGTCACTCCACTGAAATCGCTCTCGTGCAGAGGAGTGTTGAGGCCTCCCTTCAGGGGGGTGTCGATGTTGGTCAGAGCCATTAGGTTCTGGGCCTCCTGAAAATACAAACACATACACAGATGGTAAAAACTATCATTAACATCATTTTTTAACAAAAAAATTCAAAGGAATTAGTATTTTATATAATGACATTTTTACTTATGTAAATAAAATGACGAGGATGCATATGCACATACTTAAATAATAGGTAATTAATTTATTTGATCAATAGAACAATCTATAATCAGCTTTTCCCCCAATGGTTAATCAATTTTCTCTTGGCTCTGCAAACGTCTGATGGCTAATTCAATCAATTACTTGTTGAACCTTTTGTGGTCGTTACAGGCCGTGACAATACATGTGAGAATAGTTAGCTGCATCCCAAAACATAGAATGTATTGTCATGCATATTAAGTATCAATTCTTTTTCTTATAGTGGCCATTGCCTTTGTACCTGCAAGAAGGCGAAGTGTGCAGAAAAGTCTGAGATTATGGTAGCAGGCTAATTTCACGATGAACTTAGTCATCAATAATAAAAGTAGAGTTTGCACAGCATACCAATAATGTACATGCACAACATACAATGACATCATCCATAAAGAATAAAGTCGTTACCTGCAGTATTCTGTCTTGCACAGCGGGGGTGCGTGGGGTCCGTAGTCCCGTTGCCATAGTGTTGGTGACGCTGTACTCCGACAGAAGGGTGGATGAGGCAGAGTTACCAGTTTCGCTCTCCTCAGCTGTTTGACGGGCAACCTCACTAGCAACACCCAGTTTGACAACTTCCTCTAACTCAGCATCACTGATCTGAGAACAGAGTAAATACAGTATTTGTTAACAATGTATAATAAAGCAAGAGTCAAAAACAATTGGATTCGTTTGGACCAGCTCCACATGTCCAAGAGACCTATTAGACATTAAAGTTACCTGCGGTGCAGGTAACACCAGTTTGGACCGTTTCTTGGTGAACTCAGCCACTCCACTGGTTTGCAGGATGGCAGACGGCAGATCGCTCTCCTTCTTCTTCTTTATTTTTTGTTTGTCTTTCTTCCTATCCCTCTCCTCACGCTCACTACACACAAATAATGGGGTTTATGAATAAACATTATGAAATCATTCATGCATTTACTTGCGGTGCAAACTGTGCAACAGTTTTGTTAATGAGGTGTTTTTCTCTTTATGTAAAAGTATACTTATTATTGTGTATTTACTTGTGTGTATCCTCATGTTACCAAATCTGTGTGTGTAAAGTGTAGCGTATGGCACTACTGACTTGCGTAGTTCTCCATCCAAGTGCTGCTGTCTGAGACGTTTGAAGTTTGGCTCCAGAGCATCATACTGCTCCATGCTGGTGTCATAGAAACCCTTGAAGTAAAAAAAAAAAAAGCCACCAATTAATATCGTAGCTGTTCTCTGGAGGTATTATGGATTAATTTCATATGGACAGAAACTCACCGGTGCAGGTTTCTTTTCAAAGGGGATTTCAGCGTTGTAGTCCACCCCTCTCTTCTTCTTCCTCTTCTTCTGAACGTCGATTCCTGCCGCTCTCAACTCTCTGCGTTTCTGCAGAGCAGCCAACCGCCTGCAGCACAGTATCATTAAAAGAGTCAATTATGTTTGTTTTTTTTATTAAATGTCAAATGCTCTGATTAACTGAGATAATCATCAGCTTGTCTATGTGTATATGAGAATGCACGAAATAAGTCAAACCTGGCTTCCTCCAGCTGCTTCTCTCTGGCCTTCCTCTTGGCTTTCTTGCCCTGGGTGTTGGCCAGACGAGCCCTGGCCTCTGACAGCATCTCTAACTCGTCTACAGAAAAGGAGACACACAATTCATTGAGTTGGTTAGTATTGGTTGTACTTGACTTCCCTGTTGTGCCATGACATTTTAAGCATCATGTTGACTAGTCACCAACTACATGACAATAACAACGCTGATGCTTCTGAGAAGACACGTGAGGAGCTCAGTGGGTCATTGCAGCAAACTAGCAGCAGTTCATCAAGTGCATGGAAATACTTCACTAAAGATGAAGAACCATTTGTGTTTCTTTTTGTCCTTGATTTCAGTCAATGCATCATGCGAGAGATGGAAGTTGTGATAGAGTTGAGAGTTTGCTGAGCGAGAGTCGCAAACAACAAGTGCCAGACTGGTAGTATTTATGGTGTTTGCCACGGCCAACAGTAGCCTGTGTTCAAGCTTCAGTAAAATGATACGAAAAGCCTCTGTAGCTTACATTCAACCCCCATTGGTTACACAACATGCTGAAACAAAATTTTCCATGCCAGTGTGTTCTTGCACCTTCGTCCATGTCCACAGGGTCAGGTCTGGCAGGTTTAGTTTCAGGATTAGGGTCGATTTCTCCTGGTTTTAATTTCCTGGGGTCATCTCCCACTTCCTCCTCATTGTCCCTTTGTGCTGCTTTGTCTCTAAACACACATAAATATAGAACAGTTTTATTACACTTACTGTAAATAATCATACATTGTGAAGTGGAGTCTTTGCTAAAACTTTCAACAAAATGAGCCTTACAGCAGGTATTCATAGTGCTCAAGACACTGGGCGGCCGTGCGTCCTATAATAGGAGCAATGGTCCTCCACTGGGTAGGCATCAGCTTGGCCAAGTGGAGCAGCTTCTCCTCCTCTTCTCTGGACCATTCTGTCTTCTTGATACTGGGATCCAGCCACTCGTACCTGCAGACAGAAACACAGCAAGTGTATACGATTCTTATTCAAGAAGGTGATCTCATTGACTCTAGCTAGGGTTTAGAAAAAATATAAAGTGAAGTTGATGGTTTTGACATCACGCGTCTTTGCATTAGGACTAACCATCTGGCTTTGCACTGTTTGGCAGATTTACGGTGCAGCAGGGAGGCAATACGAGACCACTGGTTTTTCCCATATTTCATTACCGCAGCCTTGAGGATCTCATCCTGGACAAATAGAGATGCAGAGAGAAAGAAGGTCACAAATGAATGAATGCCACAGTGCCAATAGCACACATCATTCAAGTAAACGTTTATGAGCAATGCTCATCTTTCCATCATCAAGCCATGTGATCAAATTTCTGACAGACATTTCTACTCCAACTTAGTTGTTGTTAGCTTTTATTGCTAACAGTTTTTTGTTTGGTTTGCCAATGACGTTGCCAACAAATAGCTTAAATATTGAGAAGCACCTGTCTAAGTTGCGTGTACACAACTCTACACATATCACTGCTCAACAATTCAACATAACCAGCAGCAACATATATAGACTAAACTTGCTACGCGCGCTGAATCCCGTTAAATGAGAAGCTAGCTTCATGCTAACCTCAGCCTATAGTTTGCTGTTAAGCGCTTAGCATCGCGCTAGCCATGTAAACACCTACCTCGGTGTTGCGCCAGACGCCTCCTTTTATCATAATTCGCGGCATCTTGGCGGCCTGTCGGTATCTCCTCCTTCACTGAAATGCTATTAGCGATACTCTGCCAGTTATTGTCTCAAGTAGCGTCCACTCTCCACTCTAAAACAAGAATCCAACTTGCGTTGCGAGGGAGAAACGAACACGCACTACCACACCGGAAACGTGTGTCGCAGAATGCAACGGGTCTGTCGCAGTGCATTGTGGGTATTATGCTCCTAAGTGGTCTGTGGAAGTGTGTTTCCTCTTTGGGTTGTGTTTCTGTTTTGTTTAACTTAACGAAAATCATCTGTATGCGACTCCAGTTGTTTTTTGCGATTTTTCACCTCATCCCACGTTATTACATCCTAATTCACTTGTCACACTGGATCTGATTTAACTGAGGCCTAAACACCAAGGCTAACAGCTAACTGCTTTAGGGACACAATTCGAAGCGGCACCAGACTTCGCCATAACACTAGGTCCTAGTGTCCTAGTGACTACGACATAGAAATTTCAGTTACATATTATTAGGATTTTCCAGGTAAATATAGGGTTACAAATGCACTGACTAGAGCGCTGTTGAAAAATGCATCTAAACAGATGTCATTTGGTGCTGGCAGAATAGAAGAAATATATTGCTAAAAGAAAAAAACGTAAGTTATTTAACTTTCTTCAACACGTAATTGAAATTCTTGTACTTTATACATTTCAACTCAACACAGTGTTATTGTAGGGCATAATATTTTACGTGAAATTTTTCAAATGTTTTAATTTTCGTGGAGAAAATCAAGATTAATGAATTTACCATATAGCCTATGGTCCCATGCCCTTAAGTGGTAAACAAATACACATTTAGACCATTAGAACATAAGTGATGATTAAGGCTCTTGTCCTGGTACCTAATAAAGCAGATACACTCAATGCCCACTTACATAGATATATACACATAGATGCCACTTGTCAGACCTTTGGCCATACAGTATATGTACAGCAGAGGATGTACGTCCTGTGGCAGCTGAAAAAAATTCAACCTGCCCAAGACAATGATGGAGCAGTTTTACACTGCCATCAATGAGTGCACCCGCACCAACTCCATCACCACCTGGTATGCTGCAGCTTCGACAAGAGCAGACTGTAGCTCTGCAGAGAAGGGGTTCAGCTGCGGAGGAAACTATTAGTCTACTGAATCTGCAGGTGCAGGTGCATTTCAACTCTATAATTAGTAAATGCTCATTTTAATTGTATGGTGGTACACATTACCGTGTGTGCACTCCAGTAAATGAACAATGCAAAGGTTACCAAGGAAAACATGACAAGATATTTTTGTACTATGTCCTATTTTTTTGTCTTCTGTTATCTCACTTTAAAAGCTTGCTGTAATGTTTTTGTTGAGTTGTAAATAATTTTGTCCTTGCGTGTATATTAAAAGGGATCTTTAAAGGGAGCTGGAGTAAGAGCCAAATTTATCAAACGGATCTAGATGCAAAGTCAAGTATAGTGTGTTTTCTTGTGAATTTAATAAATGTATTATTGTCTGTCGCATGCTTTAATCATTCTTTTGTTGGAACTTTAAAAGAATCAATTCACAAAATGTAACTAGTATACTCAATCTAATAGGATTTGTGTATTCAGTTCAACGGTCATTATCTAAATGCTCTGACCAATAAGCTGCACAGCCTGACGTTCTTTACAGACCCTGACTAAGCCGTGATATTAATTCCATTGGGGGCCAAACCCATAGAGCCCAAAACTTGCTGTGCTTCTTCTCTGTTTCTTTTTTTTCTTTTCTTTTTTTTTTTTATTTTTTGACTACATAAAGCTTTGACGCAAGCAAGGTAACATCATCTAACAAGTGTTGAATATCACTCCTTCTCTTTACCAAGGAAAAGGAGTGATATTCAACACTTCTCATTACCTAACACTTGTTAGGTAATGAGCAAATTGTAGGAAAACTTTGAGACAAATATACTGGTATGTACCGATATGATACAAAGGGAATTAGAATTAAAGGTCTCCCTCTAATAACAGCTGGCCTACAATAATGTCCGATTGTTCTGGGCGACTGAGTAAATAAAGGCCCCAGTCGTCTCAGTAAGCTTGCGTCGCTTTGCAGGATCTACTGTTGTGTGATTTCTGATGGACGCGATCTTTGTTTTTCATTATCATTATTTTTTCCCCCACATACATTTGGTTGAACATTTCTCAACTACAGACTCTTGACCTGTCTCGCAATATTCACTTTCCTGTCTGAACGGCAACAAAAATAACATACATACCCATATAGGTAGAGCCTGTTGCATCTCCAGAGGTACCTGCCTCATTTCTGAAGATCTTTGCCACATCTTCAGAGGTACCTGCCGCATCTCCAGAGGTACGTGGTGTATCTCCAGAGGTACGTGGTGTATTTCCAGAGGTACCTGCCTCATCTCTGGAGGTACTTGGCGCATCTTCAGGTGTTCCTGTCGCATCTCCAGAGGTACCTGCTGCAGCTCCAGATTAGCCTGCTGCATCTCTGGCAGTTTCTGTCACAGCTCCAGAGTTACCTGTTGGATCTCCAGAGGTGCCTGATGCAGCTCCAGAGGTGCCCGTGGCAATTTCTGAAGTACCTTCTGCAGAAACCCCTGCACAACCTGCCATAAAGACTGAACTACAGTCTTCCACACGGCCATATCTGATGGACATGAGACCTTTTCCACAACGTTTTATGCAACCACATTATGTGAACATGAGACCTCACCCGTAGCCTTCCAAGTGTCCAGAGGGGATAGAATGGCCACCTGCACAACCATCCACACTACTACCATCTACTGTCCCCCGAAGGGAAGCTCCAGAAGTACCTGTGACAGGTGCCAAACCATCTCCAGCTTCTATCTTGGCCACACAGCAGCCTGCAGAGAATAAAGTAAATCCAATTCTTCACGTGATGCATGCCAACACAACCAAGAAACCACAGGCCACAGTCCAGCTTGCATGTGCCACTATTGGGAACCAGACGATAGTCTACTTCAGATCTCTGAGCTGGAGTTTCACACAAGTCTGGGCAAGACAAAGAAGATTTCTTCACTGGACCAAGCTGCTCTACTAAAAGAGGTAGAGCAGATGAAACAACTTTTCGTAACTCGAGCAACCATGGCTAAAGAAGACATGGCTGTCCTCCGCCAGGAGCTCTGCAAAAAGGACACAATGCAAAAAGGACACATGGAAATTCTTCCCTGTAAATTCAACAGCTCAAAGAAGCAGTCAAGATAGAGGAAGAAAAAAGAAAGGCAGCTGTGAACTGTTTGAAACAAAAGGTGGAGGACATCAGCAGAGCTAAAGCAGCACAGACAGTCCTGCAAAAACAGGGGGAAGATCATCAACGCCAGTGGGAGGAGGAAAGGCGCAGGTATGTGGCCAAGAACCTTGAGACAACATTCATTATGAAGGTTGCCGCAATCAAGGTGCAGGAGGACCTGGAAAATGAAAACAGTGGAATCAAAGTGGACCAAAGTTCTTCATCCTCGTGGTGGTCAGTCCCTGCACCGTTGCCATTGTTGGAAGAGTGTGTGAGGTAACACAATATAATAATAGATTGAATTTATAACACACTTTACATTTGAAGTATAAAACAACACCATCTGAGCAACGCTCAGTTCTGCTTATGTAGCTACAGTTCAGACACATAAGTTACACATGCTTGCAGTTAATGTTATATATATATATATATTTTTTTTTAACACACTTTGGGCCCCTTAGTGCAAGAGCATGGTTTAAATGCCACAGCCTGTAATGGCAGGTTATGGCCAGAGGTGGTGCAAAGGAGTCTGCAATGAGCAATAAAAGTTGTCTTGCAGCATACTGATCCCTGTGTCCTTGAATACAAAGTATAGAGGAACAATATATGGTGCCAGAAGAGTCTACTGGCACAGGCAACTAATCGGAGCTGCTTATCTGTGAGGAGAGTGAGAACAGGTGACCTGTGGAGAAAGAGGAATGAGCAAGTCGGCAAATACTAACAAGCTAGCTTACTGATGGCATAGATGGAGTTTTGTGTCATGCTGACGATGTGCTTGTTACAGGAAAGGACCAAGCAGAGCATGATGACAGGCTGCACAGAATGCTGCAGAAAGTGAGAGTGGCTGGGCTCACTCTGAATGAAAAATGGCAGTTTGCCCTGACAGAGATCTGTTTTCTGGGCCATGTCATAAATTCTCAGGGCATCAGAGCAGACCCAGATAAAATAAAAGCAATTGCTGACATGCTTGAACCTGAACGATGTGGCCAGTGTTCAGCGTTTCATGGACATTGTGAATTTTGTTGGCAAATTTTGACCACAGCTGCCTGACCTAACAAAGCCCATCGTTACCTGTTGAAAACAGAGAACAGCTGGACATGGGGTGCACCCCAACAGAAAGTGTTCCTATAAACAAAGAGGGAACTGGGGTCAGAGACGGCGTCAGCCCAGTACAGTCCAGATCATGAAACTATGGTTTCAGCTGATGCCTCGTCATATGTACTAGGAGGGGTGTTGACAAAAAAACAGCAGGATGGTGAGTGGAGACCTGTCGCCTTCATTTCCAGAAGTCTGACTAAAGTCGAATCAAGATATGCACAAATAGAAAAGGATTCTTTAGCTGTAACCTGGGCCTGTGATGATATTTAAGTGGCCTAGACTTTACCATAAGAACTGATCATAAACCACTCATAACACTCCTGAAGAACCACTGGATGACCTCCCACCGAGGATAATTAGATTCAGACTCAGGCTGCTCAGGTTCAATTTTAATATTATCCATGTACCAGGCAAAACCCGATAACAGCTGATGCCCTGTCCAGAGCACCGCTTCCAGCCACAGCCAATGATGCAGAGCAAGACCTGGAAAATAACAGGCCTTCAGAACAGTTAAGTCTAATGAAAGGAGGAGACTTCCACAGAGCCCTGTTGGCCTACAGGGCCACTCCACTGGCACATGGAAGCTCTCCAGCTCAACTACTGATGGGGAGGAGAATCAGGACACCAGTCCCAGTGTCACCAGAGCAGCTACGACCACAGTGGCCGGATCTTGAGAGATTCAGATAGAAAGACACAGCACTGAAACTGCAACAGCAATAAACATTCAACCAGAGGCACCGCGCTCAAACCCTGCCACCTCTTGAGCCTGGTCAGCAGGTGTGGATTGGACCCTGGGGCACTACTGGGACAGTTCTGGGTCCTACATCAACACCACGTTCATATGAGGCGGAGACCCAGGATGGAGGACGGCTGCAACGCAACCATTCCCACCTCAGGGAAGTACCAGTGCCCCTGACACCACGGGACATGTTGACTCATAATATGCCAATAACTAGGTCAGGGAGTCTGTCTAAGGCTCCAGATAGACTGAATCTATGAATATCGGACACACACACAGTTCATGCCATAGAGAATAAGTAAAATGTCTTAGTGAAGAGTCACTTTCTTGTTTAGTGAACTGAGAGTAAAAGCTACAAAAATGGCTAGAGTGAAGTTAAATGCCATGACCGTTGAGTGCATTGCTTATTGTTTTCTTTGAAACAATTGTATATGCTAATTCCACATCTTTCTGAAGCTCTCCACAAGTGGTCCTTGGCTCTTGGACAACTCTTCTGTTAATTAATTTCACTCCTCTTTCAGAATTTTTGCGAGGAGCACCTGGTTGTGGCCGGTTTATGGTCAAATGATGTTCTTTCCACTTCCACATTATGGACCCAACAGGACTCACTGGAACATTCAGAAGTTTAGAAATCCTTCTGTAACCAATGCCATCAGAATGTTTTGCAACAATAAGGTTGTGAAGGTCTTGAGAGAGTTCTTTACTTTTACCCATCATGAGATGTTCCTTGTGTGACACCTTGGTAATGACACACCTTTTTATAGGCCATCAGGTTGGACTGAACCAGCTGATATTCATTTGCACTGACAAGGGGCAGGATGGCTTTCTGATCACTGATAGATTTCAGCTGGTGTCTTGGCTTTCCATACCTATTTCTACCTCCCTTTCTGAGTGTGTTCAATCATTTTTCCCTCTGTTATTTTACATTATTACACATAACTTAATTTCTGAGCTTATTTGCTTTGGTTTCTTTTAATGTATGGATTAGTTGGGTTTTTACCAACACTTTTTTTTTAACCTGTATATAAAACTGATTTAATTGATAATTTAGGGAAAATATAGCCTACTTAGTACAATTACATACATTTGCTGATTTATAAACATCACTTTCATCATCTTACTGATGTCTTACTAACAAAAACATCTTTTTGTTTTCATATCCTTACATAAACTAGTAAACTAGTTTAATTTATGTTAGCTTAAGAGATGCATCAAAATCAGCACGTTCATGACAGTTAAATAATATAAAACATCTTCTCACTTGTGAAATGGTATTTCCTGTTGCTTGGTTTTGGTGATTCACAAAAGTCTGTCATTTTAGTCAGTCAGATGCACTGACAGTGATCTGACCATTGGTCAGAAACCCCAACCCAAGATGGCAGCCATGTTGACGTGTCTCACAAGCCTGAATGTGGCATCTATGTGTATATATCTATGATTCATGCAGAGGTGGACCCAGTAGACTGCATTAGACCTGAGAATGTTTCCTTGATCTGATTGTCTGAATGAAAACCACATGCATATAAACCTCACAGGAACACAATTTAAAATGTGTGCTGAAGTGACCATATATGGTTCCTTGCCCCATAAACATAATTTTACAGTTCAGTGATGCTGTTAGCATTGTTGGTAAACTGCCAGATGACCCCTAATACCCTCTTCTTTTCTTTCACCTGCATTCATCACAATATTCGAAATATTTCATTTAAGGTGGATATACTCCTCTGTTTAATGTTTTTCTTTATATTAATGTAAAATTAGGTGATTTCTTAAGTTTATGAAGAGGACTCTGAGCCTATTGAAACCCTGTTTCAATTGTAATAGTAATCTCCCTTGCCTATACTACACTACTAATCTAATTTGGATCTCAGACATCACCTTTTGGCTTCATCATCACCTTTATTGCTTTTCAAATTCTTTCTTTACAAAAATATTCTGGCTTAACCAAATTAATTGATATAATTATTGTCTTTGAGACCGTTTAAAGGTTTAATAAGTGCTGTTTGCAAGACTGACCTAATTGTTGGGCTCCCAGGGGATAAGTAACCACTGAAGTGTTGGTGTCTCATGAGGTTGAATAACCAGCAGGTATCTGGAGTGACAATGTTTTTATTTCAACTCTGTATCTGGGATACATATTTACTGATTTCACACAAATGATACCAGGCTACATGTATGTTCTTGACACGTTAGCACGACACGGAGAACACTTACATCAAACATGACGGTAGACATGCACAAACAAGGAAGTGACGGGAGGAAGCGCTGCGGTGCTATCTGCGCCCACCAAACGTTGGCCTGAATACAAAGAGCCAACCAATCACAATGGGTGATGGCGCTGAATTGACGGGGTGAGGAGGAGAGGACGAGGGAAGAGAATGGAGGAGGAGGAAGAATAGATGAGGAAAGAAAGTAAAGGGGAACAACAAGAGAAGGGCTAATACCTAAAATATTAAGACAAACCGTAACACTGAGCACCGAAATAAACAATAGATATTTTCAGTATTGACAAGGAATATCAATAAATAACTCTTTTTTTAGCATTTTCTGTGACATATAGTTAAATCTCATATATAATTGACTTTACTGCAGTGGACACACTCTCTCTCACACACACTCATCCTTCACACACACATTTATTTTCTCTTTAATTACAGTTTTGTCCAGTGTTACGAGAGCAATACTGCAGGACTGGGGACACGCGGTCATCAAACGATGATTTAAAGGAGATGATAAGCTCACTGGGGGGTCACATGCAGACTGATATGTACAACTGTGAACTCCCACCCTCCCTCTATAACCTCCCCTTTTATCTCTCAGCTTCTATTCCTACACCCTTTTCCTCACCTTAACACAGGTTCCCCACCTGTTGGTCTCTTTAACCTTTCTATACCACCCTCTTTTCCCGTCTCCCCCCCTCTCGCCCCTGTCCTAAAGGTGTCTATTTTAGGTCTCCGGCATCTCCTTGGATGGTCTTTTTGATGCGCAGCAGCATGGTGGTCAGCCACTGATCCAGACGAGACACTGAGTCGAACTCCTTCACGGCCTCTGTGAACGCCTCGCTGTTCTGCTCCTCGTGGGCGTCTAGGAGTTTCTGTTGCAATAAAACTCAAAAAATTACAACAGAGGAATCAAACCCGCTCTCAGAAGACGAGAACGACCTGGGTAAGCTCTTGTTTTGCTTTAATCTGAACCTATTGTTGCATTTATCTCAAGATTTGCATTTTTAAAATGAGTTTTTGAAGAAATTGTTTGTGACGCAAAGTCTACTGTTGATATCACAGTGAACTTAAAATGAATTATGTTGAGAAAGCAGATACCTTTATGAAATGACAAAACTTTTTATGAATTATTTTTTTTTGAATTTTTGTCGTACAAGTGTAGAAATAATTGAAAAATGCGACGTTACCTTCAACAGTTTGAGCTCTCTTGAGTCAGAGAAGGCTGGGAACATCTCCTCATACTTCTCTATGGCGAGCTGAAACACAGTAATAGCAGTCCAGTAAGCATGTAAGCTGCCGTGTGCTGTGCTGATTTTAGCAGCAGGGTCTCTGTGCATTAATGCACATGTATCTGGTTCTGTGTGGGCTCAGCAGTATTTGTATGCGTTGTTGGTGACTGGTTTTGGTACCTTCGCATTCAGTTCGTCCACTATGAAGTGACACAGTGAAGCCTTGAAGAAATACTCTTTAGCGTTGTACTTTAACAGAGGATTGTCCATGGTGCTCATTGCAACCTGAAACACACACACACACACACATACTGAAATTACTGACTTATTGAGTCTCTCTGGGACTCTATGTATTTTGAGTATTTCAATTTCATAGTATATACTTTTACACACATTACATTTTAGTAGGAAACTGTAAAATTTTACTTTTCATTTTAATGATACTTATATGAAAGTTCATGAAGAAAGATCTGGTCACACATACTGGTCATAAATATATGTACAGCACCAGCACCACTAGAGTTGTCATTATCAGAAATTGTTGCTGAACGAATGAAATTGGTAAATAACTGAACCTGAAGTTGATAATGAAATCAGCAAATGTTTAAAAAGCTTTTAAATGTAAACATTTGTTGATTTCATCGTCAACTTCACAAACTTCAATCTCAGAAAGGATTTTGATGGGCACAAATGGAATAGCCTGGAAACCAGACCAATTCCTTGCCCACATTTTTGTTGGGGGTGGTTGGTCTGGAGTCATTCTGCTGGGAACTGATTGTGCTCTGGCAAAGATCTGGGCTCAATCAAAACATCCACAGGCCTTTACATGGTAATGGGGAGAAGAGAATTTGTGAAAAAACTGCTCCAATTGCCTCTCTGATTGCGTAGACGTTTGTTTTTTTCTCTGTATTGCTGAAACAAACCCCATAATGAAATCTAAATTGACTGTTACCGGACTTTATTCTGATAAGAGTCTCTGAGTCTCTGAACAATAACTGATCACTTAACTAAATCACTTACAAAAGTAATATTTCCACATGGACCGTGCACTGACTGAATGAAGCAGCTCTTACCTGTTCGTAGATTTCAATGGCTTTCTGGTACTGCTCCAGCTGAGCACTGTAGTGTCCGACCTTCAGAAGACATTTGTTGGCTGAGCTGAAAAACAAACAAAGCCATGAGCTATGATGCATATTACTGCTGTTCCCAGCATTATGCTCCTGCCCTAAAAGACCCTGACCCTTTCATACTTTATCAAGCTGTTTCAGAGCGCCACTGTCACTTTCAAACTGCATACTTGTACGGGACTTAATTAACTTGTCATTTTCAATCACTCGGTCAATTATTTTATCAATTTGAGTCTTCAAAACATAATTTCCCATAATTCAAGGGAAAATGTTCAATCCACAACCAAAAATATCGAGTAACTATAATTTAAAGGGCCAGTGTGTGTGTGGGATCATTAATGTATAATCGCCGGCAAATAATAACCCTGGTTCTTGCTTGATTGGAAAAAATCCTTTGCATCTACAAAGCATTGAGTGTTTTTCCACAGAGGTGGCCATGTTGCAACACTAGCAAAACACTTAACTAGCAGAGATCGCTAGCCAGCTTAAAATGCTCGAAAGCAAAAAAAAAATAAAAAACACGACCATAAGACAATAGTTATAAATAGCTTTGTTGTTCATAAGCTTTTGAAATTTACACTTGAGATTTGCATTCTAAGTTATAAAAATGGTTAGTTAAATATGTTTATGGTTTCAAATACAGTGGAGGTTCCTGTCCATCTTTATATTCGGTCGATGGGAAATTCTTATATTTGAGTGGATGAAACTATGGCTGGATTAATAAAACAATCTCCCGTATGTATTCGTGTCTGTTTCAGTTATTTTCTCGTATGCATGTGATTAGTACCCACACAAATTCAAGCAGCACATTTACCTGTTTGACTCTTCTCCCTTGTAGTAATCTGCTGCCTGCTCGTAGTGAGCAATGGCCTGAAAACAAAGATATGTAAGTGAGCACAAATAAGAGTGCAGTGTCTATTCAAAAGAAAAATAACATATTAAATGAATATCAGTGAATAGAAGATAATCATTTATGCTCCTCGCTTTACCTTCTCAATGTCCACCAGCTCAGACTCATAAATCTCTGCTATAGTGATGTGATGTTTGGCTGCAATGGTAAAGCGACCCTGTGATCAAGACATACAAGGTGTTATTCAGTGATCGGACACAGAGCAGAGATGAGCGGTTACCAGCAAAGAGGGGGCTTACCATGTCAGTGTAGATGTCAATGGCCTGATTTAGACAGTTGATGGCCTCTGGAAGCAGACAAAGAAGAAAATAAGGCGGGATTTAATAAATACAAGGCCCTCTGAGACAGCACAGTCAAATTAATGCTCTCCGGTTTCCTCCCTCCGCGGTTGCAAACCTGCTACCCCACTGTATTTTATTATTAAACTCATCTCAATGAAGCCGGACGTCTGCTGCAGTAATGATTTTCCTCAAGCAACCCAGGGAACCAATTAAATATTTCCGCTGATACCACTTCTGGGTCCTGAACCTGTCTATGGTTGAACAGTGGTGCAGAGGCTTACCCTTTCACCAGGACATCATTATTGAGAAAAGGGAGGAATTTTAATTTCATTTACTACATCATTATGTGACCTCTACGTCAAGGTCGACCATAGTCTCCTGAAGGTTTTGCAGCACGGATCTGTGTCGCCCCCACTGTTCCTGCCCATAAATAATCATGTAAATTATGAAGCAGGAACCACCACCCCTTTTGAATTGATGTTTATGCGGCCAGAGCTTTTTAACATCATCAATAAGCAGCAAGAATGTGTTTTGTATGGAGGACACCTGAACTCTTTTTGAATTTTATTTTTTATTTTATTATTTTTAATTTTATATAAGTGGAGTCAAAACATTTAAAACCACCGGGGAGTGAATTGTCCATTACAATCACAGACAATTTATGTCTACCCAAAAGCTAGACTAATGATAAAGTATTGTCTGGAACGAAGTGAAGATTTTTAGTCCTTAGTCTCGTTTAGTGACAAAAAGACTGTGTGTCTGGTAGCACTCAATTTAGATTTCCTTATAGGGCATGTTTGAAGCAATACAGAGAGAAAATAAATACCTTTGCATAATCTCCCAACCAATCAGAGTCATTTTGTTGTTAAAAAATTCCTCCACTGCTCTCAGGTGACACGTATGCTTGAGCATAATCAGTTCAGTCATCAGAAACTGTCTAGACCAACTTTCCGTCTCAACGAAAAATAGCGTCTACAACTCTACAAAATGACCACGATTAAATTAGCCCCATTTCTCACTCTGTGAAATGCGTGATTGTTCTTTAAGTCTTGACTAGTCAGGCTTCTGCTCAGATTTCTGATTTACCCCATCAGATGTGAACCCTATCTAAATAGGAGGCACGACTTATTTTAATTTTATTCATAGTGGGTGGTATTTGTCGTAACAGTTGAAACGATCTAATCTTGTTATTTTTCTGTCTTGAGTTTTACTTTGTAACTTTTGTATTGTTAATCTGTAACTTTGTTTTGAAAAAATAAAGTTATTATTAAACACTGATGTTATATCATCAGGGAATGGGTTGATGATGGAAAGATGGAAAAAAATAATATTCCCGGGCCACGAGCTGGTCTGACTTCCAGGCTCCAAGGAATAGATATCATAATGAAAAGATACCATAGTGAATGACAACTAAAGTCATTTGTGCATGAAGAATTTCCTATTTGCTCATTTATGCTGCAATGTGTGCATGAATGGTAGAAAAACTGAGGACAAACAAAAAATGTTGGTGAAATGGTGAATGGAGAGATGCAATAAAAATGAAAGTGTCTGAGCAAAGAGCAATGGAGGATGCATCTGTGGTCACTTTGCTATTTCTTTTGCTGAAAATACTGAAACCTCAATGAGAAGAAGAAACAAATAACATGATTTTATCTCCCAGCTGAGATGAATTCAGGATTTTATCTCCTTTGTCAACAGCAGCCTCTAATTCAGATCGACGTCAGTCCGTCTTGGTCCGATAAATCCAGACACTGAAACTGTGATGTTAATCAGAGTAACTATCTATGTATCAACCTGTTCATTTACATTGAGCAAAACATTAGCACTTATACGCAAAATGTTTTTATGGCAGGTTTGTAGCTCATAAGAAAGAGGAACACTAAAAGGAGACGTGGCTTAAATGTAAGCGTGTGAGCAGGAGACACTGTCAGAGTGGAGCTGTGGCCATGCTGCGTACTGTGTGTGGCGCTCACCCTGTGGGTCGGCCTTCTTGTAGGCGTTGCCGGCGTCGACGAAGCTGGTGGCAGAGTCCAGTTTGTTCTGGAGCTGCATGTGGAGACGAGCGGCCTGACAGAACGCATTCCCAGCAGCTACACACACACACACACAGTTTCAGTCTGACACTCTTAGTCAAATGCAGCAACAAAAACAGGTGAAAACTGGAACAAAATATTCAGTGATCATTTCTTCTTTTTAAATTCTTACTGTCTGTGCTCGTGACTCAGACAGTTGTCGAGCAGCAGCACCATCAAAACACATCTAAACAGCTAAAATTATGCGCAGAATGAGCTATTATTGGCACATCTGGCCTATCTGGAACGCACGCTGGTTTCTGTGGACTCACATCACTCATTATGTTTGAAGCACACGCGTGTCCGCGTGTAGGCGTCTTGTGTGGGCGTTTGTTTATCTGTGTTGTGTAGTAATCGACGTGAATGTGACGCCTCTACACGTGTGGCAGTTGTGTGTGTCACCCACCACTCCAGTTCTTGGCCATCTTGAACATGTTGGCTGCTCTGGCGTACATTTCGCAGGCGTCCTCCACCTTATGGTTCCCGCTGTAACACAAACATTAAAAACAGAAGCGAACTAATCAGCTCTTTTGGTCTGACTTCATTGTAGAATAAATAAATAAATGAATAAATAAATAACGCCCCCTTTTTCTGTTAAGTCATGTTGCAACCAGTCATGATGATGCAGCCCCAACAAATACTCCAAACTAGCCCGCAGGGTTTTCATTAGAAGGACGTGGCAGCAAAGGGCAGCTGAGGAGGAAAGCATCCTCTCTGAAATATTTCTCTTATTTTTCTCTTGCATGAGTAATAAATCTGATGTGTAACTGCAGAACCAACACACACACACTGCCCATTTGACCATCTGGTTCATATCTGATGTTCCCTCTGCTTCTATCCCGAATCATTTTTTGCATCATTTCAATTTTCCAAAACATGATTTTCTGTGTTAACCAGCAGCCGAATCCCTGCCCTTAAAAAGTGCCACCTGGCAATAGCATTATTATAGATAAGGTGGATAAAAGACTGAAAAGCAACAACACAGATATTAAAACCCATCAAACATGAAGGAGTGATGCTGCACGCTGCCTGGGGCTAACAAGCCACAACAAAGGGACAACATGTCAAAACAACGGTGAGCTTCCTTGTTGTGTGATGAGGTGTTGTGGTTTGTAAGCCTCAGACAGGAGATATTCATTTCATTATTTGACCTTTGGTGGCTTTGTTGCCTCCCTGACAAATAAAAGCCATGTGGTTCTAAATCTTCAGGCACATCAGGCATTTCGAAACAATATGATGTTACTACTGGGCATCGTGGCGCAGTTATATGTCTCCTCTATTTTTATGAGAATATGAGTCTGGTAATACACCATCATTATGGGGTTTCAATCAGTACAGAGGGAAACAACCTCTGCCCATAACTGGATAGTCCTCCAAGCAATCAGAGGCAATTTATTGTAAACTAATTTAACTCCATCGGCTCAGATGACGGTGGAGTCGACTCTTCGATCTAAATGGGCTTCACTGGATCTTTACTGGAGCACGATCAGTCACCAAGAGAGTGACTCCAGACCATCCTTCTACCACAGTGGCCAAGGTGGAGCTGCAGGTCTACAACCGGCTACAAAGTGACCACGACTGAATCAGCTCATTAAATAAACATGC
This sequence comes from Mugil cephalus, assembly GCF_022458985.1. NCBI lineage: Eukaryota > Metazoa > Chordata > Actinopteri > Mugiliformes > Mugilidae > Mugil > Mugil cephalus. Next base: position 22,986,317 of record NC_061782.1, on the reverse strand, counting down.
TGAAAACAGATATGATAACTTTTAGTTTGATTACGAAGAGCTCCTTTCCATAGTGCTTGTTTTTAAAGCCCTGACTAATCAGCGTCCTGGTCACAGTTCTGATTTACTACGACCCTGATCACCACCGAGACCCTGATAATGGTCCCACAATCTCTGCTGTCCAGGGCCCTCAGACGTGACACACCCAGTCTGGATATGAGGCGAGAAAACTCAGTGCCCTCTTTTAAATATCCTGTAAGACTTATTCAGTCATATGGCTTCTTTTTTTCTTAACTGATGATATTAGTTGGATCTGCCCGAATTATCTTATCATTCTTATGTTGTACATTATTAAACATGTGTTATTTATTGATCCCACTCATTATATCATCAGGGAGAGGGTTCACATAACATACAAACATGTAGCATGTTCCTGATGAAGACAAAGATTTAAAAGATACCGTATATATGGATTTATATGGATTTGATGGCAGATTAACGGAGCATTAAGGAGCATTGGTTTAATTGTATCTTTGCTTTCTAACTTCATCGTACGGGCTTTGATATTAATATCTTCTCATATCTTATTTCACTTTCTCCAAAACTCCTTTTTCCAAAATTTTCTAAAATAAAATTACTTAAATAATTTTACAATCATTTCTGTATTAATTGCTTTTTTTTTTTTTTTTTGAAAAACAACATAAAACTCTCTAATGATTGCTACTGCTTAAACTTGACAATTGCAGGATCTATACGAGAGATAGATCCAGGCTAAAAGACCACTTCACGGCGAGCACTCATCAGTCAATAGCAATCCAATTAATATTCTGTGTTTCCATTTCACTTGTAAACATCCGCCCCTCCCACTCATGAAAACCGCTAGCCCACTCCCATCGTCCATCAACCCCCCCGCAGCACCACATCGCCACACATCCGTCCTGCCCGCCTCCCTGCATCCTCGACTCGGCCTCACGCACCATCCGAGACCGCTCATCTCCCGCAGCAGCAGCAGCAGCAGCAGCAGATGATGATTGCATTTGCGTTTTCTTTGCTTGTCAGGCCACGACACGAAGGCCACGCACTCTGTGCTCATGTTTTTGGCACACACACATAAAATAAATAAAAAATAAAACAGCGCTCCGTGGATCCTTGGATAAATGTTTCCAAAGGACACAGCGTCATAATGAAAGTTACCAGCTCATACAGGGATGAATATAATAAAGCATACGAGTATTAAGGTGATAAATTATAAAACGGATCAATGGAGGATCTGGTCCTTAAAGCGCGTTATCAGGTATTCGAGAGGCTACTGGTATGATACAGTCAATACAGGACACATTGTAGAGATTTCTCCGTGATGAAAATCACTTGTCAGGCTGTGATGGGCCCTGCGTGCAAGGATCCCTCCCCCATACCAAAAAAAAAAAAAAAAAATGAGCTGGTAAACACTGAGAGAAAGGTGAATAAGAGCATCTTTTACCCGAACATCCCCCCGAGGAAGGATCCGGACGCCTTGACCTTTTTGTCGGCGTCAGCCATCAGCTGCATGGCCTCCTTCTCTTTGCCGGAGTTGTCCATGGCGAGCTGGGTGTGAGGAAAACGGGCCGATGTACCGCAGTGGACGGAGGAAGAGAGGAGAGGAGAGGAGAGCAGAGCAGAGGAGGAGAGAGGAGGGAGACGTCTCTGCTGGTGCTGATGCTGAGAGGCTGCAGCTCTTCTTCGACGGCGAGAGAGAAGGGACACATGCGACTCAACAGCACCATCTGCTGGAGGAAAAAAGAAAGGTAACTGGTAGGGACAAGTGAACTTTTATTTTTAAAATTTAATTTTAAATAAAAACTAGCCCGCAGGGGTAAAATAGAAAAAATGGCATATAAAGCAACATATTTATCACTTACCTTTAAAAGTTAGTCGACATTCAGGTCGTTTACTATGCATACCATTTCAGTGATGTTCGCTTTCCATGAATAATCCACTCTGATCAAGCTGCAATCGAAAGCAGCAATTCTGTTTTCATTACCGCATTTGACCATTAGGTGGCAGCAGAGTTGTTGCAGAAACATGCTATTTTGATGAATTCAAATCCAATACTAGTTTTATTTTAGATCTGTTTATGTCTCTTGCTAGAGCTAAAAGAAGGTAAATGACTCCATAGTAGGACATCTCATAGAATGTTTTTCTTTTCTTTGTTTTTTGTTTTCCAAGAACCGCATGGTACATCTTTGACATATCTTCAGTGAACCAACCCTGGGGTCATAAGCCCTGCAGCTTCAGTGATTTTTGTGTTCATTTTTTTTACATGGTTGATCAGTAAAGACTTTTTTCACGCAATTAAAAAAAGCTTGAAAAAGTAAAAATATTTGTGTTTGTTTGCAAGTTTTGTTCGTAAAAGCAAATTTTCAAGCTGTACATGTAGGAATGATAAAACTATCACTAGAATCACATTGTGGAAAAACAAACAGATAACTCTGGTGCGAATGCAGGGTGAACTTGTTTTGACACAGACGTTAGTGTCTGTGCTGTAAATGGCTGAAAATTCCGTCCACTTTCCTCATTCGGAGAGGGGTTTTGACTCCATTCACACCTTAATCTGAATTTAATTGGAACAAATTCCTACAGTTGTAGGTGAGTGTTTTGTAAGTTTCAAGTGGGCACCACCCACAGATATTCCTAATTAAAACCCTAACTCCCCTCCGGCCATTTAGAGCTGAGCACTTAGGTGGAACATCTTCAAGAAGACTTTGACTTTGTTTTAACTCTGACATGAACTGTGTGTGTAATTGTTATATAATAGAGTGTGAAAGCTTGAAAACCCTCCTCCTCCGCTTCCTCCTCCATAACAACACCCGTCTTAACGCAGTAACTCAGATACAGAACAGTAACAAATATAAACTAATAACACTTTGTGTTTAGATCAAATGTTTTAATAGTCCTTGTCTTAAAATAGCATTCATTAAAACCAAGAATTCAACTGGTGGAGAAATCCAAGACAATAAAGCATGCTCAGTATAACCACTAAAGCCAGGGTGCGTTCAACAAGGCATTTCGCTAGAGAACTTCAGCCACTTTGCAGAAGTGATTTATCAGATAATTTAGTGAATAATGAGGTACTCAGGTCTTAGCATGAAGCAATGAGCCAATTTATTGCCGTTAAAAACTACAGGCTACCTTTAAGAATTTGGGTCCAGACTAAATCAACAGCGGCTTGAATTTGAAGAAAATGGTTCCCAGCAGAAAAAAAGAGGGTTGTTGAACGCAGCTTTGGCGTTAGAGGAATAAGTCCAGAGGAAAAACACATCGTGGAAAATGTTCCAACAAATTCTGGAAGATCACTGTACAAAGAGTGACGGGCTCCATTCATTTTACATTTTTACAACAGAGTAAAACATTTGAAGAAGTTCTTGCTGCTTAAGTAACAACCAATAAATCAGGGTGATGACTGTGTACTTTCACATCAAAACAAATAGATCATGCAGTGGCAGCACACGTTGAGGCCTTTCTGACGGCCGGATCATTTGTGACTGTTGCTGCCATTAGTCAGAAACACAGAAATTAGATATGAGTCAATCCCAAAATCTTTCTTACTCCGTCCCTTTAACGTCTCTGTGATTTTCAACCACTCACCAGAAACCTTCTCTCAAAAATCTCATGAATGAGTCTGTAAATAAAGAAGCATCTAATAGATCAGAGTACCTAAACAGGACCTAAATGATCAAAGCGTCTTCCAGCATGAAATACAGGAAACAGAAGTTCTTAACATCCTTCTTTTTTTGCTTCTTTATTTACTCCAAACCAAGTGTGTCAAGAGCCTCTTTAGTGTTCTGGATATGGGTTTTACTCCTGCTCAGGTCTTAATGTGGACAACACTCTCTCTCTCGCACACACACAATGAGCCTGATAATATGCTCTAGAGTTATTACATGACATTAGATGCGGGAGCAACATAAAATCATGACACTAAAATAAATAAATAAATAAATATAATAAATCTCAGCTTATAGCTGATTTTGAAATGCATCATGAGCACATTTCCCCACTGTCCACACTGCTTGACTGTTTGAAATTTCAGATTTAGCCATAAGGTTGAAAATGAAGTTTATCTCTTTCGTCAAGTGTGTGAAGTTTTTGTTGTTGATCCTTAAGAAAAACTTAGGAGTCCACAATCATGTGTAAAAATTATAAGCAACCTCTAAATTACAGACATGTGAAGATATAAGTTGATGCTACTGTTGTTTGGTAATTAATAGAATCACACATTACACCTTGACCCAGTAATGAGTGGAAACAAGTGCACAATTAAAGAGTTTTACCACTTATATTTTCTGATTTAAAGTGCAAACCGTAGTTCTCTGACATTTCCCTAAGAGGTTAGTGAGTATTAAAAGACTTTTTTAGGCTTTTTAAAGTTAGTTTATATGAGTAAGGTTTCCCAAATGGACAGATGTGTGTGCATTAAAAGTACATGGTAGCCAGTACGGCCTGTAAGCAGCATTAGTTGGAACTTTACTTGATTTTAAGACTGGGGGGAGACTTTGCCTCGTTAACCACCAGTGAGGTGCCCCTGAGCAAAGTCATTAACCCCCAGCTGCTCCAGTGGAGCTGCTCTGAGGCCATTTCACCCAGCGGGAAATATGTGTCAAAGGAATAGTTGTTTAGAATTTGTTGAGAAAAATGTGCGTTGACTGTGTAGTGTCTATGTGTGTGTATGAGATACAGTCAGATAGATAGATAGATAGATAGATAGATAGATAGATAGATAGATAGATAGATAGATAGATAGATAGATAGATAGATAGATAGATAGATAGATAGATAGATAGATAGATAGGGGTTGTCATGCAGAACGAACTCTTAGGTTTCTGTAACCAATGACAGAAAATGAGACTAAATGGGCTGTGATTAAACGCTGAAGTACAGCAAAGTGCATGCTATAGTGGAATAAAAAAATAAAATAAACAGTTAAAGCATTCTTCCATTAAAAAGGAAAATAACAGTCTTTTACTCCCTTCAAACCTCCCCGCTTCCTTCTCATTTCCTCCTTTCCACAGCTGACATTATACTTCTTGATGCACCTCTCTCCTCAGTCCTCCCCTGACAGAGCTTCATGTGGGGTCGACGGTCGGGACTTGCTGTGACCTCTGACCTCCAGCTTCCTGTCCTGCAGGAAGTCGCGAATCTCTCCGGGCAACCGATCGAACTTCTCCTGAAACTCTGCCTCCACAGCTCCCTGCAGCTGGAGAGTCACATTGACTGATGGTTAGAGATGTGACGTTGGTGAACGAACCGAACCTACAGACAGGCTCTTTAAAGCTAACAATGGGAACAGAGTTGCAGGTGTGAGCCGTTCCTTCTTATTCTTTTCATCCTTTCATTTTCTTTATATTTTGGTGCGTTTCACACAGTTGCACATATGCGCTCCTGTTTTGCTTTGAGATGATGTTGTTGGCAGAGATGTTGTACAGGTGAGCAGCAGTGGATTTGCGGTCAGTGCAAAGAACACGATAAATAAGTTCTGTCTATTTTTGAGAAACTCACATATCCTGCAAAGAGAATATGTATTAGTAGGATGTTTAAGATTGAATAGCTCCGATCCGAATTTATCACAATGTTTATTTTGAGGATAAAATAAGTTTTCCCCAGGCTGGCATCTAAATAATTACATATCAAAATGAGCTGTCATTTGAGTAGCTCTGTAAAAAGAATGGATACACACAATCCGGTTCAAAGAGCCATAAACTTGTTTTGTTTAGATGAATAGATGGACGGAACATTTAGAAAAGCGACCAGCTGTTGTCAGATGTTCCAGCCAAAGGCTGAAGAGCTCCAGCACGGCCACCAGAGGGCGCACTGACAGCAGGACTGACTCTAAGCTGTGTGGGTGTGCAGCCACAGACTTGGCACCAGCCTGGAGTCCAGTGTGTAAGAATTTTCACCACTGCAAGACAAAAACTGAACGCGCTTGATAACGAACAGAAACATTCATTTCCATTTTCACCTTTGGTTTCTGGTCTTGTATCTCCTGCAGGAGATCATTGTGCTGCTCCACCAGCTGCTCCTGGCGCTTCGCCTGAGTCTCCTCGAGCTGGAGATAAACAGGCGGGCAGTCAAAGAGTTTTATGAAGCGTTTTATGATTATGGAAAGACGGGACTACGGCTAGAGGAAGAAATAGAGTTGCAGCCATAAAATTTTCATAATCATCTCTTCAGAATTCAGCCATGAAAAATTCCCTCCACTCCATCTGCCGCTCACCCGCTTTATGTTCTGGACGACTTCATTGACATAGGACTTGTTGATCTCTATCTTCTCCCTGGGAACACACAGACAGATGGGATGAGCTCGATTGGGTTTTGGATAAATATTTTTCTCCTCAGGCTTGTGCACGGGGCATGCAGATGAAAAAGCTACAGCAGGTGTCTAAGGTGAGGTGAGGCGAGGTGACAGATAGATACAGGAGTGTGAGTGTGTGTCCATAGCTCTTACTCCTCAGCCAGATGTTTCTCTTTGGTCTTCGCTTGGTTGATTTTTTCCGTTCTCCTTCGATCCATCTGTCTTTTCAGCTCTTTTTTCTCCCTATAGCAGCAGGATCAGCAGCATTGGAATGAACCCGAATTAAAATTTTAAGTAACATCTGTGCACAATAATTAATATTAGTGGCATTTAGAGCTTTTGAACTGGGGGAATTTTAACTTGATAAATGTTATAGATTGAAGACCTGCAAGACTTTGGTCACAGATTTATATCGTACTTATCACAGATGTCTTTAAGTTTCTTCATCTGGGCGTTGTGACTCTCCTCAGCCAGGCTGCTCAGTCGTTCTGTCAGCTGGAGGAAACAGAGACTCAGTCATGGTCAGGTCCTACAGAGCGTCCATGAACTGAATCACCCATGTCAAAGGAGTCTCAAGCAAGTTCCTTCACATTTAACATTTCAGAGACACAGACAGGGGTTCAGGTCGTTAGTCGACTTTACCGTTTTAATATGTTCCTTCTGTAGATATTTCTGACTGTAGTACTGTTCCTGTCTCAGAGCCAGAAGCTGCTGCTGCTGCTCGTCTCTCAGCTGCTGGAGACGCTCGTCTTTCTCGCTGTCCGAGCACGAACTCCTGACAAAGGTTAGAAAATTTTACACTTTTCCTTTCAGACCACATTAACAGGGGGACTGCAGTGAGCCACATGCATGTTCCATACTGCTAAAAATAAAATAAAATAAAATAAAAAGAGGAAATTCTTAGAGCAACAGCAACAGAAACACTGCATGCACGTACCTGCTCTTGCTGCACTGTCGGGCTGTCTTCTTGTATTTGTTGTTCAACTCTCGGAGGAGCTCAGAGGTTTTCTTCTGGTGCCTCCTCACCAGCTCCTTCAGCTCCTTGAACTGACGTCTCTGCTCTTTCTGGTAAACCTTGGACTGCTGCAGACTCTCCATGGTGCACACTGGAACATCTGATGGCACAAGTGAGGCACACAGCATGCAGCGTGCCAGATTTGAAGAATATTTTTTTTTAACTTCAATCAGTCATTTTATTTGACACAGATATAAACACTGACCAATTAAAATACTCAAAACCAGGTCTTCAGTCTTTGCTGCTGGTTTGGCTGCTTCTAAAATGCATAAAAGACAAAATCACCATTACTAAACTGCACATTTAGCACCAGTTGGAAATATTTAGTATTAGCTTATTTAAGATTATTTGTTCCTTTGCTGCAGTTGGAAGCTCACCTGTCGTAGCTGCTTGCTGGTTGGCTGCAGAAGCCTTGGGCGTCGTGGCAACAGGGGTGTGACCCGCTGGCCCAGGCGCAGGGCTGAGTCCGTTCTCCAGGGGAGCTGATTTCAGATCGCTCTTACGCTCTGCGCAGCTTTCAGTCTCCTCCTGCACGTCGACACAGAGAAAACACCTACAGCCACACGTTTGCGCCTCCGAGATTTAACGTGACGGAAACAGGCCTGACCTCAGTCTGCGTGTCCTCCTCACCGTCCTCCAGGGTCAGAGCCGCCAGCTGTTTAGATCTCTGCTCCAGCAGATTGACATATCGAATAGGGTTGGACAGAGCTTCTATCACATCTAGTGGAAATATGGAGAAACACGTCAATAAAGTTATGTATATGTATGTGTATGTATGTTATGGAGCTGATGATGTAGATGTTTTGTGGATAGTGGTGTTAAAATGCATCAACATATCAGTTTAGTAGCCATAAATATTTCACTTGTGTTGAAGGCACTGCCTGGACTGCAATGCTGCTGCCATATTGCTGCTTAACTTATTAATTATTGACTTATGTGAGGTTTTATAGGTTTCATTAAATTTTAATAGTTACTATCTATCTAACACATTTTTAAAAATGTTAGATCTAGTCTCCAACTTCTTGTGTTTAAATATCTATTGAGTAAAGACTCATAAAAACTGAAGGGCAGAAAGAAAGAATGTATTGTTGCACTTTCATTAGCCTAACTGTAGCTACTACATATGTCCTGTAGGGGGGTCTAGTGGAAACTTTCAGAAGTCAGAAAATACAAACATCTGCAGAAAATGCATTCTACGTCCAGCTCTGACAGAAGTTTGTACCTGCAAACGTGTCCGGGACGTAGTCTTTGACTACAATGTAGACGAAGACTGCCGGTAGAATCAAAGACTGGTTCTTCTCGTTCCTCAAGCTGATGTAACGATAGCCTGCAGAAGAAACATTTACCAGCATGGAGAGTCTCATGTAGTCTCATGTAGTTAGAACTATAATCTAAAAGTCTAGGAAGGAAGTTAGACAGCAGACAGAGATCTTAATGAGTCTTTTAAAACATACCGCCAAGGAAAAGTTAACATGTTTTTAAAGATGGTAGCAGCAGGATGTGTCCTCCATGGGGGAAATACACAGAATAGTTGTTTAAATAATGATATTTACGTTCTCTACAGAAATTAGTGGCTAAACAAACGGACCTTACATACTTGTATATTACATTTGCATATAAGGAAACGCACATTTTCTACTCCGCACAACTTTTGGACATAGTACATAGTTATTCATTGCAGTTCTATTTCACGAAAGCTTTAAATTTAGTAACAATTTAGTACAATCCGTTTACTGAATGAGTATAGAGAGAATGAAGAGGGAAAAAACAAGTGAAAATAATCACTTTAAAGGTCAAAAATAAACAATAAATATGAATGAAATAATTAAATACCTGGTCTAATAGCAGACACTGGGATAATTCGATGACCAATAAACTTCCCTCCCTCCTCAAAAGCAGCGATTCTCAGAGAGGCCAGAGTTGGAAGAATCACCTGTTGGAAAGATGAAATCAAAAAGGAACATTATAAAATGATCATATTTTTATGATAATTAGCATCAAAAACCATAGTTTCAGGCCCATATGATATAAAAGGGCAAATATACAACAGCTCAATATTTGACTGACAATGAATAAAGCAGTTGCTTCATTCAAACGTCTGTGTTTATTTCTGTGGTTTTTCCTCAGTTTATTCCTCATTGTAGTTCAACTTACGTAGAATATCTTTGTTTTTGACTGAACTGTCCTAGAGTGTGACTTTAGTACATTTAGTACATTAGTACAATTTCAAAGTGACAGTACAATATTTCTTCATTTCTGGCAACTCTGGTGGATTGTGGCATGAGATCCAGCGCTGCCATTTCTCTGACGTGTTTCACCTTTTTGAAGACGATTGGCTCCTCGTCCCACACGGGGTTGACGGCGTTGTTGTTCTGAGACGTTTTAGTTTTAAGAGCTTTCCTCCTGGTGTCTACGGGAAGGCCAAACATCTCCACCTCCACGTACACACCCACCCTGCGCTCGGTCAGAAATTGGCCTGAAATCACCTGGGACACACAGGAAGAGACGCAAAGATGTAGAGCAACAAGCACTGCAGGGTTACATTTTATTGATGATAAGGTTGATACGTCTGCAATTTAGTTTCTGAAATGAAGGTACCTTGTACAAAAATTGTTGTAATCTACTTAAATCATAGTGAAGAGTCAGCTTTTTAAGCACATATTCATTATACACATACATGCATATAACAGCTAAAAAAATGTGTCAGTGTTCAATACTCTGACTACATGCATTAATTATAAACTAAAGCACGTCCCCTTGAGGGTTGCAGAGATATGAAAATGGTTGGTATATAGCCAAAGCGCGTTCCCTTAAAGTGTGTAGGATAGGAAAAGAAAACACACATTGCCACTTATTCTAGCCTCATTTTCACTGAAGCATTGGCTCTAAAGTGAGTGTACCTTCACAGAGAGGGTGTTCGCTACGATGCCGTCCACTGTGTTTTCTGTAAAAGGGTCGAAGTGTTTGTCCGGACGTCTCATGAACTCGGGCTTCAGCCTGTAGCCGCTCCGACCGTTGTACTCAAACGTGAAGAGGTTCAGCTGCATGGACAAGTCTGGGATGGAAAGCTGACGTTACACACAGCAATGTCAAAAGCTAAGCTTAAAGCTACAGGTTGGAGCTGTAGTCGATGCCGTTCATAGCAAAGTGTGGAGGTTATTGTGGGCATCTGTGGTCTCTGAAGTACAATTCTTCTCCATTTCCCCAATGATGAATCAAAGTGGCTCACAGATGGAGTACTACAAAGGTGAGATAGACATTGAAACTAAAGGGTGGATGAAATACTGTGAATTTTAATGGATAGCAACCTGTTCAGGTTCACAGAGAGTGTTGGTTGGAAATCTGTAAGGAGGCTTTTTATCACCCCATATTTTATATTAATAATTTATTTCTGCCGCAGAATTTATAAAATATTTTAGGCACAAAATAGGTACCTTATACTGGGTTTCTAAATTCAAAAATAAGAAGTGTCTTAAACCAGACCTGCCCTCTTTGGATGACTGGTACAAAATAATCCATTTCACTTTTATAATGGAAAGAATTACTTTCTCCATAAAGTTGCAGTAAATTCGCTGACATTCGAAGGAAATGGAAGACGCCCTTTCTTTGTTTAACCTGTTTCATGTGCATGCTTTTATGTATCTTCATTTTCTCTGAGGCAAAGTCTGTGTTAAATGCATGAGATGGGAAAACACCAGGCTCCTGGTGTCCAGGCACCTTTTACACAGGGAGAAATGTGATGGTGTGTTACCAATAGTTTGGTAGTTGAGAGCCACCAGCTGACATCCAGCGTTCCAGAAGAGCTGAGGCATAAAGTTTGACGAGTCCACTCTGGTACCTTTTGGGTAGATGCGACTCAACTGGGATTTATTATATCTGGTTAAAGCAAGTTAAGGGGGATGTTTTTCTACACCCTAAAGGACATTTAAATACTGTTAAGATAAAAAGCTTTAAAGCTTGATCTATACAGTCCATTTAAACAACACTGCTGTTATTGAAATGAAAAGGAAATTAAAAGTCGCCCTGTGACTCAGATTTCTGGAAGGCTTATACAGGAAAAAAACATCATCAAAAGAGGAAGAAGAAAAACACAAAGTATAGATGTGGTTGCCATGGTATGCTGTCACCGTGGTAACTGTTGCCAAGGATACTCTACAAACTCCACTGGTGACTTTGTGAGGTGCTCCAAAGCTTTGGTTTCCACAAAAGATGACATGTGGTAACAGCGGGCTGCCTCTGCGCGCACAATGACAAGAACACACACACACACACACACACACACACACACACACACACACACACACACACACACATTTCTGAGCAATTATTTAGGGTTACAACATTCCTGCACCTGCTCTAGACTCGGATAATTTCACTTCCTGTTTGGTGGAATAGCTACAGTTCATAGCTTTGGTTAAGTCATTTTAAGAAATAAGACGAATCTGAGGATGTGAAAGATGTGAAAGGATTTAGCATAATAATAATGTGAGACATTAACACTGAACAGTAAAGATGGGTTCCTACTCTTGGAGGCTTCGAAGGAGTTGAACTTGGTCGGCTGGACGTAGTTTACGAGAGTGGACATTTCCTCTGCAGCCACTGCCTCTCGCTCCGCTGAGCCCTGAAAGAAAACGACAGCAGAAATAACACTGTCACATGGTGAATTCACAGCGGTGTCATGGTCAAGACATCTGAAACGCACCAGTACACACCACACTTTTAGCTTTGTCCTGTTATTTTTTGATAATTGTTTTCCACCTTTTTTCTCTCCTCTATAATGCTTTCTATTTTCTTGTACGTTTCATATGTTCTAGCAGTCTCTATTTTCCCCTCATTCAGTATGATCTGAAACTGAAAGGGGAAACTAGGGAGTAAAATCCTTCCGTAGGTGAGGACGGTGATATATTAAATCTGATAAATGACCTCCGGTGATTTCACACCAGTCAACATCGATTAAAATTTGGAAAGTTGGAGGATAAGCAGGCTTACCAGACCTCTAAAAACCTGCTCCCCGTCTCTGCTTGAGGCTATGTTAGCTGCTATAAACACAACATAAAATGTCTGTGAAGGTTCTCGGTCATCCAGGTCACAGTATAACCAAAAAAAGACGTTTTGCCACTCATCCATGTAGCTCTTCAGTTCTAGAAGTCTTTTAACAGACCCTAGTTATCTAGATACTACTCAGCTCTCAGTCCAGTCTTTTACAACTGAAGAAGCTACTTGGATGAAACGTCCTCAAGAAACTTTAGAAGTCCAGGAGCCTTATTTCAGCTTGTCTGTTGTCTCTTGCTGAGCCTGTTTTTAAGACTGTGACTGATGTAGCTGTAGTTGTTTTGTATTGTGGGCAATGTACACTCACTAGACATCAACTAGCTGTTAAAGAATCTCACGTCCACATGAATAATCTGTGAGATCTGTGGAAGAATCAACCTTTGCACTGAAGAGTTTGGAGAAGGGGAGGTTATACAAGGACTTTGTGTGCTCTGCTCTGACCCCTTTGTCTCAAACCATGCTGCTAGGTATTAAATTGTAACTTTAAACATTAGTGGATGTGATATAGAAAGTCCATTCTAATACACAGCATGACCACCTTTCTGACGCAGTTTCAACATCAATTGAACACGAGAACAGTCATAATGGAGGATGTAGTGCAGGACTGTTATATTAGGATGCATTCATTTTGAGCATTCGAGTGAGTTGATAAGGAGCAGGAATACGTGGAGTGAAAAAGATTATATGTCTGCTTGTGCAGAGTTGATTTTGTTTGTTTTCATAAGAATAGTCCACAATGTGTCTTACGATATGGAAAAGGAAATGAAATGCTAGTGATTTATTTAAAAAAGAAAAAAAAAATCAAACAATAAACGGTAAACAATCACTACTTGCATGGCTGAAGCTCAAGCCCACACTGACAGAAATAAACAACACCAAATGCAGAGACGACAGAAAAAATAAAGCACAAACAAAGAGCACCGTCCAGAGTCCATAACAAGATCAACAATGACAACGCTGGAAAGGAAGAAAAAAAAACATCACCGACAACAACACGCACTTGTGAACATTAACACATGGCGACAGCGGTGAGGGTGACCCTCCTTCAGCTCCGTGCAACGTCACCACTGACCTTTTTACCATCATCATCGTCATCATCATCGTCTTCCTCACTCTCAGCCTCCATCTCTGTTAAAATTAAACAAGTCTTCATCGTCTCGTCACACGTTCGTCTTTGTCAAACATCACAGACCAGGAGAAAACATGACTCAATGTATTCAGTTCAGACTTGTGTTAATGGTGAGCAGGCGTGGCAGTCAGTCGCTGCGAATAAAATGCCACCATGTAAAACTTGAGCTCCATGAGAGGGGCCAGAAGGCTGGCGAAAAGCTTTGAGCCCGAGACAGGGACAAATAAATGGAAGCTGCAGGTAGTCAACATATCCACGCGGTGAAATGTGCATTGCTTTGTCCATAATGCATGTAATCCAAGTGTTAATTTAATATAATGTCTCTCAATGCAGACTCTCAGCTGTAATTTGAGGATATTTCCAATTAAATTGGAGGAAAGGTTTCAGAATAACGATCATTTTAACACCAGCTCCTGTATTTTCAAGACAGAAATGCAGACAAATGAAACTAATCATGGATAAAATGTTCATCCTTTATTATTTCAGTCACCTCCTGCCATGCATTGTTTGCGTTTGTATATCTTTCTGTATTTTACTGTGTCTTTCTGTTTGTTCATTGGCCTGAATTTGCTTTAGCTCTGGGTCAAAATCTATCCACAAATAATAGGTAAATTCTTCACCCTTACTATCTGAGTGACACATGACAAATGCAAAAGTGCACAGAAGAGGATCAGTATATAAAATAAGCGGCTGCCTGCAGGCCAGTAAACAGCTCTGGAGCTCAAGGGTCATGGCTTTTGAGTGACAATGTATTTCATTCTCAGATACTAGTGCTCTTCAGGCACAGCTGGGCTCTCAGTCCCAGACCTATTTTCAAGATCTGCGCATCAAACATGTCAATAAACGTCCTGAATTTCCCTCTGCACTGCTGTGTAATTGGTGTTCGGAGCACCTGACCTCATCTGGGATGCCCTTCTCATTACCGAGGCATCCCAGATGAGGTGGAGAGGGCTGCAGGGGAGAAAAATGTCAGCAGACCCATCGCTGGAGAGGCAAAAGAATGGGAGAAAATACCCCCAAAGTACATTCAGTGCAATAATCAGGATGCAAAGTTTAGATCCGAAATCCATATTCTAAATAAAAATCTAAATTGTCCCGATCAGTCTTGTTTCTCCGTGGAGCAGTGAGCAGAAGCAGCTGCAGAAGCTCCATCACTGTACCTCTTCAACATGTGGCTGATTTGCTGGTGACTCATTTTTGTGAAGACATACGCTCACTGAATGTGAAAACAGTTTGAAAGATACAGAGACCAAACATTTTATGCCAAGTGTTGCCCTTAAATCGAAGCCTGTATATGCACAGTTTCCGGGCTCTTGCAGCCCGAGGAACCCCAGAATCATTTCTAGTTGTCCATTCTGCATTTTGATACAAAGGACTCGGCCGCTGAATACATTTCACATGGATTTCAAGGCTGAGAAAAGTCCCTTTGTCTTTGTGTCTTACCTCCTGTGTTGTTGCTAGGAGACGCCGGTTCGTTGCTCTGATTGGCAGGTTGGTCCATCAGTTTCTTGGTGTCTGTGTTATTGGAGGGTTTGTGGGATTTCTTGTTTTTGATGAGGATTTTGCCCATCAGCTCCTGAGGACTGGGCAGCGGGACGCCTGACTCCAGCTACAAACACACACACACACACACACACATTAATGTAACATTAGCTGTAGTCTGCTCAGAGCACACAGTCCGGTATTAATCCAGCCGTCCTTACAGGGTATTTGTCCAGAGGGTCAATCAACAGAGCTTCTCCGAAAATGGATCGACAATATTCAGCCATTTTGGCCTGCTGCTTCAATCTGAGGGGGCAGATAAAAGATGCAAACACACATCAATCATACTTGTCAATCGACACACTGGAGGAAATCAAAATAGGTATGATGAGATTCTCACGAGTCTACGTGGTTTTCGAAAGAGAGTATGACGGGGAAAGGCGAGGTCTTGAATGCACACTCCGCGATGGCTTCAATCACCTCCTGAAAAATGAATGAGTAAAAACATCAGCTCTGATATTAACAGTGATTTAACCAAAGCAGAGTGAAAAAGAAAATGTTAAAGCTGAAACAATAAATAGAAGATTTCAGGGAAATTTTGAATGCACTTATAATTGAAATGCAGTTTGAGAGAGGAACAACATCAGCATCTTATGCAATCTTACAATAACTAGGGCCTGAAAAAACATAAAGCTGGCTTTCTGAACAAGTCTGCCAAAGATGTATTCAGGCTATAAGTCAATGCAACAGAAACACTGTGAGCAAAGAAACCCAGAAGGTCAAGATTAAGTTGCTAAATTGCTTTTTAAGTGTCTCAGTGTTCCTTTTAGCAGGTAACTGGACTTGAGTCACTTTTTTAATGATGTTTTTCCACCTATCCAACAGGCTTCTAAATGACTGATGGGAAGTTTAGGTTTGTATTTGGAACATCTGTAGGTGGTGCCTACATAAAACTCACATGAAGAGGGTGTGACTCATGTGGGCACCATCCATGGTGGTCCCAAATAAAAATCTAACCTTCTCGCTACTCATTTAGAACCAGTTGTCTTTTTAGATGTGCTCCTTGAACGCACCTTCCGTTTGACACCCAACAAATCGCCGTCTGTAAGTCTGTGGGACATTTGCATCCAAGCAGACACTTGAACACACCTTAAAGGAGATTTCTGACGTCATGGTGAATCCGTGAGTGATGACGGGTTCCTCCTCTGCAGTCCGTCCTTTCCACACGTCTAATTCGACACAGCGACACCCCGCTAGCAGGACCTGCCTGTACATCTCCACAGAGGAGCTTCCTGCCAGCTGGCCCGCTGAAACACAACAAAAGGAAATAAGGTGTTTTTTAAACTGGGACAAATATAAAGATACTTCCAGGTATCCCAACAAAGTTTTTTGTCTACATAGTTTGTGTATTGCTCATGATCAAAAGTCCTTTTTTACCAACAAACTCCGTCATCAATTTTAAAACGATTTTTCCTTTATACTTGTGTGCGAGCAAAGGGACTCACATACATACTATGGAAGCAGAGGAAGAAGAGGAAGGAGACACTTGAATCCCACCAGGATCCAGACATCACTATTTAGGCCATCTCGTTTTAGATTCAGGTTCAACAAGTCTCTGGTCTGTGCATAATTTTGATTAAACCCACACATGTTGTGTGCTGAGCCCTTCTGTGCCAGATTTCCTTTGAGTCCATTCACACTCAAGTGGTTTGGTGGGTTCAGATGAGGTCTGTGTGTTTTTGAAGCCACCTAAATTCCTTTTGTTTGTGCTGCAAAATGTGTTTAGTGGAGGGACTTTTCTGAGATGCTGTTAAGAGAATGAAACTGTGTTGAGAAGGAGGTGTGCTGTGCCTGCGTACCTGTCAGGTACGTATTGTGCGACGAGTTGATGAAATAGTGGGACAGAGGGTAGCTCATGTCCTCTGACTGATCCAGTTTTTCTGGCGGAATGACTCCGTTCTCATCGCTGGACAGATAGCTGGAGAACGCCTGGAGAGAGATCGCCCCTGCAGATAACATCCACACAAGAACACAGAACATCATGAGATAAAAGTGAGAAATACTCTGTATTCCAAAAAATAAAAATAAAAAAAAAATAAAAAAAACTGAATCCACAAATGTGCTGACTGAAATATGTCTCTTCTTTGGATAAATATTTCATGAACCCCCCATTTGACTTGTCCTTCATACTGAAATAGCTTCCATGCAAATCTTTCATCCATTATGATGTGTGAAGATTGTAAATCCTTACGGAAAATAAGAAGAATAAGAATATGTCAAAATATCTTCCAAATAGAACCACACTAACACTTTGTAATCTGCTCCTTTTGTGGTCATTTTTAAACTTTTGGGGAAATAAATATTTCTGCATTGATACAGAACATAAAAGTTGTTTAAAGGATATATGAAATATTATGGCAATCCTTTAAAATACATGAGTTTAATGTCTAAAGTGTGTGAAGCAGAGAGAGACAGAGATCCGACTTTATTATTATCACCTCACAAACATAAGGAAAATAAGAAGCGATCCAGTGCAATAGCTGATGCTGGATTCAGAGTAGATACCACATTTTATTTTGAGAGCATGTAACTCAAGTGCGAGCCTCTTATTTTAGCAGTGGGTATGTGGGTGGGTTGGAAGAACATTTTGGTATCAATCCAAGTGCACATTTTGGAATTTAGATCAGGCAAATTTAGCTGTTTGGGAGTATGTCAAAAAAATTTGTTTTCTTGTGCGCTCACCTTGCTTCAGTTGTGCCTGGTCATGTTGGTACCGCTCCATCAGAGCGTGTGTCTGCGCTGGACGCAGAGGAGGGTAGAGGATCTCGTTGAGCCTCGGGTCTCTCTGTTTGTTGTTGATGAACTCTGTCATCTGATCGACGGACAGCGCCCCGTCATCCCCTCCTCTACAGAGTCAGGAGGAGGTTAGTAATAATAATAATAATAATAATAATAATAATAATAATACATTGGTTTTATATTGCTTTTCCATTTTTAGATGCTCAAAGCGCTTTGTTCATGTATTGTTCATTCACTCACACAGTCACACCCTGGTGACGGTCCCAATAAAAGCTTTTTGGAAATATTAAAGGACACATTGTCCAAAAGAACTACAATACGCCAACATGTTCTGTTATTTGACGATTAGAAGTACTTTATTTTGAATAAAAGGGAGTTCTAATCCAACAGCAGCTGGCTGCAAAATCTACTCAGATATTCTCAAACAAAACCAATATTATAAAATATTCAGACCTGCCTACTGCTTTTCAGAGTCAAATAAAGGATTTTATCTCGAATAAAGAATAGTAAAATGTAATGTAATGAAACTAACTAGTGATGGGTATTCTTTAACATTTTAAAGACTAAATGAATGAAAGAAAAATATTGACAGTCGAATTAGAAGCCACTACTTTCTGACTGATTTGGAACATGATAAATGTTAAGGACAGAAGACTGTGATTAATGCTCCAGATTTAAAGATAAACCTTCTCTGTGCACCAGTGGGACGGAGGATGAATCATAATTCATCATCCTTCTCATATCAGAGAAGCAACTGGCCTGAAGCAAAAAACAACACGCTTAAAACAGCTCATTTGGCATAGTAACTTCTTCCCACTTCACTGGGTCCAGAAGCTGCTCAGTTGTCTTTCTTACTGCAGTTTGAAGATGCTGCCGAGCTCGGGACGGGGACACAGACTCTCCAAGAAGTTCCGGTAAACCTCGAGTGTAAAGTCCTCCAGTTTGATGCTCTCGCCCTAATGTAAAGACATTTTTTTTTTAATTTATAGCTTCAAGATTAGGCTTAATCTTCTTAAAGTTTTCAAAAGCCTTTTTAAATGAAAGCAACGTTTTACCAACTTTTCTCGATTTAAAAAAAAAAAAAACATCTCTCTGTGCTCACAGGAATATTCAGTGTGTGATTCATGTGAGTCTGGCTCTCTGTATTGGTTGCTTGAAAACTTGATGACCCAGATATTTGAGCTCATTTCACCCGTCCATGCACTGTGAGTCATTCTGTACAAAAAGCATCAGATAAAAGCTTAAAGAGAAAATGGGTGAAGGGAAGGATGTTTTATGCGCCAGGATGAAGCGACGGGATGCATCGGCGGAGTATTTAACAGTATATGAGACTGCACCTCTCCTGATACTTATATCAGTACGAATTCATTCGGAGCATTTACCCGTCCGTAGGGCAGTTTGCAGTTCTCCAGCGCGTTCTCCACTCTCTTTCTGTCCGACGAGAACAGCCGAACAATGCTGCAATAGACAAAGACAGTGACACCATTATCAGCTCATCCTTAAACACAACATGCCACCAACACAAAACCTACTCTTTAACTTCCTAAAATATCCTCCTCAGCCGCCCCCCTCCAATTAACCATCTAAAATTTACTGGTCGTACTCCTCCCCTCTAACTCCAGGAACATTTATCTGACGCAACCCTAAAAAACTTCTCTAAATTCCTCTGGTCACCCCGACCACAGTTTTCACCGATCACTCTCACTCTCTTGTACAACTTCTTAAGCAGTCAAAACGTCTTTAAAACATCCGATTCCAAGATATCAACTGGTCCTAATGCAGCTCTGGGTCTGCCTCTAGCATGCGGCTTTCCTTCATAACTGTATTATCCATCTCATGCTCCGACAGCGGTTGATTACCAGGTCAGTGCTGAATTAAGCACCTTCGTGAATTCTGTCCCTGTTTTTGCTTCCCCAAGTGCACATGGAATTAAGTGTATTTTTGGAAGCGAGGGACGGGCAAGAGCAAAGTTTAAGTTTGTGCGTGTCTCTGCAGATTTCGCCAGGCTATTTCCTCGCAGCCGTCTGCTGTAACATGTGCCTGAAAAGTTAACATTCTGACAGAAGGTATTAAGTGAAGATGAAGAAACGTAATAATTGATCGGGAGCTCACTTCTTCACGGGAATCCTTCCCTCGGCATTTGGCTGAAGAGTTAACCTCACATAGCTGAAACACAGAGAGTACAGAGGGTGTTTATTTAGTATCTACTATGTTGACAATATACACAGATCAGCCATAACATAATGACCACTGACAAGTGAAATTAATAAAACTGGTTATCATGGCTCCTGTGGGAGAGTGAGGTATATTACTGTCAGTAGTAAGACTATGGTGAAGTGGAAAGATCTGACACACTTTGTTTTGTATGGGACTGTGTAGCCAGAGACTAGTCAGGGTGCCCATGCAGACTCCTGCCCACTGCTGATAGCCCCTGTAATCGACGCATGAGCTTCAGAACTGGAGCATAGAGCAATGGACCTGCACGTTTATGCATCACGTGCACTGCTTATCAGGGAACACATGGCACCAGGACGCACTCGCATAGGAAGAAGGCAAACCAGTGGGGGCAGAGTGATGCTTTGGAGACCATGTGCCATTCCATCTTTCATGGAAGCAAATTCCCTGATGGCAGTGCCCCCAGAGTAATGCACCCACAGCCACAAAGCCAAAAGGAACACAACAAGGGGCTCGAGACTTGACCTCCAAATTCCCCAGATCTCAATCCTATTGAGAATCTGTGGGATGTGTTGGACAAACTAATCTAAATGATGGAGGCCCGTCCTCGCAAATTGCAAGCCTCAAAGGATGTCCTGAGGACGGCTGTTTCGGCGACTACAGTGAGACCAACACAATATTGAAAAGGTGGTCATAATGTTACGGCTGAATTGTGTATAGGACAACAATTCCACTGATTATTATCAACAAATAACAAACCTACAATAATCAGAGTAAAATCATTAGTGGCAGCCCTACTTGAATCTAGCGTAAATACAGTACTACGTTCCTGTGGCACACAGTGCCTGGCAGACACAGCTGCAGTATTTAGAGAAATATGACCTTTAATCTGTTTACATGAACTCTCCCAGTCTGAATCTGAGTGTGTGTGTGAGTGTGTGTGCTCTCACGCTTTCAGCAGAGTGTGGTCTCTGTTGAGATTGTGGCTCAGCAGGTTGGAAGACAAAGAAAACAGTTCCTCACACCACACCTGCAAAAATCACCACATCCCATCATCATCATCATCATCATCATCATCATCTTCACCATCCTCCTCATCCTCATCCTCATCCTCATCATGAGTCTTTTTGTTCTGTGCAGTACCTTGGCTTCGTCCTCCTGCGAAGCGATGAAGTTGAGCTGGTTGACGTTTACAAGATCTGAAGCCGTAACCACGGTAACCATGCGGTTCTCCAGCCGACCAACCAGGTTCCCCACATCGAGCAGCTCCCGCAGCTTGGCCTCCTGTTGGACAGGGAGGGAACGGACGAGGCGAGGGGGGATGAAGGGAGGTACTTGCCTCTCAATTAAACAATCCTCGTGGTGAGAGTATATTATGTAGCGACAAAGGTGGGAAACCTGCCTAAACTTAAGGTGGAAAATGTTGAAAATCAAACTGAGGCAGGAGTTGTGGTTCCAACTGAGGAAATAATTCACTTTAACTTAATTTACAAATAATAAGTAGATAAAATATAAAACTGACATCCCCCCCTTTGAGTGAAATTCGTGTTTCAGTTATATAGTTATGATACAAATGCTGTTAGTTCTCAATCAGTTTTAACTATAACTAACTATATATGCTTCTGCTACACTATGGCACTGAAAATATCATTAGCATATCACTTCTATTAGCTGACTAATATATTTTTACCTGCCTTCACTCAATAATAGACTTCAACAGAAGGATCAGAATGAGCTTAATTCTACCTTCATGCAGCTACATGTGCATACATTTCAGGGTGACAAAGTCGAAGAGGAAATAGTGGAAGAAGGAAATGATGTTTAAAAAAAAATCCAGTTATGAGAATAGCGGTGTTACAGCTGCCACTGAATAAAATATACCAAATACTTTGTTATTTTACAGAGAATAAAATTTCATGCAAAGCAAAGCACATGTCCTCCACAGAGGTAGGATAATAAAACACAGTGGCAGGGCAGCCTTGACGCATTAAATACAGCACAACAGCAGACAAATACAAATCAAAGCAAGAGAATAAAGCATACATATGTATGTTAAACAGACTGAACATATTATAAAAGAATAATTCCAGGTGTGAGAGATGGTACAAACATGAAATCAAACTGTCAATTTGAAATGTAATGAATAAAACATCTGCTGCTCTGCTGCATAAGACAAACCACCACTGAGTGAGACGTCCCGGGTTGTCTCCCAGGACAGAGGTAATTCAGGAAAGAGACACAGCAGCAAAGTCTTGACACATGAAGGGCGACAGGTCAAACTAAGGTGAATGGAGGCGGACAGCTGGTGGTACCTTGGGTGTTTTGGTGCTTCTGCCTGTCCTGACATCTTTTACGAGGGTCAGATCCAATAATTCTGTATCCTAATGGAAACCAATAGAAACACACACAGCGTCGGCGGTTACTGGGAGCTGAACGCTTCCTCCGGTTTCCTGTTAAGGATTTAGGCCCACCTGGAGAGAAAGTGTGTGTGTGGCAATCGATTCTCACATGCTGTCTCTTAATGCTGGCTTTATGCAATACTTGTACTGTACAGTGTATCATATTATAATCCACTGCATGCTTAGTGCAAATATAAAATAGATTAAAAAAAATAAGCAAAACAACTTCATGTTTAGATGAAAAAAATTATAAAGTCTGATGGGTGCAGCAGCATTTACAAATGTGTAATCATTTCCGTATTTGTGCGATAATTTTTCCAACTGTACGATTAAAAATGTCAATAATACTATAATGTACAATAAATTGTACGTAGAATATCCAGTAAATCATTTTGTCCTTTAATAAGACTAATTTCATTGTATTATGGTGGCTGAGGAACAACTTCACGATGCATATCTGTCATTTTTCACATCATGTATTAACACAGATGTGTATCTCAGCTGAAGACTTAAGCTGTGTTCAAACCCATTTTTGAATTTTATTACAGTTTTTTTATTACATTAATTTGGTCCCGTTGTTAGCTCAGCATTAGCTTAACAGTTAGCATGTAGCGGCTATAGCATGTTTGTTGCTACGGACACCGAAAGGACCCTGTCTGAAATGAAAATGGAGAATAATTCTGGCCTGTTCTCATTTAAAACTAAGACTTCAATAACATGAAAACATTATTGGGTAAAAAATACTGATGCTACTAATGTTTTGACGACTCCTTAATAATGGTGTACTCTGTTAATTAACTTTGAAGCTAAATTTGATCCTCATCAGATTAGCTTTTAATCTTGAGCAGCACATTGACGCAATTCAAGACACCTGTGTGTGTGTGTGTGTGTGTGTGTGTGTGTGTGTGTGTGTGTGTGTGTGTGTTTGTGTGTTTGTGTTTATATGCGTGCTCAACCTTATTTTGGTCAGTCCAGTAGAGGTAAAATCCATGCGAATCCACATGCAGAGTCACTGGGCTGACAGTAGACAGATCCTGGAGAGGATGGCAGGTGAACACAGAGAAAAGTAAGTCTGTATTTTCTTCTGTATTGTAATTCACTCAGAAACCGCTTCGGTATCATAGAAAATGTACTGCTCATAGAAAGTAGTTCTCAGTGGATCACTGTTTACTCACTAAGAAAACGTAACTGTTCACCTTTGTGGAGGCAGAAAACAATCAGGATTCATAGGTGGGCAGAATATCATTTTACATCTCAGAATACAGTTTGCTCTGCAATGTGTTAATTAAAAACACAGTTTAACTAATATATCTCAAAAACTAAAGCCGTGTTCATGACATCTAACTAATATCCTATGTTAAACCATCATGTCTGATTTTAATCGGTGTCTCTGCTCACTGAAAAGCCTTTGCAGGAACAGTTCATGAGACAAAGCTTAAAATGGAAAGAGAGAGAGAGAGAGAGACACGTTTGCTGACATTTTCAGATCACACCATCTGTGTGATTCCTAAAAATCATCTGCAAAATCATAAACCAAATTATAAAAAATATATATTATTAAGAACACAATATGCAACTGTTATTTTAATGGCTCCACATTTCATCAGGTTCAAAATGAGAAGTCTAAAGCCAAAGGTTAGAAGTCTGATAAGTCTGTTATCTGATAAGTCAAATTCAACAAAACAAAACAAGAAATGTCACACTGAATTTTAAAACAGAAAATTTCACAGCACAGATTTGTAAGTTGTTTGACTTCACAGCATTTTGACAATCAAGCAGGTGATTAGCTATAATACTACATTCCAGGGAACCATTATTGTGTTGATATATAAGGTATATAAAAGGTTTGGCATTGACCCATGCTTTAAGTCATTGGAACAAATGAGTGTTTCTACTCCTGTGGCCATCAGGTTGTTTTTCTACGAGACTGTGTCATAAAATATTACAGAAAGATTACATCTCTCTTTTTTTTTTGTTAAAAACAGAGGAAAAGTGCAAATTTGGTATCTAATTTATAATGAAATAATAATACTAATATAGCTACTGGCTTTATCTATTGTGCAGGAAAACTATCTCCAACAATACTTGCACTGTGTACTTCTAAAGGTCCCTATATTCTGCATTTCTTGAAAAGGTTATGGGTTCTGCTGTCTGAGCTGTTTAAGATGAATAAAGCATGACGAACAGTCGCACGTAAAGGCCTTTTAACCAACAATGAAATGGCTGAGCTCAAAAGTAAAGTCCGAGGCACTCCTCTAGCTCGAAAAAATATAAAAAGCCAATCTGGCAAACAGTGTTCTTCACCCTGAGGAAGGCTGTTTGCTGCTACATGTCACTTGTATCCCACTGTCCAGTTTTTTACTAGTTATGTTTTTAACCATTTCATTATGAAATAGCCATCTCATAAAGGCTTTTCATATTTTTTCGAGTTAGAGGAGTGCCTTGGGCTTTTCTTTTGAGCTTTCCTATTTATGCCCCTTTCCAAACAGCACCCTCGTCATAGGCATAAAAATCTTCCTGAGCACCCTGGACCCTGGTCGTTTTTTCAAAGAAATGGCTGAGATCAAGTTCACATCTTGATTCCCGTCAAGAAACAGGTATCAGTGGAATCTGAACCAGAATCATCATGACATGGTCATGAGTGGATGTGTACTAAATGAATGAAATCGAACAGGCAAAAGTAAATCAACTTTTTATGTCAGCTATGGAGGTTTTTAAGAAGATGCTCAAAGGTTCACCTCAGAAAAGTAAATTGTACATGGTAGAATTTTCTGAAGTATCCGGGCAAAGTTCCATGTTAAGCTGTAGTTTTCCCAACAAAGCTGGTGTGCTACCAAGAACTGAACAGGCCCCGAGACAAAGCCCTAAGATTTATGATGTTGTCACAACTCATCTCCATCACTGACAAATTCTCCTTCTTCCATCTTCGGCATATTTTGAGACAAATTACTAATTGCCCCATCCTTCCTGTGCTCATCTACACACACAAGCCCTCCTCTTTCTACTGAATGTGTGACCTCCAACTTTACAGGTTCCACCATCTTTGAACAACTTACAGATGTAAATGTCCCTGCAGGCCTTAATAAAGTTCTAACTAGATCCCTGGTTGTCACTGGTTGCCCTGGCAACCAGTTCTAGTTTTCATAAAGCTCAGCTCCACATCTTGGAGAAATTCACAAACCAAAACTGCCATGAATGGATTCAACAATACTGGATCTGCTGCGCTGAAGTAAACACACATAGACGCACACAAAACATCCATTCCTCCTCACATACATTGGATCTGTTCAGATCTGCTGTGGTTATAACCATGCCAGTTACCATAGTAACCGGACGGCACGTTTCTCATTGTCAGGGCTCCGCAATTCAGCATACCAACACACACCCCGCACATGCACGCACACACATGCACGCACACGGCTCAAATACCCACAATTATGTGTTTGACTACGCTGGTGAAGGGGAATGAAGGAGCAACGTGTGTGTGTGTTTTGCACTCATTTAAATAAACGCAGCAAAAGGCATATTAATGAATTCTGTGACAACAGGTGGCAATAGAGAAACTGACCATGAATACAGTTCAAAGAAACACACAGCCACGCTGCTGTCTGTCTCACTGGCGTCTAACCCACAGGTGCTTACTGCCAGAGCTCAATCAACAAATGAATAGTAAACACATATGACAACATGGCACATTTCCTCCTCTTCCTCCTCGTTTTCTCACACTCCACATTAATTCAACTGGATGCGGTTCAGTGTGAAATCATTTTCTTACAGTGTTTTAAAGAAACGAAAACAGCAAGAGTCTAAAAAGGAAAAAATTCTGAATGTCTTTAGTGTGTCGTTTTTTTTTTTTTATTTTGCAAGTACTCTGAAAAACCTGTGCCCTTACCTCATCCCATTTGATGAAGTTGCTTCCGTTCCTCAGTGTGTGAGAGACGGAGGGAGGCTGGAGTTTCAGCGCATGGACCCCCGGCTGAGCGCTCGCCATGGCTTCACACACACATTAACACACGCGCTCTCACGTGCACGCAAACAGGGGCTGCTCAGGCTCAGATGGTGGGATGCTGCATCTCAGTCATGTCCCAAACTCCTCAGAAGTCAGGCTGCAGGAGCATCCTCTCCTCATCAGGTCTTTGCTTGCTCTCTGTTCACTCTCTTATTTTCTGTTATTCTGTTATTTTTTAATTTCACTCCTTCCTCTCTTCTCTCCTCCTCCTTTCTGCTCTGTTTCCTTACTCACACCTCTCTTTTCTTAACCCTCCCTCTTCTCTTCTTCTTCCCTCCCTCTGCTCGTCTCCCCCTCTCTCCTGTGTTGGTGCTGCATCTCACAGAGAGACAGACTGAAACAGATGCCTTCGTGGGAGACAGGATATGTGTGTGTGTGTGCGTGTGTGTGTGTGTGTGTGTGTGTGTGTGTGTGTGTGCGCGCTGCCTCCACAAATTGACTCATAGGCGACATGCGCACAACGGCAGCTTCCCACAGATGGGGGAGGGATAAGAGAGGGAGAGCAGGAGCGACAGGGAGAGGTAGAGAGAGAAAGAAAGAGGAGAGTGGGAGAGATGGAGAGAAACGAGAGGAGGAGAAGAAGAGAGAAATGAGGGAAGAGATGAGGAGAAAGAATGAAAGAGGTAGTGGGAGCAAAGGGAAAGAGAGTGGGCGGTTAAGAGGGGGCAGGGGGGTGAATCAAACCACACCAGGATTACGGTCAAATGAGGCCACTTTTGAGTATTCTGCCATAAGTATGCGCTGAAACACTGAAAATTACTCTCATACACACTCGCTCGCCAGTTCATTAGGCACACTAGTGAAAACAGAGTAAGAAAGGTGATACTTCAGCTGCATGAACATTTTGGAGGTTTCTGTTGTTTAGCTCAACCCACTCACTAATAGGGGGTTGCCAAAATAATAGAAACGTGTTGGTACAACACAATACAGTTCAGCTCTTCGACTTAGAGCAGAACTGTTAAATTAGACCACGCCCGTTCTCGCTATGATCATGCAATTGCTCGTCACCATTACAGGGCTTTCTGTTATATTTTGGAACTAGATTTTGAGACTTAATGATGGCTGACACTGGTGTAGGACGATGTGACCTGGCTCAGTCTAGCACCGCTGTTAGATGAAGGAAGAAACAGCTGACACCGTGTATTGCATTGAGTGTGGATATTAGCATCGATGGAATCTCTACCCCAATAATGGATCTATTCCTGGTAACATCACGTTCAGACCACGTAAAGAATCAGTGGAATGCACTCTTTCTGCTGCTGCTGCTGCTGCTGCTGCTGTGACAGAGCCACCTTCCAGGATGCAAATACAAATCACAAATAACAGTTCCCCTTTTCCCCCAACACGAATGTCACTACATTTAGAGAGAAACAGAAAACAATGTGTATATTCAGTAAATATGCCAATGAGAATGTATTATAAAATAACCTGTTAATGAGCCTTGATATTTCTAACCACAAGATCAGAAATTCTGTTAATTATGTTAATTTGGACTGTACAACATTTTTTGTGTGGTTTTGACTAATTTCCCCGTTACAGCAAGGAAGACCGAGGGCAATAGTAACGACGGAGCAATTGTAACACACTCATTTCCTTAAATCAGAAACAAGCTTGGGTCATTACGCTGCATGTGCTCAGTGGGATGTTCTCTCTGTAGAAAAAGAGCCGTGTTCACTTTGGAAAATGTTTTTAACCAAAAAAGAGATTTTATTCAAATCAGTAATATCCTGAGACTACTGGTTATAAAACAAACAGGCGTATGATAACACACAAGATTTTATCATGGTAGTTGTAAAACTTTGTTAATATATGTGAATGTGGTTTAAGACTGTTGACTTTTGATGTATTTGGTAAAATATGAATATAAGTCAATTCATTTCATTTAAATCCAGTTAACATTAAAATAATTGTCACTTCTGCTAAAAGTAGAAATATACCTTTGTTTTGAATGCTGACACTGTTGACATCATTGAATACTACAGCAGTAATGTGATAACTGAGGTGTGCTGGTATTTGAGACTAGCACCTGTATTTGGTATCATTAAATCTCTTACTTCACTACATTTAATACTATAGTCTTGTCCTTATCAGTGGGAACATATCAGCTGTATTATCAAGTGATGCTCATAACTACTTTATGATTTCATATCAAGAGATAGTCAAATAGTCTGTTTTTGACAGAAAATGTGAAGCAGCTTCCTGGTCTCCCCCCTAGGTAAATTATATTGTTCAAACAGGAAATGGCTTTTCCTCAAGCTGTGTCCACAACCAAAACTACTGTGAATTGAAAGAATGATCTCTTGACTAAAAGCACCCGAAACAACTGAAAAGCAAGCGTGTCCACATACATTTGGCCACATTGAGGGTGGCCATCAATCTTTTATGTTTACAAACCCAGTTTATTATAAGAGAGGAAGGAAGAGTGTGGGTGAGACTGTGGAGGCTGAATTACTGAATATTGGAAGGATGTTCAGAAAAATAAAAATACAGTCAAGGACAAACGGGCACAAGTCACTCACAATGTGTTTCTTTCTCTAAATGCACAATCTGAAACTGGCAGTATTGGTGCAGTGACAAGTCCAATAAATAGATGAGTAGCAGTCTGAATGTAAAGATAGATGGAACAAAAGGCCAGTATGGACATTTAAGGACACAATCAAATAAATATCTGCAATATGTGTTAATGTTTGTCATGTCTAACAATAAGCCATGGATTTAAATCTGGCTGTTTTCCGAAAAGCAATTTCAGTAAAAGGTGTTCAAATGGCACCAAACAACAAGGCATATAAATATAATAAATGCTTATGAATGTATGTATGCACTGATTTGACAGGGATGTGTGCTGGCAAATAAACGTGTTGCCTGATCCATTTATCTGTCATTGCTGGAATGCAGGAAACGATTATTTACAGATTTCTGTTGTCACTAGAAACACAAGGTATAGGAAGAGGATGTTAATATCTGGACAACATCTGATCTGGACAGTTATCTGATCTTTTGAAGCCAATTTCCATATAAGGATACAAAAAGATAAGAAAATCACAACAGGTTCATTAAGGTAAAGCACCCGATTACACCAATCAATATCAGAAGTTGTTCTTGAAAAGCGTACTTGGCGGGTGATTTAATAAACCACCCATCCACCAAGAGCTAAAATACAACAATCTGATCCGTAAGAAACTTTGAAAGCTAGGAAGCAGTCAGTGTGGCTAGCTATGCAGGATGTTGGAGGACAGGTCTGATGGTGTGATCATGCTAGCAGTGCAAGAGCGATACGCTACAGTACATTATCAATGAAAGCCGGCGATATAAAGTTACAAGCTGATGTACAACACTTGTGCCTAGGTGTTGGGCGAGACATGTTAGTTGAGAGGGCTTTAGCTTTTTTTTGTCACTCCACTTTCACCATGATGCATCAACCAATCATTTGCATTTGCCATCTTAAATCTACAGTCAATGACTATTCCATCCCTCCCAGGGCCTGAGTGACACTCAACTTCAATGGAGATTTGGCAAAAATGTTGCTTGCAATGCTGACAAGTTGTAGTTTTCTTTGCTCATAGTGTAGACGGATCATTACTGTCTTTGTAAGGACAATGTCAATATAAATCACAGTCCACATAAGCGTGGCTGGCCATCTTTAGCAATTTGCCATCACATGTTGCTCAAGGGCTTAGTGTTGTTGACATGATCCGTTTCAAGGGCCTCCGGTAAAACAAACACCTTGTCCATCATTGGAGTGTCCAAAAAAAGTTGAAGCCAGGCCAAACAGGTCCATAGCTCACAGTAGTTTCTCAAAGGACTCTCATGATCCACAGCTCTAACGTTGAACCACAATTGCGTAGCTTGAACCCTGGTGAGTTGGGTCATCGTATGTTTTTAAATCGGCCCAGGCAATAGCTATGTCCAAAATCCTCATTATCCTACTTTGTAGTGTCCAAAACCTTAGTGAACAAATTCTATGCCCTACATAGCATACATATGCCCTCTAACGGCTAGCATAGCGCCTCTAGCACTGTCGCCGTTAATGGTCGTTAGTGGCAGTGAGACACATTTTTGCAATTTTTTTTAAACTAAAAACTAAACTAAACTAATATTTTTTTATTCCATGAACATCACATATATTTGTTTACAATATCATCATGTTTTAGTAATGTGTAAATTATAATGGGATAACTAGTGGAGCCGCAGCAGTCTGACACATAATGATGCAACAGCAGTGACGTTATTAACTGCACATCAAACGATGATATGTGTAGTATTGTAAAGCTGTTGGGATTGAGCTCACTATATTGTGCAACCCTACATAGGGAGTAGGGGTTATGGAGTGACTGAACGATTTCGGACACAGGGAGAGTCTTAATCTGGCAGCGCAGCTGTTAGCCTTAGTTTAGCATAAGCATTGTAATGTAGAGTTGCCAATTCCCCCAACTACTGTCAACACACCATCGTGACTGGTTTTCAGGTGCTGCGTGATGTCTTTGCGTCTGGCAGCCTTGCTTTGCCAGAATATAGTACCAAGTCTACATCTGCCCTAAGCAATCTCTTTGTGTTAATTGATATTTGTACTTGATGTAAATGTACAGGTCACAAGAAGTAATTAAGAAAATTCTTCAGTTTATTTTTGCAAACAAACAACTGGCTAATTGGCAACTCTACATTACAATACCTGTGCTAAGCTAACAGCTGCGCTGCCAGATTAGCACAATGCCTGGACTGATTTAAAAACACTTTTTATCACTTATTCAACTCTGGGGAATAAATTTCACACATGGGTGGCATATTGCTTTAATAAAATAAACAAGAAGTAGTCAGATTTGTGATTCATTGGTTCTACTTCTCGTCTGTAAAATATGTTCACAAATGATTTGGTATGTTGAAAGAAAACTGTGATGAACACAAGATTAACAGCAATCACTTTCACATTATGCAATTGGTTTAAGCACATTTAAATGTCAATAGTGGACAGAAAAAGCCATACCACCGCCACCTAACCACAAAGCTGTTTGCCTTAACACATGAACCTACACACATACATGTATGAAAATACTGCATTTCCATGAGTACACTCCCATGCACACCTTAACCTACACAGTGCATTACATATGAGTATAATACGGAACATATTTGATTTAAAC
Organism: Mugil cephalus; assembly: GCF_022458985.1. Classification (NCBI taxonomy): domain Eukaryota; kingdom Metazoa; phylum Chordata; class Actinopteri; order Mugiliformes; family Mugilidae; genus Mugil; species Mugil cephalus. Next base: position 22,954,812 of record NC_061782.1, on the reverse strand, counting down.
TCTTTCAAGGTCCACTTTACCAGCCTGCAGCCTCCTACACACTCACACTTCAGTGCACGAAAAGACACGAGCAGAGACTCATGTTGCCATGACACTGTGTGATACTGTTAGTCAGCGCAAGAGCAACATTTATCGGCAAGTATCCAAAATGAACATATTGGTTTAGACACGGTGGATGTACAGAAAACACAGGTTCCCTCAGCGTTGTTATCTGTCATCATTGGACCATATGGACGAATTGCAAATTTGACTGCAGCGAGTACTTTAGTATACGCATGACAAAACATGTGAGACCACGAATCATGCCAAACACTACTCAGACTACAGTTATTTGAGCGGGCACAGATATGTGCGGAGAATTCACAACAATAGATTATTTTAGGACGCAAGAGGGATGTTCGTGCTCATAAGGTCAGAGCTGTTCATGCTCACTTTAAGTTATGACCTGTTCAATTTGACCTGAAAGTGAAGGGTCACCCTGTCTTAAAAATCTAATATATGCTGTCAGTGAACGGCTGACATTTACAGTGTTAGTAGATAATCTTGTGTTAAGAGCAATTTTAAAGTCAGATTAAATTATTAAAGAAATGACAAAGAAAATGACTAAATATACCGTAGGGCCGTGTTAGCTTCATGTTAGCTTCCATTTCTGACAATATTGTGAACTACACAGAGGGCTGTTTTAAGGTAGAGTACTGTACTGAAAAAAGAAATAAGGAATATACACTCACTGGCCTCTTTAATAGTAAAAGGTTGGACCCACTTTTGCCTTCAGAACTGCCTTAATTCTTCATGTCATACTTTCAACAAGGTGTTGGAAACATTCCTCAGAAATTTTGGTCCATATTAACGTGATAACATCACACAGTTGCTGCAGATTTGTCGACTGCACATCTATGATGAGAGTCCCCTGTTCCACCAGATCCCAAAGGAGCTCTATGGGATTGAGATCTGATGACTGTGGAGGACACTAGAGTACAGAGAACTCAATGTCATGTTCAAGAAACCAGTTTGAGATGATATGAGCTTTGTGACATGGTGAATTATCCTGCTGGAAGTAGCCGTCAGAAGATGGTCCACTGTGGTCATAAAGGGATAGACATGGTCAGCAACAATGCTCAGGTAGGCTGGGGCATTTAAACCATGCTCAGTTTGTACTAAGGGGCTCAAAGTACCAAGAAAATATACCCCACACCATTACACCACCAGCAGCAGCCTGAACCGTTGATACAAGGCAGGATGGATCCATGCTTTCATGTTGTTTACGCCAGATTCTGACCCTGTCATCTGAATGTTGGAGCTGAAATCGAGACTCATCAGACCAGGCAACGTTTTTCCAATCTTCTATTGTCCAGTGTTGGTGAGCCTGTGTGAACTGTAGTCTCAGTTTCCTGTTCTTAGCTGACAGCAGTGGTACCCGATGTGGTCTTCTGCTGCTGTAGCCCATCTTCTTCAAGGTTGGACGTGTTGTGTGTTCAGAAATGGTATTCTGTATTCCTTGGTTGTAACCAGTGGTTATTTGAGTTACTTTTACCTTTCTATCGTCTCCAACCAGTCTGTCCATTCTCCTCTGACCTCTCACATCAACAAGACATTTTCATCCACACAACTGGATGGTTATTTGTGAAAATCTCAGTAGATCAGCACTTTCTAAAATTCTCAGACCAGCCAACAACCATACCATGATTAAAGTCACTTAAATCCCCTTCCTTCCCCATTCTGATGCTCGGTTTGAACTTCAGCAAGTTGTCTTGATCACCTCTATATGCCTCAATGCATTGAATTGCAGCCATGTGATTGGCTGTTTAGCTATTTGTGTTAACAAGCAATTGAACAGGTGTACCTAATAAAGAGACCAATGAGTGTATACATATAACAACAGGATGCAGTTATATTAAGATGCAATTTCAACATACTGATATGAATAAATTATTTAGATATAAGGGAATGAGTGAATTCAGACATTGGCAGAACTTCAGTGCAGTGCAGATGCCCACAATAACTGAAACTGAAGTCCAAACTGTGAAGACAGAGAAGAGAAAACCACATGTAGTGCTTCAATTAATTCAAAAAGACACCAGCCTGCCTGTACAGATGCAGAATATACAGGCATAAATAAAATTATCATCACAGATTTCACAGGGACACTGCTGGCAAATAAAAGTGTTAGGTGACACACTCATCTGCCTTTGCAACCAATGAATATTCACAGGAAATACACCCTCATGAAAACTGTTTATAGTGAGGCATGCGGCCTATTCAGAATCCTCCATCTGATAGTTGTTACTTTATAGTTTTCAATCCAAGGTAGTTTACACATAAACACAGCAGGCACTTTGCCTCAGCAAACCCCCGGGAAGCACTCAACAGTTTTACGGCTGTCAGCACAAAAGAGCAGTTAAGGTGCTCTGTGCTGCACCTTGGTGAGATGAGACGAAGCCGTTCGAGGAACTACCACAGCAGTGGTGGGAGGTTTCATCTCAGGTGAATTCAGTTCAGGCTCCTCCTGCTTAACGTGCACTCGGAAAGTGTATAACGAACGGCAACAATTGGCGCCGTCTGTTTATGGCTGTTTCTCCTATATGGATTTCTTTTCGGCATTAATAATTTAAGATCGAATAATGCTGCAAAAGCTGCAAGTCTATTAGGATTAAGTCGAACAAAAACAAAAAAACAATTCAACCCAGTACAATCACAAAGTCAAGACTTGTGTTCAGTTGTATGTCTTTTGTACAACATGAGTTGTTGCGTGTTGCTGCAGCAGTCTGCTTGGCTCACACAACACAAGGCCAGCATGCAACACAGACAGCTCCGAGTTTCTGGTAAAACAAGAAAAAAAATAGATGGAATAGAACTATGACGGATCTCCGTATTATGCAACAGAACAAAGACTTTGTTCTCTCTCTGTCTCTACCTCTACCAATCCCAAAGCTGCTTCTCTAACCACTAAAATAACATGATCAGTCTTTACACATAATGTCCGTATAAGATAGTACATAAGAATATTGTTCTTCTTCTTTATTGTCCTGCCTAAAAATGTGTTGCATACTCTTACTCTAGTGTTAGTTTACAACCGTTTTGCCTGACTGAATGTTGCCCTTGAAAACTCCTTTCTAATCATGTCACCAGACCTCGTCTCAAAAATAAGACTGCAATATTTATTTTTTTTTTAGATTAAAACAAATTCTTCCCTCAAAATTTTGCCGCACCACCAGCAGGAATCTGCCAAGAGAAAGGCATACAAATGTTCCCATAAAAGCAAACCTACATACACTTGCAGAAAAACACACACGACTCAAGACACTCCTACTGCCCACACACTGGCACTCACACAAACTCAGGCAGATGTGCGCACACGCATAAACAGGCACAGGCATTAACACACACCATGCACACACCCCAGTCTTCACCAGCAGATCTCCGTGCTGGGAGCTTATATAAGGGAGAGTGGGAGGCTGAGAGCTATTTCAGGACCAGAAAAGACGTACGTGTGCATGAGCGTGTGTGTTTGCGCACGGCCATGTGCACCCGTATGGATTTGTATTGGTGCAGCTCTGTGTGTGTAGGCCCGCTGTAAGGACTGTAAGGACTCTGATTCAGTGGGTTTCATAAGCAGTCAAGTTTGAAGCGAAGTTCGGCTCCAAACCTCTGGCAGCTCCCAGAGTGTGTGTGTGTGTGTGTGTGTGTGTGCCTACGACGCGCTCAGTCACACCCCGGAGCTGCCTGCACACACAATCAAAAGGCATGGCTCCCACAGAGCTCCGTAGCAACTGGAAGATTCCCACATGTTTGCTTGTCCTGGACGCAGACATGTCGAGCACCCTCCCTTCACAGCTCTGATGAGAGCCTTTCCTTTTAATTGCAGTCTTTTCCCACAAAAAGCTCCTCTGAGCTTCCTCAAGCCTCTTGGAGAGGTTATAAAAGCAACTTTTATCTAAAGGAACGATGTCAGTAAAACTGTCCGCACAATGTTTTGTGCTTCATACAGTATGAGTGCTGCCATTTTCCAAAACTAAACTGTGACTATTGTGTGAAGATGCTTTTAGCACTGAGCTGCTATGGAGATGGATGGGAATGTAAGCAGGTCTGCCCACCAATTGGGTCCAGACTGAAACACGTTGCCAAATACTGCGCTGGACGGCCATCACTCGTTCATTTGCGGTGGAGGGACAGACCAGAAACAAGGTCAGGGAAGCCTGAGCATCACACTAACAGAATTACACAGCAAGTGAGATGGATCAGGTGCAAAGAAAGGAACAGTTTTACATTCTGACTGCAGCTAAAAAGAAATGTCCAGTACAGTCGTTTCTTTTGGATCAAAGAGAATGAATGAATGAAGGCTGTTCGAATGCCACGCTTCAGGTTGATTCAGATATGTGCTGAACCATTTAACATACTATATGCACAGCTGGGTTTCTTCAACAGTTCCAAAAGTAATGACATTGACAGAAGTCATTGCAAATTCAGAAAGACTAATGAATTAAATGGCAGGTCAGCCCTCTGAGTTGTAAGCAGACAAAAAAATGTATGAATAATACTAACTTTGGGCACAATCATAGTCAAATTAATCCTATTTCCTGCTCAGTAATATCACCAAGGTAGCAAGATGGGTAGAGCTGAGCCTTCTCTACTGTATCTCCTGAGGAGACAGGGTTCCTCTGACTTGATTGCAGCACCGACTGAAACAGTGAACGCTAGCCTCGGGGCAGTGCTGACACAAGCATACAGATCCAAAGTTTATCCTTGTTAGTGTGATTCAGCCTGTCTGTGGGTTCTGGAGAGCCGGGCTGTGAAGTGTGAAGGCACATTTGGCTGCTCTCGCCTCCATCACTAAATCATCTGTATCAGCGTCGGAGAGGTTCTTTCACCGGCTTTAAAAGCTAGACTCTCTCAAAACATGGACCCTCTTTAGAGATTGGTTTCCAAGTGCTTCCTGTCAAAAATGGAAGAACAACTACTGTATTCCCTGATGGCTCCTGCATTCAGGAAAAGAAAATCAGTATGAAACTAACTAAAAAAATTACAAATTACCATTCATTTACAACTGAAGTGTGGAAAAAGCATAATAAGAATAGAATAGAATAGAATAGAATAGAATAGAATAGAATAGAATAGAATCGAGTATAATGCCCTTTATTCATTATACAGTGTAACGAGATTGGAGAGCTTCTCCTTTTCAGTGCAAAAAAAACACAAGTATGTACAAAATAGTGCAAAGTAGGTACGATTTACAAGATATACAGCTAATAAACTAATTATTATCATTAAACAGATAATAAACTAGAATAAACTAGAGCTTTTGCAACTCTTTAGACTGCTCTGTTCCACCATCTTTTTCTCTCTCCATGTCCCTTTGGGATGAAGTGATCATTGTTGCCTGCAGCATCTCACACTGAAACACATTTCAATGTATCATGTCACATCACTGACATATTGAAATTCTTTAAAACTGCAGCTGCTAGATTTGAGCCACCACTTGCTGATATTTACAAGGGAATCGTATTCCTCTCAGGGCAGACACGTTCCAGCAGAAGAGTTAATGATTTAATACGGCCCGAGATCCGAGATGCCCTAAAATCCTATCTAACGACTTTATTTATTTATTTCCGATTGATTAATCTGCCATTGGTATTTTCTCCTCCGCAAAATGTCAGAAATTCAAATCTTTGTTTCCCTGAACTAAAATAATTTCCACATTCATTTCCTCTCTCTCTGGAGCAAAACATGCAACGCTGACACACTGAAATGCTCTAAAGCTGCACAGTTGCTGTATTTGAGTAGCTGATATTAACATAGTAACCATAGTCCCCTCATGGAAGCAGAAAGCTTGAGGCTTTGTAACAAATACTATATCAGAAACATTATGAACTAAGATGAAGTTGTCGCCTAGAGCTGTATAGGGCACTGTATCAAAGGATCTTCTTAAGGAGCTAACAGCGCTAAGAAAAATATGATTAAAACCCTGTCTTCATGCTGCTGTGATCAGACAGTCTTAAGTCTTAAATCACTGGTAATGGGAAATGACCAAATCCAGCATTTGTCTAATAAACATTAAAGTAGAATTATGTACAGTTTAATACCAGGGCAGCCGCTCTGTTACAGGTAGTTTGCTGAGTTCTGGGGGCAGTTTGGGGAGCTGTGGGGCAATAGTTAAAGGCTGAGGTGAATGTGAACGAATGGATGGGTCGAATGCAGAAAAAGGAGGAGGGATCAATAAATTATTAAAAATGACAGAAATCCTCTCTCCATCCTTCTTCTATAATGAATCTGAAGGCCTCCACTGCACTTAAGTAAAAGCATCTTTAGAGTTTCTTTCCAGTTCTTCCATCTAGTGGCTGAGAGAGGCCTTACAATGAGTTAAAACATTCCCTGCGAAGTAAAACGCCTCTTTGATAAATTAGCTGAACGAAAATAATTTTACTTCATCATCGCACACAGAAAACATGTAGAGTAGGTCAATCGTCCTGCAGTGGGTTTTACTCTAATCTGCCTTAGATTCAAGTTGAATCGCTCTCCCTTACACCAAAACTCACGCTGGATTCATACTTGTATTCACCAATATTAAAAAGCCGGTAAGAAAAATATCAAATTCTTTTGTGTTGCACATGATCAATGTGTGGCATAGTGTGAGAGAAACGTTAAGTGAAAACTTTTCAGTGTCCTTTACAGCTCAATATTGGGTGATGATCAAGTCAAACCGGGTAAAGCAGACCAAGGGCTTCACCTTTGGACCACCAGAGGTCTCATTAAAATAGAAGATTTGCTCCGGGATGATGTAGTCTTAACAGCAGCGTGTTAAATACGAACTTTCTAATGGTCACTTCTTTAAATATTTACAGGTGAGGAGCTTTGTAACATCACATAATCAGTTGAGCTCTCCACCTCTCTGATTAGAGAGGTCGATCTCTACAAAGTGTTATGATAAAGGTCGAGTGGTTTTATGGTTTTCTTGTTTCTAAATGTTCTGAATCCTCGGCTGAACGACCAACGCTTGGAAAGAGGACGTTCAAGAAGATATTTCTTCTTCTTATATATCTCCAGCTAAATTACACCAGGAAACAACATCATCCCAGATATTTGTATTAAATGTGAACACACTTTTTTATTGCATGCGAAATTATAAAAAAATAAATAAATTTGCAACCTTTTAGGGGAGATCTCATGAATAATACAGAAAATGTTGGGCGTAAAGCTTCTCTTTGATTCTAAACTTTTTATTTTGGGGTTATATCCGATCACGCCAATCACACCAAGGAATAAAGTAGCTCTTACAGATGTGTGTTTACTCCGAGCAAAGCGTTGTGCTTGGTCACGGAACAACTCTCAGAGGCCAAATGTGAGACAATAGCTCAGAGGAATCAGGAACTGTTATGCCACGGAGAAGACGACTTTTATTTTGAAAGAGAATAATGAAATCTTTGATAAGGTTTGGGGCCCTTATGCTCAGTTTTTGGCAAGTAGTAACGCTGTTGTTTAAACTCCTACTCACTTACTTCAGTCACACTGAAGAGTCAGTTACGGTCACTTCAATCCTTCACCGTGAGCTTGACAAGAAGAACAGGTTTGTGTTTTCTCTGGCTGGAATCTCAGAGATACTACTAATTGAAGAGTTTTGCCATCGTCTGAAAAAAGGCACGGGGGCTCCTTAAAACAATCGTTTCATGAGTGCAGGTACCAACTTGTTCCCAGTGATGGATATCTCGCTGCAGACTGAGATTCTGTAAGTTATTCACTCAACAGATAATGAGCAGACATCCCACACAAGGCCACGAAAAAAAAACAACTCCCGGCAGCCGTCGGCACGCACTCTGTAATGAAGCAGCATCACCAGAGTGGTGCAGAAAACCGCTGTGAAAGAAGTGGAAGTTGAAAAGGTTACACAAACTCGTTTTCCCTTCTCGAGGGAGGGGGGGGAATAAAAAAAAAATAAAAAAAAATAGGAGCCGAGTCAGATATGACCGTCAGAGCTGACGTTAAACAATGTTGAGCTGCAGCTGATGTTCTCCCCGGGCCTTCGTGTAACCTTTGGCTTATTGGGCATCTATTGGATTTGTGTGTCCTATATTGTTATACAATGTATGATGACAATAAAAGGCATTCTACTCTATTCTACTGATCCTGAGACTGGAAGAACCTAAAAAGAGGATAGGACCTGCTTTGGTTCTTTTAATGATCCTAAGAGCGAGAAAAGGAAATGTGCAGCAATACACATTTCATTCACAAGAGGGCTGATGACATGACAATTAAAATAACAGAAATTAAAAAATCCCAGTGTGCAACTAATTTTTCCCCCCCGCACTTGTTAATCTGCTGCTTATTTTTTTTTCTTAAACTAAGCATGAGAAATTGAAGTTGGCATTTAATAACACAGGCATAATTTACAGTCATACAAATAGGATTTCTGATATGAATACAGACGTTAATAGACTGACACCACTTTATTTAATAAGGAGATTAACCTGTAGCTCTGGGATTAGGATTACGTTTCTGAAGATCGGGTCCTGTGTAGCCCTGCCAAGCTGTCATCTCCTTTTATACGCATTTTTAATCCCCTGATCGCTGGTTTCAAATTTATCAGCTGTCCGATAAGATTAACATCTGTTTCTTGCCTGAAGGGAAAAAAATAAATAAAAATCATTGACACGCAGTCAGACCAAAGCAGACTTACTTTTTTAATCAAATCATTGACTTACAAAACTGACAATCATGTGACAATGATCTGAGACATTGCAACTCCGTGATTGATTGAACCAAAAAACAAAAGAAGCAGCTCTTGGCGTATAACCTGACGTAAATCTGATGTGTATGTTTCAGGGAGTGGGTGGATGCTCTATATTTGTGTTTGCTGTTTTTATCTGTCTCCAGTCCAGTCTGGTAGAGCTGCTGTTAGGCATTTCCACAGAGTTGCAGTAAACCATCTGCGGCCTCAGTTGGTCTCCGCATGTCATTGCCATGGCGACTCATACATGGTTGTCACAACTACTTGGTTTCAGAGCTCCTGGCGACTGTCCGTCTGTCCTTCTCTTGCCACAGCTAATCAGTGTCTCTGCAGCGCCTGTTTCCTGCTTTTGTTCTGCTCTCGGTGTGTCTCCAGGTGTGGTTATCATGGTGATTTGGTGTTTAACACCCGGACAGTCTTGCGGCCATAATGCCAGTAGCTATATCCTGACGCGGCCGTAGTCACTGCTGTTACATACCTGTAATACAATAAGTGATATACGCCAATCAGGTAAAACATTATGACCACCTTCCTAATATTTTCCAGGTCTCCCTCGTGTCTCCATGACATTGTGACTCATCAGAAAATGGACATGGGTCTTCTGAGGGTGTCCTGTGGTGTCTGGTAACAGGAACTTGTTAGTAGGGGCCTTTGGGTCCTATGGGTTTAGTGGAGGGGCCTCTATGGATCATCCCACAGATACTGTGTCTGTGTGTGTGTGTGTGTCAGGCTGCATCCTGCTGGGGGTGTCTGCTGCCATCAAGGAGTGTCAATGCTATGGAGTGGGGGTGTCTGGTCTGGTCTAGGTGTGTGATACATGTCTAAGTAACATCCAGATAAATGAATGAATGCCAGGTCCAAAAGTTTCCCACAAAACACTGAATTATCACAAGAGGATTAATGTTATTTACTCCTCCTGTCAGTGGTTTTAATGTTGTAGCTGATTGGTATACAGTAATTCATTTTAATTAGTTTCATTCAGGGTGTCTGACCCTCAAACAATTTAGCTCTGAATGCTATATGCTAATCCCAATCCAGTTTTAGGAAACTCTTTTTGAAGTGGTAGTATCAGGAACAACAACAAAATTCACAATTTCAAGAACTTTTAACTACTATACACTAAAAATTTAACTTCATATTAAAATGGCAATGTTTAATTACTAACTTATTATTAATTGATAACTCAATTTACTATGTGTAGATCTAAACTCAGGCCAGCGGATCACGGGGTCTGAGCAGCCCGTCACGCTTGGACAGTTAAACCTTGCGCTGAAGGAGAAGCCACAGCAGAGCAGATCCTCTCTGACCCAGTCACCTCAGCTACAGACTGTTTACACTGCTGGCGTCTGACAGGTGGTTCTGGAGCACCAAGACTCCAGCCAGCTGGTTCACAGACACATTTTACCCACAAGCCATCAGGCTGAACTACCTCACACACAAACACAACATAAACTTTATGCATTTTTCTGCTTTTATTATGTTATTCATTTAGTTCTATTCTATAGGTTTTATTCTATTGTGTTATATATACCAGTACTTTGTTATTTACTCCACTTAGTTTCTGCAAACTTGAGTTGGCACCAAGTACAATATTTGAATTACTGGTGATGATGCTGCATTGTTTAATAGTATATGACAATAAAGAGACTTTCAGTTTAAATGTATTTATATACATGTATGAAATAATAGAATTAAGTAATTATAATTGAAAACTAAAACAAGTACGACTGTCATAAACATGTGCGCTCAAAATTGTGCCAATTGCCATAAACCTGTAGTAATATTTTTAAGGACTTAAATGAAAAAGACAGACCCCTGACACGGTGTCAGTCAGTTCATTAGTCAGCTGAAGGAGATGTGTATAATAATAGAGGTTAAATATTTGTCCTGAATCCGTTTTCTATTCCAACTCACTCTGAGGTGTAGCCTGAAATGAGTCAGCACACTTGACCTGAACACTCTGCTGGAACAAACAGCATTTATGTGCTTGACTGAGATGAAACCATCTGCATTTCTTTTTTTTGTTGTTGACGTTGTTATTAGAACCACTAGACTGGAAAGAAAAGGCCATTATGGATATTAAGGTCAAGTGGATGAGACCTGTGTTTGTGTGTTGGGTTGGGCTTTACCATAAGCACTGCAGCAGGACGCTGTCTGTGTACTGGAAGACTGGAGCAGCCAGAGACGCTGCCACCAGACACAGCTGGATGGCTGTGTTCACCTTGGAGAAAAATAAATAAAACATTATGAATGTATAAATACCTTTTAGACACATATACTTATTTTTTAACAGATAAAATCAATTCGACTGCATCCTATATAGAGAAAACAAAGAGGAAATACTGAAATAAAAATAGTCAGAATAACTTCACAGCAACAAGGCTGTGTTTTAGCTAAACTTATAAAAGTTATTCTTTCACCTCTTTGAAAATGGCTCACTAAATGATCAGCATGTTAGGAAATCCATTTTGGTTTTTGCACCCTTGTTAAATATGCTTGAGACTACATTACCATCCACATGGTAATTCATTTGTTGGCACATCGTTTGTTCAAATTTATGCATGGAAAAAATGGAATTTGCTTAATTAATACGCAAGTTATAAACCAATGCACAACGGATAAATAAACAACTTGAGAAATGACGGGCAGGTGCGTCAAATTATGTAAAAACCAGTGAGAGGAAGCTGGGATCAAATAGGTGTTAATGGACTGCAGACTTGTGCTTATAAGGTAGTAGACACCATTTTTAGATATGAATACAGAACCATTTCAAAACATGAAGTTCTACCTAAAAATACTCTTCTACTAAAGTTTACATTTAAGTTTGTCTTAATGAGGAAAGACGTTTTTACAATGTTGTCATTAATTAGCAAAGTGAGTATTAAGAATGATTTCACTTCACTACTTCTAACTGTAAATAAAGCTGTGTTATGCAACTGCATCTTACAGGTTTCTTACACCCACTTGTCGCCGAGTGTTCATGGGAATCTATGTAGTTTAGTTCTATAGGTCTGTATGGTTCAGAAACTGATCAAACTGTTTGCAACTTGTTCATTTATTGGAGGGCAGCTCTGCCATGCTAGTCACTATAGCATCTGTTTTAGGGAGTCTCAAAACCAAAGGAACGAGAACGTCACTCGTCGAGTTGTTGCCGTCTTTCTCACTTAAACTCAGTTATGGTACAATTTTCTAGGCGTGAGAGAGACTCCATTAAATCCTGTACATCCTTCATTCATTAATCAAACACTGTAAGACCTCTTCTTCATCTCCAAATAGTGTTGTGATGTACAAAATGCTCAAAGCCAACAGCGTGGGTGACAGAGTGGGTGGTTGTGTGTCTCACCTTGCTGAAGAGTGTAGGCTGGAGTTGTGCTGTGGTATAGCAGGGATTAAAAAACTTACTAAGGGTCACCTACAGGAAAAAAGAGAGAGGAAAGTACATCCAAAATGATTCTAAAGTATAGTAGCCTCAGTAATGCAAAGTACCTTAAAGATGTCGTTAGTAGTGCAATTTTAAACAACTGTTGCTCATTAAAATGCAATAACACGTAGAGTATAGTGCATGTGCCTCCTTGTGGAGTAGAAACATATCAGGGACTCATTCATAAAATGCACAAATTTGCTAGTTGAGAACTTCAAAATCTCCCCAGAGTTGCTTTAATAGCCATTCAGGAATATTTTTGTACAAAATACCAAAGTCTAACTTTGTGCAAGTGCATGAAGTTAACTGTAATGCGTCTCACCGGTGGAGGTACGGTCTTATATCTAACCCAGAAGACAGCAGCTATCAAACCAACATCTCTGAAAATAACCAGGGCCGTCAGTGGAGCTGAAACAGAAGAAAACACAGTTCATAATTTAGTTTGATTGTTAATAATACCTCTAAAAGTCTTGCAGCTACTTAATGGCTCTTGATTTGGCAATGGATTAGAGGGCAGGAAGTCTTATACCTGGTATCAGTTCTGCATAGGTGAGACTGAGATATAAAACACTGATGAGAATCTTGTCGGCTAACGGGTCAAGAGCGCTGCCCAACGCCGACTTCTGAGTGGGCCATGTCCTGGCGATGTAACCATCCAACTGACAAGCATTAAAAAAACAAAAAATTAGCAAGTGCCTTTAAAACGTCCAAACAGGTAACTTCAGTGTATTAAAAGTTTTAAAATTAGGTAATGTATGTTAATATTGTTTCAAGTTTCATATCAGGCTCCATGCAGATCTGTAGAAAATAAAAAAAGACTTAATGTGTATTTATGTCTAATCCCTGACTGGAAATGCATCAAGGAAAATATTTCAATAGCTAATCCTTTATAAATTCCTTAGTTCCCACATGTTAAACGTCCAGAAGGATCTTAACAAGGAGAAACTAAACCAAATTCAGAGCAACAGTATTTCTGTACAGGTATGTAGTTTCACACAGCAAACAAATGTTTTAGTAGGAGTGTCTGTAAGTGCATTACCAGGTCAGTAGCTCCTGCCAGAGTAAAGAGAACCAGGCTGAGGTGAAAGTGCTGCTGTATGATCAGGTGACCCAGGAAAGGCGCCAGCAAAATCCTACTCACACACAACAGGTTGGGGATTGTCCACGGATTTTCGTACTGCAACAAGAACAGATCAGACACGTGAATAAAACCTATAGGTTGGAAAATCCAACGTACATTGATGCACACTGTCAGATACATCAGCCTAAACCCTTTCTAGCAACACACGTGAATTATATATCTGTTAATTGATTCTGATTTCATTAAATTTGTGGGCTAAAGTGAACTGGCAAACCTTAAACAGACACCTTCATCTTCAGCACATTTCCAGTTTTGCTCTGCACCTCTTGCCTCGTTGACAGCTCATTAAAACGTGTATTTATGCTTATTTTCTCAATGCATGCATTCTTAAGTTGCATTGTTTCCTGTAGTAATAAATCATTACTCTCATTAGCGCCTCTGCTGCTTCACTGCACACTATCTTTATCTCATTAATTCACTTATTATAATAATATTAATAGTTAATTGTTACACATTTGGTATTCAAAGCTTGTTGCCACTATGATGTCACCTTTGTTCATTTTTAACTTATCAGCGTGTTTAATCATCAACAACTCTTACAGATAACTAAAGCTGTTTGATAGCACAGTCTAATAAACTAACCCCGCCCTCCACCGGTCACCTCATACAGGTGTACTGGTTTTCTTCCCCTCTAGTTTGTGTCAGCCCTAATCAGCACCCACCAGTTCTTTGAACTTGAACAGGCCGTGTCCCGGTACTGCGCCTTCACCTCCGTCCGCTGCCGGTGGCTTGTCCGAAGCCTCCTCACTCTTTCCGCTGCACAGCCCCCGTGCCTTGGGTGACAGCAGTGACCGGAAACTGACCGCCGACCTCTCGTGACCTCCCCGGTAGAGCAGCTCGCTTCCTCGTTTGTCCCATGGGCTCTGCTTCGTCTGCTGGAGGAGCCCCCTCCAGGACGCGAGGCGACCGTCGTTCCACTTGAGTCCCACCTGAGACAGGTTTAACCTAGCACCCTCCGTGACAGGTGTGTGTCTGAGCCGCCATGATGCAGGCTCGAGCCAACACACACCGACGCACCGCGCGGACCCTCCCCAGCGAGCGTTTATTGAGCTGCGGCACAACAGTGAGGAAACCCTCCCAAAACACACCATCATCTTCGCGAGCCGAGCCTTACTGGTCTCCGGGTCTGCTGCTGGCCGTCCGGACGTTCATGATGAAGTTACCGATTGTAACGGTCAGAGACGATGGAATCTCAGCTCGAGCCAGCAGGCCGCCATGTTGCCGTAAACCGATACGACACTCAATGTCGTAAATCTGTCTTTCCTAAAGTGGTTTTATTTTGAAGGCTCTTTAAATTAGAACTTAAATGTATCTAATAATATTAAAAATTGAAATACTGAAAAAGAAAAAAGAGCACCCGATGATTAAATAATAATAATAATAATAATAATAATAATTTATTGTAGTGGTGTGTATTTCAAATTAAAAGCATGGTCATTCCAAAATGAATCATGAGACATAGTGTAAAAAACAAAACCAACTAAACATTATTTTCAGGAAAATAAAATGATTTATTAACTGAACATTAATAATAATAAAGTGCACAATATACGATACTATTAAGAAACAATAGATGAAACAAAAAAATTAGAAAGCTTTAATAAAGTCAAATACTATACATGTACATCCATTTAAATATCATCATACTGCCACTCAAACAATACTTAGCCATGTAAAACAAAATATGTTATGTATACAAAAACAAGACAAACATTATGTGTATGTGTTTATCTGGTGAACCAATGTCAACCAAGATATTGTTTTAAATTGTGACATATATATTTTGTTATATATATATGATTGTTGTAGAAGTAAGGCACTAAATGACATATTCTTGAGGTCAATTCCTCTTTTTTGCAGGGAGTCTGTACCTCTTCAGGAAGTTTGTGGCAGATGTAACAATCTGCAGAGATGCTCACAATGAGATGTCAGAAGTTTGATGACCTGCCCTATCTTTGTCTGTTGTGGTCACTGTAGCTTCTTCAAAGGTAGACACTGTGGTGATAGAAGTGCTGTATCATTGGATTACCATCCATTTTTTGTTTATTTTACAGAGTTAAGTGGTCACTTCATCCTGTACGCTGACCTTGTTGTGAAGTCTGTGTATTCTGAAATGAGTTGTTAGACTGTCTGCAGCTGGTACAGCTTGGGGCCTTTCTTCAGCAGGAATCCTTGTTCATTCAGGGAACTCAAGAGACCTTCAAAATCCATCACCTGCAAAGAATTAACTAAGTAAATATCCAGTATGCATTTTTATGACAGTGTAAACACTGTATCAAATATTCAGGCTCATGCTCCGTAAAGTGTCTTCAGACAATTTTGGTGCTCAGATAAATGATCTGTTTTTGATATTTCATCTTTTCACCAAATGATCCTCCACTTGATTTTATGTTTTAAGACGTGTCTAGTGATGCACCATTTGTGTACTACCGTACCTCTACCACTTCCTTAAAATATTTTATTTTATTATATTGTGTCCAATTTCCCACATGTTGAGTAAAGAGCGTTTTGTGTAATGCATGCCACTGCTTTCACCTTGATGTTCTGTCTGTCAGCCACAGATCGAAGCGTCTGAATGTCAAACTGTTTCTGACTCGTCCTCTGAGCGTGCAAGTGCAGTGCGTTGACCAGTCGCTTTGCAGCACTGCGCTGACTCATGCCAGAACCAAGCTGAGACCGCTCAAAGTCCAGATTGCCCAGACCATCTGAATATGTGTCAGCCAGACTGCAACAACATAAACAGAGGGAGGAATTCACATCACAGGATAGCACGTTGTAATCCAGGCCTGCACAATTAATTTTACATATTATTTTACAGAGAAACCAACGAGGCTCTGGAAATGAGCTTGACATAATTAGTTTTCACCAACTCGATAGTGGGATACAGACAAGTAAATGCACATGCAAAAGATTTGAGCTAATTATGTTTACAATTTTTATTTCTGCAAATCCCACTCACTTACGCACACACTGAAACCTGCAGCATTACCTGTGTTTCATGATATCCACCACATCCTCAGCATCACTCTTAGTCGCTGTTTCTCTAAGTTCCAACTTGGCTCTTGCCTACACAAAATCATACAGTCAGCAACCTGGGAATTATATCTTAGGTATTCAGCCATCACATGTTGCCAGGTGTACTGGGTGAATACCTCAGTTAGTCTAATTAAAGACTCCAGCTGTCGTGTGGTGATGGGCGTGGAATCAGCAGAGTGTGCCTGAGACCTCAGTGACAGATAGAAGTCCTGAAGTGTTTGTGCTGCTTCGGGAGAGAGCGAGGGATGAACATACTGACGAGCGTAGCTGACGTATTTCCTTAACAAGCATGCTGGAATGGGGTCCACAGTTTCTCCTGCAGCGATCTTGAAATATATGCACATATAAGCAAATTAGTTTGGAGATGAAATTTCACTCTGGTGAGCTGAGTGTGGACTGCACATTTCTACCTGTAAGCGTTCGGACAGCGGCATGGATGAGTGCTGTAGTAGAATAGATGTTTCTAATTCACTATTAGTCCTGGTTACTATGGCGCTGCTGGTACTGCCTCTTCCTGCCCTGTTGGCCATGACGTGCTCTGACAGACGGCGGTCATTTGACTCATCTGGGATGTCGAGGAGGAGGAAGACCACATCAAAGCGAGAGAGGAGAGCAGAGCCCATTCTTTAGACAAAAAAATGTACAAATAAATATACAAGTCAAATACTTGTGTATTTACTAGGGATGTAAGATTTTTTTAACAGAATGAGCTTGCAGACAAATTATGACTGAAAAAGTTTCCTTTAATCATCTCAGACAAAAAACACATTTCTGAGATACAATGTTACTTTAAAACACAAACTATGCAATAGATGCATATTAAAAAACACATATTTAGATATATGAAAACTACAAGTTATATTTTCTCTTTAATGAATTAGAGAGAATCCCTTTTTATTTCTCTGAGGTAGCGCTAACTGTGCATTACAACGCAGATGTCCTCTTCTTAAAAGTGCAAATGAAATTATATTTCTTCTTAACAAAAACAAATAAAAAACTGAACTCAAACATGTGAACTCAAAACTAGATTACGCCCTCTGCTGTTTAAAAAGGGCATCGCAATTCATTTTTCATCTCGGCTGATTTGAATCTCACACATTTGCATCGACTTTTAATTGTCTTGTGATGTATTGTTACATCCTTGATATTTACATTTTAATATTGTCTAGTTGCTACTAGTTGCTGCTACAAACTTACTTTAGATTTTCAGAGACAGTCTTTCCTCTGTTGTAATGTCCTCCGATGGGGTTTGCGGCAGCCACAACTGACGTTCTGGTAGGCAGAGAGGAAACTATACCAGCCTTAGCCAGACTGACAGACTGCTGCTCCATGGCTTCTAACAGAGCCTGCTGCTGGTGACCCAGCTTATCAAACTCATCGATGCAACACAAGCCTAAAGACAAAAGACAAGCTAAAAGAACAAGCAAAGGTTCTGCCTGTTTCTCTAGTTTTACTTTTTTTTTTTATTCCTGTACTAGCTGACAAGTTTAGGACTCATTTTTGAGGTTATGTATCTCAAAAAACAAAAATGTTAATACTTTATCAAGTGCTTTTTAACAGTAAGATCAAAGTTCTCTAAACTTCCAATATAAATGATAATATGTGATAAATAAATAATGCCAACATTTCGTCTGTTTCCTACCTTGGTCAGACAGCACCAAGGCGCCGGCTTCCAGAGCATAATCCCCTGTTCCTCCGTCTCGGGATAAACTCACCGTTAGTCCTAAAGACATAAACTATAAATATTATCACCAGATTATATTTGAACGGAAGTAAATAATTATGTATGCAATAGTTTGCTATTTTGAGACATTTACCTGTGGTGCTGGTGCTATTACCACAAACATAGATTCCCCTCGGAGCCACATTACACACTGCCTGCACAGAGAGAAACACAAACACACTAGTTTAACTTTACATTAGCAGTGAAACCGACGTCACACTGCAGTTTCAAGAAGTATGCATACATTAAAGCCTGAGTTTATAAGTCACAAAACAGCATTAATGACAGTAAGTATAATAATCACAGCTTCATCTTCCGTGTTACCTGTAACATCTGACTCTTTCCCAGTCCGGGGTCTCCCACTATCAGGATGTGTGGGTCTCCCCTCACTGGGACGCTGTTCTTGTCAGTGCGTTTCTGTTGGCCTCCAAACAACGCCAACGCAAGGGCAGCTTTCACCAGCTAGAGATGCACAAAAATACAGGATGTTAAACTATGCTTTTACATCACAAATGAAATAATGACTTTGAAGCTGGTAAGAAAGGCAAGTTAAACAAACCCCACTCTGTTATACAAATATTGTTGGTGTTCTAAGTCTTGTTAAAAGAGCCAAACTCACCAGATGGCCGTAGATGACAGGACACAATGAGCTGAAAGAGGTGAAGAATGTGGACTCACTGAGTAATATTGACATGAGACAGCATCATGCTGTCATGCTCCCGTTGTGCAGTAAAAACAAATTAAGACAATTAACTAAGCTGTACTTTATCAGTCTCAAGTATATTTATATAAACTGTAGCACTCATAGAAAATAAATTTTAGCTTTAGCTTTAGCTTTAATTCAAACTTGAATTAAATTGACTTGTACCCTATTGGGGTGTTATATGTGATGCAGGTTGTGGCTGACTCACTGTACTATAAGTCGCAGGAGGTCAGGCTGTGACTGGATCTCTTGGATGGCGTACAGCTCCTTCAGACTGAACTCCTCCCCTCCCGACCGATCTTCAACAGACCCTCTTGACCCTTGACCTCCCAACTTGGACTGATGGCCTGAAACGTTTAAAGGAAAAAGCTCTTCATTTAACCGTTAATGAGAAATCTATCATGTCTAGACCCACAAGATGATACCTTTGGTGTTGCTGACTGAAGTGGCTTCAATGTAGAGGAGAAACATACACTGATCCTTATTTCCTCTGGAGGTACCTGCACACAAAAAGGATGCAGTAATATTAAGAATTTTGTGTGTTTGTGTTGTAACCATTGACCTACTAACAATGTCAGAGTGCAAATGTGCTGTTACTGTCAATCACAAAGAGCCTGGTGGAGTAACTGTTAGTACTCTTTAATCAAGGGTATTTCTTCCAGGATGTTTCCACCTTAATGTGACAGAGAGAAATGTGAACGTGTGTGTTTGTACCGTCGTTGATGACTCTAACTATCCCAGTCACAGTAACAGTATCTCCAGGAACGCAGCTGTCACAGAGGTCAGAGGTCAGGTGACACTCCACAGTGCGTGGGATTCGTCCGGTCTCCCTCTGCTCTCCGCCCATCAACTCCTGCACCCTGTAGTAGCACAACAACAGATATATGCACAAATGAAAACTACTTAAACTGAAGAAACATGTGATTCCTATTATAAATGGAAGCAACAAAAAACTTAAAGAGATTAACTGGTGCAACAGCAATGAGGATCAGGATAATTCAAATCATAAAGGGGTCAGATATGGAGATGAACTGACAGTGGGGTCTCTCTGTACATCTGACATGAGCTTACAATGGATTTTCTAAACAACTCCAGCATAGAGACGCACATGGTGGAAGAAATCACACACCCAAAATCTACAAACTCCCAAATCCATCCAGCATACAGAGGAAGCCCCAACTTTACATACAACGAGTCCCCATGTGCAGTCGCTACCGCTGATAGTTGTATTAAGTTAAACACATAAGGTAGTTACATTATTCCTCGGCTATTAACTACAGCAGGATGTTAGCTAGTCACATTTTACCACTGTTTCACACGCATAAGCACAGGATATACTCACTTGATGATCTGCCAGTCTACAGTGTGTGTAAGAGGGGAACTGGGAATGGGAATGAATGAGCGACTGCGACATCCAGCTTGAATACACTTGGTAGGTGTGGTGTATTTCCCATGCTGCAGTGGCAGAGACAGTACGTGCGAGCAGGTCTGGCACCTGAAGGCCATCCTGGTACATTGCGGTCTGATATTGCTCACTCTGACCACTGTTCCCTTGATGCAAACCAGCCGCCCGAACACACTGGCACGCAACGTCCTCAGCGGGGTCAAAGGCTCGTAGTTATACAACCTGCCAGAGATTTACACAAATAAAGTCATGTTCATTCATGAAGGTAGTTGTACAGGTGTGCAGGAAGCACTTTGTTATGCCCCACCATGTGCATTACCTCGCACTAATATGAGGAAAATTGATGATTGGTGTGGCGACAGGGAGCTCTTCCTCTTGCAGCTCAGCAGCTTGTTTCTCCAAATCTACAGTCAACACCTGAATCACACACACATGTTTCAGTGTTTTACATGTTTTCAGGTACTTGATTTCTCAGTCCATACTTAGTCTCTTTAATAAAGTCACACTTGGATCTACAGACAGTTGCTAAATATTCTGCACTAAATTGTGTTACAATCTTCAGTTTATGTTGAAACAGCATCAGAAAGGTGGTGATTCCACTGGATTATCATTATGGAGGATGAAGTTTATGGTGTTGTTGAATTGGATTGAATCAAACACTTCAGTGTTTCTGTTATTTAGCCTCACGTACTGACTAAAATGAGGTTAAATTAACAGGAGCATGTGTCAGTAGAACGCAACACAATTCAATACCATTATAAACCACAGGCTCCGCATTGAAAACACAGTTGAAGCCACAGCTCTCTCTCAGATATTTGAAAGAAATGCTGAATACCATTAACTTTGTGAAGCATATCTTTAACTGAAGACTGTTTTTTTAAACATCAAGTTATTAAAAGGCCTACGAGTATGCAATACAATCTGGA
Organism: Mugil cephalus; assembly: GCF_022458985.1. Lineage (NCBI taxonomy): Eukaryota > Metazoa > Chordata > Actinopteri > Mugiliformes > Mugilidae > Mugil > Mugil cephalus. The sequence continues at coordinate 22,933,738 of NC_061782.1, read as the reverse complement.
GTTTTGCATTGCACAATCTGTGTGTACCTGGTGAATGGCCACTCCCAAACAGTTGAGCATCACCTCTGGCTGTTCCCTCAGTTCAGTGATAATGTTAGGAAGTGAACCACACACAGTTCTGTCTCCAGTTAAATCTGCATAATCCACAAGGACACTGCCCTGGCGCTCAATCTCATCCTGTACACAAAAACACAAGGAAAAATCACGGTCAATATTTTCTGTTTTTTTTTTTTTCTCTAACCAAAATATGCACAGCAAACAGACGCACTACTCCATGTGAAAAGGTGATCGTTTCTGCACGAAAAAAGATACGTCTGACATGACTGACCTTGTCGTACAGGTGAATCCTGGAAGTGAAATACTTCTCAAACACTTTGATCTTCTCTACACTAGGTGAGCTCTCTATGAAACCTGCATAACATATACACATCACAGAGACAAATTACACAGTTATATGTGACTGTCTACAGTATGCATTATAATCGTGGATCAAGTGGTGGAAAGAAGTTTTCAGACACCCCATGCATTTATGAAATATTGCATTAAGAATCACTCTTAGGTCTTCAAGTGCAATTTCTTTTAGTACAGTCACAGACAAAGTATTAAACAAATCCCAAAACAGCCATTAAATACTTAAAATTGATTGGTTCCATAAGAATACATAAGAAATGCTGAGTATTGTATCATTTGGTACCACTGATCCAGTGAAGGTCGTGGTTTTTATTAAAAGACACATTTTTCTGTCGCTGTGCTTCATGGCTATGTAAAGCCAGTACATCTGAAAGTTCTTCAGAGACAACAAAAGGAGGAACCTAGAGCAGGAAACACGCCTGAAGACACAGATTCTCAGCCAGAAGGGAAACAGCCAGACCACCAGGAAGTGCAGCTACAGTGCTTCAGCAGTTAGATACACTGCAGCAATACAGACGAACCAACAGCTTGGAAGACAAACAGCAGTGGTCAAACCAAACTGGTGTCCAAGTGTTCCACCTGCACTGTACGTGGTGGACTTTTAGATCATGACTTAAGGCTGTGAAGAAGCCCCTGGTCAGTGAGATACAGAGGTTAGAGGTGCTCCTTTCTGTCGAGGTCCAAACTGGATGTTTCAACAAGATAATGCCCCTTGTCACACATCCAGAGCCAGCAGAACTTGGCTGCATCAGCACAGTATCCAGGTCTTAGAGTGACCAGCTCAATCCCTGGACATGAGCCCCATTGAAAATCTGTGGTGAATTATCAAAAGGTCTGTTTCAAAGTGCAAACCAAATAATTTAGAGGAATTAAAAGTAGTACGTAATTCAAGAAGAATGGGACAAGATTACCCCTCAACAGTGTGAAAGGCTCGTGGGGAACATGCCCATATGGCAGGAGTACTTTTTCTTGTGAACAACAAACAAAATGGCACTAAATTGTATTTGTTTGTGTCCGTCCAATCCAGCCTCACCTTTTGAAACAAACAAAAAATTTCCACAAATGTTTCACGAAGGTGTCCGAAATTTTATTTCCACCACTGTAGATCTGTACATGCACATACCTTCTGTAAAATACAGTGTCCACCCTTTGTACGGACACAACATGTCCAGAGTAGTCTGACAAAGGACTGAAGAGAAATTGAAGCAGTTAGTCGTGACATTTCAGCTCTTCATTTAATGAAAATCGTTCTGTTTGTTAGATAAAATGCTTCATGAACATTAAAATGAGAGAACATATTCTACTAAAGGCCTTTATTTTGAAGGGTAAAATGGAAAACAAAATAAATCTCACCTCTCTGTGTGCCCTGTGTGGATCCTGATTCTCCTCTGCTTCCTCCACCTCTCCACCCTCCTCCTGAACCTCCGCCTCCTCCAGCTGATCCTCCTCTCCATGGTCTACTCCTCCATCCTCCCCCTCCACCTCTCCACCCTCCCCGTCCACCTCTCCATCCTCCCCCGCCTCCTTTCCATCCACCACCCCCGCCCCCGCCTCCTCCTCCTCCTCCTCTTCCTCTCCATCCACCACCACCTCCTCCTCCTCCTCTCCATCCTCTATTCCCACCCTTCCATGAGCCTCTGTTGGAATCGGCTCCACTCATTGCTTTCCTAAAACAAAGACCAATAAGACAGAAACAAAATATATTGGATAGCAAAACTAGTGCAGATTGTACTGCATATCTGTGGTGTAACGTTAATGATTTTTAAAGCTCTCTGTACAGCATGTCTTAAGGCATTACCACTATTCAGAACTCCTATTCAGAAATGGAAATTAGTAGGTTACTGTGATTATTACTTATTAGTGCTTCTATTCAGACGTGTGTTAACGTTTATCCAGAAGACTTGCTAGTTTTGTCTTCCCATCTGCTTAAGGATACACATGACACGAAACAACGGTTACATTTAAAGCACGGATCTGTAATTGTCTCTAAATGTTACAAATAGAACTCACAGACTGTAAAATGTTTTAAACTGTGTTGGTTTCAGGGCACATTTACATATAACTGTTACGTTAGCCAACAGCGTTTACGTCAACGTCAGTTTCTGTCAGTTTTCGACAACGTTTTCTTTTTTCTAAATGTTCCGTCGAAGCCTCTTCTATGGTCGAAAGTTTGTGAATGTAACATCATTGTGATACCTACCTTTTGTTTGGCCTCGGCTAAAACCAGCAAATTAGTATCAAGAATGAAAAAGTCCAAAGTACACATTACTAAACTGCTGTCAAACTTCCCTCCACTAATGCCTCCTCCTCCTTCTTCTCTTCCTATTATGATTGGCGGCCAAGCTTCTTCTTCGTCTTTTAATTTCGTAGCTCACACTCTCCAGCGTTTTACTGCCCTCTAAAGGACATCTAGTGTACTACAGCTCAAACTTGAGCTTGCATTAAGATAGTAAGTTAGCATGAAAAATGTTTTAGTAAAATGAAAACACAGATAAATCAACTGCTCTCTCTCGTATTTTAAACACATGATAAATGTTGCCTTTGACTTTAAATACTTTTTCCTCCCTGTTTCCTTAATTCTAAGTTTTTACTCTTATTGTAACTGCTTTCGTTCAATGTTTGTCTTTTCTGCACGTTGCCTGAAAACATGAATATGTGTGAACTGCATGATTTTTCTTATTTCAAATTATTTGTGTATATTATTTGTGCTTAAATTGAACACTATGGCATCCTGTGTTTCAACTGTGGTTAATTTACTGTTATTTCTCAAACACTGAATAATGAAAAAATAATGAAAAAAGAATAAAGAACATAATATTTGACTCATCAGGTAGATCAATCAGTAACCACTCATACAGGAGTAATCCAGCAGTGCACCTCGCAATACAACTCCACACACAAATCTCCACATTATCATTATTATTTTATTCTTCAAAAACTGCCTCCCTTGGGATCTATTAAAAAAAGACAAGCTGCGGGTTAGACCTGCTGGTCTCTGCTGTTTCAGTTCCCCTCTGAGCTGTTTTATATTCCTTCATGGGCTACTTACAGCTGGATTAGAAAACAGCTGAGATCCTGAATTGTAATGATTGGTGAAAAAACAAATATTTAAATTCTTAAATCCACTATCAACTTCTCTATCTTGGATTACTTCATAGCCATTTCTATCTGTTCAGCAAACCTTCCTTGACTGTTGTAATTCTCTCATGTTCCAGTCAGTCTGTTTATCATACTGCTATTGTGCTGTATCACTGACAGATAGTGAAGTTTATGTTTTTATTTGCTTTAAGAACCCTAGGTTACTTGTCCGTGCTCCTCACCCACTGCTTCATCTCCACACTCCTCAGACCAGCTGTCAATCACTGATCTTCATTCTCTGCGAATATATGAGAGCAGAAGATTTAAAGGAAGAACTGGATGTCAGCTGATTTCTGCCTATTATGTGAGGTAAATGTCAATGTCTCTCTTTGAAAAATAAAGGAAAAATAAAGTCATACCATCATTATTAGCCAACAGACTGAACAAACTCAATAGGAAGGCAGAGTCTGTTGTTGGCTCTAAGCTTGTCATCCTGGAGGAGGTGTTGGAGGACAGGATGCTGGCAGAGCTGCTGGCAATCATGGACAATCCCTCTCACCCCCTCCACAAAACACTGGACAAGCTGAAGAGCAGCTTTAGCAACAGACTCATTTAACCCCGCTGCTCTGTGGAACATTACAGGACATCGTTCCTTCCAACTGCAATAAAACTTTACAATTCATCTACCTCTGTCAGATCCACCATCACAGAACTGCACCGAATCTACCTGTCACCTTTTACTACCTGTCACCTTTGCACTTCAAGTATATCTTATGTAGTCAAATAGTTATATGCATATATTATACCTACACGATATATTATATCCTATCTATCTATCTATCTATCTATCTATCTATCTATCTATCTATCTATCTATCTATCTATCTATCTATCTATCTATCTATCTATCTATCTATCTATCTATCTATCTATCTATCTATCATGTGCCTTGATCTCAAAAACGCCCAACACCACTTTACAAGTGAATGAAGTGTGAAGTTAACCAAGGCTTTTGCTAGCCTTATGCTAGCTAGTTATCTAGCCTAAATGCTTAGAAAGCAGCTACCATCTTATATACTGTGAAACCCATGTGTGCATGTAATTTATGTCCATGTAGATAGACAAATTTTATAATTGACACATAACTTTGCCTCAGTTACAGTTACAGTTACTCAGCTAAATTATTATGGCTAGCGTGTTAATGTTATAATGATAATACTAATCATAACACAAAATAACAGTAAGACTAGTGTAATTTTCACTTTAATTTTGTAATTTTTAATTGAATTTTTTTGAGTAATTGAGGATGAACACGGAGACTGAGGAGAAGGTAAACACAGCTCCGTGACTGATGAGGTGATTGGGCTACAAAGCATTTTACAGGCTCATTTAAGATATTTAAAGTATGATTTGAGTTGACCAGACTCTCCAATATACAGCTCTGGTTTACATGGTCCTTTGTCTCCATCTGCTGCACAACTTGTGTTATTACAATCTACAGGCACAAAGAGTCACAATGCTGCAAATATTCAACTATTTTCTACTCATAGACCTTCACTGAAACTAATTATTATTATAATTATTATACATTTTAACTAATTATTTTAGTTTGAGTCAAATAATTGAAGTTACTGTACACACAATATGATTGTATGTCAAGCCCTAGTAGAGATGCAGTTTAATGCCAGGCATTAACACAATTGACACTTGTGTAATCCCTCAAGATACATTTAAATACAAGTTTAAAACAGGCCCATACACACACATACTAATAAGATATTGTAACAATTGGTGATGTGAAGTCACATGAACACAGTTGAGACATCAACTGTGAGCTTTCAGGCATGTAATAACCTCTCAAACTAACAAGGCAGGGGGCAGGCAAAGATGAGTATAATAGCGATCTTTTGTTATTTTCTGAATGAATGAGGCAAAAGTCCGCTTACGCAGCAGCGTCCTTGTTGAGTGTAACCTTTAACGATGTGTTGCGTTCACGTTACCAGAGGAATGCAGACCCATGCAGACTCATGTGGCCCAGAGATCGGATCTCTCACATGCGATCTGAATACGTCCTGGGGGTACTTGCTAGTGGTGTCAAGACTAATTTTAATGTGACGGCAAAATGCAGTTTAACATAAACAAAAAGTGCAAACATGTCCCAACTGAACTTGGTATACACAAGGAAAAATGTATGAGAACGCACAGACTCTCAGGGGAGTGCTCGGGAGGATATAAGAAGACAGAATGAACAAGGGGAAAAATCAATACCTGAACTACTGTGGCCTGGAGTAGTTAGTGGTAATAGCACGGGGCTGAGAGGGATGGTTACACACAGACACACACACACACAGCAGGAATGGGAGACAGATTATGAAAGAGGAGGCTGCCAGTTGTTGCTAAGGTCAGAAACAACTCTTCTGATGGAAGCACACTGAGAAATAAAGACAGAACTGGAGATCTGTCCCCTAATTCTCCCCTATCATTATCTTCATGGCACTGATAAAAGAAATAACGGCCTTTCCTCCCGGCCTGCGTGCCTTTGTGATGATAACTGGTGTTTTGTGGAGTGGGATGTAGAAAGTGAAGTGCGAGGCGGCACCGCAGAGAGATGGATGCCGAGACGATGAGAAAGCCGCGCCACTCAGCAAGGCTTTTAATCTCCACTTGATCAATCAGCAGCGAATCGATGGGAATTCGAGGCGGTTTTAGCAAACAAGGAGAGATCATTTTTCAGCGCAGTTTGTTTTTCAGCTAGAGAGCCCAAAGTTAAGTGAGAGGTGAGTCACTGCTGCTGGGTTGCGACACGACAAGAGTATCAATAAGTTTTAAATGAGTCTGGGTGTCAGCGGGTGAAAGATTTCATTACTTATGCGCGTTTGTTGGGGAGGGGACAGGTTGGTATAAAGTCAAACTGACTTCTTTTCACTGTGGCGAGGCTCTATTTCGCTATGCTTCTTTTCTCAGCTGCTTCCAGACAAAACGCTTCAATCAGTTTCTTCCCTGGAGTTTGATTTAGCAACAGAGCTAACCCCAACCGAGTAACCATGACTTTGTTTCCTCACTCAGTATAGGGCAAGGATTTATATTAGCTGGATGTCTTGACAGCCGAGCCTGCAGTCATCAGGTCGTCCACGGATCAGTGTTGAGGAGTTGCAATGTCTCTCACAGCTGGTAACAATAAAAAGCAAGGATTTACATAGGGCACAATCAAAACATGGTAACATTCGCTGGTCAAAGACGGCTCCCCACAGTCGCTGCATTACAGAGACCAGCACAGCTCGATGGGCGCAGGCAGGTGGCTGTCACCTGTTGGCTGCAAATAAAAATTGAGCTGTCAAATCGTGATGGGACTCTCTTCGCGGAAAGAGAGGAGGCGGTAGAATATTTCTGGGACACAGGACAGGGTAGGGGATTGCAGAGATACCACACCAAGAAAAAAATATGTCTGAGTTAAAACAGCAAAGGGGGTGGGTGGGAAGGGGGGGACCGAGAGAGGTTAATAACTTGGCTGTTGGGTCAATTTCACTACCCCAGTACTCCGTCATCCATAATAATGTTTGCAACCAGGAGACGGTTTTACCAGCACATTCTTTGGAGCAGTTATGAGAACAGTAGTCAATAGTCGCCCTAATTAAAGCCTGACTGATAAATATCCTTTGTACAGACGATGGTTTTAATGGCTGCATGTGCTGTGATTAGGTGAGCCCTCAGAGGAGGATCACTTGCCTCTGCTATTCCCCTCAGACTCCTCTTTAAGGTGTGTTATAGCATCTTTATTTAACTAATTACTTCGGTTTTACAGCTCCAACCTGTACCCTCAGCTCATCTGTGACATTTTGAAATGGTGCTGTATTTGAGCTAAACTAAGCTAATATATTATTCAGCAGGTGTTCAGATACACAGAGTCATATAAATGCCACTTGTGTATGCGAGGAATTCTGTCATATTTATGACACAGTAATCAGTGTTGTGTCTAAGAATTGTCTGTTGGCCAAAAGTTAAGCATCAGTGTGTGCTTAAAGCTGCCGTGTGGAGACTTTTAATATGATAGAAGGTGCCAAAGCCCTATCAACAAAGGAAGTGTTTTGACAAGTGACAGTTGGTTGATAATCCTCCCGTATATTTCAAGAACACCGATTGTTTGTGCGTGTAACAAGTAGAACAGATAAATAGTCTATGGTTGGAGCTAGTACACAAGAGCACGGTGATGGTGCCAAACTTTAGGAGCCAAGCTTATGCAAAGCATCATGTTGAGGAGACTGATAGCTGAACAAAGCGCTACTTACTTGAAGACTGCAATGGTACTGCAGCTGTGCATTGTTTTAATGTCGACCATCAAATGTCCTTGTTTAATTAAAGCCTGATTAAAAAGGAATCTTGTGTTGATTTCCTTGTGGCTGCGTAGCTTGGCTTGGGTGGGCGTGGTTAATCAAGGCGTGGCTGTGGTGGGCGTGTCTAAGGGCTTGAATTATATGGAGGGAAGTAATACAACATACATATAACCACTATTTATTTTTATTTTCTATATATTTAACTAATTTGATCATCGCCCGGCAACAACATTACATATGTGTCTGGCTGACTAACGGTAGCCATTTCACCTGCTTTCCAGCCGATGAATGCTAGGAAAATAAAACACACAGTCAGTGCGTTTACATGCACGTGAAAAAAAACGAATTATTGCCTTAATCGGACTATAGCAGGAGAATTTAAGGGCATGTAAACACGTTACTCCGAATAAAATCGGATTTCTCATTGTCCGATTGAGACACCCAGATAATGGGATTGGAATCGGAGTTTTCGTCGGATAATGCGTGTGCGCATGCTCCACCACCGCTGCGCTGCCGTGTGACCCCGGAACAAACACGTCCAAGAAAGCCGGGCGTAGAAGAAGAAGAGAAACGGAGCCGTCTGAGGGATAGCGCTGCTCTTACCTGCACCAGAAGTAGCGCGAACATTTCATACATGATTAAAAAATGTACTATTATCCGTCTGGTTGTTGTTTGAAATGGCGGTCTGCCGCATGAACGACTCTTGTTTATCACGTAATAGGTCACCCGGAAATCGGGCCGTATTAACGTGGTATTATCCCGCTGAAAAGACACGTATCGCCACCTAGTGTGGAAGAGGAGAACAGTTATTCGACTTTCTTGCGCTGCATGTAAACTGGGATAAGGACTTCAATGAGAAAGTCAAATTTTGAGCATAGCTCAATTAAGCTCTGCATGTAAACGCACTGACTGTCTACAGGGGAGTTGTATTTACCTCTAGTGGTTTGTTTTCACTCAAATGGGGGTGTGGCCTGATTTGTGACTGTCATCTATAGGGGTACTTGGACCGCTTTGTAATAATTTGCAATTCCAGTCAAAACCTTTTTTTAGCTTACATTGCACATCTGCGGCCCTCAGAAGTTTTGATATTGCTGCATAAAAAGTCCTGAAAGATGGAAAAGTCGAAAGAAGAGAAAGATAGCACAGTCAACCAAATGAAACCGAAATATTAGGTTTGCAAAGATATGTGAACCCTTGTTTTCAGTATCTGGTGACTTCCTTGTGTTTCTGTTAACTGCTGATCAGTCGTCATCCTGTGTGCACATAGGCAACTTACATTCTAAAGTTTCAATGAATCCTACTAAAACTGCTATACGTATATAAATTAACATAGGGCTGCATGTATAGTACAAATTTGCAGTAGTTAGTGGGTGCATTTTAACATTTACAGCCATATTTAGCTAGCGGCTTCACCTTGATTTCTGTCTTTGTGCCATATCACCCTGTAATACACCAAAGAAGAACATTTATTGACTTGTTTCTTGGATTATCACTCAAGTGATGATGCCCATTACACCTGCAATATGAAAACTTTGCGAACAGCTTTGACAGCGCTCCCAACTCAACAGGATAAGTGAGTTCACTCCACAATGCAATCAGCAAATCCACACAGGCGCACACACGATTATACGCGATATAATAACCACCAGATAAACACGCACTCAACAAGCACGACCCAGACAGTCTCAGAAAAAGCTGCTCTGGCAATTTGTCGTCAAGTCTCTGCTGACATTTCTGTCTTCTCTGCAGGCCACCAGACTACAATTACAGATGGAGGCGTTTCAGCTGTTATCTGAGAGTAACATATACATGAAGACACCAGCAGTGACTTTGAAACACAGAGAGTGAGACCTGTCTCTTATGGCCTCTCTGCGAGCAGCCCCTCATTTCTTAGCTTGAGTCTGATGGGAATGTCAAGGATTGCACAAACTGTCTTTTTTTTTCCATTCCCTGCAGCCCTCTGCAATTTGAACACAAAATTACTCTGATGGCACTTCTTTGCTCTGTGCGTTTTTCTCAGTGCCTGTGATTAAAAAAAGAGATGCATAATCATCTCTCCTTTTCACTCCAAGGAGCAGAGAGGAGTAATTAATGACCTCCGTGCTCTCTCCGACTCCTGTCTTGTCGTTTTGCCTCTGAGCAATACAAAAGGCCAAAGAATATCTGTCAGTTTGATCCACCCTCTCTTACTTTGAATTTTTTTCCTTTCACCATCCTTCACTACTCCGTGGCACTCACACAAACTGACTCAAATTGTGTCCCGCCTGAAATATCCTGCAGCGCGCACACACATAGATGTATAAGTGGAGATATTCTGGACAAAACTGGATGTTTAACAAAGACTCGTACATCAGCTGAACGTCCTTATTGACAAACTGCATGAGGGCGTGCATGTGTTTTATGACTGCATATTAGCTCTGAACCCCAGTGGGTCTGTTTCTTCATCTCAACTAATTTGTGTTTTTAGTGCACACTAATGAACTGTTATGAAACACAGACACACACAAAGCTCATGGAGTCGCAGTAGTTGTACTGTTTAGTGTGTGCGTGCAGGCGCGTGGGGGGAATGTGTGTCAGATTCCTTTAAATCATCCATTTCAAGCGGTGAGGATAAATTGGTTTTAACTGAATACGGGAAAATGAGCCTCGGCTAAATTCACTCAATTAGATTTATACGTTTCCCCAGACGCAACAATTAGCACACAACAAAGTACCACTTTACAAGATTACAATTCCAGAGCTTGAAGTAAATGTTCAGTTAACATTACATGGTAAAGATTTTTCTTAATGAAATAAACATGTTAGTCGTTGTAATAGTTGTCGGATAATGAGTTTCACGTCCTTAAACACTTCTTACGCTTCTAATTGAAAGATTTGCATGAAAAACAGCTTTGTGGAAGTCATGGGGTAGGATGAGGATGAGATTCTTCCTCTGCAGCCCAAGAAATAATCAGATAAGCATTCGTTTCAAAAATGTGTTACTTTCAGACATGCAACATCTCTCTGTTTCTTAGGGATTTGCCTAAAGCCCACAAGTGAATTCATCTGTACAAACAGTAATGGAAAATTTTGTGGTCCAGTGTGTAGCAGCGTTTCCTGCTGCGCTGTGGGTTTTCAGAAAAAAACAGTAATATGGGTCTCTAGTGACAATATGTGGCAACCTTAGTATGACAAATGGTGCGTTGCATTTGGACTCAGAAGTCGGAATTACAGAGTTCCAAATTTTCTACTGGAACACCCACCAAAGTCAGATTTTCTACTCAGAGAGTCGTAGAATCCTCGCGAGTTCAGTTACCAACATAGCCGCCGTGCATGTAAACAGTCATTAGAAACTCCTGTAATATTCTGTTTATGAGCACTTCTGATTGGTTTTTGTTTCATCAAACCCGTCATACAGACAGTATTTTTAGACATGCACATTACAGTGTAATAGTTTTTCATGTGTTATATTGGAACTACAAGCATATGTCGCGCTAACAAGTATGAAACACAATCGGGACAAACTGTGATTAATAGTATATACAGTCAATGTTAATAGCGTATTTTTTCTACATTCAAATTAAACAAAACTTTTGAATATTTTTTATAAAGTTCTGCCTCGTGTGGTCTTGTAGATTTCATCACTGCAAATAATTCTAGTAAAAAAACTCATGAGTTGCTTCAAGTTATCTGTTTACAATTTTGTGTAACTTAAAAAGCCTAAATTTAGGGCCACCATTTTAGTATTAGCAGGAAGTAGCGGTGGAGTCAGGTACTACCAAGATGGTGACTGCCGCAGCCACCACTGAGCTTCAAAACCCTCTGCAGAATCCTACGGGTGACGTCACAGAGGGTTCGCCCACTCATATACATCGTCAATGGTCCCAGTCAGATTCTCAGACTATAAGGATGAACCAGAGACTTTGACAAAAAAATCTATTAGTGCTTCATGTTTGGTGTGTAGGTGGCAACCTGTCCAGCGTGTACCCTGTCTCTCGCCCGATGACAGCTGGAATAGGCTCCAGCCCCCCACAACTCTCCAGAGGACAAGCGCTTATAGAAGATGAGAATGAAAATGTTTGCTGTGATGGATTATGTAGCGTAGGCAGTTTTCTGTCTGTGGAAGGTGTTTTTCAAACCTCACAAGAATAAATGACTTCTTCTGGAGCTACAAGAAATGAATTCCGATTTCACCTGCAAGGTGAAACCTGAGTGTACTCAACAAACCAACATGTAGATGCCATCATGATGCCATCAAATGCCAGCGTGAGCTAGAAATCCACCCAGGAAGAGTGAAATGAAGAGGACAAAGAGCCAAACCATCAACATGACTTCTTTGACTTTACCAAATGACCTGTCTGTTCATCACATACAGTGAAATGATTTATTTATATAAACTATGAACCTAACTCAATGTATTTTTAATCGGAAATCCACTTTAATTGTTGCACAGTTGTATGGAAAACTGGCACCACATGAGAAACAAACATGTCATCAAATATGGTTTAGCAAAGAGATTTAGTGTTTTAGTGTGGTTTCCTCATCTATGCCGCTGCACTGATTCCCCGAGCTGAGAGAGGAGCTAAACTGTCTTCTAGGTTATGACACAGACAAGAAACCTGATGAAAGATGAAAGGACAAACAAGAACAGCACGTTAAAAGTAAAGTCCTTCCAAAACAAGTGCAGATTCATCCTTTTCTCTGCACTGCAGATTGCTGTGCCCTGAAAGGTGTCGAGTTGTTGATGAAAGTGATTTTATGTAGAGCACACACAGAAAAATAGTTTAGTAACAACCCAAAAACCATGAAGAACAGCACTAGGTGTTGACCTGGCCTCCAAATTCACTAGATCCCAAACTGATCAAGTGTCTGTGGGATGAGTCACAGAGGCCCCTTCCCTCAACTCATAGGACCCAAAGGCCCCCACTAACAACATCCTGTTACCAGACACCACAGGACACCCTCAGAAGACCCATGTCCATTCGATGATGAGTCACAACTGGAAGCATAAATGAGACCTACCCACACACTCCTAGTATGTGCCTGATCAGTGTATAACAATGGTAACAATACTTAGTACAAAAACCTAATGGATCCTAAAACCATTAGGTTTTTGCTTTGACAGCTTTGGCAAAAAATTACTTTGTAATACAGTCTTCAATGTACAAAATCAGTCTAGAATCAAATCTTTCAGATTTGCATCTACTTTTTTTTTTGATTTTTGATACAAACTATATTCAAAAATCAACTCTGGGATGGACAAAATAATGGAATTTACTTAGTAACAAATGATGTAATAACGATGCGTATTTTGCCCTGCCCATCAGAATGACCTTCCTTGCACTTTTAAGTTTATAGAGGTAACGTTCTTGGGAGCAAACCAGTTCTCATGATTATAATAATTCAAGCCAAAGAAACTTGGCACAGAGTGGAAGCCAGACTCAAGGACGGAAAGAGTGTAAATACAGAAATCAATCCCACATCTATGAGAAGCGGTGCAGAAATTAGCAAATAATGTTTTAGAGTTAGAGACTCTGCTGCTCCCAGCCAACAGCAGCACTTCCTCAAACACAAACTCCATATCCTGACACAAAAACTTACTGAAAGTAATTTTTAAGGTTTATCATGGTACAGCTTATTATTATTATTAATTCTATAAACGCTACCTAATGAAACTTGTCATCATTTCATCATTATCACCAGATAAGGAACTCTCAGATGTATTCCTTCTATGAGGAGGTATCGGTGCTAATGAGGCTGAATGACATCACATGCTCCTCATTTAAACTCAGGTCCTGCTGATTCCCACCTGCTACACCCACACCATACACTAATAAATATATTTCTATTAGCTACGGCGTCCATATTTTTGTCTCTCAAGTAGAGCAAAACACTTCAAAACACTTCAAAATGCACTTCCCACGCCTTCTCCGGCTCACACATGAAATAATTCAGATGTACATTAAATTACCATCGACCATTAAACAGCACAACAGATGTGTCAATTTACAGCATCATTGTCTCTTCACAGCTTGCTACCAAACTAATGGCTTGGTGCTTTAAGTGGGATTTGTGCTATAGCGAAGGAAACCGCGATGTCACTTTCCTCAACGGCTAGAATCAATGGAAGCAAACAGCTCTCTGGGTAAAGGCCGGGCCACTGCACCGGCTCACAGGCTCATTAACCAGCCTCTAGCCTGCCCTACTGTCTCTAATGAAAAGGGTCCCTGAAGGTGGCAGTCCTGTTACTCTCCAGTCCCAGAGACTAAATGGCAACTGTTTTCACACACATGCTGATCCCTCGAGGGCACAAAAGGCAGTTAGCTGGCACGGATAGAGACTATTAGCCACTTGTGTTTTTATGAAAACAGGGGTTATCGGAAACAGTCACTGAGGGTCACAACGTTCTTCCTTCCCGTTACCGAACACAAAAATAAAAAGAGATGCCTGGCTGTTTGTCACCAAGATATATATATAATCTTGCTGCTTCCAAGGCCCGAGCAGAGAAATCAGCTACTTGTTCCCGGTACAAAACACCCACAATGTGTTTACCTTTATCTAACAGGCAGCGTGGCATCCAGTCCAGAGGCACATAGAGTTTGCAGTTGGGTGTTTGTTTCAACAGACGCATTCATTGGCAAAGTGCAGAAGGAGGCGGCTTCAGACCATCAAGAAGGAGACAAGAGAGGGCCCAGAGAACATCACTGCACACAGTGTGTATTCAGACGCACAGAAGGTTCTTTGGAAAGTCAAGCACTTCTTCAAGAATGGCCAGGCTCTTTTATCTCTCTTTCTGCTAACAATAATAGGCCACATGTGCGCAGAGAGAACTGTGATGTGAGGGCAAAACTCCTCTGTGAAGAATGATCACTTGATTGCAGAAAAAAAACGGCCAAGGATTCAAGATAGTTCAAGTAGTGGGGATGATAATTTTGAATAAAAGCAACATCACACTTGAGCAGAGGAGATAACAATATTAACGCTTTGTGATCAACGTACAAGGACCTCGCTTACAACACAGCACTTTGCCTGCCACTATAATGTGGTTGACCTAGCATGTTGTGTTCTCAAAGGCGCGACTACAGACATAAAACCATTAAATTATGTCAATTCTAGGCTGGCCGCTAGGCTACAAAAGTTTTGTTGAGATAATAGTTTTCATCTTTCCAACTAGACACGGTCACTTGAAATTCCTGGTCTACTGCTACGTTCACACTGAGAGCAACAGCATTACAAAACAGCCGAGTGTGGCCAAGACTCAGCCTCAAAACACTGTTGTGCTTGCTGATGTTGTAATATACTGTGTAAATATATATACATAGTGATTGTATTTTTTATGTAATAATTAGAAAATTTAGTTGAACCTTGAGAGAAATTCCTTTTAACACAAAATTCTGGGAAGTGGAATGGACACATATGACTGGTTGATGCCAGAGTGCTAAAAAATTATTGTGCGACAGGTTGTGGCTTCATATCGTCTGCTTCCATTGAAAATGATTTGCAGCTCACTGGTTTTCCACTGGTAGTTTGGACATTCGATTAGGATCAGCAGGTTGATGAGTCCCCAGCTGCAAATGCAATTCACAAGTGTCCTAGGAAACAGTTCCCACCCTTTTTTCACACATTTTGAGATTTTGTCTCTGTTTTTGTCGGTGACAACTAGGGATGTCCGATCAAGTTTTTTTGCCTGCCACTCCAATCCCCATCTTTTAATAATGAGTAAACAAAACAGGCGAGTGTAAGGCTAATGAACAGGGCTATCAAAGGAGAGGGTAGCTCATACCTTGACTCAAGAAATGGGCTCATTTAACACCATCAACTCCCTAAACCCTCTTTGGAATAAGATTCTCCAGGAAGCTTCTCTCTTCTTTTAAATGCAGCGTTGTTGTTGCTTCAGTGTGGCCTTTTCCTGCTGTACTTTGCATTCTGTTTTGTGATTTTTTATTTTATTTTTTTTTTTGTAGGCAGTGAATGAAGTTGGGAGCATTGAATGATGATCACCTACTACCACCTCACCAAACGTCCACATAACACAATTTACAAGTTACTGTCTGACCGACTTCATTTTCCAACGTAAATTTCTTCCCCACAGAAGACGTATCACACTTAGTCACGTGTTTTCTTCTTTCTCTTTGATTTTTGGCAGCTAAGACTCTGGCCAGCTGCCATTACAACAGAAGAGAAATTAAGTGTTAAGACGCTACAGGGTTGTGATTTTCGTTTAAGGCAGAGCTAAAGTAAATAACTACAAAAGGTCAGGCTTGTATGAATCCCGATATTGATCCAATCTGATCATTTTAAAAAGTGTTTCCTTTCCATAAGGTTCCTGCTGTTATGCGCCGCTTATTAAGGAAGAGTTATCGGCAGCTATCGACAGGCTCAAACAAAAACATAGAGTGTCCATATTTTCACTCCAGCTACAGACATCAATGGCAACAACAGAAACAGTAATTAGTAGACAAGGTCCAGAATGACTTTAGATGGTTGAAACAAAGGTTGAAACAATAAACATTAAAGATGCTCACAACATTTCAAACATCCATTTCCATGCACGATCTGTAAATCCTGAAAAAAAAAAAAAAAAACTGAATCTCACTCCTTGGATTCCCGTTTCTAGGATCAGAACGTTAAAATGCGTGAAGCCATAATCCTCTCATGCTTTTGTTCTGCAGGCTTCCCTCATTCCTCTCGTGCTGGAGCAGAGGCACAGAAGCTGGTTTCTCCGCTCGGCGAATCATGAATGCTGACTGCGTCTTCTCTGGTTCTGCATTAAGAGTGTCAGATAAATGCGTGCGCTAAATGCTTCTCCAGTGTGATCCTAAATGGTGTGAAGCAGAGGAAGCGTGCGCAGAGGCGGATAGCAGTCTGAATTATCTAAAATAAGTTGTGTGGTTCCATTCTGTTTGTTTGTGGTTATAGCTTTGAACTGAGCCGGGCTCCTGCGGGCGCTTTCAGATACCACCAGTAATGTATTGTTTATGGCACGGGGCCTCAGGCAGACAGAATGATGGATTGAGCCGTTCTGTTTTCTTCTCACAATCCGTCTTCAAAGAAACAAATCGATCTGGAACGGAGAAGTAAGGGGAATGGTGGAAAGAAAAATCACAAAAATAGACTTTCTTTATGGGTTTTTGATGCTGTGATTTTGTCGGCAGCTTTGTGAAATCAAAGTTTACCCTTTAGAGTAGAAAAAGAGCCGAGGCTTATGAATGTATGAATCTTTAAAAGTCTGTGTGCGTGTGTGTGTGTATGTGTGTGTGTGTGTGAGAGTCATGATGCCTTGGTATTTGTATATGTGTGCGTATCATGGTGGGTGAACAGCAGTAGGGAGCTATTAGTTACAGGAGCGGTGCTGCGTTCAGGGTCCTCTTACAAAGCTTAAAATCTATCCAGAAAAATATAAATCAATAATAATAAAAAAAAAAGGCTGACAAATATTTTAGCCACTCGACTGTACAACCTCAGGAACTGGGTGGGTAGGCATTTATTAACTTTTACCCTCTATTTTCTGTACTAATGTTGATTTATAGTTCGCTTTATGGTGCTTTTTCATGCACACAAAGTTTCTTTTGGAGCATCCTGCAAATCACTGGACCCACTAACGAATATAAATAACCAATATCAAGATGAATACAGGAGCTTACATGGAAAAATATCCTCACTTTTCAGTTTATGCTACCACACCCTATGTTTTACTGTGGCCCATGCTAACAGGCCTGGGTCACAGTTTATTTCAAGCCGACTGGTGGGTAAAAAGAGAAGTTGCCATTTTTATAACTCAGTAAAATGTCTATTTGTAATGTGCACAAAAGTCCAAATGTCCAGTGACATTAACAAACAGTGGCAAGCTTAGTTTTATCAGTAGAATGAACCCACACTTACAGATGTGGTGGTGAGGCTGTAGCAGAGCTGTAGTAACATCTATCACCTCTTGGTGGCAGAATGACTCTACAGTAAAATACAAAAATCAACAGTTTAATCCTTTTTCTTTTTCTCCCTTTAACCTCTTTCTTTTTCTTTCTTTCTTTCTTTCTTTCTTTCTTTCTTTCTTTCTTTCTTTCTTTCTTTCTCTGGTGTGCCAGCTAACAGTGTCACAAGCTTCAGTGCTTTACCAATTCCATCAAAAAGCTATTTAACAAACTGCGGACCTGGGCAACCGTGCCTGCAATGCCTCTTCTATACCTTCACACACACACACACACACACACACACACACACACACACACACACACACACACACACACACACACACACACACCTCCTCTCTTGCTCTTATGGTCTTTCAATCTGTCTCCCTTTCTTGTTTCTGTCTGTTCCATCACCGCTCTCCTTTCCTTAACATTCCCACTGTGTCTTTATGTCTTGATTTATTTCTGTGCTGTTTCCAATCTCTCTTTCTCTTAGTTGATCTCTGCTCAGTCTTCTCTTTGTGCTGCCCGCTTACCTGTTTAACTCCATGTCACTCTCCTTGACAGTACAGTTAATTCGGAACTGGAGAGTTTCTAATAATGGTATCAGATGCAGTTATTTTACTCAGACATTAACACTGCACCACATCTCTAAAGGCCATTGTATTTTTTTTTACTATAGTTGTTATAACTCTTAAATCAAAACTGAATAATCACTACAGTCTACATTTGTCTTCATTATGCTTTATAGACAGTGCAGCCAAAGCTTGTGTCTCACATATACAGTGTGTCAGACTTTACATGATCTTCAGATTGCTACTAGATTGACTTAAGTAAGGATGTCCCAAACAGTATTGGGAGATCAGTATCTGTATTTTGTAGTTATTTATTTTAGGTCTGCCAAAAAGCAAAACTGCACCCCTGAAATGTCAAAGCTTCTTCTACTGTTTTAATGGTGGGTTTAATGGAAGAGCAATCAGACAGAAATTTGTAAATTGTGCAGTGTGGACGTTTGGTGAGGTGATAGTAGGAGATCATTATTCACTCCTACCAACTTGATTCCACAACCAAATAAAATGACAGACTATCTAACTAGTTAGTCCACTCAGGCAAAGGCTGCACTGAAAAACAAATGCTCAATGCTGTATTTAAATTAAATGAAAAACTTCTTGGAGAAAGAAAAAATGCCACAGAGGGTTACGAAGAAGAGCACCGTCTGTTGGAGCTTCGTACGGGCTTGACACTACGTGAACTTTGACAGTCCTATATACAGTGCTCAATCCAGTCACAAAGTATACATGTGATCTAAGAAAAAACAAGTGAAAGATCAGGGCTTGGATACTCAATTTCAAAAGATCAGATCGGATCGGGACATTGCTATGGCTTAGCTTAGCATTGAGAATGGAAGCAAGACTTAAGAATTCTTTTTTTCAGCCTTTAAAGGGGAAATGAAGCACCCAATCAAGTAAACCACATGTTAAAGATGGAGTCGAGCTCATCTAGGTCCAGGTTCGAGTCAAGCTCAGGTCTTTCTGGGTGGAGTTTGCATGTTCTCCCTGTGTCCGCATGGGTTTTCCTCCCATCTCCAAAGACATGCTTCTTAGGCTGATTGGTGACTCTAAATTGTCCCTAGGTGTGCGTGTGAGTGCATATGGCTGTCTATTTGTTGGACCTGCGATAGGCTAGCGACCTGTCCAGGGTGTACCCCGCCTCTCACCTGATGCCAGCCTAGTGAGGATTAAGCAGTATGGAAGATGAGATGAGATGAGTGTGGTTCACCAACAATATATAACACTACTGACAAATGTTAGCATATAAGGAGAAAATATGGTGGCCATTACATGTTTTTTAGCATGGGCACTGCTATCTGGCCATACTGTGGTCCGTGACATCACAGTCTTGATGATTCCCAGTGAAAGATAAAAGAGAGAGCTTGAGAAAGACGGACAGTGAAAGATAGATAGTTGATGATAGATTGTTTTAGTCAAATAAATGTAGTGTGTATCTGTGGTTACAGAGCACAACCATTGCCACTTCCAACATGTCCAAGATGGAAAGTATGCACCGTGGTGATAGAGGACAGACCGTGGATTAAATGGTCCAGCAGGTGGACTCTGAAACAGTGGCATCAACACTGACACCAGGTAGTGTTGCCAACACGCTCTTCTCTGCAAACCGCTGGTTTCATCACTTCCTACACTCTTAGTGCTACCACTTCTCGGTTTCCACGCTTTATCATTTCAAAACCATATCCAATAGGATTTATACTGGACTCAAGGTCTCTTTCCATTTCATCCTTGTTCATTTCCAATGGTGTTCAGAGTGATCCAACCAACCCTGTGACGTATTCGATTGCTTCAAAAAGGCAACTCCCTAGTAGGCAAGTCCAGTAGAACTGACATAAAATAAACTCTTTAAATCTTTGGTTTTATCTATTTAATATTTGATTTTAGCAAAGGTGTTACTACTACTGGCTATAGTTTGCAGTACAAGGACCAATACATTTCATTTTACCAGCACAGAGCAAGTGAATTAACACATTAAATTACATTTAGCTGTGTAACGCTGTAGACTTCTTTTATGGGCACATAAATAATAATATAATAATAACAAATATAATGCTACGGTCAGTGTTCATACAGGTGGGGTTCTCTTGTGGCATTCATATAATATATTATAATTTAGTCATAGCCAGTCTTTGTAATTTTACAACATGACTGAAGAAAACAGAGATATTCCCAATGGCCCCATTTTTTTATTTATTATTTTTTACTTTGCGTTTCCTGCATTAAGGTAGCTTGCTGAACTGTTAGCCTAGAGGGAATCTAAATGCCACCTATTGCCTTGCAGCGGTGTCCTCATGACGTACGGCTGATGCCAAACACTATATGTACGTGACTATGCAAGTTGTAACAGCAAGCCCTCAAGTTCCATTTTTAGACAGTGGTGGGGTTTATGCAAAGCTATGCTAATCACCTATTAGCCTGTAGCTTCATGTTTAACAACAACACCTTGTTTTAACAATGAATTGCTCATTATCCAAAGCTGTTCCTGTAACAATTAATTCACCTGCATCCTGAAATATTTAACAAACTTTGATTAAAAATTGATGATTCACACAGTCACTTCCCCACATGTCCGTTCACTTATTTATTGTAGCCTGTCTATCACACTTTGACACTTAAAAAGAAAGAGCTGCTTCTCCTTGCTGTCTCCATCTTAACCACGACTCACAGCAGTTTTTTTAACAGTAGTTGTTGGTTTATTTTTTGTTGACACTGTGGTCTGTGTGAGTTCTGTCTTTTTTCTCAGTGCTGGCTGCATGGTGCTGACATTCAGCCAGCAGTGAGTGCTCCAGGCTGTGCTGTCACTTGTTTTCTGATCCATTTTTCTCACCTAGAACTGCCAAAGGTAACGCAGGCAGCCAGCGTCTGCTGGTCAGTCTGGTGGGTGACACGTCCTCCTCAATTACATTTAGATATTTACATGAGGCAAACCGACAAATTAAATGGAAAGAGCTGGATTCAGTCATATTTTGTTGAAATTCCTAGAACAGTTTTGCAGTCAGAGGCCTTAGCAGTGGGTCTCCATGCAAGCAAACAGTCAATTTTGTTTTCTAATTCCAACTGTTTTCCTATTTGCTCTTTGCTTTGGGTGCAGTTTAAGTTCACATTAATCTTATGGGCGGAATCCAATGGTGGGGGTGAGTCTCTGGGTAGTAGTCATTACTCAGCAACGCTCTGTGGTGTGAACATTTTGCTCCAGAAAGCATCAAGTGGCAACACAGCCTGCAAGATCTTTCCTCACAGCTAAACATGACAAGGCATTTGGGACACAACCACACATGCTGCTGCTTTTTCCCCCTCTAATTATTCTATGTTACTATAGTCTATACTATTATTCTTTACTGAGATTATTATACTGCAATTTAAGGCAAGTGACTAAGTTTTCTGCAATTCCTTAATTTTAAAATCATGTTTTAATTGCTCTTGGTTTGAGCATATTTAACTTATTTTCCACCACTGAGACCCTAAACGTGGAGCGTCATCTTGAAAAATTGTCACCAAATGACAGTGAATGTAGGTCAAGTGAAACAAAGCAAGATGGCAGACCTTACAATGTTTGCCTGCATGAGTTAATCATATTAACGCAAGTATTTACTTCAGTCCAATGGGCTTACAGGAGCCCCCGTACAGACACATACAAGGGAATGTGCAATATGCAGATGTGACACATTTTAAGAACAAAAAGATAATACTGTCACAGCAACCTGTCGTTTTGGTTTCTGAACCTTTTCTTTTGTTGCAGAGACACTGGGAATTGTTCTAATTTAAGCCACCAACAATTCATTCGTCTCTTCTTTTCAAGAATTGCTCATATTATGGGCTCTTGTTGCCTTGGTCACCCTCTTGTATATTTAATATCCCAAATGGTTTTGTTGAGTGGAATAACCAGAACATAAAAACATTACTACTGTAGGGATGGAGCTAGGTCTGCTTGTTGTCAGCATTCTCTATTTGAAAAGTTAAGAGGTAAGGACTGTGTTTCCTTGCAGTAAACATTTGGGGAGTTATATTTCAGTCAATTGTATCAGTCACTCTCATTGGCTGTCACCTCAATCTCCAAAGTGAAGAATAGTTCAGCTGTATCTGTATCTTTGCTACATTTTTTGCTAAATTCTGTTAAAAACCTCTTCCTGCTTGCTTCTTTTTATCTTTAGAGATACAAGCTTGTTTTATAGTACCATGGCACATTGATTGTGTATCTACAGCAGAAAGCACGCTGTGGTGTGTCTCGCACACCAAGGCGGTCAGCTGTGTTGATTTCCCTTCGGCAGTTCACACAGTGGTGTGTGGAACTGTGAACAAGGGAACGCATTCCGGACCAAACACAGCTGTTAACAGTCTCCATCACCACGACGCATGCATAGCTACATTTCTGGGGACGTGCACATGGTGTACACAGGGTAAAAGCACTGCTGGACGTAGACGCCGTAACCTACGTATGTTTGTATCGCCACACCTCCTCAGTTAACATTTCCAGGATCTCCATGTTTAGTGACAACCAAGCAAACGATCACAACTCTTGCGGTCTGCGTCCCATTACGTTTATGGGGAGGTGTATGTCAGGCTACGGTGTTTGGGTGTCCACTTGACTTGAATTGTTTGAACAATGAGTTATGCACAATTTATAGTACCGTGGCATGTTAACGATGGGTATAACAACGCAGGGTCCAGAGCAATGGCGTACCTATGCTGGACTCCATGTCAGACCTTATGCTAAATTGTGCATAAATTTTTACTCTGGCAACGTGCATGTCCAAAACTTATGCTCACTGGAGTTTTGGATACATCTAGTTGTCAATTGCTCCTAGTACAAGTTAATCTCTATCTATCCTCATTCATTAGAGATCTTTTTTCACCCCTGGTGTGTAGCTCTCTTCATGCTGACGATTTGGAGAGGCTGTTTTTCAGCAGGAGGCCTGCGATTGTGCTGAGACAAGGGGTAGATGTCAGAGGCCTCCTGGCTGACAGCAGGGTGCAGTCTGTTTTTGGTACTTGTCATATTTTTATTCTCCTCCTCCTCGAGATTACCTCCTTTGCTCCCGTCTTCCTGTGTCTCTCTCCTTTGATGCTGTCTTTCACCCATAATTCCAGTTCCCACTATCATCCACTTCCTTTATTCCTTTTTGTTCCTCCCCTTCTATCTCTCGCCCTCTCTCTTCCTCACCTACAGCGATGCCTTGAACTAAGCAGCACTGGCAGTAATAGACATTGAATTACAATTAATCCTGCCTCACTCGATTTGCCAATAGTCATCCTGCTGAGAAAGGAGGAGCAAGGGAATGAAGGAGGAAAAAAGCCCAGATAAAAGTTGAGATGAGGAAAGGCTGGAAGAAATGAGGGAAAGTGATTACAGTCAGAAAAAAATAACCAAGAAGCAGTGGCTGTTTTCATAGTATTTTTATGCAATATTGTAGTGTGTGTTTACTCGTTGCTGCCACAATGCTTATTTAAATTTGACACACAGGAATGAAAAAAAGGGATGGAAGGATGGAGAGATGGAACAGTTTGAAGGTAATTCAGTGTTTTATTCTCATATTGGGTGCGTGATGGAGCAAAACTCAGAAACAGTGTTATTTGCTGAGATAATAAAGATGGAAGATGTGCACTGGAATGACTTTTAGAGATTTAGAGAGCAGCAGAAACATAGAGATGAAGCTGTAACAGCCCTCTCTCTTCAGCACGCCGGACTCCACCTGGCAAGGTGACGTAGGTTATTCCTTAAACCTGTTCCCAACCAGCTGTGCACTGGCTTGAGCACAGCTGGTAACCAAAGAGCAGATCTAAAAATAAAGGTAAAGACGATTGCAGTTAGGAGACACAAAAGAAGAGGAAGAGGAGTGTAATCTGTTTTGGCAGCGTGTGAGGCCTGAGAGCTTGTCCTCAGCGGTCAGTCTTTTTCCACAAAGCAAGTCGTTTCCTGTGGATAAAGGCTTTGGCTGGAGGTGGGGAAAAGAGCCGCTCTGCTTGGCGATGCCGAATTTGCAGCTTTAAACAGGTGGCACATTACTAGCTGGCATTTGGAGAGCAGCGCTGCAGGGCAGCTTCTGTATTTTTGTGCTCCAGGCAGACTTTGCGGGGATAGCGATGGGCTTTTCCTGGAAGCTGCTTTTATTTTTTCCCCCATTTTCTGTGACTTCCTTCTTCTCTGCTCTGTTTTGTTTCAGGAAGAGAACAAGCCCAGCTCTGTCCTTGTGTTAGCATCACTAATGTCTACAATGGGATATTTGTCAAATGATGTAGTGCTGCACAGAGCACTACACAGTAATGGGCTGAAATGTAGCCACTCTGTTCTCTTGTCAGTGTTTTCCTGCTCGGCCAAAATAGCCTCTCCTCTACAGAAAAAGTAGGTTTATTTGAGGTTGTGTGTTTTTCTGCTCACAGCCACGTGTCATCCAGACCCATGAGTATCCAGTTGTTATTCCAATAACTGCAGCAGCTGCTTTCCCTGATCAGCACACCTTCAGCTGGAGCAGTAAGGAAAGCATGAAATCCCCTGCTGTACTGTTTGCTCCAAATAAAAATCTTCAGTCTCTTGGGTTTAACTGACACTTTACAGCAGGCTGCCTGCGTGCTACTATGCTCTGCTGTAACACCCAGCTAAGTGTAAAACATGTTTCTGAACACGCTCGTCGTGCGGTTCCTTCTGCTGGGTGTCGCAGTTCATTTTTAACCGGCCAGAACTCCCTCGAGCTGTTACAAGACACATTTCAGAAATGTCAGACTATTATTATGTTTCTGTGGTGAAATCAGTCCACGTTGCGTCATTTTGTATCGTAACACAGTGAGGACAAGTTGGCATTCTGCAGAAGGACTTTCAAATAAATGGGTTACACATGGCCATCGAACACATTTGTGGGGTTTGGAGCAGCACTTCAGTTTTTGTGTCCGCTAATAAATTTAAAACAGTTGAATGTTAAATTGAAATCTTGATTGAAAGAAACATTTGAAAATGACCCATCTCTTATGCTTTCACACCGAAAGAAAGCGAGTTGACACAGGATTTTCAGACCCAGGTCGACCCACCTTTGGTGTGCTTTCACATTACCAGCAGTCCTGGAGCTGTCCTCCCAATGTGAGAGCTGCGTGCCTGTTTTTCATTATACATTTAAGTGCAGTGGAACACTGCGAGGTAAACAATGGTCAGCGTGGTGCGTCCCATGCCTCCTGCTCATCCTGTTGTTTATCAGGTGGTGGTGCTTTCATGTGGTTGATAACCTGAAGAAAGGACCACTCAAACCCCCACTCTTTCAAAAGGCTGCTGATATTTGGAATGGTCATACCAGTGCGCTGTCGTGATCTAGAAAAAAAGTGTGCCATATCGCTATACAAGCTGTATATAAACATGCATTCCCTGATCGGTGCAATTTCCTGAACATTACATAGGGCTAATTCCCCTATGAGCCTCTATTGACACATTTGATTTGTTTGATTGAAAAAAATGGTCAACAATCTTTGCAAACAGCAAAAAAAAAAACAGCACAGGTACACTAACGCCACTGTGTAAGTTAGCGGGTCAACGCAGCATTCCTGGTCACATCAAGCTAAGCCGATGAAATCAGCTCTTCACATCCACAAAAAACTCAGGTCAACCCGAGTTACACAGTAGTGTGTACACTTGGTGCTACTTGTGTAATGCCCATGGAGTAAATTGGGGGTTGGGTGCCTAGGCCAAGGTTCCCAAGTGGAAAATCACAATCATTCACTACCTTGGCATGATTTCCAAGGCACAGGGTTGGTCCACAGCCAACAGCCCACAGCCAAGTAAAATGCTTGGAATACAAGAAAATACAAATGTTTTAGCCTGAAACCCAGATCAACTTCCTGGCTTAAATTTACTGGCCTGTTACATATTTATTTATTTATTTTTTGTGTGGTGGCGGAAAGTTGGTCTGGAACACCAATAATAAGAAGATAATGCTCCAGCAAAGATTTGCCAGGCCAATCAAATTATGTGTGATTGACATGGTTAGGGATGGAAGAGCCACGAGGTCATACACGTCCTCTGAACATCGTGGAGTTGAATTTTTTTTTATAACAAAATGGTTTCCACTGGAAAAGCGAGCTGTTTAGACTCTGTTATTAATAACAAAGATTTTAAAACTGAAATAATGTAAAAAGACAAACAGTTGACAGCAATCAAGGCATTTGATGAGAATACTTGGATTGCTTAATGTCAGATACCTCATTGCTTTGGATTTTCCAATTGCCTGACGAGGTATTTTTTTCTCACGCCCCATATTTAAATCCAAATGGACTCCTGTGTTTAGACTAGAACTGTTCTGTATAAGTTGACTAAATCTGTTACAATGTTCAGTCCTAAAGATGGACAACCTAAATCAGGAAACGAGCCACATTCCAAGGAATAACAGAGACTAATCTGAAAGCAACCACGAAAAAGGAATATGCCAAAAAAGGATTTCAAAGACAGGATGCAAAATCACCAGAAACACGCAGGGGAAGTAAGTCTTTCAAAATAAAATAGGAAACCAAAACCAAAGAAAGCAAACAATCAGAATGCTACACCAACATCTACAAAGCTTAGATCAAAAAATGGCATCAGTTTAAAATTCATTTCGTTTTTTACTCCACAGTTCTTTCACAAGAAGACCATTTACCATTTGTTCCTGTTGAGTCTGTCTTCTTCATGAGTCTGTCTTCATGCCTGTGTAAACAGAGAGAAAATAGAAGTCGACGAAGGGAAAGAAAAACGATGTGGCCTCGGTAAAAGAGAGGATGCAAACAGTACTGCTTTCCTGAATGCAGACTCTGTAGCAGAATGATCTCATTGAAAAAAAAGCTTTAGGCTAGCCCTTAAAATTCTTCTGATAAGATCACTGTTTGTTTGATGTATCATTATCTATGCTGTCGAATTAAACACACAACGATGTATTTCACATCAACACTTACTGAAGCAACGATGGTACATGAAAGGTGAAGTATATTCAGACCAATCATGTGCTTTTAACCCTGTGGTCTGCTAACCCTCTGGCTCTACCTATTGAGCTACGCCTCTGAATACCTGGCTTGATTAGATATGTATGGAAACAACATAGCTGGAACCTGGAGATTGGAATGACTTTAGGACATTTACCTACCTCTCAAAGCTCAACTTTGAGAAGCTTCCCCTTCTTCCCTTTAACTATATTTAATTTGACATATGTTACAATTGTCTCCCTGCCAAAGGAAAATTAAATAGAAACTCATCATCTTCTCTTATTGTCAAGCATAAGGACATGGAGTACAGCCATGCCACATGAGGACAAAATATCGTAATAAACAGCAGCAGCAACAGCCACATATAGGTAAAAATTACATTTACAATAAATTTAGTGTAGTTTTAATAAGATCTTGATGTTTGACCCTGTTCCTCAAATACAAAGAAATGCACCAACATGTTAAGAAACCTTCACACTATCGCTGCAGTTTTATTCAGTTGTGTGTCTTTCCTGGATCACACCCGTCAAACCGGCTTTATCTCAAAGAAAGCAGTGAGTCTGGAGATTTTTTAAAAGCAAACCTCGGGAATCACAAGCTTAGACCCAGTCGAACAATGAGCGCTGTTTCATGTGATTATATCTTGAGAGTGACCGCGGAGAAGTAGCTTTTGAAATCAAACCTCTCCCTCCAGCACACATCCACCCTGTGACAGACAGAGAAAACAAGTTGGTGACGTTGCTTCAGACTTGTTTTCTGATGAAACCTGCTGCAAGGTTTCCTACAGTACCTACAATTCCTCATTTATAGGCCGTTCTGTTACTTAAACTTTCAGCATTTTTTTTTTTTTTTTTGACACCTCAACGCTTATTGGTGAAATCCATATTGGATGTTATCATAGGCACAGACTTTCATAGCTTCAACTTTTTTTTCATGACTCATTACGGCATAGTAGCACATCTATTAGACTGTCTTGGACTCAAAGCTACAGATCTAATGGTTTCCAGCTCTGTCACATTCAGTGAATGATATGTTTCGGCTCATGTTATTTGGCCATTTGTCAACAAACGAACAACAACTACAGTAATTTGCAGTGACGATAAAGACAGAAAAGTATAGTTACATACCCATATTGTTGTTTTTTGTAAATCATCTAACTGATTAGTCAAAAGGTGTAAAATCAGGTAACGATTTATGGTCTAAGACAGTCTTCACTTGCAGCAACTAGGATTCTGGGGAGCATACATGTCAAACTCAAGGCCCAGGGAATTGTATCTGGATTACAAGATAATATTTTATATCAGACCAGACTGAATTGCAATAGTTGAACTTTTGGCATCAAGTAGGTATGTCAATCAGCTTCCCCTCCCAACTTTATTGACAACTCATCATAGTCTCATGGTTGTTCAGCATATGGGTTGAGTACGGCAGCATACTACATATGTCCATATGGGGGACTCATACAAAGCACTAAATACTAAAACATGTTAACAGACATTCTTACAAAAAGACGTAGTAACACTGTACCAGTTGGCAGACAGCAGGCTAAATTGGTTAGTCTACTGCTCCATGGTAGCATACACAGCAAATACAAAAGTACTAAAAATATAAATGAGCAGCTCAACACCAGTATTAAATACTAGCATAAATACACACTGAAAGTTTCCATCAGTCTAATAACAGCAGCATGTTGAACATGGCCTTAGCATGCTAACTTAGCCCCTTTGTTAGCTCCTCTCTCCACCACATAGTAACCACCACGTTAGCCTCGCTAGTCTCATTTTATTGCTGTGCTGGCCAGGTCTCTCTGGATAAAGAGAATTTATATTTCACTAAGACAAACCTGGTTAAATAAAGGTTATTAATTACACATACAGTGTCAATTCAAAGTGTCAATAACAGCAAATTGATAAATAACAGATAGCGTTATGAAACCATACTCTGGACTGTTGATCTTGCAAAAAAGTCCATCGAAAAGGGCGCAGATGTGTAGTTTGTTTGAAATTTATTCACCTTACTTGTTTCATCAGTGGTTTTAATGCTAAAATCTTTATAATGGCTTGGAAAAGGTTAAATCCATGTGTGAATGGTTTCTGCTGGTATCTGAAAGGCATACAAAAATCCTTCAAGTTGGACCAGAGACAATCCTGTACCCAAGGTCTAACCTGCAGGACTGAAAAAAATGAAGACTAAGCAAAGTAAAAAAAACAAAAAACAAAACTGCGGTTCCTCTAATGTCCAGTTTAGGGCTAGCTCCATGTTAAAATGTCCAACAGCAGAAATAAACATAGTGGTACAAAAAACCTGTGATTAAAATTAGCTATGTTATGTATAATTAAGGGCATGGCAGCTTTACTGGACAGATTGCTAACTGTCTACCTACGCTTCCCAACTGCTTCTGCTCCACTCAATCCACCACTTAGATATACAGTATATAGGAGGAGTGAGGCACTGCCAAGATGGCAAAAAAAAAAAAACACAGAAAACCTAACCTAACCTGCATTTTAGGGTTTGTCCATCGTTTTATTGAGTTAATGCCTTTAACCAAGGCAGTGGTAACAATCTCACAACCATGAACAAAGCTTATCACTGGATTCATAATTAAAGCGGATCTTTAACCTAAGGAGATATTGTTCCACATGCTCTTCCTGAAGTGATTTCCACGTTTTCTCTGATCCAGTTAACTCGTTAAATACAGATTGAATACTGTTTAAAATGTTAGATTAATGCAAGGATTAACTTGCAGCAGAAGGTAGAAACAAGCAGACATGTCATCCCTCATAAATGATTCATAAAATGAGAAAAAAGTGTTCACTCTTTTGAATAATGAACCGTCAGCATCGAGGGGAAGCCATTATGGATTCTTTAATGCACAGTTTCCTGTCGGCTTCCTCTCCAAAAGACATTCAAGGTTTTTCCTTTTTGCTGGTGGACTTATACTTGCAGATGTTATCTGTTTGCACTTAAAGAAAAGTCAAATGAATAAAGTTTGTGGAGGCCTCGAATAAAGTTGAAAGGCTTGCCTTATGAGTGAAGCAGCCTGGGTAAGCTATAAAAAGTGTAGATTTAAAGTGACATCAAGTGAAGCCTTCATTCCTTATATTCAGCCAACACTGCGTTCCCACAGACCAAGGTCCTGTCTGCTTTTTCTATTCTCTGCTAAAAGGGTTCTTATACTATGGGTCAGTAAACAAAATGGGTTGTGGGCCAATAAATGGCCCCTTCACGGCAAGAATTGCTCCACAAATTGCTCTGGGTGGGTTTTGCAGGGGGAAAAAAAGGCTACACTTCTCATTTAGGTGCTGAGTTTTATAACCACTGGTGCTAAACTGAAATGGTTTGGGAATCTTTTTGTCTTTTTACATAAGAAATCTGATCTCTCACTCACCATGATGGAGAACAGAGCCCTCACAGTATTACAGGTTTGTTTTGACTTCTTTTATCACGTGCAGCTACATTTTTCACTATATTAAAGCTGTCTGAATTAGTGACATATGGAACGCCTGAACCTGAACCAGTTTTTTTTTTTTTTTTTAGTGATTGATATTTTCTTTTAATTCAACCATCAATCACTCCACTCTTTCATTTTCACACTTTACTTTTATTAATATGATGGACGTTGCCTGGAAGAAAGATTTTCACAAGCTGTCATGTGTCTACAACTCGTTGTATATGAAACATACTGAGGCCAAATTTTCAAAGTTTTAATAAGCACGTATGGATAAAATAACACCCTCTCTTGGGGCAAAAACTATGCATCACTATCAACTGGAAGTGGAATTTATTCCATCTTAAAAGGCTTTACTGCTCACAGCTGTGCTGTTTTTAAGTCTGTCCTCAGTTTGGACTCGGGCAGGTACTGGCAGGCTGGTTCAGGAGGAAGGAAGGATGCGCTGCAGGAGTCGGCTCGGCCTCCCGCTGTTGCCTCTGATGCGTGGTGAATGAAAAGTAGTCACACAAGTACTAAGTTCAGGCTTGAGCAGATTTATGTTGTTCAAATCAAACGGTGATAAATTGTCGAGCATTTAATGCCTTGTTGTAATCAATACTTGAGCTTGCAGGGGGCCTCTGAATGAAGGGTCATACTAATGTAATGATGTTTTCTGGCTGCCTGCTCTGGAGGAAAGCCTCAAACTGGAACCAGGAGAATAAATGTGACTGTGATTTTTGGTGTAAGAGCCAAATAAGTAGTTTGCAGTTTTGTGAGAAAATCTCTCTCATGTCAAGCTCCATCTCAGTGGTGCATTTTAGGATTAAGTATACTTGTAAGTGCTATAGAGATTAAGTGCCACAGTTCAGTTTAACAAAGAGAAAAACTGTTGGATCTGGTAATATCTCAAAACAAAGTCTAACAGTCACATCTGGATTTGTTGTAGTTTTCTTGAAGATGACGTTCAAGTGGCTGGTAACTCGCATCTCAGTCTGTTCCCTCTACTCAAAGAGGGCCTGTCCAATATTGGCATGGAGTCTTAACTCAGCCCCATTCTCTCCTTGGGAATGGAGAGCTGAATAATTATTTGGTCATTAGAGAACCACTAATCGGGGGGATATACCCAGATTCATTGTTAACAGAGTTTATAGCATGCCCACAGACGTTACAGTAAAACTTAACCCTTTAACATTTGAAATGATCCTGTTTAAGTGCTTACAGGACATTTAAACTAGTTCCCCAAAAAGTAAACAAGTTATAAACATTTTAACGTATCATTTTGTGTTGTTTTTAAAGCATTTTAAACATTTGTTTTCATGGTTGCTCTGGCAAATATGGAATAAAATCAAATGCTGATGTTCAGTGAATTGGTTCTCTGAATTGGTAAAGGTTATGATAGTTAGTTCATTCAATTAGTGGAAACTGAGAACCACAAAAGCAAATAATTACCAAGTAAACTGCAGCAACTTACGATTGAAAAAAATGAAACTGCCCAAAGTAAATTACTGACTGGTAATATAATGCATAATAAACAATAGTTTTGGCTTATTTTCCAATATCCTGCTTCAAAAACACCCTTATAAGTATTTGCTTTAGCTCATGAGTCTTTGTTAGCTATTATATAACGGTACCCGACTGTGGATCTACACAAACTACAAATGCAAACACAAATGCAAACTAAACTATTTGCATGAAAGGTCAGGTCACGTCTTATCTCCGAAGTAAACACGTTCAGAGGAAAAACTGTATTAAGTAATGAGAGATGAAACAGAAGCCTCATCACATAAACGGCTGATTGCTGGTCTCTTCAGGTTTCCGAGTCCCTGGGCCCAAGGTCCTGCCAGCTTTTTGTTCTACTCCACTGAACTTTTAACTGTTGAACTGTGCAGCGCTGATGGGATTTAACAGTATTCATTACGCAGCTGTGAAAAAAAGTGCAGCAATAAATCTGCCACTGCCGATGAAACCAAATGAAAACACATTATATTCTATACAAAACAAGCACATATCAATAAGTTAGAAATCAGAACAACATATTGACTGAGTGGAATCAAACTTGTTAAAACACGTACAGGGAACTGAAACAACCTCCAGAATAAGAATAAAGAGTACCAGTGGCATTAACATCAGTTAAGCCTCAGTGATTACCGTCCAGTGGCCCTTACATCCCATGTGATGAAGGTGCTGGAGAGGTTAGTGCTGGCCCACCTAAGGCCACAGGTGAGATTGTCTTTAGACCCTCTGCAGTTTGCCTACCAGCTGAGTCTGGGGGTGGATGATGCTGTCATCTATCTGCTGCTGCAAGCTCTCTCACACCTGGATGGTGATGGAGGCTCAGTGAGAATCACTTTCTTTGGTTTCTCCAGTGCCTTCAACACCATCCAGCCTTGGTTGCTGGGTGAGAAGCTGCAGTTGATGGGTTTTGGTGCATCCATTGTCTCCTGGATCATTGATTACCTGACAGACAGGCCACAGTTTGTCCGTCTGGGCCATGTCCTGTCTGATGTGGTGGTGAATGGTGAGGGAGCTCTATTCCTGTTCACCTTATACACCACTGACTATCAGCACAACTCAGTCATGTCACATAGAGAAGTTTCCTGATGACGCAGTTGTGGGGTGTATAAGTGGATAAAGGACTAATGGACAGATTTGTGGGGTGGACTGGAAGGAATCACCTGCTGCTTAACGTGGACAAGACCAAAGAGATGGTGACTGACTTCAGGAGGAAGGGAACAGCTCCTCAGATCCTCAGCATCCTTGGTAGGGATGTGGAGGTGGTGGAGGAGTATAAATAGCTGGGAGTGACCATCACCAATGGACTGAACAGGAGGACCAACAGTACAGCTGTATACATGAAGGACTGCAGCAGACTCTACTTCCTGAGGAAGCTGAGATCCTTCAACATGTGCAGTTAGATGCTGGAGATCTTCAACCCGTCTGCTGTGGCCAGCACCCATGTCTAAGCTGTGGTCTGGTCAGGAAGGCTGGCTCTGTCATTGGCTGCACACAGGAAACTTTTGAGGTACCAAGTCTGTCTGTCTGTCTATCTAGTTAATTTGTGTTGAAATGGTAATAGTTTTTCCCAGTGTTATTTCAATAGTAATTTGGATATTCACATTTTATATATATATATATATAAATATGGGCTGTATATCATAATCCATACACCTTATAGTACATTACAGCACTAACTTATGAGTGGGACTGTAGCACATCCTCTGTAGGCTTGTGCTCACGTCACATTTAATATTCTGGTAAAACTTGTTTGTTAAATCTGCTCATGAATGCTACACTGGAGTACATCGTTGTGTTTACCAGTATTTGTTTATTTTTTGTTTTTGTGAGATACAGCCTTGCATGTTTTATTTATTTATCACTGCAGCGCAGTAGTTTCAGGAAAACCGTGTTGCATGAAAAAGAATATTCTGAGTGAGGATGCTGGTAGTCAGACTCAGTTCATATCACAATATGAGTCCAGTGACACTCCATTTGGTTTCATTATGCAGAGCACATTAACTGATACATCTGTGAATAACTGGATGATTTTACCAATCAGAGCAACAGGTTATTATAATTTAGGTTCAGAAACAAGACAAAGTCATATGTCATTCTGTTTCCTGTGCGTCCCTATAAAGGTGTCTTAACCGCCTCTCAGTTCTCACCCCTCACCGCCCGCATTGTTCTTCCATCCTTCATTCCAGGATTAGGGGGACAAGGAGCCAAAGCTTCTTGAGGTCCTTCTGCTTCTAAAGATCATCATTCATCTAGACATTCAATCCCTCTCACCCCGCCATCCATTTTCCTCATGTCCTGTCTACCAGAAAGCTTCCTTAAATCACTTAAGCCGTGTTCTTTGTTAGATGAAGTGACATTAAGCCCTTAAGGCATTCCCTACAAAAGCTTTAATCGCCATTAATTCGGACAGCAGTCATTTTGGCATTAACAAATACAACCCAACAATGTTCAGAGAACGAGTATGCCTACACTGCTGTTATCCCTCCTGGAATAAAGCCCAACCAAATGATGAGAGGACTTTCAGACCAACTTCTCACCACATAAAGATTTGAGTTGCCTACCTTCCAGGCTATGACTTTGAAGGAATTTGAAGCTGTACTTGGTGGCTACAATTTGCGATCATTAATAGAACCAGACCAAATATTACTCTAATAATGATTTTCAAGTGAAAGCATTTGTGGTCCGGATCAAACACATGCCTTAAGCTGAAGACACACTACAAGAGTTTTTGCTAGATTTTACCAACGATTCCCGGTTGGCCAAAGTCTGCACCAGTCCGCACTAGTTCTGGAGAGCTGGCATGGGTAGCTGGTACAAAAATCTGTTAGTGTGTGAGGGGAACAGTCAATCAAACATGCAGCCAAGTCTGCACGTAATGTGGTAACATGAACTGATTAGTATGAACTGAATCAAAAAGAGAGTGTAGGGCAGAGGAAAATAGAGTGAAAAGACAACAGGCAGCAGTGGGAATATCAACCCTGGACCCCAGCATGAGCATGAGTGACTAAATAATGTTGGGGGCAGAGCATAAACCCAACTGTTGCCCTCACAAGAGTTTGCGCGAGAGATGGATGCATTCAGGTGGCTTTAGTTGGTCTGACAACTCATGTAGTCTGTGATCCCTCATCAGGTGTAGATGTTGATCCCCAGTCTTTCACTCGTCATACAGCAATACTCCTGAACCCAGTCGGTCAGTGTGTACTCGTACTAGTCTTTTCAAAATCTATATGTTCTGCAAGAGTTGTGCGTAGTGCCTCCAGCTTCAGTCCTACAGGACTCGGCCTCACTAGAGTGAGTGCACCCTGAATTAGCAGCACATTAACATGAAGAGATGTGGCTTAATACTGTAGCAGAGACTGGAACCCAACAGCTGGTGTACCTTCACTGAGCTCACATGTTCAACTAATTATCTCAGAAATCTTCTGAAAATGTTTTTCACAGCAAAGCATGGAAAAGTTTTCTAAAACTCACTACAATCCTGAAACTTCCACAACTATCTTGTGAAAACAATGTTAAAAAAAATATGTTGATGAAAAAGAAATGCAGGCATTGTGTTTAGCAGACACATTTTCATTTATAAATTACAAAGCCTATGTTTTTATGGCTTTTATGTTAAAAGAACACGTCTGGAGCAGCACCAGTACCGTTTGAGTAATTAGTAACTTAATGCAGTTCAAACACAGTGTAAGGACATTAAGTACTAAAGAGTGAGGTGAGATATGAATGAGATACAGTTATACTGGATGTATGTGTGCCTTAAATCAATCGGTCAACAAATCACATTACATACATTTAATACCTCTAGAAGTTTCTTTCTCAGTTACCACACTCAGGCCGAACATAAATAACATTAAAATTAGTCAACTGAAATGACTCTTGTCACAGAGCGTGGCGATGATTGATATGAGGAGACATTTAGATTTTTATTCAGTTCTCAGTTTATTTGCTTCTCACGAAGTGGAAGCTGCAGTAAGTGACTCGAGCCTTAGTTACAACATCAAGTGGAAGAAAATCTATTTCACCTAAAAAGCTCAATTCATAACAGCTGTCAGAGACCTGCTGCTTTCTCAAGGGCCGGGATTGTTAATGTAGTGATTTATAGCGCTCTGGATGGTAAAGGAATACGATGTATTGTAACTGGGCCGTAATGCCTTGTTACAGGACACACACACACATTCGTTTTGTGTGCGTTGCGTTTCATTTCTTCCTCTTTTTCCTCTCTGATCCGCCACCTTTCACTCCATCACTCTCATCCCCCTCATTCTTCTCCTTTCACCCCTCTCCCGCCCCCACCCTTCAGTCTCTCACTGGTTCTTTGCCATCCGTCTGCCTCTGTGCCTGAGGTGGCGCTTGCTATTTGGATGATTTAGTCCGAGAGGGAGAGAGGGATTTCATTAGCTGTTTACCTGAGGGCCTCTGGTACCTGTGGTGCTATAAGGCTGCTTTATTAAAAAGAAGCTCACATTCAGCTGTGGAGGAGCGCAGTGGCACAGCGGGTTAAGGTTCACCCTATGCATCTGGCCATGGGTGTGAGTCCTCAAGAGTGGGTGTGTACCTTTGGGCCTGCGTTACCCGCAGCGCTGTGTCAATGCTTTATTTGTAATCTAGGAGTGGATGGTGATGGGCCTGGGTGCTCAGCCTGTTAGGGTGCACTACACGTTGTGGGTTTGAGTCTTCTAAGTAGGCGTGCACGCATGGGATTCGGCTAGAACACTGCGTTATTAAAAATCCACACCACACCTCCAAGGGAGTTCACTTTCAGGTACGGCTCATAGTGCACGTTCAAGTGGTGAGTTCAGGTTTAGAGAAAGACCCAGCAGAACTTGAAGGCTTTTTTATTAGTTTGATTATTAACTGAAGGTTCTGCTTTATCACAACTGGAGTCTTATTTTTCTGTATTTGGCCTGTGTAATGGACAGTATGCAACTATTAATAGATGTGACTACGTCACTACAACCAAGGACTAAAACATTCTGAATAGACATATATAGTATTGTCCCCCATTTTACAGTCATTAAAGTTTTTTTTAATGATTATATCTTCAAAGTTGCTGCAAAAGCACCATGTACAAACACAGAAAACATTAAATTTATGGAAAGTACAGCTGAAATTGTGGCTACGGCTGAAATTTAGCATTTGTTGGAAGTCTGGCGCATTAACACTGATGGCTAACGCGTCACTGTTGATTAATGTACAGTCCCAATTCAGCATTAATCTTTTGTCAGAACAGCTCTAGTTGAAAGAATCAGCAGTGGCTTGAGTCACAGCATTTTAAACTGAATGAAGCGTCCCACCACTTTGTGTCCAGCGCCACTTCACAATGTGATTCTTTGTGTAGTCTAGCAAAAAGTGAGATTGGAAAAAACAGTAAAAGGGGACAGTGTGCGGAGACATACAGATGAGCTGAAGAGAACAATCGCTGACCAAATCCAAAGCTCCACATTAGAACTATATTTCGCAAAAAAGGACAACAGATTTTGTTCCCCCACTTACCTCAGTTTAGAAAGAATGAATTGGCCACCTGTGATATTTTCAGGGTGTGTGCTCTATATGTATTCAATCATTTTCTGTAACAACTTGTCCTCTGGTCTATCAGGGTCAACAGATAGACAAACAACCATTCACACTCACACCTAGGGTCAATTTAGAATCACAGATTAACCTAATGAGCAGGTCTTTGGACAGTGGGAAGAAGGTGGAGTATCTGGAGAAAACCCACGCAGACACGGAGGACATGGAAACTCCACCAAGAAAGGTATCAGGCAGGTATCAGAAAGGTATCTAACATAAAGCATGGTTTGTAGGTCCATGTATGTTTTGGTCATTGGATTTTCTGTTCAGAAAAGGGTATTAAAAAAACAAAAATGAAGGGTTATTTGATTTCTATTTTAAAATTAAAAATTAAAATGGAAACTCAAGGCATTTTTCTTCTTGAGGGTCGGGGATGGATAAACAAATCTTTAAAAGCCTGTATGTTTTCATTTTGTGTTACTACAAATAAAATTGCTAGACAAACAAAAAAAAAAACATTTTTTCATATTTTGCAAACAGAAGTTGCTGTGTTTCTGGCCAGAGCACCCAAATATGACTTCTATGTGGTTTCCCTAGCTAGCCCAGGCTAAAGTCTCTACGGAACCTTACTCTGATGTGATTTTTGACATGGCAAAACAAGGCTTGTCATCTGTAGAAATCTCTGCACCCATATCAGAGTAATATTAGCTAGTAGTTAACTATTCCCTGATTATGTGTAGTTATTTTTAGGTTTTACCTGAATTCACATCGTCCCCTGACACACACACTTTTGTTTAAAAACAAAAACAGTGTACTGATCCATCTCCATCAACTTCTATCACACAGCACTGTCCACATGTGCTCTTGCTTTGAAAATAACATGATATTTATAATATGAATATGTCTTCGATTTTATTTTTTGTTTTCAGAAACAAAATAAATCCATTCTTGACCCCGACAAAGAAAAATGCCTTGAATTTCAATTTTTGAATTTAAAATAAAAATCAAATAATAATGTTTTTTAATGTTCTTTTCTGAGCAGAATATTAGATGACCAAAACATAGACTGATCTTTGTAGACACTGAAGCTTCAGCCATTTTCTTGTTGTGGCACAACTGGCCACTTGTAATATTTACAATGTGGATTTAAGAGTAGACAAAGTTGAAAGCTGAATCCATCTCAGTACTTTGTACACTTGACACCTCGACCATCTCCCTACAAGGTGCATGCAGAACAGCAAAGTTATCTAGAAGAACGTGCGCATAACTCAGTTACATTATTCTCAAAAGCTGAAAATGCATTCACACGTAAGTGCTACGTCTGCAAAAAGTCAACTTTATTATCTCTTTAAAGTTTGACTAAACTTGCCTTTGTCATAGTCATGGCAGGAAAAGAAAGGAGCCACTTTACCTACTTACAATGAAGGGAACAAAAAGTTCTGCAGAGCGAGGCAGGGTAATTCAAGAAGAAGCCAAAACACAGCATGAGTGAAGACAGGTGCAGAATCACACAAAAAAAATGCTGGAAAAACATCCAGAGAAGAACAACCGATCTGACAAACGGAGAGGCACGGTAGTATAGACTAATGAGGGAACAAGACACAGGTTAGACCAATTAGGGAGGAGTGGATGATCACAGAGGAGTAAAGTACAACTAACTGAAAGACAGGAGACAGGAAATCCAAACATGATAACAGAGAAAGTCCAAAACTCAATACCCTGAGAGAGCTGAATCTTTTTAGAAGTGCTGCTGGACTACCAGTCATTACAACCTCATTAGGAGCAATTACAAGTTGTATATGTTCAGAGTTCTGCTTTAAAGAGGGCACGCAACAAAAGGAACAGACCCCAACATAGTATGTACATACTTTATCCGTTTCAAAGGAAACTTTTTAAATGCAGTTATGATACATTTTGGATCGTACTTTCCAGCATCT
The DNA here is from genome assembly GCF_022458985.1 of Mugil cephalus. Lineage (NCBI taxonomy): Eukaryota > Metazoa > Chordata > Actinopteri > Mugiliformes > Mugilidae > Mugil > Mugil cephalus. Next base: position 22,894,138 of record NC_061782.1, on the reverse strand, counting down.
TTATTTTACGTGACTCCCTAAGTCATCGGATGTGTGAGTTGCTTTGGCCGCTATTGAAGAAGACGCAGTTTAGGCAGAAAATCTGTCAGAGGACGAGGCAGAAAGGGAGATTTTTCTATCAACTAACCCAGTGGCCTACGCCTTGGAGTCACTGACGAGAAGGAGGGTTGAGACCCATTTTCCCGGAGGAGAGGGTTGACAACACTTCAGGTGTACGTGTTCAAAAGTTTAAAAACATAAAAAAACACCTTAAAACAGAAATTAAAGCGTCAACCACTCAGTAATGAGTAGTTCCTCCATTCTTTAACCCTAACGCATTCTTAAACTTTTGATCAGCTGATGAATGAACTGCCTATTTCAGTTAAATTGTTGTTTTCAATAAATTAACAGCTCAATTTATTTGGTCTCTTGCTCCCATTTCTTCTCTTTGCATTTTGAAGGCAAGATTCTGAAAGTCCTTTTGCCATCGGTGTTAAAACTTATATAATCTTTTTAGTAAGAGAGACCTTCTTTAAATGATCATTACTGCATTTAGTGTTTCGTGTCCTCTTCATGGAGCATGCCTTTGTGCTAGTTGTTTTGAGCAAATTTCCTGTGACAAGAGGTTACTTTCATTAAGCCTTTATTCAACACTCCAAGAATCAAATCCTGTTTAATTTTATTTTTTAATCTTTTTATTAGTTTTGCTCCAGCTCACTAAGGAACAACGTGGCAGGGTTATTTCTCACTTAACTGGTCGCGTCCAGAGTTTAAGTTCAAATGATGAATGCGATGCTTCAGAAAGCTGTGTTGTCGGGAGCCTGCTCCAGGAATGCCTCCTCGGTGCAGAAATAGTTTTGTTTTCCTGAGCAGAATTAATCAAACGTGGATCTGCGGTGGAGAGTTCTCCCTCTCGGCAGCGTCTCATAACGAAGCAGCGCTATTTGTCCGGCTGTCAACCTGTAGTATGTGGCAGAATTAATCAGGCTTATCTCTGTAACGTCAGCTTTAATCAACATGGCCTGCCGTGTTCCCTGCCCTTTGACATCATTTGTATGCAGCAGTCAGCTCTCTGCTCACACAGACAGCTGTGGAAATAATAGGTCACACACAAAACCACTCACACACACACACATCCATGCAGAAATTACAAGTACTGACATGGTGCATTTGGACATGTCTTCTACATTTTTAAACCTGCATATTAGCTCTCATGCAAATATGCAAATGGCAAATTAAATCAAGCACGTAAATACGTACCATAAACCCCGCATATTATTATGATAAGTTACACACACCCACATGATACATGGTGAAAGATGAAATGGGATATCCCACGGGAGGAGTAGAGTTGAGAAGAGATGGAGGAGGAGGAGGATCACTAGGGAGGAAGCAAACCAGCAGGAGAAAAAATAAATAAATGAGATGAAGATATAAAGGGAGACAAACATGAGGCAGAGGTATGCTGTTTGCCTAATGTGTTTGTTTTATGGAGCCCAGCCAGGGACACACACACACACACACAGTATAAGGATCTCATTATCAGATCAGTTACTTGGTAATACTGATGAAAAAGCAAAAATACACTGCAAACTACCTTGATGAAGACAAATGCTGCAGTTTGAACATTTCCATTAGCACGCGACATTTCAATCCCACCAGGGTGTTATGGGCTAAAGATGAATTCCATAAAGGATCAGGGTTATAACAACGAGAAACACAAAGAAATTCAATACCAGGAATCTGCTGAGCTGAAATATCAACCGTTTAGAGTTAGTGCTGCTTCTCCTAGTTTCCAGAGAAGGACTATTGTTTTTGATAGTATATTATGTTGTGTCTTTGTGGACTGGATTGTTGGTTTGTGGATCAACAGTATCTCAAACTAAAACGGCTTAAATAAACTTTTGATCAGACACAAGTGATTATATCTTAATTATATCCAAACCTACATCAAAGATCCACTGGCAGCAAAGACCAACTGTGACATTGTCTCAACAGGACATCGTTGAACACAGAGCACCGCACTAGACTTGTCAATCTAAGCCTCCTGTACATATATATAGGGGTAAAATAAGTATTGAACACATTACAATTGTTCATAGTAAACATATTTCTAAAGGAGCTATTGACAGTTCACCAGGTGTTGGTAACAACCCAAGTAATCCATACATAGAACGAAACCAAAACAAATGAGTTCAGGAATTAAGTCATGTGTAATAATGTGAAATGACACAGGGAAAATGTATTGAACTCGCTTACTAATATTTAATATTTTTTGTAAAAGCCCTTGTTTGTAATGACACCTGCAAGACGCCTGCTGTTTGGAGAAACTATTTGGCCCATTCTTCCACACAAACAGTCTTTAAATCTTGATGTGTTACATGGGCCTCTTCTATGAACTGTGATTTTTGGTTCTTTCCATAGATTTTCAATTGGATTCCAGTCAGGTGATTTGCTGGGCTGTTCTAACAGCTTTATTTCCTTTCTCTGAAGCCAGTTGATGGCAGTAGGTTTTTCTCAAGAATGTTTCAGTACATTTTTCCATGCATCATATGAAGTTTGCCAGTACCATATGCAGAAAAACAGCCCCATCGTGATGTTCCCACCTCCACACTTCACTGTCAGTGTGGTGTTTTTGGGATGATGTGCAGTGCATTTTGTCCTCCAAACATGGTGTGTGTTATGGCATCCAAAGAGTTCAATTTTGCTCTCATCTGACCAGACTATGTTCTCCCAGTATTCTATAGGCTTGTCCAAACAAGCTTCAATGTGCATTTTCTTCAGAAATGGAGTCTAGCATGGTGAGCGTGCATACAAGCCATGGCCATTGAGTGCATTGCTCATTGTTTGCTTTGAAAAAAATTCTACCTGCTTTTTCCAGGTCTTTCTGAAGCTCTCCACAAGTGGTGCTTGGCTCTTGGACAACTCTTCTGATCATTCTTTTCACTCCTCTGTCAGAAATCTTGCAAGCAGCACCTGGTCGTGGTCTGTTTATGGTCGAATGATGTTCTTTCCACTTCTGGATTATGGCCCCAACAGGACTCACTGGAACATTCAGAAGTTTACAAATCCTTCAGTAACCAATGCCATCAGAATGTTTTGCAACAATAAGGCTGCAAAGGTGTTAAGAGAGTTCTTTTGCTTTTACCCATCATGAGATGTTCCTTGTGTGACACCTTGGTAATGACACACCTTTTTATAGGCCATCAGTTTGGACTGAACTAGCTGATATTCATTTGCACTGACAAGGGGCAGGATGGCTTTCTGATCACTGATAGATTTCAGCTGGTGTATTGGCTTTCCATGACTTTTCCCTTTTTCCACCTCCCTTTTTGAGTGTGTTCAATCATTACAGATAACTTAATATCTGAACTTATTTATTTTGGTTTCTTTCTATGTATAGATTACTTGGGTTGTTACCAACACCTGGTGAAAATGTTATGTCAATAGCACCTTTAGAAATATGTTTACTATGAAAAATTATGATGTGGTCAATACTTATTTTACCCACTGATGATAATAATGTATATTGGCCTCGGCCTAGTGCTATTATAAATAGCACTAGGCCGAGTTTAATACGGAACATATATAGTAGGTTGAAGGTCCCTACTTAGTCTCTCATCAGTTTGAGGTCCTTGGCCTGAAAAACATTGAAGACCCCTGTTCTAGATGATCATGCCGTGATAGAAAGATTCATGGATTTGAATATTCAGATTGGGCTTCAATTAGGATTTGATTGTTGAGTTCATATGAAAAGTCTTCATCCACCTGTAATAACCAAATACCTGGAAAGTTAAGGACACTGTGTTCGGTTTAAGTTTTGTTTTTGTGAGTATTATAGCTCAGGGCAATGCTATAACATACAGCCCCTAGAAAGCAACTAGCATGGTGGAACACACATTAGTCTTGTACAACTTCTAGTTGGCTTTGATGCCACTCCAGAGACAGGAAAAAAAAATAGAACAAAACACATTTCCTCAGCTGCCTGCTCAGCACCATAAAACATGCTTGCTATTTCTGTGAGTCTTCCTCTTGGCGTCAGTTGGAAGAAACAACCCTGACTGACAGTTGGCCCGGTGGAAAGGGTGCTTTGGAGGCCCGTCACTCTGGGAGAGGCCTCCGAGCTCTGCAGCGCCTGGAAACCACCAGTGCTACAATAGGGCAAACGTCATGGGAGGCCTTCCCTCCTCGTTGTTGCTCCCTGCTTGCACCCTAACACGCAGCAGAGCCAACGAAGGGTTTCCAGCACGCGCGCATAAACAAACGTACCTGCTAGCTGAGGGAGAAACACAGATCACCGGAGGTGAACGGTGTCTCAGCTGGAGCAGGAGCATCGCTCCTCTGCTCACTATTTATTTTGTCCTCCATCACTCTTGGTGTCAGTGCTGCTGTTTTCTCTCCCAGACCTTTTCCTACGACCTTTCCTCCTGACCTCCTGTAATCCTCCCACCTGCTATTCTTGTGCTCTCTGGCTCCTTCCCTTTAGCTACCTCCTATGCCTCCCCTTCTCGCAGCTATTCCCCCCCTGTAGCCCCTTTCTGTCATTTTCTCCCTCACTCACCCTCATCCACCCTTGTCACCCTGAAGCATTCCTGTCACCTTTCTCCCTCTCCTCCCCCTCCTTCCAGCTTTCACCCCTCGAGTCCTGTTCTATCAACCTCTCCCCATCCTCCCTATAACCCCTCTGTTATAGACATGAAACCCCCTGTCTGTCACTTCACCTTGCCTCACCTCTCATCTCTTACTTTGTCACCCTCTTCCACGTCACCTTCCCCACCATCCTGTCAGTCTTCTTTGTTACATGACCCACATACAGTAAATCCTGCAAGCCGTCCTCCTCGCACCATCTCTAATCTTTCCCCTCCCTCTGGTCAGCCAGTAAACACTGTCATCATGGTCCTATACTCGCACCTGTCAGTCTGCCTGTCCTACTTCTGCTGCTGTATCTCATTAAATTCAACTAGTGACGTTAGAAACGATGACTAAACTGCTAATTTTAAACAAATTCAATGACACTAAATTGGTTAATATTAAGTTGACCGGAGCAATTGTTTTCCTAGGTACCAGTGAGTGTCTCGATGATCTGACTGGTAAGAAAAGTCTGAAGGCATCTGAGGAAGGAAACATGGAAAAGTTTTAGTAGCTTTTTGGGAGAATTGAACATACTCTGTATTAAATCTTAACTAAAAACATTATAAAACTGTCTTCTTTTCTGCAGACACTAGAGGATATGAATACACCGAAGCATCTCACACTGTTTTACAAAACTGGCACCAACATCAGGCCGTCATTGTCCCTCCGCTTTGGTTGGTCGTCAGGCTTTTTGTGCGAAAACCTCAAAAATAGCATCTGGCAAAAACACCTAGCCACTAGCTGCTGAGAGCAAATCGCACATTTTCCACTGCGTGCGCACTGTTTTGTTTAAATTTCTCCTTTTAGGACCTTTCCACAAAACTCATGCCTTCATTCATGATGTGCAGCCTTTGTGTGCTGATGCGAGGAAAGGACAAAATAACGGCTTCTGGGTGCCGGTTCTGGCCTGTCCTCTGGCCTTTTGTGCGACTGCGACGGCAGAGAAAGGGAAAGGATGTAAAGGAGCTGTAGGGGTCATTAACTACTTTCTTTTGCTCAAGAGGAATGAGAGAGGGGTGATTATGAGGGCTGGAGGGTCTTTTATTTAGGTGCGCTGACACCATTGCAGAAATTCACAAAAACATCCTCCCTCACATATGGCTGCTTCCTGACTCTACTTTATTTAATAACAGTGAATATTTAGGATATCCCTTTACACAGAAAGCTTTTGACGTAAATACACAAGTCACCAACAAAGAACTGTGCACCCACTGAACTCTTCTTTCATTAACACTTGGAATGCTGTCTCTCTCCATTTTATCTCCTGTCAGTCTTGCATGTGTCATTGTGTAGATATCTTTGTATCACGCAACACGCGTAAGCTTTATGATGCATATGTGTATCTGCATGCTCTCTTCTCCTTATTCCATCTCTTCTGTCCCACCTTTTTCCCCCAGATGGTTCCCCTGCTGGAGCAGTCGCTCCATGCCATCATTGGTTTCAGGCTCTGCGCAATATAAATAAAGTTGAACTGTTTTAACAGCGGCAACCTCTGAGCATGACAGTAATTAGTGCTTCAGATCTGCTCAGCGTCCCTGTGAGGTGGGTTAAAAATGTAGAAATGAATAACAGTTCACATTCTCTGGGTTAAACCTAAGCAGCATTTTGACATGACCTTCTTAGACACTGAATTTCCTTACCCTGGCAGGGAGTATGAGTCATCAAATGCTTCCTGTTAAGAGTGTTTCTACCTGTGTGTTGGCAGTGTTCTGTAAATATTCCAACTGAAACGCCAACCACTAGTCAGTTGTGTTGAGTTTCACTTTTCACACAACAAGTGTGAAGCGAAGTTAATTGATGTGGATCAAGAGTTACCTTGATTGAAATCATTGCAGTCCAGAGTAGATAGGGAGACGTTCCCATCCTTGTCTGGTTGCCAAGATACGTCAGCAAAGAAATGCATTTTGGACCAGTCACAGACGTCACAGTCTGCGTTGTAGTGTAGTTAAATTCTAGGGAGGCATATCAGGTTATGCTGTAGCTGATGGCTGCACAGCTGTAGCTGTGGATTATGATTGTAATCCAAGCTTTTGTCTGTGGTTTGTCACATTACGATCTCACCTACACCTTACAATTGACAGCTTGATATTCAGGTATATCTGACTTGAAGTGCAACAGAACAAAGACTAAAAAGACTATTGATCACCACAAAGTTTGATGATCATCATCAAGTCAAACTTTTAATTGTCCAGTACAGTAATTTTTAGCAGCAATTAATTAATATGCTAACACATTAAGCTGAGATGGTAGGAGCATTAACTTTGAAACCCAGAGGTGCATCCATGTCTGTATTTACCCAGTCACATTTAGATGAGGCAGAAGTATGCTGTTTATCTAATACTGAATTATATACAGCATATTGGGATTATCAACCAAACGTGTGAGATGAACTTCAGCTAAAATGAATAATGGCTGATTTAAACAGTCTTCATCTAGATTTGAATAAGCACAGGCCTACAGTCATGTTCAGTGAAATATTGTCTGCTGCCAGACTGATCAAAACAGAATGACTGGACCCAGTTGATGTGTATGGTAACACAGCTTGTGTGCGTTAAGGAGAAAACAAAGTGACATCCATTTGAAACTCAAGCTGTGCCGAATCTCCCTGAACTAAGCCAGACTGCAGCATCCTGAACTGCCCCAGTTATATTGCTGTTGTAACCCTGTGCATGTTTATTTGAGATGGTGTTATACATCTGCCGTGAGCATGGACTGACCACCTGTAAAAGCCTCAGTATGCAACACCACGTTCTTCTTCAGCCTGTCCTGCTGTCTGCTGCTCTGCTCGCCTCGGTGACTCTCTGTCTTCCTGGCTATATGTAAACTAGCCAGCATATTCTGGGCCATTTCCATGCTCTGCTAGCGTCTCTCTCTGTTCCCGTCTGCCTTCATGCATAAGAACATTTGTGTGCATCTGTGTGGACAAAACTACTTATGGAGATAACCCGTCTTTCATTCCTTCCCTGTTTGCTTTGTATGAACACAGATTTTTCTGCTTGGATCTGTATGTGCATTCTTATAGATTCATTCTTCCTCCTCATTACTGCATCTACCTAAGTAAAAAAATGTCAGGAAATGTAACCGCCTTTATTTTATTGTTAGCCCTGTGATTCTGATTGGCCCTCTGATTATGACGTGAAATGAATCGTGGTAACAGCAGTATAATACAGACATTTTTTAACTTGTTATCAGGCTGTTGCTTGACAAGACCTAAGTTGAATCACTTGTAGCTTCGATTTCTCTTTGTTTATTGTTCAACTTTTAATTGGAGTGACCCCAATGAGTCTGGAAGCATTTCAGAACGTTTAAGAAAAGGGATGATTTAACGAGAAATCTCACAGATGAATGGACTCACCAAGTAATTTCACCCAACCCTGCAGCTGTGAAGGTTGTTTTATCCTCTTTTAGCACATTGTTTCAGCACTGGATTTGTAATTAAGTCTGAGAGCTTTTATTAAACCTTCCAGCTATTTTGTGAGAAAGAATAAAGGCAGCAGAATGAATATTTCCAGCTGTGTGACTTTTGTGTCAGTAATTACAATGTTCAGGTAAACAGACACACTTGATTCCAAACGAACGCTACTGTTATCTTGCTCCATGCTTGTCAATGTGTTGCTCACGAGTTGAGTATGAGGTGACAAAACTGCAGGTGTCACCTAGTGGCTAGACTATGGCATTTAGTTTCCTTACATACACAAGATATACTGTATGTGTACACCGGTACAGTAAACTGAAGACCTATCTTGCTCTGTCCATCTTTCTCTTGTTGCGTTTGTGTGTTTATCTGTTTGGTGTCTTTGTGCCCTCTCTTTTGGCACTCTGCAGAAGGCCTTTACTTTTGTGTGCATTGGTGTAAATACAGTATTTCACCCCTTTTAAAGGTTCCCTATCTCTGCTCTCCTCCCTCCATCTCTCCTCCTCCCTCCTCAGCTCTCAGGTGTGTTATTTATGAGTCAGCCTGCTGGCCTGTGAATGTCTCTGCCTCCACTTTATGCTCAACTCTTTCAAAGCTCATTGGAGTGTGAAGGGCAATCTAGCCACAACTAAAAGTGAGGCAAAGTGCCAATTTTTCCTCCTTTTCTTCTCCTTTTGTTTTTGTCTTCCAGCCTCTGCATTCATCTCTGCGTGAAAGTGGGCTGTGTTGTTTTTCAGAAGAGATGTAAAAAGGCATCTGGGACAACACTGATTGGGATAACATCGCGTGTGCTAGAAGGAACAAAAGTGACAAGAAAAATACTGCTCCGAACGTTGTTACTGCTGAAACAGCCAGATTCACAATCTCTGTGAATTACAACAAGCAGAAAGAAAAGGGAAGTTTTTTTCAGGTGACAGTGTGTCTTCACTGTGCAGGTGCAAGGGTCAGCTGGTTAGGTGAGATTGAAGGCAGAGACAGGCAAACAGAGAGAAAAACACAGGGCGGCTTTCCTTGTGGCTTGTGCCACAAAGCATCTTGGGATTTGGTCTGACCCTTGAGCGTTGTCACCAGCTTTTCTCTCTCCCTCTAAGCTGCTGCAGTTTTTAACAGCACTCTAAAGCGGACGAGCTGTGCTCATGCACTCAAGGCTCAATATTCAATTCATTTGAAGGCTCTCACTATCCCACAAAACAAATACAAGCATTAAATGTTTATGTTTAGGCTAGTGACACAAAACCTCAGGGGTGGAGAAGGATTTGCATTGTTTCTTCATCCTTAGAAAATAATTAACTGGAACACCACTGCATTCACGAGCTCCAATTCCAACATGAGCTGCTCAGTTAAAAGCGTCACTGTTGGAAGTACACAGCGAAACTCTACACAGCTGACTAGCTGCCAGCTGGCTGCAATTACAGAATGATACCGGCACACCAGCGTCACAACCTTCGACATTCTGCACATCGACATCCGATAGAGAAGCTTGAACCTTGTCTGTTCTCATAAATGCATAAGGGTGTTCAGGTGCTTCCAGGTGGTTGCTATCTGAGGTATTTTATAACTGTGGAGTTTTAGTAGGCTCAACTCAACTGCACACGGGCTGACAGGACAAGAAGCCTAGCTGGACAGATATAAAATTTGGACTTCTCTATAGTTTTTTTTTATGTTTTCTTTTGGTTGGAAACCTACCATATGTGACTGCAGCAGAGGACAGAACTGACTGTTGCAGAAGTAAAGCTTAGTACGGAGTATGTGGCAGCCATACTGAAACACCAGAGTTGTAGCATGTCCTGCTGTCAGTGCCTGAAAAGAGGTAGGAGGCATGTTTGTCCTCACCAATCCACACATACTTAGTGGGTTGAATGATTTGCATAAAAGTAATGTTGGTAGAAATTAGGGGGTCAAGATGATCTCAGAGTTTGCCAAAAAAAAAAAAAAAAAAAAAAAAAAAGCAAGTAGGCAGCTGTCCTTTAATTGAGGACTGTAGGTGGGGTAATAGCCCCAGACATGGTTTTAGGGTTTGTTCTCATAAACTGGATTTTCCTTTGGAGTAATTTGTTTTTTGGATACAAGTGCTCCGCCAGAAGGAAAAAAAAACTTTGTGATTAACTTTGTATCAAGGCTGGCTAAACCAGCCATCTGGATTTTCAGGAAGAACAGAGTGCATTCTGTGGGTTGTTGGGACACTGAGCATATGTCTGAAGGCCTGCTCACTGTGTGCAGAGCTTTCTGCACACCAGAAGATGATGGACAGTCTACTGTGTTCTACTAAATACAGGAATATGTAGTAATGGTTGAACTGGTGGTAAATGCTTTGATTTGTGTCTTGTTTTGTGTAGGATTTAGAATGTATGGAAGACTTTTTTTTAAAAGAAAGTAAAAATGTTTTTCTTTATATATATGTATCATGCTCACAAAGGATGTTGATCAGTTTCAGTTGCTGTGTCAACGAAATTAACAACAGGTGTATTAGAGTGCCAACAATGAGATGACCCCAAACATAGGAATGGGTCAGGTGGAGGCCACTTCTCATCTTTTCTCATTGTTTTTCATTAGTGTTGCATTTAGCTCGGGTCACTACACTCAGTGTCACTACTGGTAGCATGAGTTGATACCTGAATTCTAGGTTGCACAGACAGTCTAGAAGGTCCTCTACCCATCAGCAGGAACTGTTCATTTATGCAAAGCCTGTGGGCTCAACGTCCTGTAGTGGGCCCTGCGCCCACTGCCCGACATTATGGAACACTGGCTCCCTATGCTTTTTGCAGATGAGAGGAGGTTCACTCTGAATACATGTGACAGACATGAAAGGGTCTGGAGAAGCTGTGGAGAACAGGATGCTTCCTGTATCATTATTCAGCGAGACCGGTTTGGTGGTGGGTCAGTGATGGTCTGGGGAAATATATCCATGGAGGGCAGCACATACCTCTATAGGCTCACTGTCTCACTTTCATTACTGTATCAGGATGAAATCCTTGGGTCCATTGTCAGACCCTACGTGGTGCAATGGGTCCTGGATTTCTCCTGGTGCAAGGCAATGCCCCGCCTCATGAGGTGAGAATATGCGGTAGTTCCTGGAGGATGTACCATTGACTGGCCCTTATACTTGCCTGGCTTATATCCAATTTAACACCTCTGGGACATTATGTTATCTGACATCAGATGCCGCCAGATTGCACCTCAGACTGTTCAGAAGCTCAGTGATGCTCGAGTCCAGATTTGAGAGGAGATACCCCAGGGCACCATCCATCATTTCATTAGGAGTATGCCCTGACATTGGCAGGCAAGAATACAAGCAGGTGGGGGCCATACAAACTGAGCACTGATGAAATTTCTGTAAAATGGAATACCCTACCTCATCATTTTCTCACTTTGATTTTTGGGTGCCTTTGAATTCAACCCTCTGTGGATAGGGTTTGGTGCAGGGGCTGCTGACACCACAGGACGCCCTCAAGGCTCATGTCCATTCTCTGATGGGGCACAAGGGATGCCTACACATTATTAGGCTGGTTGAAAATATATAGTGGTGGAAAAAAGTTGAAAATTTTACAAAATTTGTGGAAAAATATTTTTTGTTCTTTTCTTTCAAAAGTTGTGGCTGCATTAGACAGACAAACAAATACAAATGGCATTTATTATGTTTATTGCTCACAAGAAAAACTAACAAAACTAAATTCTTGACAGTTTCAATATGTCACTTCTCAACATTGTCAGTATCAGAGTCAAGAAATGACAGAACATGTTATTTGAACAAAAACTAAATAAACAATCACATCATCAAATTAATATTAAGTACTCCTGCCATTAGCAGCAGTAGAGCTCTAATCCTGGCTGGCATGATCCCCAGGTGCCTTTCACACTGTTGAGGGGTGGTCTTGTCCCATTCTTCTTGAATTACTACTTTTAATTCTTCTAAATCCTTTGGTTTGACCTTTTGATAATTCACCACAGATTTTCAATGTCCAGGGATTGAGCTGTCCACTCTAAGACCTGGATACTGTGCTCCTGCAGCCAAGTTCTGCTGGCTCTGGATGTGTGACAAGAGGCATTATCTTGTTGAAACATCCAGTTATGACCTGATGGAACAGTGCACATGCAGAAGGGAGCATGTGGGTTTGGAGAATGGCACCGACAGACAGTGAGATGACAAACACCAGCAGCACTCATGCATCCTCAAACCATGATACTGCCTCCACCATTAGCAGGAGGAAGATAAAGCTGGAAACTGGACTCATCTGACCACAGAATCTTCTTCCAATTCCTGATTGTCCAGAGAGAGGGCCCAACTATGCCGGGCTAACCTCTGTAACTCATTGACCAGGGGCTCCTTGACAGCCTTGTAGGATCTTAAGCCATGATCTAAAAGTCAACCACGTCAACCGTAAAGTGCAGGTGGAACACTGGACACCAGTTTGGTTTGACCACTGCTGTTGGAGCTCCTGTGATGTCATTTGTCAGTTTTCCCTGTACATGCGGATCAGGAGGTAGTAATTTCTTGCTGAAGAAACCCTTGGACACCCAGATCTTCGTTTGGCTCCAAGCTGTTGGTTCGTCTGTATTTCTGCAGAGTGGAACCAACTGCTGAGGAACGGCATCTGCACTTCCACCACGTGATCTGGTGGCTAGTGATTTTACACCACTGTATGTATGTGTGTGTGTGTGTGTGTGTGTGTGTGTGTGTGTGTGTGTGTGTGTATCTATATCTACACATATATATATATATTCAATAGAGAATCAGAGAGGTGTTCTCTCTTATCTTCTGTCATGCAGGAAAACAGCCTTTTGGGGTCCTGCCAACAACAATTTCCAACACCAGTGCATCATCACAATCACACACATACACACACCAATTTCTTCTGCCATATAACTGGCCACCCTGCTTTGTCTAATATAGCTCTCAACACAACCCCCCTCCTCCTGCTCTCTCTATCTGCAAATCTGTCTCGCCCCTCTTTTCTCCTGTTCTGTTCCCTTTCTTCCTGCTTCACTTCTTTCTCATCCATGCCTGTGCCTATTTTTCTTCCCTTCTGTCTGTCTTGTTCCTACCCTTTATCAGGGTTCTCACCTCCTTACCTTTATCTGTCTGTCTATCTGTCTATTTACCTATCTATCTAATACCTATGTATCTATGAGAAAGCTGGGGTTGCTCAGCTGTCCTGTGTGGGTGTGTGTTCATAGGACCATGGGAATTGCATTTCAGATTGGTTCATTTGCCTCGGCACGGCTCTGCTGTGGTTCATGTTGATTTTTCTGTGTGCACATGCATGTGTGTGTTTTTGCATTCTCATCATCTCCTAGGTGATCTCTGATATCGCACGTACTTACAGCCTTCCTCTTCACTTCCAGTCAGTCAGTGGCTGTGTGTGCGTGGGAAGGCATTGGTATTTCTGACAGACATATGACACACTTTACGTCGTGCACAAACCAGTTTAAGTAGGTGATACAAATTGTGTGTGTGTGTGTGTGTGTGTGTGTGTGTATGCGTGTGTGTTTAGGATGTCAGTGACAGCAGTCGTCTTAGTTGTTCTCTTTGAGACCTGGCAACAGACCTCTTATGAATCATCAGATCTGTTGTGTGTCAGTACGTGTGTGCGTGTGTGGGTGTGTGTAGTCATCAGTGTGCATTGTTAGTTCCCTTGTGTGTCAAAAGACCAGAAGACTGTTGCTTAAACTCTTCATCCTTATGACACATGACAGCTTCCAACCAGATCCCAACTCTGTGTTCTTCTTTGTGTATGTGTGTTTGTGCATGCAAATACCAAAGGACAGGCTGCGTTCAGTGCCAACAGTCTTTAACATTTCCTTTCTTATTCAGCCGACAGCCAGCAGCTGAAGGCTCAATGTTAGTTTGCATGCATGCCAGTGGAATTGCTCGACATACTTACTGCGGGAAACACATACAAATATATGTATGTTTTAATTGATCACAAGTCATGACTTCCATTTGCTTTGTCGAAGGTTAAAGATATTCTATGGTCATGTTGGTTTGCGGATGGATTTTAGCAAGATCACATGTGAATCCATCTTACTAGGTGGACTGATTTGATCAGATCATTCATTTCCAGCTAAAGTGATACTTCTTGACAATGAATGAGTCAAGTTTGGCCTAAAGGGTCTTGTGCAAGAGTGGCTCCTGGAAACATCTCCGTTGACCTCTATCATCTCATCTTACATTAAATACATCTGCTTCAGAGTAGATTTGACCTCACAGATGTCTTGCCATTTCAACCAGCCAAGTGTTTAAAAGACCAGACAGACCCTGGATCACACCAAGTCTTCAGCACTTTGATCCAGCTAAAATGTTAATTCATGTACTTCTTGTTGACGGGACCTCTCTGGAGAAGTGCAGGACCACATCAAACTGACAAGAAATCAAACTCAACAACAGCAAAAGCTCCTGTCAGCCAAATCAGTAGTTTCCAGACAGTTGAGGATTGGAAAAATGTATCTTGGAGAGATGAATTTCTGTTAAGGCAAAGTTAGAATTAGAATTATGAATGGACCCATTGGCACATGGCCACACTGCTGCAGGTGTAATAGTGTGGGTAATGTTTTCTCCTCTGGTCACATAATGCCAAGCAATCATGGTTTGAATGTTTCTTGCTGATCATCCTCTTCCCTTTATGGTCACAATTGACCATCTTAAAATGGTAATGTTCATGATGCACAATTTATATAACATAAAAGTATTTCAAACTGAAATAGACAGATCATGAACCAGCATGGGATAGTCAGACTCAATCATTATCACAGCATAATTCTAGTGACACACCATTGGCATAACAGCAAAGATAAAACTACCTCTGCAACCACCTGGATAGTCCAACAGCAATAGAGCCATTTCGTTGTAAACTAGTTTTTCCATCGCCGACTAAAGCATGATCAAACCATTAGATTTTTGCCAGAGTGTAATCAGTTCCCAACAAAGGGGGTCCAGACCGGCTTTCTGCCACAAAAATATTGTGGGCGTAGGGGCTCGTCTGGCTTCCATTTTAATTATGAATAAGACACCAGATCTGACTCCAATGGAACACCTGCGTTCAACAGATTGGCAGGATTAATACAGCTGAAAAATATGAAGACATCTTGATGGCAACACTATGTTAACATGGGCCAGATTGTCAAAGAAATGTTTCCAACATGTCGTGGAAACCCTGACTCCATATTTTTATGGTAATCCTGATGAAGTGTCTAAATGACGCATTGGCTTCATTCATTCCACTATTAAAGAAGAAGTCGGATTTGTGGTGTTGGAAGCAGGACACAGAGGTCACTGTAAATGTCACCATAAACTGAAAAAAGTCACCAATACACCATAAATCACACAACATATTAAGTGTAATGGTAGTCAAAAGAGGCTCACTGATTCAGCTCCGTGGATGGTGACAGCATGAGCTTTCGCTGGCAAATGTAAAAAGAGCTGGTGAAAACGTGGAATGTTTTATTCACCTGTTTTTTTTTTTTTTGTTTTGTTTTTTTCTGATAAAGAAAATGCTTGAGAAAAAGAGAGGGAAATGCTAATGTAATTTAACAGGCTTTGGAGTGTCATGTCAATGCCAGGAACACAGTATGCCTTAAAACACACACACACACACACACACACACACTAGACTAGAACCAACTCTGTCTCAGTATGAGAAACTGGAGAAACGTTCTGTTACAGAATTAAATCCCCACTAAAAAAGAAGGATACACTCTTAAAAAAAAAACACCACTGCAATGCTGTTGTTTTTTGTCTGGCTTAATCATTGTCAACTGTAATTGACTCCTGTCACTGAAAAGAGGTAAAAAGAGAGGAATCTAACAAAAGGAGGACACAAAGCAAGAAAGAAACCCAATTTCTTAGAGAATCCCAGAAGTAAAGGGAAGAGATGGTGGTCTCAAATCCTGTTAAATAACTACTGCAAAAGTGGCAAATCATTACACGCCGACACATTCAGGAATAGACTGATGAAAAAGAACCAGTGTGGGGAGTGTGTAATACTAAAGCAAACAGTGAATCCTGCAGGCAGTGAGAATTGAAAAATGATGATCTACATTCACATTGTAATAACGAATTAACTGCTGTTAGAATATCATACTGCAGTAGGGGAAAAAGTGGCACCAAAATTCAAAGTCCAATATTTGCAGAGATATATTAAATGACTTATTTGGAATGGTTCTATATACTGTATCATCTGCATTAACTTTATATCCAGTTTAACTTAAATAGAACTGATTTAACAGAAACCTCATTTGGGACACATTTCTGTGTAACTGATGTGAATATAAGGGCATTATTGAATGGATGATAATGTGTGAACCCCCGTTACAACGTCTTTAAAACATTCAGGAATTGCAGGTTTTGGCATTGTCTTCATGAAGAATTGTATTACAATTCAGACATATGCAGAATAATTTTAGACAGAAGCATAGACTGAATGGACGCCATGACAGCGTCTCAAAAGTGAAGTTCCACATCCACCATGCCAGCAGCTAGGACATGGGCCAAAATAAAACACAAAAGTACGCTTCACATTCAAAATCAACTGTCACTGTAGGTAGTTAATACAATACAGATACATACAGTACAGTGTGTTCAAGTGTCCATTTTCCTGATGGGTCCTGTTTCCAAACAGGATGTTACATCATGGTGACTGACAGTTGCCACTGACAACTTGTCCACAGCTTGGGGAGTCTTGTTGAGTCTAGAACATTAGTTATTTGGCACAAGATGGCGCTGTCCGTGTCTACAGAATTCTAGCATAAGTGTGGCAAACAGGCGGGAGTGGAGACGCATCATTCATTTCTTTTTACAGTCTATGGGCAGGACTACTAGACAGTATTATTGAGGATATGCTAAAGGTCCCTCGTGTCGAATAATTTCTACCAGAACAATCTGTGAGCACCCATATACTGTTTATGTATTCTGAATATTAATATTCTGCATACACACACTGAGGACAGCTGGGGACATGGCTGCATCATCTTTCATTAACGCTTCAAGTGAGCACTAATTGTTGCCTCATTCTCTTTGAAAGGAAAGTCAGCATTTTGTCTTGCGTCACTTTTTTTATTTTCCATGCAGACTCAGTCAAGTGCCTGTGAATTTGCGAGGGGCTAGTGTGTCAGTTTTTGTGTGCCACACTCGATCAAACGAAGCCCATAGTACTCATTAAGTCTACAGAGTATTAGTACAAGCACAGAGGGGTCTGAGAGAGGCAAAGTGCATAAGGGCTGCAGGTTTTTGATCAAAGTCTGACAATACTATACCGCTGGGAGATTACCATCAGCGAGGGAGGTGGGCAGCGGTGGAGGGTTTGAGAAAGGGGGGGCGGGTGAGAGAAAAGTAAAAGGGATAAACCGAATCAGTGTGAGAGAAACAGAAGGAGAAGAACAGTCGGAGGGAGGGGGATTGAAAGAGGTAGTTAAGAGAAAGAGAAGGGGGCAGGCTTTTGATCATGTGTAACAATACCCGGTTGTGTGGGCTGATATATTGTTGCATCAGTTTTGCTTCATAAAGGATTGAATGAAAGATATGAGCTCAATATATAAACTGCAAGTATTCCCCTGTCAGATCTCTGTCTGAAACACACGCAAGATTTTCTGCAAGTCAAACCACATCCTGGGCTCAGCGCAGCTATGTAAATTCAATGAGCTCTGTCTGCTCGCCTTGATTTAACACCCTCTTACAATGGAAATGTGGCAGGTGTGCAGGCGTGCTGTTTCATATCTATGCCCAATGCTGCTGCAGTCAAGTCAGATCCCCTGGTGCAAAACAGCAGAACGAGGCGCAGATCATCACGCCACATTGTGATTTGCCTTGCAACATGTGTTGTGACTTCCATTTTCCAGAAGTAATTACGCCCAAACCCTGAGCGTGACGCGGGATATTGTGTTTGTAGTATGGATCATTTACATCAGTGCGTTGCCATTCACGGAAGATCTGTCTAGTTACATGTCAACTACTGAGACAGCAGGTGCTCTATAATGTATACTGCAAATGTTCAAGTGAAAAGGGGGAAAAAAATGAAATTGTGTGACCTTGTAGGGTGATAAATGTCAAGATTATGTGGGGATCAATGGAGGAGTGAACCAAACATCAGGTTGTTGCTTCCCATTTTCTACTGAGAGTCACCAAAATGTTGCCAAGAGCGTTGGCATCAACTTATTTACTGAGATTAAATCTGCTGTCACGAAGTGACAGTTACTATATTGTGCCATGACCGTAATTACGAAAACAGTAGAGGTAGAGATTGCAAACCATCCATCCATATTTTTTGTAACCTAGCATAGGGTGTAGAATGCTGTGATCAACCAGTGCCCCCCTCCAGCTACTGTACCCATAATAACAACCCTCTTCCCCTACCTACAAGTACACAATGCACATTCAATCACAGGAAAGTAACTTACAAAATTATTTTTATTAACTAGGTACATTAAAACAACACATTCAACAATAAACAGCGAGTTCAGCATGGAGTCACACAAAATTGCAGTATGGGACAATGTACATATGGTCGTCAGTGTCATAGTTCATGAGGTCTGTAGTGCACCAGGTCATCTACACAAATCAGTATGAAAAGATAAGTGTTGTCATCTCTGTTTGTCTCCAATGTGCTCTTCCTATAGAAGTTTCTGACTACCGGATGTAAGCTGTAGTCAAGGTAACGCTCAAAAGTGTGGGAATTTTCCTACACCCCAAATTGTCACTGACATCAGGGACTGACACTTTAAGGTGTTGGTTTTGATCAATTAAGTGTTAAAATAACACCAAAACTCAGTGATTTTTAACTAACAAAAAAAAAAAAAAAAAAAAAAAACTGTCACTTTTGCTGTGTACTTGCTTTGGCTTCACTTTTGAGGAGTTGTTCCATCAATTTTTTTTTTTTTTTTACATATGGAAGACACAGAGCAATGATATTATTCTGAAGAGCCATTACATTTTACATTTTTTTTCATAAAAAAAACAAACAAAAAAAAAAAACTTATTTGTTGAACCTGTAATGAAAATATGTATGTGTTTATAAGAAAAGGCTGGACATGTAGTTGTTCCAGTCTGAAATGGATATTTGTTTTAACTGACCTCTCTCGCTGCTGACATTCTGACTTGTCAAACACACCAACTAATAACAGGAGCAGCATTACATTCAGGTGTGTGCATGACCCGGGGCCCTTGGATTGTGCCTACATTAAATAATTTGTACTGGAATGCAATAAGTCCAAATGTTACATTAATTCAGTTTATTCCAAGCAACATGACCATGTCCTTCAGAGAGACAGGACAAGGTTTTGACAAAGATCCAAGACACAACAATAACAGAAGTGTACGAGTACAGTTCCATTTATTCCTCACAGTCACTGCTAGAGGCACAGCTCAAAGACAAACGCCATCTCAGACCACAAGCACACACGACATGTATATCGTGTATATTTTGTACTTCAGCTAGGATTAAATACATACATACTTAGACACAAAATAGCCAGAGGAAAATGGCCAGAGGGTAGAAGTGGGTTAGCTACACAGGGTACTTCAAAATGACTTTGGTTGTCTCACACCTACAAATGTGTTTTTCTCCTTCAAGGTGCTGTCAGCTTCTCATCCCTCCCTTCATCGGAGCCCTCATTTCATCTCGGCCATCACAAACAGACACACAAATATTACAGACACACACCCCGTCACAATGCGGTCACCCGGCGCACACACACACACACACTCACCACATTCGGTGATGGACATCAAAGCTGGGGTGAAAATTGAGGCTGGACATCATGTCAAAACCAAGGACTCATAACAGCTCAATACATCAGCCGATATGAGCCTGTGTACATTTTTATCCTGTGTCAAAATGACAAGCTTTTGAGCAACAGCCTCACATACACACAACCACACATACACGGCAACATACAGCGTCTTCCTCCTATGAACCAACTCACGTGCAGTCACATACACAAATCCGCACACACAGGTACACACTCAATCACAGATTGTAGTAACTGACACATGAGTCACTCCAGACAGCCCATTGAAACATGGAGAAGTGGCGTGATAGTTGTCACACTTGTTTACTGATGCCTCTCCATCCATCTCTGAGCTCATGTGACGGTCTCAGGGGTGATGAAAAAAGAGATGGAGGTGTGACCTTTCCCAGATTATCTGAACCCACCCCAATCTCTCTTTCAAACTGCCACTCTGGTTTTAACTGTCTTCCTTTTCCATTCCACACACACACACACACACACACACACGCACACACACACACACACACACACACACACACACACACACACACACACACACACACACTTCCTCCTCTCCCCTTAGTTTTTGTCCTGCCTCTGTCTCTTTGTCCCCCTCCACTCCTCCTCCTCCTCTTCCTCACTGATGCCACTCTTCAAAGTGGAATGACGTGCTTTCTGTACTCGCTGTGCAGAGAAACGCCACCACTTCCTTTCGGAGAAACCCGTCACAGCTGGAGAGATCCTAAGAAGGGAAGAGAGATCTCCTGATAATTTCTAGAATTTTACACAAAAAGCGGCTCAGACTGGTTTTGTGGGGATTGAATGAGAAACTTAAAAGGGAGGAAAAGCTGGAGAAGAATCCCATTATGTGAGCTGCCTATGGGGGTGGTTAGAGGGCTGAAGAACAATGGAGCAGGCAAAACAAGACTTGCCAAAATTTACTCTCCATGACAAGTACCATGGCAGAGCGTAAAAGAGATAGTGTCCAAATTTTTCCTGGTAGTGTATAAAAAATATACAGTACTATCAGCAATAACTACAGTCCAGTTGTCTACTAACAGGGAGGCGCTGTATCATCTTATGGCCAGAGGCACAAACGACCTCCTCATCTCCTGTCTGTGGACCAGGGATCAGAGTGTCCAGGACCTGTGGATCAGGACTTTCACTGATCAAGCTCCTCTGCCTGACTATGGTGTCGTGTAGAGGGTGGTGGAAGTTGTTCATGTTGGACCGGATTTTGTTCAAGGTCCTTGTATCCGCCACTGATGTCAGGGAGTTCAGCTCTGCCCCTTCCATACAACCTGCCTTCTGTATTGGTTATGAAATGCTATAAACATAGGTGTAGATAAAGATAGATTTTTTTTTTCCAGGATGTACTGTAGGTTTGAAGATCAGTACCATAAAGCCATGATATTTAAACACAATGGCAACATCAATGTTTTTTATATTGGCACACCCCCAAACAGTTCCTAGGAAAGAATAGAATACGATAATCTTTATTGTCATTGTAAAAGAGAGGTTGTACGGTGGAAAAGGTTTTGTTTTCAGCTCGACAAGATACCCAGTATCAAAAAAGTCAGTTCCTAGCAGTGATGCTTCAATGCAGTAAAGTACTGATAGGAAGATGTAGTGTTTAAGTGTCTTCCATCAATGCAAACAGGCTTGAAGTTTACAAGAAAAGATTACAGCTTACCCATGACGACTTTCAGTATTTTGTAAAGGTTATAGGATACTTGTCATGGTTCCATTGATAAACACTTTGTTAAGGTTGTAGATGAATGCCTACAAATGAGGCCTTGTGACTCTTATGGTTAGAGTTGCGAAGCTGTTAAGAATCGAATCTACTGACTAGTTGTTTTAAATCTTTTTCAACAGATCTTTGAGAGGAGTGGATCCACATAATGTGTCTGCCTTCACATAAAGCAGCAAGGTGACATCCAACACTTCAGCCAATCATTTGTTTCACCCTTTCCCCGAGTTATATTTAAACAGTCAGTGCTGTTTCCAATGGCGTCTTGGCGGTGACGTCACTGTGAACGATGATGGTGTTGTAGCAAACTTCTCCCAAATTCATCTTCTGAGTCATAATTCCCATGATCACAGAAATACAGTTCAGACAAAACAAACAAACAAGCCATTCGGGGAGGTTTGAGAAAATCGGCGAACAAAAACAAACCACCGCTATCCTCTTTCCTTGGTGGTCAGGCTGTGTTCGATCACTTTCATTTGAAATTCCCCCTTTGGGTTCAGAGTTGCTGCTCCGGGTGAAGCAGTTCATAAGCTCAGGGTCTAGATGGAGGCTGAGAACAAGTGGTTTGCCACACAGTGAAAGGCAAAAATTGGATCTCAGGGTCAAGGTGAAGTTTTGTTCACATCCAAAGCAACCATGGAGAAGAAGAACTGCTCCTTAGGGTTAGGGGAGGGCTGAAATTAGGGAGGACTGATTAATGAAGGACCTGATGGCTAGAAGGAGGTAAATGAAGGGTAGGGATGGAAAGATAGTAAATGGGAACAATTAAAGAGCAGTGGGAGGACTACGGTACAAGAAACAGAAATAAGAATATACCTGCTGCTTCACTGGGGAAATATGAACAGAGCATGGGGCAGAGTTATTACAATTATATCAAGCCAGTATCAATGCTACATGTTTAAAAAGCGCCTCAGCTGTTCAATTTTCCTATTGTGCAAAGTTTTGAATCGCTCCCAAGCAAGAAAAAAAAAAAGAAAGCACGGATCCATTTGAAATAAAGTGTATAAAATGACTCAGCAATTGTCTTTAGCGTCCTCGTTGATTCAGCAGTCTGCAGGTAAGGTAGCACAGCTAATCGTGAAACAAATCACCTGCATGTGTTTGCAGACCTTCTGGTAATGGCTTTCATCTATCCAGAGAACGCACTAATGAGCCACACCATAGCAGTGATGTAAAATGTTCCTTCATTACTTGGGCGTTGCGGTTCAATTTGAGTCCATTAATACGTATTAATCCGCAGCTAAAAATAGTCCCCAGTAAATGCACTCACTGACTAATACTTTCTAAAAACTATACAGACTTTTTTCTGTTTTTTTCCCCGTCACACTTACCTGTTCATATTTTCAGTAAATCTAACTTTCTATTTTTCTTCCCTATACCTTTCTTGCTCTCTGCCCCTGCATTTATCTTTTAGCTTCTATAGCCATCTCTCTCTCTCTTTCCCTATATCTTCCTCCCTAGCTCTGTCCTGCCTCACAGCCTTCCCTCAGGCCTGGCTGGTAGTTTTCTGTCCATCAGCACTTTGGGGAAAACGAGAGGGGAGGAAGATGAGAAAAAGCAAGAGCAGAGCTTTGGGGGCCAGCCGACGGAGAGAGAGAGAGAGAGAAAGAGAGAGAGGCGACAGGAGAGGGAAGAGAGAGAGAGAGAGAAACCTGAGGTGTAAGGAGCGAGGCCAGCAGATGAGAGGAGACCTTACTCTCCTCGATGTCTGGGCGTTGACAAATGGCTGTCTAATGACCTGAGATTAACTGGCTGAGAGGTCAAGATGAAAAAAATGACCTTTGAAGACAGAGGGGGCCGAGAAAAGAGTGAAAAGAAATCATGGTGAGAGAAAAAGTGAGTGACTGAGAGTGAGATGAATAGACCTCCCTCCTGAGCATAAAGAGTTCCCAGCTGTTAGGTGGAGACTGAGAAGGAAGGAGATGGATTGGCAGTCAGAGGTGGTTGCCTTGTAAAACTGACAGAGCTAGTACGAAAAGTAGCCAAAGTAATCAGCCATCAGTGAGTACACATGTAAAACAAACACAGATGTGAAGAACTAGAGAGTTTTCTATCATAACAGAGAAGTAACAGACCCGAGAGATAAACAAGAAGCTACAGTAAATACTTGAGTTTGATTTGATTTTGAGTAGCGACGCTCCTGGCTTCCCCCAGCCAAACACAGAGGGATGTATCCAGAGGCAGTGTTGGGGAGTAATGGATTACATACCAGTTATGTACCTAGAATACAAATTATGAGGAACTGTATTGTGTTACAAGTTACACTGTTGAAATCAATGGATTACATGATGGTACTTTTATGTTTCATGTGTTTATTTACTCTCCAAATAAATTAAGGCAACATTGCTCATCTCTCCAAAGCCCTAGTGTAGTAGTGATGGGAATACCTGACCATCCACTCATTTACCTTACACTTCCTAATGTATGTAGTTTCTGTCTCTGTCTCCCTGCCTCCAGTTTGGGCGCTAATGTGCTCTGTGTGATGTGCGATGTGTGTAACCCCTCACCCCGCTCAGTTTTGACCCACAGACGCCACCAGACATCTTGACCAATCACGTTTGGCTGTAACAGAAGAAAAAAGAAAAACAAAACTAATCAGCTCTCAACTAGTGAACCAGCTCCGGTCGTTCACTTCAAAGAGCCGACTCTTAGAGCTGTCTGGTTCGCAACAGATGCATCACTATACTGTAGAACATGCAACCAAAGCCTCTACAACATTAAACAGAAAAAAAGAGCTATTTCTGTGATTAGTCAAGATAATGGAGTAAGAGCTGGAGCCAGAGCTGAAGCTATGGCAGCGCCCATGCTAAAAAACATAACACTGCCGTATGTTCTTGTTATATGCTAACATTAGTCAATAGTGTTATATTTTGCTGATGGGTTTTTATAGTATGTACACAGAAACTACAAACATTTTCTGACACAGCTCATACTCTCTTTTCTTTCCTCTATTTGTCCATACATTCAAGTGCTACAACTGTATAGCCTGTTATTAACTGGATGTCCTTTCCAACCCTCCTCCTCCCTCTTCTTCTTCTTCTGAGTATCTCTTAACCTGGAGCTGACTTCTTCCGACCTGTGAGGCTCCATGGTACTCATGTGTGGTTTTGGCCTCATTAGCCTGCCCAGTGTTCATTGCTTTTCCATTCCTACATGCATAATTCTCAAACCTGCTCATGGCACCTCTTATATTCACATACAGCAGCTAATTCACCTGTAATAGAACTACTACTGACTCTGACAGCTTTATTTCCCTGTGCTGTTGTTTATCCCTTTAACAGTAACTTTACGAGCACACTGTAAAGCCACTAAACTAAATGAGATCACAGAAGTCATGCACTAAATGAATACATTGAATGCTTGCTCTATCCGGTCCAGTTTTTTTTTTTTAATCATTATCAATCTCTCAGGGAACGTGCCTTGTTTGTATCATCTTTGTACACTGTATGTATACTTTATTCAGATGTATGGTATACATGAATCTATCTCCTTTCTTTTGTTACTCTTCCCTTTCTCCTTTTTCTGTTTCCCTTCCTGTCAGCCTCGGGCAGATGGGTGCCCCCATATGAGCTGGGTTCTATTAAAAGGGAGCTTTTCATGTCACTGTCACCTTAGTACTTGCTCTTGGGGTTTCAGGCTCTAGCTTCTGTGAATGACAGTGCATTGTTATTGATGCTACATAACTAAAATTAAATAGAAATTAATTCTATTTCAAATTCAAAGTTTGTCTTTTACTGTATTTTAGTTGGGGACCTAAGGGCTAAATTTCATGAATTCAACTTTATTTTCCCTTAATGTAGCTCTTTTGTTTATGACTGTGTTTTTGGGTTGTGCCTATCCTTAATAAATGGAGCACTTGTACTTTCTTTGTCCTTGTCTCCCATTTTTAATTTACTTTCCAAATACTCTTTACCTAAAACATTTTCTATCTGTGTGTCTGTTCACTTTGGTTTCAGACAGAGAAAAAGCAACCATTCTGTTGACCTGGGCTGATAAATTATTTAATTCTATTACCACCGTCTGTGCAGATGAAGTCAGAGGACAGCGCTGGCTAAGAAAGCATTTGAGGTGTATCGCCACAGTGGAGTGCACAGGGACCTTTGACCAAGACGGAGCAATGTGACATGACTTAATGCACTTTTCCCCCCTGACAATAGCTAAAATATGTGTGCATGTGCACGGCTTGTCTGAGCCACCAGAGTACAATAATTGTTCTGGGAATAGGAAGTGGGAAGGTGATGGCTGCTGTTGTAAGGGCACCAGTTTGTTTTCTACCAGTGTCTGTGTTACCAGAAAAACTCATGAAGCCTGACAAAGGCACTAGAATAACCACATGTAAAGGGTTTGGATGTAGGAGCCCTCTCATTGATGCGTGGCTACTGCCTGCTGTATTAATAATACCAGAATCCATCCCTTTTGCATTAAGTTGCTGATTTTAGTGGCAGAGAGAACCTCAGCACCATCAATAAATCCTTGTGCTGCAGTGGTGCCCTTGGCTCTGTGTGCCACGGAGCTATTATTACCAGGACAGAAGTTTCTAGAACCACAAAGAAGCCACGGAAAATGGCCACCTGGCTCTTTAAACGCACTCTAACACACACATCAAAAGCTCTCACCATACATAAAGCAGCTTCTCAAGCATTTCCATATACATTCAGAGGCATTCAACGAGAGAATGAACTGAAGTTTCATGCAAAGCACACTCTCATTTCATACTATACTAATAGTGACCTGCTGTGGTCCTTTTTCTTGTCAAAAATAGAGTTTGGTCCTTAAATCCTATAAACTAACATGGAGGAGGTGGCGCTTACAACCATGCTTTGGATAAGATGTGTGCTACAAGCATTGTTAAATGATGCAGTACCACACAACATATTTAGTGTCTCAAACCAAGCTGGTACCAGGTGTAAAAGAGATCCAGGGAAATACTCAAGGAATTAAATAAAACTGACAAAATGGCTTAACAGAAACAATGCCCAGTTTGTTGAGATCAGGACACATTAGGGTCAGGGCTAGGAGATTAATGTCTTGATTAATTTTCAAGCAGGCACTTTTATTTTCCTAGTATTGATTGAAAAACACCTCAGACTCATATTTGGAGAAGAATTGAGCCAGAGTTCTGATGACTCCAGGCAGGTATAATGCATTTTTCATCTCTTATAAGAACAAAATACACCTGCACACGCTCTCCATCCTATGTTTTAGCAGCAGTGGAATGCTGATGAAGTGACTAATCTCATGTGAGGATGCACCGTCAGGACAGTAAGGATTGTCTGGATTGACATGGAAATCTGCATCACATACAGTGATTTGAGGTTATAAGTAGGTACAAGCTTGGAAAAATCTCGTTGGAGTAGCTTTTCTCAGCTCATGAAACACAAATATGACAAATCATACATTTTCATGGGAGTTACACCCAGCACGAGCCAGCATCAGTTTCATCTCCATTTGTTGAACTAAGGATCTATAAGTAATAGGATTCCGCAAGAACACTAGAGGTAGCGTTTGTCTGCAGAAGGCAGACTGAGTTCAGCTAGAAAGTGATATGTCCATGCCCCAAATCAGCATATAGCAATAAGTGTCATATCTTGGTGGTGACGTATGGCTAGACTGAAACGCAGGATACAAGAAGAGGCAGGAGCAGGATATCCAGAACAAAATATGCTGCAGGGTAGGCAGAGAACACTCAATAGGCATGACATCGCAGGATGACGCGACAAAAGTAAAGGTACAACATGCAAACATGGGCAGAGGGGTGATAAGACAGTGGTGGAGCACACAAGGAGAAACCAATCATTCAAACAAAGAGGGAAAACAGGAAGTACAAGAGGGAGCAGCCAGGAAGCTCACAAGATCATGATAATAACTTACTCTGAATATGACCACATCAGATCAGTTACATTAAGATTTAATATAATAGACAGAATCATTCTAGGAACTCATTAGAGTAAGAAAACGAAAGTTTTCGAGTAATATAGTAAAATAATTCAAGTCAACATAATATGCATAAATGCAAATGAAACAATCATTATGTTTCTTTTAGTTCTGACTTGGTTTCCACTATCTCCTCTCTAGCTGACAGACCTTCACCTTTCATATATATCGTTCTGCTGTTGCGGTTCTGGTCACACATTTTGACATTTCATTGAGTGTGAAAGAAGATGGCACGTGGCTCACATCACGTTCATCTAGCTCACAGTTGTAGAGGAGGGGTGGGACGTCAGTCTGAAAAGGAATGAAACTACCACGTCGCAGTTTAGTAAAAATACAGCTGCTCCCTCTCCAGTGCTTTCAATCTTGTCTGGAGGGCATTTCTTATTAACATGGGAGGGCAGTGACCTAATTGGATTTCATGCATTCAAATCAATAAGTGTAGTCAACAGTAAACTTTTTCACTCAGGACTCAGAGGAAAGAGAAAAGCTGAACAGTTAAAACACGCGGAGCTTTCGTCAGGGGATTTTCACATTCCCTCAGTTCTATATTGATTTCTTTGTTAAGTTGATTTAAAACATTTCTATTTGATCTATGTTTTTCCTCAGCAGGAGGACTTTAAATTCCAAAGACCATTTTTTGATTGAAGACTGTAGGTAAATATTACAGACTGTGAATAAATTCATTACAAATATTTTAATACTTTGTATTTTAAATGTTAGGGATCCAGGTTATTTTCACATGATGTAGACACATTTTCATCTTAAGCTGGGTACAGTACTACAGTTTGTGTGATTTGTATAGCTTGGTTTTCCTTCCCTCAAATACTGCTGTTGAAGAGCCCTTAATCAAAGCATTTATGACATTTTCACTCCATTAAAGAGAAGAGTTCCAGACATCCAGACAGGCAGCGCGCGTGGAAGCTCAAGATAAGGCTGGTTACATTTCTTGGCAGATGATGCGGTTCAAAGGGGTCAAGAGGATGTATGAAAGAGGTGAAACGGAAGGGATGAGAGTGGCGGAAAGCGGAGATGGATGATAGTCTTCAGACGCGGAGGAACCCAAGAAGTCAGGTTCTGTGTGGGGTCTCAGGAAGCTGCGGCTCCCTGTCCCCCCCAGTTCCTGTAATGAAGGAGGGCAGTGTTACCAGATACAGACGATGGTTTCCAGCCCAAAACACACACAAAACTGCCCAAAATATTAGGTCAGCATTTTGATTTGCAATGTGACCACGCAGATTGACAATAGTGTAGTCTGTCATTAAAAAAAACAAAAAAAAAACAACACATTCGAAGAGTAGAAATGACCCACCAACAAACTTCAGCAGCAGATCACCTCAACGCCTCACAACAAGTTACTACGTAGCTATTTGATGTTGTGTCATGGAGCATCTCTAGTAGTAGTGCACATTCAGTGTGCGCAAAGCAGCATTAAAAAGTAATCTGAGAACGCACCAAAATGAACCACCCCAACCTTTTTTCACCCATCCAACTGCATTTACCTGCAAAAGTGAGCATGAAACTCACTGGCAACACTGAAAAGGACGACGCGAAGAACATATCGAGGGTGAGGGTTGATACCTGAGACTAGATAGATAGGTAGGAGTGGAAAAGAGAATGACATAAGGTGAGGTCTTGTTCCTGAACCCTCATAGTCATAGGTCTTCAACAGGGGGCTCGCGACCCCTAGGTGGTACGCGGAAATACTGCAGGGGGGTCGCAAAATCTTTGGTTGATTAGACATTTTTTAATTTTTATTTTTTTAATTTCCTCCACAAATTTAAATTTGTTTAAATACACATTAACACGAATCCAACATCTTTTAGTAAAGGGATAAGGGATAGCTTAATATCGATAGCAAAATAATAATAAAGTCTATTTAGAAATAGCACTAGGCTGAGTTTAATATAAAACACATATAGTAGGTAGGAGGTCTCCACTTAATCTCTCCATCAGTTTGGGGGTCCTTAGCTTGAAACACGTTGAAGACCCCTGACCTAAGTTGCAAAAGCAAAATTTTATTTAAAAGCAAAACTTTTTGTCCCTGAAATGATGTCACTCATATGTGAGAAAAAATCACCCTGACAAGTGGCCTGTTTCCAAAAAGTACTTTTTTCCGAGGGCCGTGTTGCACGGTTCAAGCTCTTGTCATTCGTGGCTGAATACAAGCCCACCACAGCAGTACCTATCACCTAAACAAGCTCTTCTCACTTGTACTTATCCACAGAACAAGTGTTCCTGAGTGGTGCCTGTCAACACAGCAACCACGCCACCGTACGGAGGTTACAGGTGACAAGAGCCTCGGGGGTGGCTGCTGAAAAATCCATCCCCGCTCTGATGTATCTTTATCAAAGGGGCCGAGCCACTCACAGCAGATAGCAGATAAATAAATAATAATAAAAATGGTCCCTCAGTGGGGCGTGCACGTAAATCAGTGGTCCCCAACTGGTGATTGTGACCAACAATCACTTCTCAGCTGTCCCCGTCTCAAAATTAAGTACCTCTCAGAGGCCGTGCTGTAGGAAAATAAGAGCACTTCTGGTTTTCTCTGCACAACAACGAGTGGCCTTTTCTTGACTGATTCTGTACGTCAAGTATTCCCTCAGTCATACCTGTCCAGAGATCACAACAATACTTCACTTTAATAGAGCGGTTTCTTTTGTTTTCTCTTCTTTGTTATGGGACTCACGCCTCAGCAGGAATTCAGACACGCGACTCATGGGATCCAGCTTCAAATGAAGCTGAAGGTTTTCCTCCACAGAATGAAATATTACCGGCTTCTGTTTTTTCTGTTTTACTCTTTCTTCGAGTACAAAATAAGGACAGCTGCCACATTTGTCAGTCAGTGGGTGATGGAAAATAGTCACTCAAAGATTATTTTTTTTTTGTTTTAAATTGCTGAGGTAACACAGTTTCTGAAGAAAAGTATAAAGGAAAATTCTGTCATTTGTTCTGGAAAGCAAAAGTACAGTAGGAATAAGTATGAGAGGAATTAAATTTTTATTTTTAAACTGAATTCATTCAATTAAATTATATTTTATTTTACTGCATTCACTGTTATTCTAGTCAAAAATATTGTAATCTGGGTTCTGGGTTTGCCAGAAATCTATAGGTATTTAAACTATTATTAAAATAAAACAAAAAAAATCCACTTTATCACAAAGTTTAATTTATCCAATAACCTTAAACAACAATAAAATTAAATTAACTTAATAACTTGAAAAAGAATACGTCTAAACTAGTAGAAAAGTTAGAATGAAGTTACTTCACTTTTTACTTTTACCTAATACATTCAGGTGATGATTCTGGCACATTTTGGATGTGGTGTAATTAAGTGACAGATGTTTTCCACAGCTGTTAATCACTCTTTTAACGGCTCGTCATACTGAAACGCTGCTGCAACTGTCCCCGCAGTGGTTGTTCAACAAGGGAGAACAAATGGCATTCAGGTGTTCCCGGCATGTAAGAAAACAAGCGCCCCTCGCAGAGTGCTTTGTAAAACAAGCGCTCAACGGTAATGCTTGTCAACAAAACAAGCACCCCTCTGCTGTTCAGGTTATAGATGACAAGTGCCCCTCAGGTGTGGCTGTCTGAAAATCAAGCGCTCCTCAGTGGCGTGCCGAGGACTGTCTGTGTCTGTAATTGCTTTGAGCCGTCAACTCAGTGGTAAACTGAAAGGACCCAATTAAATCCCACAGACTGGTGTCTGTGAGCGGCCGAGAGAGCAAGCCAGTGTGCGCATGCGAAGAGAGAGAGAGATAGGTTGACATGGTGGGGCTTTCATATTGCTCCCAGCGGACTGTAAGCAGATTTGTAGCGGTGTCTTGTCACCATCTGAGGCCCGTGGTGTTTGCACATGAGTGTGTGCGCGTGCACTTGTGCGAGTGGTAATCAGTGTTCACATGTTTTTTTACCCCCTACCTTGGCAGCAGCAGGACAGCGGCACTATTTTTCGCTCTACCTCTATTTCTCACATTCCCCATCACCTGCTTCCTTTCCCTTTGTGCTTTTTTTTTCTTTTTAACTTTTTTTTTTTGTTTGTCCTTCTCTAATGCCAATGGATTGGATGCCACACAGGAGGTGCAGGTGTAAATGCACGGTGAATGTGCAACCAAAATGTCTAAGAGATCAGATTTGTCCTCAGTCTGAACAGTGTGGCCACAGTGTGAACGAAGTCTAGATGGCAGCATCTTCCATTAACCAGGAAGTCCGCTAGTTCTTTCAAACTGTTTGTTTAGTCAGTGACCTTTTTGAGAATGACCCATGTTGTCACCATAGAATATATAAAGATGGACGACAGGACAGTTCGTTCTGACCTACTGTCATTTCAGTTCAGCATCAGCATTCACTACTTTGACTTTTTAACATGAGTTTGGATTTTTTTAACGTCATAACTAACAAATCAAAGTCAGTATTAGCTAACGTTAGTATCATCATGATTAAGAATTTGCCGCAAACGTACACATATCGACTATCAGGCTCCCACAGTTTTCCATCTTTGTCCACCCGTTTTATGGCCTGAAGCCAAACATTTATTCAGTTTTTGTCCCTCTCTCTCTTTTAGAGTTTTATCTTTAAATTGTTTAATTGTTTAATACTAATTGTTTTCACCCATAAGGGGGTGCTTTCAGTGACATGGGCTTACTCTCTTCCATAGGTCATAGGCTCCATCCCCTCTGTGTTAGTAGACGGGACATTATGCTGACAAAGCTGTTATTGAATTTGGACAAGCATCCATTTTTCTCAGACGTTTTGTTTTAGTTAGTTATTTGACAGATACAGGATGCGACATCATGATGAATACAAGTTGCCATGCCAACCACTCAGTGAAGTACTCTTGCAGGGCTGCGAGAGTTGGGAAAAAAATAATAAGTACAGGTTGGGTATAATCCAACATTTCTTTGTAATTGGTGGAGGTAGAGCAGAGCACAGCATTAGTATTCTGTCAGAACCTGTTACTTTTCGTTTCGTTGTACGCTTCCTGTTTTATTTTCAAAGGATTTGTCTGCCTAGTGTTTGTCAGTTTTACTTCCCCTCTTTGTTCCTTTTCCCGCCTTTATTGATTAGCGCTGTGTTTCACCTGTGTCTTGTCTCCCCATGTATTTAAGCCCGCTCCACTATATGTCTTAGAACCGTGCGTGTTTGCTTTCCATCCTGGTAACTGTGGTGTATGACCAGTCTAGTTCTCTTCGTTTTTGTGTTTTAGCCTGCTCCTTACCTGCTCGTTTGCCTGTTTCTGCCTGCCCTTCTGTGTATGACCTGCTGCTTCGCTCTGATTAAAGATTCTGGATTGTGGACTCTGTACCTTTGCCTTCCCTTCCTGTCGCAATGGGGGTTCACGCTCACCAGCCCTTTCAGTATTCAGTAATAGCGTCAGTTTGGTCAGCGAAAGAAAGTGGAGACACATAGTCCATATTTGTATACAGTCTATTGTTGTATCATATACATGACGACCACCAACCACCAGAAAGTGTATACTGTACATGCTTGCAAATGTAAAGCACTGTTTAATTATACTACAGTACAGTTCACGTGACACATATATTCCTCCATCCTGGGATGTTACTTATTGTTCTTATTTTATTACTGCTACAAGCAGTGGCTTGCTGATTCTATTTTTCTAATGGTGCCAACTGGAGTTGCTTACATGTAGTTTCATTTTAATGAGACTGAAGAAATGTGTCTATTTAACTCCCTGTTCTACAAATCAGGTTTTTTATTGCTACCCACGAGGCAGGAAATAAAACTCAACAGAAAACCAACTGTAAAAAACAACATGTAAATGTTCTCCTATATCCTTCCTCTTTCTTTAGTTCTCTCTCTCTCAGCCTCCACTGCAACCATAAATTATTGCTCTGGTCCTGGATTACAGATAAGGTCAGCAACAACAACCTACAAGAAAAATATATAGGTTGTACTTAATTTAACCAGAGTTCAAGTTAAAGAACAGGTTTAAAAGTCAGGCAGCAGTCTGCCTCATTTCTCAGTTTGACCTGTCGCCCTTCTCCCCTCCCATTAAATAGACAATAACAGCAGGAAAATGATGGCGTGTGAGAGGTCATTCTAACTTGAGGTTAATAGGAGTCAAACCCGGCTAAACCATGGAAAGAAAAGGTGACAGAGGCACAGACACAGGCACGCAGACACAAGCAGGTTAACACTGTCACAAATACAGCACATTTAAATGTGTCATAGGCAGACAGAGGAGACGGACAGGGCAAAGTGACATTAAAACCACGACATCAATATGTATGTCTATAGAAAAAAAGGAAGGCATCAAATTTATACTAAAGGTTTCAAATAAGCCGAGGAGTGGACAACAAAGAAAATACCAAGCAAATTAACTAAACTGGACACGAATCCAAGCCATAAGGGCACGCGAAACAAAAGAAGCCCAAGGACGGCATCACCGCCCTGCTCGGAAAATTAGTTTTCTGTTCCCTCCATCTTTCAACAACCTTGTTTCAGCTCAGTAAATAAACTATCCATCATCGTTAGCCATATGGCATCTCGGCCTATCAGAAGCCCGGGAAAGCCGTTACCAGGTGGCTCAGGATGTGGCGGCTTGCCGGATGGGGCCAATTGCCTCTGAAAGATCACTCCTTAAAACAAGGCCGTACGTGTGTATCGCGTTAGCCGAGCGCGCAGTGATGGAGCAGCTGTGACACTGATGCTCGAAAAGGGGGAGGAAAAAAAACCCAACAGAAACAAACATCAAGAAGCACCCGGCAGGAATTAAACCGTGAAATCTTGCATTCAAGCCTGGGCTGATATTTCATCTCCAGAGGGGTGGAAGGGAGATGTTCGGTTACTGTTTTAGTGAGGCCGACTTGAGAGTGTTTATGCGTGTGTCCATGTCTTCATTCTCCGGTCCCACCACGCCGTCTGCGAACTAGACAGATGTATTAGTTTGTTTGCGAGTGAGAGGGATATAGATCCTCATTGCTGCTGCCTTGTGCTGTACGTTACGTTTGTGCCTGCTTGGACACACATACTGTATGTGTGTATTCACACACAGAAACTATACATAAAAATAATCGGACAACTAAATACAAATGTTCCAGCACCATTATGTTATATTCTCGCTGCATATCTGGGGTTCTGAAGTGATGATTATGTCATCAATACAGCCACATAAAAAGCCTGTTTCCCAGATACCATAACATCTCTCCGAGTCCGCTTTGTATTTGGTATTGATTTTAGCTGCTGTGAAAATATCCTCCCCCAGCCGAAATCCATCTTATGCTCTGTTTACATATCGCAGTGTGACTGACTTAATTCTCCGAGCTGCGGGCGCTGTGGAGGGAAAGCAGGATTGATAACTTTTGTGTGTCAGCGAGAGAGAGAAAGAGAAAGAGGTAGAGAAGTGCAAGCTTCATCGACGGTGTCGTGCGCAATGTGTGTAACATTGCAGAGGCTGTATGCTGATTTCCTGGCTGGGTATAACTCGCACAGAACAAGTGCCGTGAATGGAAAGAGGGCTTTCTTTCAAGACAAGGCCTCAGTGTTTTTTAAAAACGTTTCTCTCAGTTGCTCTGCTTTCATATTTTGTCCTTTGAATCCCAGTTTTATTCAAAACACTCGTACAAGACAGAATCCAGCTGACACAGAAAGCGCGCAAACTGAAGGCTCAACCCTAGAAATTGCTACCTCCTGGTGGATTTTAATTGGGAGCCAGAGCGATATGATGCTGGCATTATTCATCAAGAACAGCGGCAGCATGTGGCATGGAAAAATACCACGATGTGAGCAGCAGACAGACACAGGTGTAGCCTGCACGCGCGCTGCAACCGGTTAAATGGTTAAAACAGCATGAAGAGGCTCACAGCAGCTTGACTGAGAAAAAGCTGAAGTGAACGACAGGCTTTGCGACTAGTACATATACGACCTAATCATTTTTTTTTTAAATGTCTGCAGGTGGCCTGACATGAAGAAGGGCGAGGAGACGATGATTTGTTTTTGAAAAAACTCCTGGTTTGATTCAGAGTCTGTCAAATCCAATATAAACCAGAACAGAGGTGCTATGACTTCCAACTAAAGTCAAATGGAAAGATTGCCCTATGGATATTAAGAAAGGAATACAATCCCAGAGCTGGAACATAGTGTCAAACTAACATGGTCGGACACCTGTGACTCTAGTTTCTGAGGCACCATTAGCACTACTTAGACCCCTATCTGTGGCTATGATTCACTGTTAAGTTTAAAGAGTTAGAAAATGCAAAAACAGAAGAAACAACACATTAAACTGATATCTAATAATCAACAAAGACAACAAAATCCATCTGTGACAGCACCTGAGTCTGAGCCAAAAAACACTCGATTGTACAACTGTCCAGCTAGCTCCTATTGCGCTGGTATGTACCTCTTCATGCCAGCAGGGGGCAGCAGTCATCTGTATTCATCATTCAGGCTGAGGAAGTGAAAAAGCTCAGGCTAGGAAGGTGAAAAGACTAATTAAATAGTACAACAGGGGACCAAGATCATTTCTATATGCGGCTTCTTGATCTGACATGAACGTGCATTATCCAACTTGTTGATTTTCTTCCACGGAAAAGCACTCACAAACACCCAAAGATAGCTCTGTCCATCTCTACTGGCAATTACACGCTTTCTATTCATCTCCCATTCCCTGTCACATGATATGTCCCTCATACCCTCGGCTTTAACGCCGAAACGTTTTGAATCGTATTCAACAAGTTCCCAAACGAGACAGTGAGCGATAGTGTGAAGTCAATCTGAATTCATCTTGGGGCCCGCTGGAGGCAGCCAGCTCAACATGACGGGATCCAGCAGGGTGCTATAAAAAGGAGAGATGGCTTTCATCATCTGGACATCACAACATCCTCATCGCAGCTTCCTGTCACCTCAGCCGCGATAAATTCAAGCCAGGACAAGAAAGGCGTGAAGTCTTAATGTATGTAATCGCACCGTGGCAACACAGGCTGAATCAAAATGACAGAATCCTGGAGCTTAATGAGTCTTATATTTTGCATTGTGGCGAATTTGTTTGCGCCGGTTGGCTCATGAACAGTGAAAGTCATTTTATATTCTCCGTCTCTGGAAACGATCACAGACATCTGCAAACCAGCCTCCGTCTTTCCTCACCACCTACCACACACACATGAGATTAAACTAAGATTAAGTTGTTTGGAGAAGCTTTGTGCATGCTCCCACTACGTGCTCCGAGACCAACTGGAAGCCTAAGGATTTCTGCTACACTACCTCTCATTAGCAAAAGAGCAGATTTGTTTTCTATGTGTATGCGAAATTGAAATTGAGTCCTCTGGTGAACGAGATGCTAAGTGGTTTTGCTTCTGTCACATTGGGTTCTCCTGGGAGATTGTATGATTTACAAGAGTGCTGACAAGTCAGCCCTCTGGGTTTCATTCGTACATGACGCTGCAGCTGCACAGCGATGGTAAATCTCAGCTGGAATCCGTGCAGAGAAAGAAATAAGATATGTTTGGCAATTACGTTTGGTCTTATCCAAGTGAGAGCTGACAATAAAAATGCTGTGTACAGAATTTATCCGCGTCTGTGGCTTTTGCTCTGGTGGTGTGACCTGTAGCGTTGGCACTAGATCCCTCGGACGAGACGAGCCGTTCAGCTTAAAGAACCGGTGCTTGAGAAGAGAAACAAAGTTGATAAAAGTAAACAGAAGGATAAAGTGCACCACCAGCATATATGCAGTCTCTTTCCATGGTCTAGTTTAATAAGCATAAAACCTTTGTGGAATTATAATTAACTACACAAAGATCATAATTGATCTAATTTTGAACTTTGAAATCGAAAATATCCAAACTCTTATCAGAATATGAGTCTTAATTTCATTGTGGGGTTTCTTTTAACAGATACAGAGAAAAATACCTCTGCATAATTGTATAGTCCTACAGCCAGAGTCATTTTGTTAACCCCCCTCCCACCAAAACTTCAGCGGTTCAGCTGGCCCACCACGCCACATCTTTGCTGGAGCATAATTGGTCCCCAATCCAGCAGTTCCAAATCAACTTTTGACTGCCAAAAACAATTGTGGGTTTCTGGGCTGACTTCGAGGCTGTGTGTTCAATGGAGCATGTGTGTTTTGTGTCATTTGTTTGGAAAATGACCAAATTAGCATCAGATCCATGAACACATCCACGGCCCCATTCACACTCACACATTAAAACGTGAGTTTCCAGCAACGAAAAAATAACAGACACCGGCCATTATTGCGAAAAGGAGTGTCTGTGCATCATCCCACAGATACTTGATCAGTATCAGTGGGATGATGCACGGAGGTCAACAACTTATGCTGTTCTTCATATTTTTTGAGTTGTTCCTAAACTGTTTTTGTGTGTGTGTGTGTGTCTGTGTTATGCTGCATCCTGCTGGGGATGACTGCTGCCATCAAAGAGTGTCATTGGTATGGGGTGGGCGTGTCTGGTCTGAGTCTAAGTGGGTGCATGAAAGAATGCCAGGTCCAAATGTTTTCCAGTAGAACCCTGAATCACTGTTATTTACTGCTCCTGTCAGTGGTCATAATATTGTGGCTGATAGTATATAGTTTGTTTAGCAATGTAATTTATGCAAAGCAGGGTTTTGTCGCTATAGGGTTTACAGTGTGAAAGTGCATGAGAGTGGAGGAAGTGGAGGAAAAGGAAGCTAAAGAAACTCTGATTATCTCTGCCAATTTCTGATAAGAGTCTAATCATCGTAAAAATGGAGTTTTACTTCCATTTGTCAGTTCCCTCTCCTCTTCAAATTCTGTTCAAAAACTTTACACATTTGTCTCACAGCATGGGTTCCCTAAAGCGGCAACAATTTTGTTCTCAGCTTCTACAAAATTCAAGGACAAGAGCAGAAGCAACGACGAGCCACAAGACTAGCTTAACTTTTTTTTTTTTTTTTGAGTGCTTGTGGCGGATATCATCAAACAATTCACAGCTTGGCCCATTTCACCAGAAATGTGTGGTCTAGAAATGATTGCAAGAAAGCAGCCATTTACTGTCTAAATGTGTTAAAATGTTACTGCGTGACTTTCAGTGTCTGCTGCATTTTAACAAGGACAGATGAAAGAGGACATTGGAGGACGGCTTGTTCTTGTATATTCTGCAGCTCTGGTTAACAGGGTCTCATCCCATTTGGCGTTATGTTGCAAACACGAGTGACTGTTTTATGACTGGTGATGACTGGTTTATCTTTAACACTAGACTGTATAGTGGCAAAGGATGGATTATACATTGAGTGAACACAAAAACACAAATATTAGTATATGTGAGAGTCTTTGGCTTATGTTGTTCATGGCAAAACAACAAGCATAAATGGAGGCGGTTAAAGTCACCAGATCCAATTTCTCATTCAGCGAGAGGTGAAACGAGCCTGTATGATATTCAAGTTTTGACAGCAGCATCTCCATCCTCTGTCTCCCCCGCATATTGGAAGTCCAAATATAGAAATACGCGAGCGTTAATCGGATTTTAGGTCTCGCTCCTTTTGTCTTAGCAGCTTTAAAAACAATATACAACTCCACCTCGGGCGACCGAGTGTGAAAAGCTAATGAATCAACAATAATGGACTCTAATGTAATAATACGGTGAGGAAAGCAGGTCTGAATCCAGGATTAGTTTCCCGTGGATACAAAGCAGTAGGGTTTTATCATATTTCTTTTTGTTTTCTTTCCCTGACCTCTCTCTCTTACTTTATTTTAAAGAGTTGTTATTTAAATTCAATATGGTGTGAACAATGATCATTTTGGAACGTCACATCGTGATATTGAGATTGGAGCACATTTCTGTTGGACTGTCAATCTGCTGAGCTTGGTCCTTGCTTTGTTCAGTTGTTCTTTGAGCTCACTTTCTGTTTTATGATAAAAAAAATAAATAAAATAAAAGTAGCTTCAGGGTGCGTTCAACAGTACTAAGTACGTAGACTTCAGACTTGGTAGACTGGACTTTGGGAGTTTGATCCTGAAGCACACGCTCAGACTTGAAGACTGGAGGATAAAGGACAGCAGTGTAATTGAAAAAGCTTGCAGAAATGCATTCTGGGATACCTGGCTCTCCCAGGTCCACACAAGTTACTGCCTAAATAAAACAGACGGGACAAGTACGTATACGGATATTTGGATTATACTGGAGATGCATTGAAATGTATATTTGGGCAGCAACTGATGACGTTTATATTAATTAACACCCAATACCATTCTCATTTTATTTGCGATGGGTTTTTCCTGCTTTTTCAGTCAGGTGCCTGTGACCTGTGTCTTGTCAACTCTCCTTGCTTGTCTGTAGTTTGTTTGCTCCATATTTAGTTTCACCATACTCCCTACATAGTCCTGTCTTTCTCTTTACAGTTCTACTGTATGTTCCTGTTGTGCTGTTGGTCCCCGTGTCCCCTGGAAGCTCATTCCATGTTCCCCTTCTTAGGTTTATTACTAATTTGGATTATGTGCTCACCATTACAATGCTTTCAGTTATCATACGTTTTTTGTTTGTTCTGTTTTTTTTTTTGGTTCCTGCCTCTCTCAATGGTTCCAGTGCATTGCATTCGAGCCTTCCTTTTTCATGTTCCATGTAACACCTCTAATGAACTTTATCATATTTATAAAGGCAAACATGTACAAAATAAAATAGTTTGATGAAAAATTGGGAGCCCACAAACGTCCCAATTTGTAATTTCTGATCCTCTCCAAACTAGTGAAAAGTGCAGTATGTATGGCATCACATCATATAAGACATTCAGGCTAAATACATGTTTCTTATTTAGCCTGTGCCCCCTGCAACCCAGCCTCAGATAAGGAGATAGAAAATGCAGGAATGAATATTGAATGAATATTCTGGTTATTTGAACTAACCATATGGATTGTGTACAGAAAAATATCGTCAAATCAAGAGGGTCACAGTGCAGTTAATGTCACCAGAGCGCCAACACATGAATCTAGGCTGTGGTGCAAAAGCTTCAAATAGAGCTCATACTACTTTCTCTTTGTCTTTTCTGACAGAGCAGAACAACTATGAAATATCTCCTCTGAGAAACAAATGATGTGCTTGGAAACACAGTTATGAAGTTATACAAATGTCAAGAGACTGTTCGCTGTGTGTAACCTGAACCTCGACCGGAGACGTCACGCTGCAGCTTCCTGTTTTGATTCCCTCAACTCCTGCAGATATCTGGGACTCAGAATAGATTACCAAGAGTTATGTGGAAATTCAACTGTCAGGTTTTCCCATGATGGCATTTAAAGTTTTGTTTATCTACCAAGATGAATGGATTGCTGATAATGTGTCTCTCCCTCCCACCACTGTCTCCCTTTTTTTCTAGCTCCATAAACACATGATGATATTTGCTCACTAAATCATATGTTCTATCATATATTCTATCTTCAGCCGTCATCCTCATTTCCTTCTGTCTGTTCCTCTCTCTAATCTGAGATTAATTCTCACACACACTTGTCTTCTCCTTCCTCTGTCTCCATCACTCTTTCATCCTCTGCTCCTGTCTGCCAGCCTCACTTCCCTGTTATTAAACTGCTGCTCACTCTTCTGTCACTTGTCCTCTCGATATTCCCCAACTAATAAAAATCTTTTATCTTAATATTAACTTCATTTTTCTTTCCTCTACAGATAGGACACACCTGATGCAGTACAATGAGCACTTACAAGAAAAATGTTTTCGCCTTCCTTTTGGCCTGTATGAGTTTATCAGACCTGAAGAAAAGCCTTGGAAGTGTAGCCCCTGAAATATGTCTGTTAACAGATGATCCCTGATGACCTTACATGACCTAGTCTGCTTGGTGTGTCATGGCCTGAATGGAGAGGATCAGACAATCCTTGTCATGTTTATCGTGGTTACCAAACGATGCTAAACCAAGCTGACATTCACTGATCCATCCGTCAACCCCATACTCCTCCTTACATTGATTTTGGCTCCCTGCAACAACAGCTCCCTGCAACTTTTCTCCTTCTTAAGAAGAATAGTGAATCCTGCAGTGACTACCGAAGGCTTTGCCACTCGAACTTCTAAACAAGTATTGTTTTAGAGACACAGCCTCTACACAAAAGCAATTATTTTCTTTATTTGTCATTCAGACAGACAAATATGCATCTGCTATGCCGACCCATCCTCCACATGTGTCGTGGCTTACTTGTGACGCTAATTTCTTATTCATGTATATGTTTCCTAATAAGAGATTAGTTCTCCCAGCAGAAGTCCCATTACCGCTGGGGTTCAGTGACAAGATTTAAATGCATAACGCAAAGAGAGATCAGAAAAAGGAGGAGTGATGAGGCATTAAGACAGCAGGCAGGCACAAATCACAGGCAAACAAGACAAAAAAGGGGGAAGGCTCCTGTCTGACAGGGAATCAAAAACAGCCCATGAAACCAGGAAAATGACAGCAGGTCCAGGGGAAATTAGTGACAATTGGCCATGTATATACAGTGGCGGCTGGTGGTGAGATTTGGTGGGTGGACTAACAAATGTGTAATACCAGTTGAAAAGTTAACAGCAAGTGGTGAAGCTAGAGAGAGAACTATTCCCTTCTACTCTCAGTTAGCTGCAAGTGTTGTTCTGTTCAGTCACTTCTTCAAGCATTAATCTTAAGTCTGACATGACAATCACAACATTTCACTAACAGACACAGCTGGTGTTTTCATGCAAAATATGTGAAACAAAAAAGTGTAACTGGGAAATATCTCATCTCATCGTCCATACCGCTGAATCCTCACTAGGGTCGCGGGGTTGCTGGAGTCTATCCCAGCTGGCATCAGGCGAGAGCCGGGGTCCAACTGGACAGGTCGCCAGCTTATGGCAGGGCTAACACATAGACAAACAACCATTTGCACTCACACTCACACACCTATGGTCATTTTAGAGTCACCAATTAGCCTAATGAGCATTTCTTTGGAGGTGGGAGGAAGCCAGAGTACCCAGAGAGAACCCACGCAGAACATGCAAACTCCACCCAGAAAGGCCCGAGCTGGACTCGAACCGGGACTTTTTCGCTTGGAGGCATCAGCGCTAACCACCGAGCCGCTGGGAAACATTAGCAAAAAAATAAATAACTTTAATTATGTAGCTTTAGCTGAGAGTCTTCACTTACTGAAACTATGACAACCAACAGTGCACTATGGACTAACGCTGTTTCCCATGTGTTTTATACTGCATTCCTGTTTTCTAATCTTGTCCGACAAATGTTTCAAATCCACAATTGCTTGTTGGGTCCATGCCGCATAAAGCTATTTAAAAAGTTTGCCCTCTTAGCCCACCAGGTGTCTGTAGAGTGTGAATATCAGTATCTGAAATGACAGGGAAGTCAGAAAGCATGCACGAACCAGTGAAGAAATGAAAGAGTGGATAAATCATCGCTACTTGGCTGGAGCCCTTGACAACACTGTCAAAAAAAAGTGCTTCCATCTTATATGAAGTTGGCTCAGCAGGAATTTCCAGATGTTCATCTCTGCAAGAACACGTTCCAGTGCTTTTTAGGGCATCCCTCTGTGTTTCGAGGCCAGTCAAGATAAATAATCACAAGACAAGATATCTTATAGATAACTTAAGCCCCATAATACTGTAATCCAAAAAGACTGGAAGGAATTTTGAAAGTGATTGAGATGGGTGGTGTAGAGCCTTAATAATCATTTCAAAAGGAAACTAG
The DNA here is from genome assembly GCF_022458985.1 of Mugil cephalus. Taxonomy (NCBI): domain Eukaryota; kingdom Metazoa; phylum Chordata; class Actinopteri; order Mugiliformes; family Mugilidae; genus Mugil; species Mugil cephalus. Next base: position 22,851,079 of record NC_061782.1, on the reverse strand, counting down.
TAGAGCGAGGAAGTAGGTGAATATTCCTTCTGATCACTTGTCAGTTTGTTTCTTCTTAAGTTATATTTTCGGCATATTCAAAGCTCAGTGCTTTGGGCAGTGTAAACACATACATCTTATCGGATCGCATAGCTTCCATGTCAACAGTAAAGTCGGGAGCCCTGATCAGAATGAATTCAGTCTGGCTCTGTATCAGCCATGCAAATGGAAACAGAGAGAGAGTTTTGTTGAGTTTTGTCTTCATTAGATTTATTTTTGCATTCACATCTTGTTCTATGTAATCACCTCATAGCACTTCCATTTATATGAAATGTGCATATTGTAGCACACTCTGGGGACATAATTCATCATAATTGGAGGTTTGGGCTACGTTTAAGGCTTTGAGGTTTTTTATGTTGCGCGCTAGCAGGGTGAGCAGCTGGCTGTTCGCAAGTAATTATGAAAAGTGAGAAATTGTCTGTGTCTGCTCTGGCAAACTCCACACTGCATTCACAATCTAGATAACATTTTATTCGTAGTATCATAGTTTATTTCCTTTGTCTGTGCATCTCACTTTGTTTCTTTCTGCTCTGCCGTGTATTAAAATTCACGCCGCAGCCAAAACCAACAGCCCAGCGGTCTTATTTAACCATAATCATTACTTCAACTAATCCATCACTCTGTCTCTCCTCCTCTTGCCAGCTCTTCCCTCTCATTCCTTTCCCGAACTCCAATTAAAAATCAAGTCATGATTTAGCCTCAAACAAGTGAGAAACCTTTGAGTCTTAAATTATCCTTCCATCCGTTATTATCTTGACTAATGGGAAACAAACTCAGTGTTATCCCTCAGCATGATCTGTGGACATTAATTATCTTTCCCGTCTCCCCCCCTCCTCCTCCTCCTCCTCCTCCTCCCTTCTCTTAAATAAAATATCAGGTTGTGATCTTGTCAAGTTTAGTTTACTCACTTTTTATTTTTGCTTTCACTCTTTAAATTCAGGTCAAATTCTGACCCAGACCCAATAAAACAGGAAGCCATGACTGCTCTCTTAAGTATTCACTGACTTTTCTCTTTCAATTTCAAAAACGTATCCAGAGCATATATTAGATTTAGAAAAAAATGCTGATCCTGACATAAAACTGCTGTCCATGTTGAAGGGGGAAGAAAATAAGCAGTCATGTGCCCACAGACGCTGCAGACAAATAAATGGCAAAACTACGGACAAAGAGAGTAAAGACTAATGGTGACATCAAATAAATGTATTTATATATGCAGAAATAAACACAGGTCTGTGACATTTAGTTTTACATACAGTACTGTGCAGGTTTTTTTTTTTTGGTTTTGTTTTGTTTTGTTTTTAAGGCAGGTGTGGAAAAAATATTGTAAACTAAGAATGTGTTAATAGTCAAATGCAATCAATTAACAAAATGCAGTGACTGAACAGAAGAGAAATCTAAATGAAATCAATATCTGGTGTGACCATCCTTTGCCTTCCAGACAGCATCAGTTCTTCTATGTACTTGCACACAGTCTTTGAAGGAACTCGGCTGCTAGGTTGTTCCAAACATCTTGGAGAACTAACCCCTGATCTTCTGTGGTTGTAGGCTTCCTCAAATCCTTCTGTCTCTTCATGTATTCACAGACACACTCCGTGATGTTGAGATCAGGGCTCTGTGGGGGCCATGCCATCACTTCCAGGACTTCTTGATCTCCGTTATGCTGAAGATAGTTCTTAATGACCTTGGCTGTGTGTTTGGGGTGTTTGTCCTGCTGCAGAATAAATTTGAGGACACTCATACTCCTCCTTGATGGTTTTGCTTCCTGTATTTCTCACCATTGAGGACCATTAATCCATTAATCCTGACCAAGTCAACCCCAAACTTTCAAGTAACCTCCACCATGCTTCACTGTTACCTGCAGACACTCATTATTGTAGCGCTTGCTACAACCAAATATTTCAGGTTTTGACTCATCAGTCCAGAGCACCTGCTGCCATTTTCTGCACCCCAGGGAAATGATTTTGAGATATTGTTAATCTACTGCACTAAGTCTATGCGTCTACGATCCCACAAAACCCCTGACTTTGTGCAAGTGTACCTATAAAGATTGATGCTGGTTTGCAGGTAAAGATAGTGATACCAGATATTAATGTGACTTAGATTTTTCTTTTGTTCACTCAATTTGTATTTTGTAATTGATAAAAAATAAACATTATTATCTATATTTTTGAAAGCATCATTAGTTTACAGATTTTTCCACACCTGCCTAAAACCTTTGCACAGTACTGTAAGTATATCTATACATACGCGGTACTGTATGTCAAGTATTTAGGCTTATCCGTGAATAACTCATCCAACAACGTCAAATTATGCCATCATGCATTTGCAAAATTCTGACGCAAAAATTGCACCCAAATTAACAACCATGTCCCTTAGAAAATAAACTCACAAATAATTCAGTATTAATTGTAAAATAAATCCACTTATTTGCTTTTCCCAAAGTTTCAAACTCCAGCTCACAGTCTCCGTCATCTGAGTCTGAGCACATGTCTTCTCTATTACCACTTCTCCAGTTCCACAAGAGCAAAAACTTGATAGTTTTAACTTTAATCGCCTCTCTGTCCTCAAATACTGTCTTTCACTTCTTCTTTTTTTTTTAAATCAATATGCTGTAATATCTCCCGGGTGGTCTCTCTGTTATCCCTCCACATCATTATCAGACATTAACTGACTCATTCTATCTTCTTCCGTGTTCCGGGTGTTCTATCACAACTTTGATTAATTCATGCCTGCAGTGTATATGTGCTGAATCTTGGGAGAAATTTAAAACAATCCCACTGTTCAAATTTCTCTCTTCCTCTCTTTATTCCTACCACCCTCTATGGAAGTGAGGAGAAGTTTTGGCTTGACGTGCCCGATCAGTTGTGCCGGGAAATATAATAATGGATATACACAGACATTGAAGCATGAGGTGATACAACAGATATCAGTCAGTTATGCTATTTTAGCTTTTTTTCTGGTTTACATTTCAATCATTTATGCCAACCTGTGACAGTGTCCATATTTCACACTACTGGTCACAAATAGCTGATGGACTGTTTTGGGCTTTTGTTTCCTGATAAAACTGAAATAGCTCAGAGAAAAATGACTTTCAGATCATCTTAATTTATCAACTCAAGTGAGTTTCTTTTCATTGCACTTCTCACTGTTCATAAACTCCATTTACGCTGAAACACTAACGTTCCATTAATAAGCGGAATAATAGCCCAGTAAAAATACCTGACGTGGCCGCCTCAATCAGAACAGACCGGCCCGATCAGAGGGAATTTTCACTCACATTGAGAGAGGTGGTGTAGACCTTAACAAACCTGCTCAATAGAAATATATTAACGCCTTATAGACATGTAAAAGTTTGATCCCATCGTGTCTCTGGTCGCACAGATTTGCCCCGTGTGTGGGAAACATCAGGTGACGTGAATAGCTTCCAGGACAAACAGAAACATGGAGGGATCAAAACAAGCAGGTGTTTGAAGTATTTAAAAAGATGAACGAAGCTGGAATCTACGTGGGCAACAAAATGATTCAGAAAACAAATGAAGTATTTAGTATCCAGCAGACGCTCTACAGCTGGCAGAATCACATCAAGCTTGTTAAAAGTGTCTACTCTGACTGACCTTCTGCAGTATGCAAATACATACTGTACACCAGGCAGGCATAACATTATGACCACCTTCCTAATTTTGTGTAGGTCTCCCTTTGGTCTCTTGGTGACTGGTAACAGAATGTTGTTAGTGAGGACCTTTGGGGTCCTATGGGTTGAGGGGAAAGGCCTCTGTGGCTCATCCCACAGAGATGCTACTTGATCAGTCCTAAGGAATTTGGAGGCCAGGTCAACACCTTGTGCTGTTTTTAGTTAGTTCTCAAACCATTTTTGTGTGTGTTTATGTCAGGCTGCGTCCTGCTGCCATCAAGGAGTGTCATTGCTATGGGGTGGGGGTGTCTGGTCTGGTCTAGGTGGGGTCTACATGTCTAACTAACAATCACATAAGTTCCAGGTCCAAAAGTTTCCCAGCAGAACATTGAATTGTCATGAGATGGTCAATGTTATTTACTTCTCCTGTCAGGGGTCATAATGTTGTGGCTGATCTGTAAATATCATATCAGATCATTTTATTTAGCGTCCATATAAACATCCGAGTTGGAATCTCAGACTGTCACACTGAAGAAAAAATCTCTTTGTAAACTTGTTAAATGTGCCAATAATTATTCCATCCCCAACATTTCATAAACAAGCACAGGCTCTTCTTGTCATAGTCAGCACAAACTGCCCTGCCGGTTTGTTTCTTTGTTTTTTTGTTTTTAATAATAAGCTGTATAAGTGGCTTATAGCCTCCCTCAGAGAGAGTTCTGTAAAATATAACTGTGATAAGCCGCTCGGCAATAATTTCAACCAGAATTTCTTTTGGATTGTGTTGCAACAATGTCGCAATTAAAGGCCTCACACACCCACTTTTCATGGCTACACATGCTTTCACCGAGTGTGTCTGATTGCTCCTCTTCAGAGTGGGTGTGTGCACACTGAACATCCTCAGCCATATATTGGCTTTGTTGTAGTTGAAGTGGGACAGATTACACTTTGTGTGCCACTTATTAAATAATGTTGAGGGTTATAAAAGCTTCCGAAATTGAGCGAGCATGAGAGTCACTGCTACAACGTAAAACCCCTGGCTGTTCGTGTTCAGGATGAGATCATATAGATTCACGTAGAGGTAAGGAAGGACACATTTGTACCCCCACCACATAGCAAGGACACTCCACAAAAACACATCCCAAACTGATCATGTATCTGTGGGATGATCCACAGAGGCTCCTCCCCTCAACCACTAACACCGTGTTACCAGACACCACAGGACACCCTCAGAAGACCCGTGTCCATTCTCTGGTGACTGTTTTGGAGCCACAAGAGACACCTACGCTATATCAGGAAGTGATGGCTAAAAAACGTAATGACACTAAATCTCTCTCAAAGCTGCATTTCTGTGTACATGTGTCCGTGGGTATTTGTGTGTTTGGCTCCACTGGGAATAAAACCTTTACCCTTGACAGAGCAAAAGCCTTTTAAGCCCAGTGAGCCATGCAGGCGTTCAGTATTAAAGCCGCAATAGAGAAGATGTCTGCGTGAAGAGACACCTTCCTTATGAAACTAAATGATGGCTGTGCCACAGAGGAGTGGCCCATTTTCCCTTATTGAGATCCTGCAGATTTTCTCCTCCCGCAGATTGAAATTTCTCACCGTCGATTTCTGTTCACTGATACGTAATTTTCACTGGGGGCGCATTCCATCTCTTGCAATTTTGTAACGCTATTTTTCTTCAACAAAAGCTCTAACTATAAATCATCTCATCTCTCCTGAACTCTGGACACAAATAACGAGAAAAACCGCACTAACACCGCCTATCAAACCTAAGATATAAATAACTACACTTACAGTAAAATAAAACATTTCAGTTTGGGGTGATTCTTCCATACCGGGTCATGTTCCCCTATATTTTTTTAGAACTGTGTCTAATTACAGGTTGAGCAATCAATATACTTTTGAGGATTGGAGTTGTAGTGTCCTCATGGCCCTTGAGGACTGAAATGGAGAGCTGCACTCAGCCAAGAAACATGCCTTCACTGGAGCAAGTTATGAGATTTTGGCCAGAATCGATTAGAATGATGGAAAAGGTGGATAAAACTGGGTCCAGGTCGAATAAGCGCTGAAGTTAGCTCTTCAGAGATAAGTACAAATCTGTCTCCTAAGAGGTGCTGAGTGGCCCCTGCGCACAGAGAAGTTCGCTCTCAAAGATAGAGGCTGAACTTTTGTTTTTTATTGAACACCTTCGTCATTCTTCTGGTGAACTTCACAGTGACATTCTCCACAGTTTCAGCTGAAACCATTTTAGATGTTAGATTTTTAGCGTTATTTACAATCCTGACTGCTAATCCCCAGGTAAGGTCAGGTTTATTTGTAGCTCCGACCTGATTTATGTCGATGTCTTGCGGATGAATTGCCAGGTCTCAGGGAAGCACACATCTATTTCCTATTAATCAGAAGTGTATGACACGACTGTCAGATGTTTCAATGGTTGAATGATGAGGTTACTGACGTTACAGCAAATCATTGCCTAACATGGGATAATATCTTCCCATAATCTAATCACCCCCTGTGGATCAGCATCTTTCTTTCTCAATAATATACTTAAATCCTGCACTCTCTGTCTGCGAGGCTGTTACTAAGACCCCTCCAACTTTTGCCCTTCGTTGTTTTCCATTACAATGTGACTGGAACGAGGGATTCCAATCATGTTTTTCGTGGGTCAGATACATGGCGCCTCATAGCCACCCGGCCAATCCAGAGGCTGTCAGCGACCTTTTAGTTTTGAAAGCACCAGGTGGCTTATTATGCAAAACCTGCTATCACAAATGAAACGGGGTCAAAATTAATTTACGACTAACGCCTTGACAAACTCTAATCACATTAGATGCTTACTTCTTGTATGGATCCATCTTGGCACTATAAACACAAGAGGTCATGGCCTTGGACAGGTTAACAGGCTAAAATATTTGATGACAGTTTCTTTTGTCTCAACTCATACCATCTCATCTTCTCGTCTCTTCTCTCTTCTTCTTGACAACCCGAAGGAGTCTCTGAACCAAGCTCTTCCGTGTCACAGTGCAGTGTTTCGCGTGCTGTCATTCACCTTAAAATCCTGTACACAGCAAAACAAAGTCAAACAACTACCACGTCACATACATCTGTACCATAGACTGTACAAAAAATGGACGCCATGACAGCTCCTCAAAAGTGAACACAAGTCAAAACATGTGGAGCTCCCCCTGGTGGCTGGCTGCAGTATAAATCATAAGCGGTACCTCCTCTATGTTCGTGGAAGAGACTTGAGAAGTGGCTAAAACACAATAAGTACACATCAAATGCATTTTTAGGGAGCTAAGATTATGTTGTTGCACAAGTGAAGTCAAGTGACTAATTTTAGTTATTGAATGTTATAAAAACGATGTGACATCATCATAACTAACAGTTGCCATCGACCCATAGGACACTGCACAACAGATAGAAAGTAGAAGAATCTGTGTTGGCCTGAATTGTAGTGATAAATTATGACAAACTAAAGGAAAATGTGAATACAAGACAAGGTATACATAACAAGAGCGTCCCATTAATGTACTGAGCAGGCTGCTGTAATTTTGGCTCAAGAAGAAATTATTTACATGTCACACTACAAAGACCAATAACTAAAATATTATCTAAATACTGAGTCTGAACAATCTTTGAAACAAATCAGGAAAAGGGCAGCCGAAAAAAAAAAAGTCTGCAAAAAGATATAGCAGGCAAACTCACTGTGACTCAGAGAAAGTTCAAACACGAGGCGCAATCTGGCAAATGTGGAACATCAAGGAATATATACAGGTGAGTGGTTGCCTGATTGAACACAAATGATGTCTGGAAGACTACACAAAAAAAGAGACGGGGAATCTATGGGAATGATATATCCAACAGGGGAGACTGTATAACGCCCACAATGAGGGAGGTCAATGGTTTTCTTGTTGTGGGCACATTCTGGTATGATTTAGTTCCCACTAGAGAGGGACAGGTGTACTTTTCTAAGTGATCAGCTTCATCCTAGTATAAAAGATTTCTGTCCTTACGGGAGTTGTTTTCTGTTTGCTCGCAAACCAAAGGAAGGTTTTTATGGGGAGTAAATTACACACTGCAGTGACTAAGATTATCATAGAATCTTATTTGGCTCCCATCTGAAGGTCGTTATGTTTGTACATTCAGTGCACAATTATTGCTCAAACATTTGAATGCAGTCACCGAAAATAAATCCTATGTAAACTCTATATTGTTAACCTTATCTGGACAAAACATAAAGCTATAATAATAATAATAATATAATATTTAATAATGCAAAAAGAATTTAAAAAATATAATCTCCATCTATAATGAAACTGTTCTCGATGTTGTTTCTTGCCACTTTCACTTTACAAAGATCCCCATGATGCACAAGTTCCATTTGTACAGGGACAACAGACATTCACAATCACAGTGGAATGTAATGAACACTAGGACAAGGTCAAATAAAGACATCACAATACTCAACAATTACTTTAAAATATGACCACATTTCTCACATTGTGTCCAAATCACGAGCATGCGAAGCCACTTTCTTTCTTTACCAAATCACACACCGTAAAAATTCTGTAAGTATGTGGTCAGTGAAAAGAGAAAATCAATGTAGGGATAAAATAACCCCCAAACATGCACAGAAAACTACAACTTACAAATCTATCTGTTACTGAAATTCAATCATCTGAGGAAATGAAGCTTAACAGCTTAATGGGAAGAAACAAAGGTGGTAATTATAGAGGGAAATTATTTGATATGCCTCTCTAACAATCACATGAGGCATGTGAGAGTGGGAATCTAAAATAATTGAATTATTGAACTCAAAATTCTTTTAATGAATTAAAAACCTCTGAGCGGAACAAGTCAAGAATAAAAACTTGCTTAATGTGGCAAAATAATAAAATACTGGACAAAACTTCTGTAACATATAATATATATATATGTATATATAGCATCGATCATCATTGTTATCATCAAAGTCTTTTGCAAGATTAAAACAGAAGAGTTTCTAGTGGGGTGGAGGAGATGTGATGGCGTGTGAAGGAGAGAGCTCAGCAGCAGAGGGCTGCGGCCTTCATCTTAACTTATTGTGCTCATAGAGTTGAGGGACACTGCACACAGAGAAGCTGACTTAGAGTGTTTGCAAACTCCATCCAAGGTTTTGAGTCTAAAGCCATGTTTTCTGCTAATTTTCTCTTCCCCTGCATAGTTTTATGGCCATAGTGTTTAAAAGTGCAGCAGTATACCTAAACAAGTTATATCAACTATAAAGTTATATGAAAGTTATATGAACTATATTCTCCAATCTCGTTGTATACTGTATGATGACAATAAAGGGCATTCTATTCTATTCTATTCTATTCTATTCTATTCTATTCTATTCTAAATATACTGTATTTTTATATACATTTTCCACAGATACAGTGGAGACCTATAGATGGCCTACAACATAAACTACAACAGATGTGAGTGGCACAGTAAAACAAAAACACAATATCAACAAGCACCTTTCAGTACTAAACATACAGTAATATATCTTGAAATAGTCATGGGTCTTTGAGGGGAATCAGACAAGACCGTCACAGTTATTTGATGCCATAAAAAGCCATCATTGAAAGTTGCCACTGACAACAGCTCCATAAAGAAGTCCTGAAGGTGAGCAGGCAAAAAAAAAAAAAATCCAGTATTTCTTTGTAACCTGGCAGACGTAGAGCAGATCACAGTATTAACCAACCGCAAACGTCAGTGAGTCTAGAGGAGGTACGGGTGGCTCATTGATAACAAGGTTCCACTGTCAGACTCTGGCTCTAAACTTGGAGTACGGTGCTGCCTGCATCCCATGGACACCAGCGCGAATGTGGCCCATGGGAGGAAGATGATATGTGTTGCCCATTTTTCTCACAGTCTATGGCACAGGTGTCAAACACACGGCCCGTGTGCCAAGAACGGCACCCCAGAGGCTCTAATGTGGCCCACGGGGTGAATTTGTACAAGTGCAAAAAGTACATTGAAGACATCAACTGCAATTTTTCCAATAGAAGTGACTGCTATGTATTGGTCTCACACAGTTTAGTAAGAGATGTAGACAACACTGAGAAGTAGAACTAAACAGAAATTTCACTTTGTCTGCAGCTGTTTACTACAGTTTGTGTCAGCACCGGTGCCATTATGGTGCCAAGTATCGGTGCCCATCCCTACTTACCTAGCGTCTGCATGAAAGGTAACACCTCTTCATGCCAGTGGGCCACAGCAGTCTGGATTCACCATTCAAAAGACGAAACCAGTGAGCGAGGACCAGCTGGGAAGAAATGTAAACCCTCGTACAGAATCACACTGATGAGTTTTCTTTCATCAGTTCGATCTCCTATTGGATGGTTGTTGAGCTAAACCACCAGTTAGAGTCATATTTCTTAAAGACTCAATGTTAAATTCAGCACGTTGAGTGAGTTGGAAAACTCTACTGGCAACTACTGGCAGTGCTATCGGACACGCTGCAAAAATGAGATATAACACTTGATTCATTTTAAAGTTGTAGCCATTTAAAATGATCCTGGAAACGATTGCACCTTTTTTGGCAATACATATTAGTTGAATGGAGCATGTCTGCAGTGTATAAAGCACGTATTTACAGTAGAAGACATGGACAGAACTGATGACAGGTGGGTCACATACTGTACATTTAAACTGTGCCTAATGACGGGTGAAATTAATTTGATTATCCAAACTCCAGCATGCTGCAGGACAGGCTTCAACATGAGACTCTAGGGAAACGTGGGCTTTTTCTTTACCTCTTTTTTTTTAATCAATTAAAAACTTAAATGAAATGTATGGATTCCTGTGGATTCCCCCCCACACACACAGTGGTTAGCCAAGAGCAAGTGTGAAATATAGAAGAAGATGGAAGAAAAGGTATGATCCAATGGACAGGAGGAAAGTTAATGAAAAAAGAAAAGGCAGGGGAGGGCAGCAAGAGAAAGGCAGGATTTGTGCTGATTCAGTGAGATGCAGCATGAAGATGAAAAGAGGCAGAAATGGAGGAGTAATAGAATTATAAGATGAGATTCAAACTGAATAGAGGTAATAGGGCAGCATAGGTCAACAAACAGCATAGGATGCCAAACAATTGAGATAAGACAGAGAGAAAAAATAAGAAAAAAGAAAAAAAAGAAAGAGATTTACTCTTAGAGGGACGGAAAAGACAGAAGCTAAACTAATGCAGACAGTGGTGTAGTACTGAGCAGAGGTCCATTCTGTCTCTACAGCTCGGACTGAGCAGCCGCTGTCTACTTCAACTTTCCTCCATCTCTCACTTTACCTCCACCCTCCCTAAAGTTCTTCCTTCATAAATACTCCTTCACTTCTCCACTGCATCCTTCCCAAACCCCCAAAATATGTCAAAAATATATTCTACTTTGAGCCTCACTGCAGAAAAAGTATATCTAGATGTGTTGTGATGTTGACTGTATTAGTTTAAATGCATATCTAGAGCTTGATTTCATGATATTGCACTTAGTTTTAGAGTTTTAGAAGCCAGCTAATGTGCATGCAACCTCCCATCCACATTACAGCAGAGTCCATGTAGAGAGGTGGATGGATGGGTCAACAAAACACAGGTCACTGAAACCATGGTGACAAATGTATTTTTAAACACAATCTATATTCTTTCAATATTGTCAAAGCCTCACATCGTAAATTAAGTGCCAGTTATTGAATCGCTTAACCCTGTTAACCCTGTGTCAGGCACACATTTAATGTGCAAATCCATGATATCACACAGCCCAGGTACTACACTACGGCTGATCGATCAAGGACAGAGAGCGTTTTGATCTTGAAAGATCTGTATGTAGCTTTATTTATTGCATGGTCTTAGACATAAATTCTCTTCTTTCATCACTATTCCTTCTATATATTAATGGTACTAGAATTAGAAGAATGACTTATATGCTACATTACCAAATTGCAAATCAAGCTCAAATAATGTGTATTGTCTTGCAGTTAAATTTCAAATACAACTTAGATAAAGGCTATAAACACTTGCAGTGGGTTTGAAATTGACCAGTGATACTTACTGGACCATCAACATCTCCAGATATGTTTTATCTGGATTACTGAAGCACATCTGCTCCATCTAACATATTAAAAACTGCTATGTATAACCAAATATTGTCATATTTAAGGTTCAATATCAGACTTGTGGAACATGTCTGGCTTCCACTCTGGCCCTGTGTCAAAATGGTCTTCTCTGTACAAGTCTCTCATACATCCCTCTGAATTAAGAAGGTCAACCATTAATCAGAGAAACGTCCCATCACTGACCACTGATCTGTAGCAAAGCTGCCAAAAATAAATACATATTGCGAACTCTTCCACCTCGTTTTCTTGTAACTTGTAAACCCTTTTCCTTACCTGCCTTCTCTCGTCATTTAGCTCTCCAATAACCAAACACAGCATGTTTTTCTTTGTCAAATGGAACTGAATTAATTCAGGAGAGAGAAAAAAACTGTGCCAGATCATTAAGGTAGGTAAGTATCAAACAGCAGGCCAGTGCATCAGTGTCAGGTACTACTGAGTAGGCAGCGATTTTCCTTTGCAGCTACTCCTACTTTTCTACTCTGATGGGTTGTGCACCTACAGAGCTATGGGCAAACATGAGTGTGAAAATCTTTTCCATTTTTCAGACTGACATTTTCATTTTTTTTTAATTTTGTGACAAACGTTTCAATGTTTTGCCACACGGGCAGTGTGTACTGCAGTATGTAAAAGCCCCAAAATTGAAACAGTGACCAAGGATGAGGTCCGAGGATCAACTTTCATTTTTTGGGCATGTCAAGAAAACCTCAAGTGAAGTTATTCTACAGTATTTAATACATGATATGAGATATTGTGCTGTAGTAAAATGTAAGGAAGCTTAACTTCCCATAAAAGTTTTGGCAGCGTCATGCAGCGCGATGAATTGCTCACGTGAGAACTACTTTATGCCCCGCCCAAGATGTACTGGGCCAATCACATCGGCTGTGTGGGCTTCATGTGGTGAAGGACAGAGGAGTGACAGCGACATAGTCATACACTAGTGATGTTCGATGCCGCCGATTTCCTTTCCGATCCGATACCGAGTAAAATTCAGGTTGGTACTGGCGATACCCATCCAATACTGATACTTTGTGAAAACACGCCTAATGTGTCTGATAAACCTATGAAAAAGTAGTGGATTTCAAAACAATGCTTCATAAAGTTTATTTATTTATTTTAAACTAGGAAGTGTACTGAATACATTTACTACATAGAAACAGCATCGCTCAGCTAACACTAAAATAAGAAATAAGTGAAAATAACACCATTATCACAAATTATTGTTTAACTATTGAGAACTACTTTAAAATGAAAACTTGCATCTTAATTGCATCATATTCAGTGTTGTGTTTCAACCTGAGGTGATGCACAAGGTAAACATCTCAATAGTTTAGTTACTTTCCACCGTGTTATTACTTTACCTTGAATGACTGAGGTATTAAAAGTATCAATATTTTGATTTGAGAACTGATTTTAGTGCATAAAGACCTGGTATCGGAAGTATCAATATTTCAGTATCGACACGCACATCACTATCGTACAAGTCATCTGAGAACCACCGTGGAGATGAGCTTGTTCACAACAAAATGGCTGTGATTGGTTGTATCCATTTGCGTGTGGAGCAAGTTTTTTCTCTCTATCAGTTGAAACACACCATGCAAATGGCTGCCTCATACCGGACTGACTACAGCAAGTAGTGCAGTATAATTAAAGGTGTACTTTACTATCCTATATATCAAATGTCAATACCCATAAAATCAGATAAAGTCAAGTTCTTGTAAGCAAAACTCACATTTACAGTTCTTCTGATCTTAATTTTATTAGCATGTTAGGTGCCTCAGATACACATGCTCTCTGGGCTAAAATATTTCAGATTAAATTTTTTTATTTTATTTATTTTTTTTTTTACAAAAAATGAAATTGTCATTTCTTTTAAGAGTCTCATCAAGCAGATTCTCAAGTTTTTGTCTTGAATTATTTGTTTAGATGTGCCCTCTGAGTGTTTGACAGTTCAGCATCTGCCTTTCAAAACACATTTTACACATGTCAGAGTGAGGATGCTGGTAGTGCAACCTGAAAGACGTATTAGAAGACTCTGTAATGAATGAAGCTACTTCACTGAAATCCAAAGTGCGTCAGGTTGCTGTTGACGTGCGTCATTGATCGTCTAATCATCATTGTGGCACGTGGATCCGCCTGAAATACCGCACGCTCTGCTTCTCCCCAACTCAGCTGTTCACCTCCGAAGCAGCAGACTGACAGCAGCACCTCAATCTCATGGTTGAGAGGGTGGGAAATGTTTCATTTGCCTCCACCCCTCATCTCTCCTTTATCGCTCTCATTTTCATTAACGTGCTCTTCCATCTCCGCCTCTCCCTACAGTACATCCATCAGTAACAGGGCATGACTCCTCGGCTGCTTTTCACATCCCTAACCTCTTATTTGTTTAACGTTTCTCTTTTTTTCTCCCCAATCACTTGCTATAGTACCCCACCCCCACCCCGTTGCGTATCCTTGTTTTGGCTGTTTTGTCACATGCTTTCGCCTGCTTTCAGTGGGTTTGCAGCTCAAGGCCTTCTCCTCCTCTCATTTACCTTTTTATTTTGCTCCTTACTCAAAGGCTTCATCTATATCGCTCTCATTCCTCTTCGCTTTTTCTCTCTTATCTTCTGTATTACACTCCAAGGACTGCAAAGAAAACGTGCCACCAACATGAGAAGGACAACATGAGGAAATGTGCAGTGCGTAGGTACAGATCAAAATAGAGGTAATAGATAGATAGTTATGCCAGCACATGGTACTTTGACATGGAAGATGCATAACAATGTAACAGAAAACTATGTGGAGGTCAAGCAGGGAGATTGATCTTCATTTAATTGCTCTTGTTGTTTCAACAGACATGAACTCCAGCGGAGAGGAACCAGCATGATGCTGCAGAAAGCTCAAAGCGACTGTGTGCACTTCAGTTTCAGATTGGAGGTCATGCAAGAAGGGAAAGTGGTCCTTGAAAATGGACCGGAGCCAGTGAAGTCAAAACTCTAGGCTCAAACACAGCTGTGCGCAGTGGCTGAACGCAACCTTGAGAGGGCTACTCGCTGCCTCAAGCTTTTCGACAAAGACACTGCAGAGTTTCTCACAAGAGCAGAATAGTTAGAGAAAAACAGTTTCTAAAATAGAAGAAGGAACAGAAAATAACTGTAGAAAGGTCCTGAGCTCGACATTGAGTCTATATGAGGGAACACGGACTGGAGAGCAGCAAGATCACTAAAAACGTTGAGCTGGTCGGCTCCTGAATCACCTGGGTTAATAATACGAATCTGAATACTGAATCTGGAATCATGAGTCCAAGGTCTCAATCACTAATAGGATCTAGGTTAATGGGATCCAAGTGACTTAAAGGAACCAGATGACTTTACTGAGCGACTCAGAGTAACCAGTGTCCACTAGTAACCCACAATTTATGCTTCTGCATTAATTAGCACAATAGAGACACCTACGCAGAGCCTTGCTCTGTAACTATACGCTGCAGCGCCGCAGAGCACATGAGCTGTGGTTTGTCCGCTTGACAGTAGCGTGTTTCTGCTTTAATCCTTCCAGCTGCTTCTCCATCTCTGCAATTTTCAAATTGATTGTTTTGGATCAATAAAGAATTGTAAAGGTTAACTGAGGAGGTTTGGAGATATGAAATTTTGGCGGAATTTGGCCGAAATTTTTGACGAAGATTCAGGCGCCATTGTGGAAAGTGAAGCAGGAATTAGAAGAAAAAAATAACCCAGATGGCAAAAAAGGGGTGATAAAGCAATATTTCCAAATAACTTCTGGCCTTGCATTAATTGTTTAATAATTTAGAAAACCTTCATTTGTTCCACAGTCAGGAAATTTCAGTTTGCAACAGCATAAATAAGGGCAGAGAAATAACAAGAATAAAGGCAAATAATAAGATAAAACATTGAATAGAATAACCAATATTCAAGTAATGGCATTTATACAAAATGTACTGAATTGCACAGATAATGACTGAGCTATAAACAGTACATATTGAATAGAATTGAAACCTTGAGGTGTAATGGTATTGCACATATTACGAATGTTCATTGTGGAGCCTAACAGCAGCAGGAAGGAACTTATGACCTTCTATATCTTTCCTTCACACAGAAGATGCTGTTATGATGCTGGAGACCAACTGCTGCATCTGGCAACACCGACTATTACCAACATTTTAACCGTAATTTTAACCGTAATCAGAAATAAATGCTGAACCTCAGCTCTTATACAGTTTAAACCTAATCCCAACCTGAACCTGTGCAGAGATGTGGACACAGGACATGTAGATTTAGACAGGAGGATGCACCAACAGACATTAAAGCATGACACACTCTAGCAGACACACGTGGACACATACCGCGCTACACAAAGACAAAAGCCCACGTGCACAAGCTGTAACAGTTGAACATGGCAGGTGTTTAAAACTAAAACAAGTGGCTGCCCTTTCTCTGACCTCATGGAGAGTACAGGAAAGGCAAAAAAACTAAAGAACAGAAAAAAAGAAAAGAGGAGGCCGCATGTTGTTTGTTGCTTTATTCGTTCAGACAGGCGGAGACAGTAAAAGCTGTTTAATTTGAGTCTGACTGCCCTGCTGACCACAGGTCAAAATCAGAGAGGAAAAAAATACAGTTTTTTTCTTTTTGCAGTTTGCACAGAAGTTCACAGCGTGTGAGTAAGCCACGGCTGGGAACAGTCAAAAAAAAGCATAATTAAATATTTTATTGTCTTGTTAAGTGACTTGCATGCAAACGTGTCCCGGAGTGGGCGCGACTGCCCTGTTTAAAGCAGTTTAAAGCAGGATGATGACAGCTGCTGCTGTGCATAGACCCGTTGTGCAAAAGTTTTGACTTTCCAACTGTTGAGGACGCAGCACTTTTGCAGTGACGTGATGTGCCTTCTGGAAGTCATACTGGAGGTCGAGCTTTTAGGCACAAGGCTGTGATAAACATTATATCTCTTAGCTTATTAAGTAAGTAAGCCACCTCTGTATTAAAAGCTGCACAGGTATTATACCATAAACTGTCTGTAAATATGGCCCCCACTTCCTTGCATTGGCCAAATTGACGCTATTTTCCAGGTATATGGGCGGCGCCATCTTGCCAGGTTGGAGCCGGTCTGCACAGTGTGGTCCGAGAGTGGAGCCACAAGGAGCCATGATACCGATGACCGGGCTACTCTACCTCTAGACTCACTTAGAAACTTATGGTTATCATGATGTCACATCCTGTTTCTAAAATGTCAAAATTACAGTGAAATTTATCAGAGTATGCCTCAGTATTATATCAACTACCTAAAATGACCTAAAATTATTGTTTCAGTTCGGCCCAAGTCCCATCCACTAACATGGAGGGGGTGGAGCTTATGACCTAAAAAGCCCCAAAGATTTACAAACTTGTTCAATGTAAATGACTCTAATACACACATAGCAAGAAATGTTTAAGTCTATGTAAAACCTCAGTACTGACCACAGAGGGTTGGAAATGTTTGTCACTGTGCTGCTGAACACGTCAGTGCTGAGGGGAAGACCGCACACGTTTTACAGACAGATGGTACAGGGTGGCCTCCTTCTTTTTTGGAGAAATGAATGCAGTCTTTCAGTGCACATACAGTCTGGGATACGCAAGGAAACGGAGATATTCCTGTAAAGAGATAGTGTAACGGGTACGAATGGAAACAGGCATTGCTTTAGATCAAGGTGGTCAACAGGTATTTGCTGTTGGCTACTTGAATGAACGGACATTCATTGATGAAGATCTGTCAGTTAGGGCGATTCCTGCAGCTCTGTTCTCCTCATCACTTGGCATTTCCCACACCTTCAGAATTACTTTCTTCTCAAGTCCAACTAGCCAATCAGTGCCAAGTCTCCCCTCTTTGATTTGATTCGATTTGATTCAACCTTCAACCACTTGGAGTAAAACAAGGCTGCTGTATTCCTGTCGGCAACAAACCTGCTGCTCTCGTTAACCTCAAACGCTCTGCGTCGTCAGACATGAGTTTTCATCTCCTTTCAGTGACCACACGACTCATTTAGCACATTAAGGTGCTTCAAACACACATTTTGGATACTTGTTTTCTCTCTCACAGATCCACCTCTTATTCTGCCTCAGGTTATCTGGCTTCTTAAGTCCCACATGATGATGATGGCTATGTTCTATTCAAGGTCAACTAGCCAATCAATCAAAGCCAAGTCTCCATTCTTTAAACTGATATGATCATTGCCATTCATTCAGTCATTATCACGTAGCCTCTCCACCTCATCTTGGTCTTCCAAGAGTCTTAATCAGCCTCTTGTTTTCTTATATAAGGCGTCCCGTCAAAGTACGTTTTCTCACAAAGCTGCTAATAAGTTACTAAGTTATTATTTGTTACTAATTATTATTTGGAACTGAAATGAAAGCAGGGACCTCTGTGACTTGTCTTCGACATAGTCACAGGAGTCACAGCTAATAGCTGAAATATTTCTCTAATTGGATAAAGGAATGGGGCTATTCTCCTGTTAGGCCACGTGTGCATGTCTGGGCTCTCTGCAGGATTACAGGTTGTAAACACGTGCGTGTTTGTCTGCGTCACAGCTGCTGTATTCTCCAGCAGTATATTAGAGAAGCAGATGGCTGCTGTTCGTCCCCGCACACTCACACAGCATTGAAGCAACATAATGTGAAATCTGTTCTCTGACAGATTTTGTTCACTTCGTGTCTCAGGTCTCTTCCATGTCTGTGTTCGCAGGTCAACAGATTATCCAGAGATGCAACAGAGAGGCCATGAGCAATTCACAGCTTTCTCAATTTCATTTATTTTTTTTCCCGAGGTCCTGAGGTCTTATCTGGCTTCTCAGTTTCTACTCACTTTATCACACATCCTATTGAAAGTACAGCATCCTCTGCCACTGCGCGCACACATATAGACCAGCCTGCACAGAGACACAACTCTGGGATGGACAGGGGAAAGATTAAAACTCAGAACATGGTTTATGTAGAAATTCAATAAAACTCCACCAGAGGCCGATGTCTTATTACATGTCTACGGCTACATTCTTCTCACACCCTACACACACGTTTACTTTTGTAGCAGCAGAACATAAATTCTGGATGATGCAAACTGTGTCTGACAGAGTATTTTGTCTTGTTACCAGTACCACCCACTGTGCAGCATCTAATTAGGGACACAGGGAATTAAAGAGACTGACAGTAATAAATAAACAAGTGTTTTCATTATGACAACTACCGGCGTTTCTGGCATCTCTGGCATCTACAACCTCACCATACCAAATTTGAGACAACCACAACCAGACTGTAGGGAATAAAGTGATTTAAATGAAGTGACCCGCTACTTCTGTCAGACACAGCCTGGCACAGACTTCTTGGAAATGTTGTTATGGGAAAGCCAAATCACATGATTTGTCAAACTACAGGCCCATCAGGACATTCAGCTGGTGTCCCTTGAAGGAACTTTAATTTAAAATCAAGGATAAATCTGTATGCGGAACTTTCCAGAACATTTATAGGATCCTTGACACCTGTGTCACTGTGGTTCCTTACGACAGTCATGTGTCACTCCATCCAAGAGAGAGTCCAGTTCTTACAAAGCATGAGACCAAACTCTCCAACCAGCAGTCTTTGTCCATTTTGCTGCTGGCTTATGTTCAGAAGCCCAGAAAACTTGGCTCACCTTCTTTGGCCAGAAAAACCTTGTTGTCTAAAAGCTGACAAGGCAGTTCATGCAGCTCCAAGACTGTTACATTATCATTATTCAACATGTCCAGTGAATGGGGCAGCCTTGTAGCATTTTATACTTGGCACGGAGCTCCAGACAAACGGAGACACATTTTTCAAACAGAACTCTAAATTGGTGGGAATGGACAGTTTGTAGTCGCTGCTGTTTTTAAGACTTACACTCAGACCATTTACAGCAAAACACACATACTGTACATCTAATCACATCATTAGATGTGTTCATAGATTACACAGTCTTTTTTTTGTGTGCACTGCATACATTTTTCTTATGAGGGATAAATAAATTCAGTACATCCACCGCCCCGAACAACAACAGGTCAATCTTTATTTGCAGAAACACCTAGCAGCGAGTGAAATCTGAATAAAGACAGTGAAGGCTGGTATAAGAGAATCTGGTCATGAAGAGACTAGGAAAGTTTTCACTCTGTTACTGACTGAATGATCTAGACTTTAGTTGTAGTATTAATATTGGTAGAACTAGCCATGTGATAAAATGCAGTGTGAACTGTGGAGAATAATAAAAAGGAGAATTTATTAGTGGTGGACCTATGAGTTGAGGCTCCAGTTGAGGTGTCCATTGGACACTTTATTTCAGACATTAAATTAAACCATATTTGCTGCCATATTGGATTTGTCGTGGTAAAGGTATTTCCTAGCTAGGAATAGATCATTATAATTTGACCTCTATGTGATTTCATCTGAGGATGTGATTCATCTATGCATCTGGTTTATTAGTGCAAAATATCATTTTCAGCGTAAGGAAGTTCTAATTTTAGCAGTGTGTAAGATTCAATTATCTATAGTGGTGGAACCTGTTGAGATAAGAGCCGGTCTTTCAGTATACCTGTCTACACTGTATACCTGTTTTTTTTTTTTTATTTCTATATCAGTTGAAATACAATCCATAATGAAATCCATATGGCATATTACCGGACTCATATTCTCATAAGCAGCAAGAGGATATAATTTGAGTGGGAAACCAAATTTAAAACATATTCATGCCTGCACCATTAAACACAACATTAAAAATATCTTGTATTTCTATAGGAACTACAGCAATATCCAGTCATGAGTAAGCTTAAGCAGCGGTCCAAACACATGGTGTATAGGGAAGAAGGAGGGTCTGAACATGTCTAGATATACATGTTTATGAGCATGTGAAAAGGGAAAGTAAATGTTAAATGGGGAAGAGGTAGGATTAAATAAGTATAAGGCTTCTTCCTGCTCCTTATTTGAACATGTTAATCAAATATTGTTCAAATGTATGTTCAAATGTTCAAAATAAAGCATTAATTAATCTATTCATTCATGACTTCAGTCTTGCTGTAAATTCACCAGGTCAATTATAGAGACACCAACTTCAGTGCAGCTGTAAATATACAGTATGTTGCATAAGACTTTTTTTTATGTAGAAGCAAACTGAGAAATATATTCAACGGGAGAGAGACAGACAGAAAGAAAAACTGAGTTGTCAGAGTGTATCATCTTCGCTTTAAGCCTGTAGACTGGACTGAACGCTCAGTTATGGATCTGGCAGATTGGGGTCTAGTGTCTCGCTGTGTGCGTGGGTTAGTATGTGTGTGTTTGATACTGCATGTGTCCCAAAGCTATGGAGAAAACAAGACAGGTGGACAGTATGTAGCCAGCACCAGTCCAGACCACACATCAGCTCCCACGTACTGTCAAGTTGGCTTCAACCGGTCTGTGCGAAGCAAGGCTGCTGTATTCCTGTCGGCAACAAACCTGCTGCTCCTGTTAACCTGAAACGCTCTGCTATGTCAGACATGAGTTTTCATCTCCTTTCAGTGACTGGACAACTCATTTAACGTGAGGTGGGACTAGTAGCATCGTACTGGAAGCAAGGAGCGAGCCTACCGTGTAAACCAGCTGTGGCGGTCCATGGATGCATTGGTGGGTGAGGAGGGAAACCTTATATTCAATCCTGGTGGAAACAGAAAGCCAGTGGAGTGAGCGGAGGATGGGGGTAATGTGCTCATGTTTATGCGCTCTCATCACGATTCTAGCTGCAGAGTTTTGGATGTACTGGAGCCTCTGCAGGCTCTTGCTAGGGATCCCAATGAGAAGTGCGCTGCAGTAATCTAGTCTGGAGGAGACAACGGCATGGACCAGCTTTTCAGCTTCTGAGAGGGAGAGAAAGGGGCGGAGTTTGTAGGAGTATCTCCTCCAGAAAGGTGGTGAGTTGTCTAGAAGGGAAGGGGAGCCGGCATCGGATGACATGAGAAGGTCATTTGTGACTCTTAGAGACTGGACCATGTTGTCTCGTATTGCACGGGAGAACGTGAACTGCACAAATATGGTGGACAAAGCAGCATAGACCTGGTCCTCTACTGCTTTAGTGACTCCAACAGCCATTTTACACAGCTTTTTGGAGGGCATGTCAACACAAGTGTTTGGAGGAAAGTCCCAGAAGCCCTGCAGGACTTTGGGGACCACCTCTGCCACCACCTCCCATGGTTCAGGCTGTTTGGAGCTGGGAGCCTCAAACTGCTGCTCTGTCAGCCTCCTGGCAAACTCCTTGGCCTGGCTGATGATCATGGGATGTCTGTGGTTTGCAGTTATTTACAGTTAGTTTTAAAAGACATCTAGAAATTAGAGACTAATGTACATGCAGGGGGGTGTTTTGTAGTGCAGCAGGGAAAAACACAAACATCACAGAGAACTTAACTGAGAGGAAATGAATGGCAGATGTAACTTACTGAAAGTTGGGAGGCATGGGCTCTGAAGAGTGGAGGAGACTTCTGGCTTCAACCTCCACATCTCTGTTCTTCATACTGTTGCTACTATACTCACCTCCCACACCTGAAACAAGAAAAGAAAAGAGATGTTGAGGAGATTGAACATATTTACTGGAGAATATGAAGTGAATCAAGCATCAATTGAATTCAAACTAATGTGCAGAATGGGTCCTTACCAGCTGTGCAAGAGGTTTGGCACAGGTCTTATGGAAGCTGCACAGTTCAAATTCCCACATCCTTCAAACACAAAGAAAACAAGACTTTAACCTTTACACTTCCTCCTTATGAGCAAAGTAAAAGTCAGTAAAAGTCAGGTGTGATGTGTAGTGTATGTTTCTGAGATACTCACTGGATTCTCAGTCTTCTTGCTCTCCTCCATCAGCAGCTCAATCATATCTTCAACAGACACGTTAGATGAGAGCTGTTTGTTCTGCTGAAGCCTCAAGCAATAAGTGCAGTCTAGACAAAACAAGAGATGAGACGGGTTAATGCTTTATCATATATCTATATCTATATATATATATATCTATATATATATATATATATATATATAGATATATAAATGGTGAATAATGAATAAACAACGAAAATGTGAAAGAAAATGAGGATGCAAACAGAACCTACTTTCTTAAATTAAAGATTAAGGATTAAGATTTATTTAGATTTATCACACGCACATCAACTCTGCTCAAAGATGAGTTTACTAATGCCCAGGGAACTCCGTTGATGCTGCTCCGAACCACTCCCAGTGATCAAGCTGATGGGACACGCCTTTCAGGTTCAGATTGCCATGACCTGGATGACTGAGAACCTTCACAGACAGGTCTGACCTCGGCGTAGATTACAGCAGGAGTCTTCCTCAGTGTTTCGCAGACAAAGTGGCACTAGATGCTGCCATGTGGCAGAGTCTGATGACGTGTGGCAAAACAAGTAGTTGCACTATGCTAAGCTATGCTAACAAATATTAAGAAGAAGGACAGGCAGATTTTATTTGGACTACGTGGGAGGAAACCGGAGTACCCGGAGAAAACCCATGCAGATTGACATGCAAACTCCACCCAGAAAGGCCCGACCTGGACTCCAACCTCAGTCACTGGGAAGCATCAGAGCTAACCAATACTGTAAAAACATTAAACAAATTTGCACAGTATAATTCCAATAAAACAAAGCATCATATAGAGCAGTATAGCTTATGTTTTATCTCAAGTAACACATTTAGGGCGAGCACCACAAACTGATTCCAACTTAATCTCAGCAGATTCTTACTGGTTTGTGCTTCAAACACATTGTGGATATTTGTTTGTCACAGGTCCACCTACCATTCTGCCTCAGGGTAGAGCAGACTTCTTAAGTCCCACATGATGATGACAGCATGTTCTATTCATGTTTCCCAGTAAGCCATGGGGGTGTGGCAGTGAACTGACATGCACAAAAACCAAGGCCTGAAAACTGACGCAGCAAAACAGTTGCACAGTGACAAAATGTCCTCTGTGCGTCTTACTGAAATGTCTCACGGGGACAGTAATGGAACAGAGTCATGAATAATAATTTTACGTCAGATTTCTCTTTGCTGAGCAAAATGAACGTGCAATAGGAAACGCCTGGGTAGTTTTGTTTGTACTTTGTTCCTTGGTCTGTTGTCTGCAGTCTAGTGTCACGTGTAGGTAGAAGATCCTAAATTAAGCTGAATGGTATATATTTACAGATAGTCCCAAGTTCTTTTTCAGATAAAAGTCCTGAATAATTCAAGATCCATTATCTCATCACCCTTTGCCTGACAAACATCACCTGGTTTTAACCATAGGCTTTACATGGACCAAACTTGCAGGAAAAAAAGTATAGACACAGTAAGTATAAATTACCAAATGAAAAATAATTATGGTATCTGTTGACCAGTACAATGTGTCTGGCTGATGGTCTTGGTCTTTGTGCTTTTTGTGTAAATACATACCTTTCAAGGGCGAGGGCATGTATGTCCTTACGTATTTTGAGGAGACAACGACAGCTTCAGAGGAAACAATGGAAGCAAAGGAAAATTCGTCATGTTTCTTACAAAAAAACCCCAAACATTTCACAAGACGTTTGCTGGAGTAAAAAAAAGCAGATAAAGGAGCTTAGACTGGACCAACCAGGCTTTAAAATCCAGCAGCAGGCTAGTGACCGTGAACAGAGTTCAACCTGGGGCTCCTCCCGCTCCTGTTACCCAAACACAGCTGGCTAGCTGGATGTGAGGTTAGCAATGCTTTTTATCTTTTTCCCTGCTTGCTTTTTCGAAAGTGTTGGCACTGACGTTTTGTGGACAACAACAGGTCAGAGACCAGAAACATCTCTCTGAAAAATGTAAATCGGGATGAAAGTAGCCGTAGCCATCGGGAGAATGCTTCACAAGGCGGAAGCCATCTTGGACAATGTGTCCAGTCCACTCCATGACGTGCTGGTCAGCCACAGGAGCTGATTTCACCAAGTTGCACTACAGAGCACCACAGGAAATCATTCCTACCTTTGGCCATCAATATGTATAACTCCTCACTATGAATGTGCATATTTATATTTATACTCTGGATTCACCATGTGCAATAATTTCTGTGCAATTTCCCTTTATATTTTTTTCAACTAAACTTACATACTTTTCTAATATATATTCTTATATTATCTGATTCTATTCCAAATTGCTATAATTTCTTCTCATTATTTGGTCTTGTATATCCCATATTCAATGTTATTATAGAGCAACAACTCAGAACACAGGTTCACTTATACTTTTACATATTGTTATATATATTTCTTATATTTTTTATATTGATGTGTGTATTTTTCCTATAATTGCCTACTTATTCTTACTCATTGCCTACTTTGGTCTTTGTTCTGAACACTGAACACTTTGAATAGGGGCTGCTGTGATGAAAAGTAATTTGGCGCTGGGATCAATAAAGTAATTCTGATTGGGATTGACAGTAGCTTTAAGCTAATATTTTGGTAGAGTTAGCAGTGTTGAGCCGGTAAAGAATCGATGGTTGCAAGCAAGAACCACATAAAATAAATATTGTAAGATAAAATTAATCAGGTAGCTGAATTTATGTTTACTGTATTTAAATGTTTTGAAGAATATAATGATAAGAGACATCTCACGGTTACTTTAATGGTCACTGATACTGACATATAGCTAATATTTAAAACATGCAACTCAAATAGCTGCATCACAATTCAAAGAATACGTGCATATATGTTGCCCGCCATATTCCTTCTCTGCAGGAGTGTGTTAGGACATAATATAAAACCTGCCTGGATTATTAACCTCTTCGTCCCTGTGCCTATTTTTCTGCCTCCTGTGCCTGGAGGTGAGTCAAAGCTAAACTAAGCGCTCAGTGTCAAGAGACGAGATGATGAAGTCTGAATAAAAACTTTGTAAAGAAAGTTTCAGATTAATTAACACTGTTTTTGGGCTCAGCTAAGCAAGGCTAATAGAAACGATTTACTTTTTCTTACTGTCCCACTCCATTTCTTTTCTACAACTCTCTCCACCTCCTTGTCACCCTTCTCCCTCTGCTTCCCTCCTTCGTCCTTATCCGCTTTCCTTCGTTTATTCCCACTCAAACGTTCACTATCTCTCCCCATTCTGCCTTTCTTTCTCTCTCTCTCTCTCCGGCCTCCCGTTCCTCCTCCCTTTTCTCTCTCTTTCTCCCACCTTCTTTCCTCCTTCCTCTCCCATTAGAAATATATTGGGGTGACTTGGACCATGAAATTAAAATATTAGTGAGTGACATCACTGAATATTTCCAATTCTCTGGAAAGAAAGAATAGAAAATTATGAGGTTCTGGTATAGGGAAAGGTCGGCTAGAGGGCAGATCAACCTTTAAAAACAATTATCAGTGAGGGGAAGAAAAAATATAACATATAGTAAAGATCATTTACTTTAATTTGATTATGTGCAATCATGGAAATCCTTGAATAAACAACATCCATTTTACATTCCTTCAGGTTCATTTAATTCTAGATACACAAGGTTTGTTTATCTACATCCCCATAATCTGGCTTCACTTCCCCTATATTATTATTATTATTATACACTTTACAGTATTATATTATCTTTTTGATTCATTTGAGGCCAATTTAAACACATACTACAGGTACCTTTACAGGGATCACATGCAAAGTTCTAGGTATCTAGGTTCTTTTTAAAGAGGTCTCCAGAGGCTCTGTGTTCAGTTTTCATGAGTCACAACTGTTGACTCTATGAGCTCAACCACTGGATTTCTGAGGAGCACGTTTGAATCCCAGTGTGGCACCAGCTGTTGCCATCTTTCCCGGATCTGACTCCAGTCCAGACTGACTGACTGGCAGCGTGTTAGTGGAGCCTAGGAGGGTGAGTGGCGCCGAGGACTACGGCTAGCAACTTGTGAGGGTCCCAAACTGTCACTGACTTGCAAACCTTACTTAAAAATACATAACTTTACTCCTTGATATAAATTCAGGATGAATGTAAAATTCAGCTATAGATAACAAAGCCAATTCCTGTACCAGGCTGAGAACGTGTTCATTTCCGCTCTAAAGTTTGACATTTTTAATGAGGAGGGCTACATGGATTTGCGATATACTGGTTTTTGTAGCAAGTAACTAAGTATTTGTTGTTGGTTTGAAAGAGTCCATGTGCACACATTTGCATGCAAGGAAATATGGAGCTAGATTACATCTCCAAATAGTGACTATAAATAAATATCACAATAATATTAAAAGTGAATGTCTCTCCTGAGGCTTTTCGCATCTTTGAGCGACTGCAGTAAAGGAAACACTGCACATCTGCTTTAGGTTAAAGGGCTATTTTCTCATTTTACTTTCCATATGTATGCGAGTACGTGTGTGTGTGCGAGTGCGTGTAATTCCAGTGCGTTTGTGTCTGGTTGCTATAAAGGCAAGGCTGTAAAACAGCACAGAGTTTCTTTCCAGTTTGTCATTCATCAATTTCCTGGCTGGACAACCACCAAAAAGAACAGATATAGAGGGGAAAATGAGAGGGAAAAGAAAAGAGAAAGGGAAAAAATTGTGAGGAAAAGGAGTGAGATGGAGGAGATGGTGTCAGGCTTTCAAGCAAAGTCAGAAGCTGTCTTTTCCACTGAGTCCCCTGGGGGAAATTTAGGGTGAGCTGGCCAACACATGGAATCAGTTTCTCTGTCTTTCTTCTATTCTCTCCTTCCCTCCCTCTGTGGTCAGCACATGTGAGTGACTGACAAGAAGCGTTCACTCCTGTCCATCTTCATTCCTCCTTCTTTGTCTGAGTTCCTTGGGTTCTCTCTGTCTGCTTTCTCTGTTAGCATGGTGAACACAGCGCAGACAGATTTATCCCGTAGCCTTGTGCCTGTCTTCACTGCTTAACAGCATGGTTTCACAGCCAGAAGCTCTGCTCACTGCCTCTAGAGGCCGCTAGACTGACTGGACCTACATCTAAAATGTGTTCAACTGAAAAAATACAATACAAGAATTATATGTAGGGCCTTGGCTGTGATCAAAATGTTGATTGCTGGGTTAAAACCACAAGGGCTCTCTGTCAGGCATATTTTATGGCAACACATCACCAAGGCAAATAATAACTTTATCTTAGCCTGGGATCTTCTAACAGAATAGTAAGTGCACTTGTGGTTTTGTAAATCCTGTTTAATTTTGCATAAGGTGAATCATAAGGTGGTAAATACTAAATGATGATCACCTACCACGACCTCACCAAATATCCACAATGCACAATTTGCAAACTGCTGTCTGACTGACTTCATGTTATGTACTTCTCCAATGCAGACATGTTTAGTCACGTGGTGGTTCCAATCCTCCTTTAGTTTTCTGGCACCTGAGATGCTAGACAATCACCACCAAGACAGAGGAGGAAGTTCTGATGCTATAGGGACGGGATGCTACAGGTTTACAACTGACCTAAACTATGTAACTACAAAAGATTGCGTTCCGAACCCTTGGATTGACCATGATACCAATCTTCTGATAGCAATTAGAGCATCCCAACCTTGATCATTACACTTGGAGCTTACATCAGAACTCAAGCTGTGTAGTCTTAGGGAAGAAAAAATCACTCCTAAGTCATAAAGAAGGCCCTAAGTCACTCCTGAACCTTGAGGTATACACTTACTCAACTCTGAAGTGCTTCCACAGAAAATGTGCTATGAAGTAGGCCAAAAGAAACCCTTTCTGAATGACCAGGGAAAACGTGCTAATGTGCAACAACCTGTTACCAAGACGAGCTGGACACATTTCAAAACAGTTGGAAGCACAATGGTACACAAAAGTGAACATTTTCTTTATTAGAGAGCCTTAGAGGTGCTGGGGTCTGATTTTGTAACTATTCCGAGCAAGTCGAGCTGTTTTACCAGTTTAAACTGACCTAACTAAGGAACATATCAACATCTAACAGGGTCTTACTGATTGTGGTCACAAGAAAACTTCATATGAATGGTTGCATCTTGTGGTGCTGGTACGTCATAACATAGCGCAAGAGGAAATCACTGATGGAATGTTAATACACTGAAGGAGAAGTAAATAACATTGATCATCTTGTGACAATACAATGTTCTACTGGGAAACATTTGGAACATGGCATTCGTGTGGCTGTTTCTTAGACATGTAGCACCCACCTAGACCAGACCAGGCACCCCCACCCCATAGCAACGACACTCCTTGATGGCCCACAAACAAACTGTTTATGAACGACTCAAAAAACATGAACAGCACAAGGTATTGACCTGGCCTTCAAATTCTCTAGATCCCAAACTGATCAAGCATCTGTGGGATGATCTATAGATCCCCCTCCACTCAACCCATAGGACCTAAAGACCCCCACTAATAACATCCTGTTACCAGACATCACAGGACACCCTCAGAAGACCTGTGACTATTCTCTGATGAGTCACAACTGTTTTGGAGACACGAGGGAGACCTACACAATATTAGACAGGTGGTCATAATGGTATGCCTGATGAATGAACATTGTAAATTAATTTGTATTGTATTTAGTTTAGTATATAGTTTTCTCTGTAAGGTCATAATGTCTGAAGAAAAAGCCTTTGCCCTTCCTGCTTTCAGTTACCAAGTCCTTAATTTTCTTAACTGTTAAAGGGTGTACACAGTGTAAGGGACTCACAGGATCGTAGCATGGATTGTTAACCAAATAAGCAACACTAGGAGAGAAAACACTTTGGCAACACAAGGCAGGCAGGCAGGCAGGCAGACAACCAGTTGATCTAATCTCAACTTGTAGCAACACATTGGGGTCAGGATAAATGGGAGCAAGTGATACAGCTGATATCATATCATATCACGCACACACGGAATCGCCCAAACACTCATAAAAACTAATACCGTCCTTGACTTTAGGTCAGGTGAACCCAGATGCTTTTTACTTTACTGAGTTTAGTGTATCTCCCTAAATGATGAACTATTCCTTTAAACTTAAAAACTGATATTCCTGTGTCATCCTTTTGCTTTATGATGAGATGGGACTCAGGCTCTGGCACAAGACCACAACACCAACTCTTTCACCTCTTGTCACGTCTCCTTTCCTGTCCTAGATGCTATCTCTTTCTCTCATCTCTCCCCGTCGTCTATCTCTCTTCCTCTCAAACCTTCCTCTCTCACCCTCCTCTCATTTCTTGTCCTTTTAACCCTGATGTGAGGGCATGTTGTCACGTCCAAATATGGGCAACAGTTATCTGGCTGCCGTCCATATAGCCAATTAGAAATGCCAGATGAGTTGGAGTCTGTCCTTTGGAGACCGAGGTCACCCCGGCAACTATCGCCGTGGCAGACCTCATCGGAATGCGCGCCCAGCCAATCATCTCCTCTCACCTTCATTAGGGATTCAGTTAATGTCAGAGCAGCATCTGATTGCACTCTAATTCACTCTGTCATACGCACGCTCTCTCTTTTTAAGCACTACATATATATATATATATGTACACTCTCAATCGCTGGATTTTGTCCCCGATGAACTCTTAACAGTTGTGTGCCTTCTGTCTTCTCCTTCCAATTAGTTATTCCCTTTGTCCCAGCTGATAAATGAGCTCCCTTGATGCAAAACTGACCTGCATCTGCCCTCTGTGTCGTCCTTTTTCTTGTGCTTACTTGTCTGTTCTTCCTCCTCCTTTAAGCACTCTACACCTGATCAATAGTGCACTACATACACAGTGCAGCCCACAGCCAAAATCAGGTATATTTTCCACGGACACAAAGAAAACTGAGAACTATTAAAACATTTTAAAGCAAATTAAGCGTTGAAATTCAAGTCATTCATGGCATTTGTATGTAAGGACGTAAGCATTTGGACGTTAGTGATGATATCCTTCCAACAAAGCGGCTTTCAAATGACCCTTAAGTGGTTGATCGGCTCATCAGATGCTCAGCCGAAAACCACCTGCAGCCAGCAGTTATAAATATGAATGTGCCTCAGGTTTCCAGCAGAGCATAGCAGACCAAGTAGATCTGTAACAGTGGGAGACATGGCACCGGAACTAAGACTGTTACTGAACATAAAAAGGGATTCCCTCTGCATCAATACATTAGTGATGGAAGGTCCAGCTCTTTTCAAAGATTCGACTCTTTTGGTTCAGCTCACTTAGATGAACCAGCTCTTATGACTCCCAAATAACTTTCATTTACTATTACTAGGAGCCTTTTAGTTTAGCCTAATTTAGCTATGTGTGGCTTTAAATGGCTTGTTCGTTACAAAAATAGACACAGTGTGTTTTACCTTTTAAAAAAACCATTAAATGAACAACCGAAAACAGAACCACAGCAATTTATTATTTTTGCCAGGTCCTCATCAACACCTATCTGTGCAGCAGCGTGCAGCAGGGGTCATTTGTTTTGGAATAAATGTGCTTATTTTGGTTCTGAGGTGCAGAAAGACGTAGTACACCTACAGTTCTTGGCAAGACAGTGGATGCTGCAGCAGACACTTTTTGAGGGTCAGTGGACTGAGGAGAGAGAGCTTTCCCTCTCCCTGTACCGGTACACTTGCTGACTTTGGAGCGTCTGCCTCCCTTTCTTTTTGACATAATGGTATTATCCTTGTCTGTCCTCGCATTTGATTGGTCACACGGAGAGCTCATCAAAATAAAGCCCTGCCTTATCCTGCATGGATTCTCAGCAGAGAAGCTGAAGATTCAGTTCTCCCTGACAGCAATTCGTCAATTTGGAGAGAAAGATGAGAATCTTTCTCTCCAAATTGACGCACTGACGCTTAGAGTTGACTCGTTACAGAAAGACACATCACTACAATACATGGCTAAACTGACACCTCCCACCATGAGAGTATCAAGTTTTGTTCAGTGAAAGAACTCGGCTTACTTGCAGATACGTAATTATTAAAGGAATGCAAATCTCTGATCAGAAAAAAAACAAATGTTAGTAATGGCACTCAATGCTCAAGGTGGTTTACTCTCTCTAGGAAAAGTGACTTAGACTTCAGCAACGGATTCTACACGTCCTGCCTGCAGTTTTCCTTTAGTTGTACGCCCAATGTCTCACTTAAATTTGTTTTCCTCTTCTATTCACGTTACACTGCTTGTGCCTGTTAGAGGTGGATATGCATATTTAAGCGTGCATGTGTCACAGTCTCTTAATGAATGTGTACCTGTACATAGCGTTAGCTTATGCATATGCTTGTGTGCAGCAGCAGCAGCAGCTTTGACTTCAGTCCTCATCTGAGCTCACAGCATGCACAGTGTGAATTACTAGTCATTAAGGTAGCTATTTTCTGTGCCATACACTTTCAAACACTCTTTCAAATGAAACTCACAGAACATAAGAATGTAACGGGAACCTTTCATTTTCTAACAGCAAACATCTAAGATACTGAGAAAATAGCTAGTTTATATACAGACTGGCACCCATCTGTGTTTTCGCAGTGCATTATTAATGGGTGTGTCAGTTTCATGGTCCTTGTGTAGGCGGTAATGTTAGCAACAAAAAGATTTAATTCAAGATGCAACACACATTTTTTTTTTTCTGTCCAGAAACTGAACACGCAGTGTTTTTGTAAAGATGTTTTGTGTTAACAGAGCAATGACGCTCCTTGATGGCAGCAGACATCCCCAGCAGGATGTAGCCTGACACAGACACACACACAAAAGCACTTTAGGAAGAACTCAAAAAACAGCACAAGGTGTTGACCTGGTCTCCAAATTCACTAGATCCCAAACTGATTAAGTATCTGGGCTTGTCACGACTTTTGTATTTTGGTTTTCCTGCCGTACGAAGCGCCTTTGGTTAATAATTAAATACATTTTGTTTGAATTCCTTGCCTGCCTCATCTATAGTCCTGCACTTGGGTCCTCACCTCCTACAACCTCCTCCGACCTTGACAGGAAATCAAAAAGGAATCATGGACATGACATGGAAAATCATGGAACCTGGCGTGGAGACATTAATGACATGACAAGGAACAAAGGGAAAGGCAGGACTAAATATACACAAGAGGGCTCAGGGCTGACAAGACACAGGTGAGACACATGAGGACAATCAACGCAGGAGAGACAAATTAACAATCCAGCAACAAAGAGGCACATGACAGGAAATCCACAACATGACACAGACAGACATGACAAAACCACAAGGAGACACGATAGACAGGAAACTAGGAAACATGACAAAATGAAACAGGAAACATCAAAACATGACCCCAAAATAAAAGACAGACACAAAAACACTGCTTTCTGAGTGTCGTGTCTTAAGATTGGCCACCAGATGCCGCTGTCGAATGTTCAAAAGATCGAATCTTTTTCGGAATCAAACATTCCGAATGATTCGACCTCTTTAATGTTCGATTTCTGCCATCCATAAATCTCACGGAAAACTGTGACCTGGTCAGGACAAGGCTGAGACGGCGCTGAACTGGCCAATTATTAAGGGAGACGCAGACAATATATGTACATTGGATATTAGGCACAGGCGGACACAGTCATGGCCGGAACACCCGGGAAAGGCAAGCCAACTACAACACAAAAAGAAATGGACAGCACTATAAAAGTGGCCAAAACATGACCAGTTTTACTTTTTCAGTATGACAACATTCTGTTACCAGACACCACAGGACTCCCTCAGAAGGCCCACGTCCATTCTCTGATGAGTCACAGCTGATGGGTTTTGGAGGAACAAGGGAGAGCTACACAATATTAGGAAGGTGGTCATAATGTTATGCCTGATCAATGAAGTATGTTTTATGTAATAAAATGCATTATGTAGAGAGCTACAACACACTGTAGAACACTGCTGTGACTGGTGTTAACAATGGTATGTCTTGTTTGTGCTATTCTATTTCTGTTTGCACAAAAAGACACATGTAGTTTTTCTTTAAGTCAGTGAAATCACTCAGTTTTGACCAGTATTCAAAACTAGAAAAAAAACAAAAAAACAAAAACATTTGTCTCTTTGTACCATAAGGCAAACCTGCAAATCTCCTTCTAATGCAGCTCTGTAGGGCTCTATTAAATAGATGCTGTCAAAGACTGCCAATAGTTTAATTCAAGGTCTCATTTGTCTTTGGTAATTACACTAATATGTCAAACTTAATGTGGTAATGATTAATTATTGTTAAGGTGCTGGAGGAACAATCTTCCAGTTTGGCTTGAATCCCAGCTCAACCTCAAGCTTTGCTTTCCTCCGTCTTTCTCCCTGGAAATCACAATCAGTCCATCCACGTCTCACTGATTTAGCGAAGCCTCACTTTCCAGCATGTGTGCCTCATGTCTTATGCTTTTTGTGTTTCTTCTCATTTTGTGGGGTAACTCGTCCTCCAACCCTGCTGGATACTTCGTGTCAGCTCAAATTGGCTCCTGAGGAAAGCTGACAACTTAAGTAGACAGTTATTTTTCTCCTTAGTGAGTTTATTAGTTTTCAGCGCCCATTTTTGGCTCTCTATCTGTCTCTTTTTCTCATTGTTCATCTCTTCCTCAGATAACTCTATCAGTAATAGGTTCCAGTGGAGGTGGCCTCCTGCTGAGTTACTGATTTACTACACAAACTGAAAGCAGGGAAACATTTTCCTCCACTGCTCTGCTCTACCTTCTGCTTGCTCCTAGGCTTTTCTGATTTCTTTATTGTATTCCCTGTCTTTTCTGCTTCCTTACTCTTTTAGTGCCTGCTTGCTGATTTCTCGGTCCTTTGGTTTTTCTCTTATCTTTATCTGTCTCACTCCCCTTTTCCACCTCCCCACGCCTCCGTCTTTTTTTCCCCCGATACACTCCGGGAGTCATCACTCAGCGTGCAATGTTTTACTTTCCGCAGTCATCAGCACTGCTTACCTGCGTACAGTATATCAGGAGAATGGGAAGCAAGATTGCGCAAGGTAAAGAAAATGAGAAAAGGAAATAAACACCAAGATACCTCCACAATATCATATATTACTGTCGAAGCACTACAGGAGGTGAGATAAACAAGTGTCTATGCATATCTGTGTTGGCTAATGTTAAATGATTTAATTCAGATCTTATTTTCCTTGATTAGTTCCTGGTTCAGATTCTCAATAGAGTATGTGAGCATCAAAATATGCAGAAAGCAGAAACTATGTTTCTTTTCATCCAGCTGGTTTTTCACAGGCACAATTTAGTCCTTTTACTATTCACCGTTCATATCCCAACCACACACCAAGGTGTTTCAGCCTGCTCAGGTCCACCTGGGTTTAAATTGAATGTGTTTATAGTCATTGCTTATGGCAACGACTGAAGGCTAAGCACAGTGTCAAGCTGCTATTGGAGAGAAGTGGATGTGAATGTCATTGTGCCATTTCTGCAGAGTCTCTGAATATCAGAGTGCCACGGACACTTTATCCAACAGAGGAACGGAGCGTTAGAGCAGGACTTTAAACTGTATCAGAGTTCCACATGAAAATCAGACAGACTATAAAACCTACTTGAAGTTTAGAATTTTTTTTAGACTTATTATTTTTATATTTAACCTAAGTTGCTGTGTTTACATGAACTCTTACAGGCAGCTAACAGTTTTAATCAAAATGCCTCATGTCATCAGCTCAGTCGAACTGATGTGATTTGTAGTAATTCTTTTCTACCCAATTTCTGAGATACCAGAGTGGTGTAAACCTTTCTCATTAGATGCTGAGCACTGTGAGGGTTTTACTGTGGAGTAGCTTCTAACTTCTAGTAGCCTTGGTCGCCAATATCAGCAATAGAAAACTCCTATATCGTCCTGAAGCAGAATTGCTGTTAATGAGTGCACTGACATGTTAGCAGCTGTCTGTGTGTCAGGGTAACTAAAGCAGCTGATAGTGATCCTGTAGCTTTAAGATAAAGCAGAAATTCATCAGACTCCACTAAAAAGCCATGTCAAAATATATAATCATCAGCTACAATATTTGAAAAAACATGCCTCATATTGTGTAGGTCACTTTCTTGCCACCAGAACGTCTCTGGCATTGACAAGATACCTCCAGGGACGTCTGGAACCGGCACGCGGGCGACGGATCCTTTAGGGATCTGTGTGTTCCAAGGAGGGGCCTCCGAGGTTCCAACTTGTTCCCGGGCATTCTGCAGATGCTTGATCGAACTGGGATGTGGGGAGTTTGGAGCTCTGGTCTGGCCTTGGGCTCGGTGTCATGTTTTTTAAGGCGTTCATGAACAGTTTTCTTTTTTTGTGGTACTGTGGGACACATTTTCCTGCTGGGAGAGGCCGCGCACCACACAGCAATGTTTCACATCTCACCATTTAACTTGGATTGTTACAGTTTATACATGTTTTTATTGGAAATTACAAGTAAAGTACTGTTGTGACCCAAAGCTGAACTCCATCTAGTGGATGTGGTAGAAAACAAAGACGCTGTGCTTGGAGGAGTTCTGTGCACATTTGGTGGAACGCGACATACAGTTAAAATGGAAATGATTGAAGTGGAGCCTTTGTGTGTATTCAGAGTACTAAGCACGCGCGCATGTTTGTTTGCATATAAACAGTGATCCTGCAGATGCCGTTAGTCAGCAACGTTTTGTTTTGTGTGCGTTTCGTATAGCGCATTGTTTCATATTGTGTGTACCGCGCCGCGTGGAATGGAGACGCTATTAGCCAGGAAACGGCTCCCATAAGACCCTTTTTAATCAACTGGCCCAATCATTGTTGTGGAAATAATTATAAAAGAGAGAGCGAGCGTGAGGGAGAAAAGGCAACGAGAAAATAAAGAGCGGAGAGACGGGAGGAGGGAGAAAAAGGCAGATAATTACACAGGTTCTCTCGACAGATGCTGCCTGGAGTCGATATGATGTGTGGTTGGAAAGTCACACACATAAAGACATAGACAGAATGAATGTGTGCAATCTGTTTGTTTGTGTGGAGGATGTGCTGTTATGTGGCTGAGCGTGTGTGTGTGCGCGCGCATGTGTGTGTAAGTGAGAGTCACAGTGGGAGTGGGCGAAATATGCAAGCGCTGCAGCCATTCCAGAGGAATGACGTCAGCCTTTAACGCAAAAGTGGGACACAACACAGCTGTATCCTTGCGTATGTGTGCGTGTTTAAAGAACTTGTGCGTGTGTGCAGGATTAAGGTTACCAGGAAGGTCGCTAACTGGAAAGACAAAGTGCAACTATATGAACTGAATGCAAATCAAGAAACATTCATGGTTTGTGCATCTAAAAGTAAATGTGTGTCCACGTTAGAGGCTTCTTGTTTGTCTGAGTGCAGCTGTTAGAGACAGCTACACATGTAGACAACAAATATGTCACATTGTGACACGTTCCTTCTGTGTGTAATAGACAACTTGGTTCTGAAACTGCTAAATGATCAGTTTGCACTTTTCAACATTCGCATCACAGGAAGTGTTGGAAATATGTCCGCGTGGGCGTGTGTTTGTGTGTTCACAGCTAGAACTACACACATCAACCTTCCACCGTAGCAGCAGACAGACTTTGCGTCAGGAAAATTATGCCCTGAAGCTAAAACTGTCACAGTCACCTTCAGCCATGTGCCCCCCACTGTCGGTACACAACACTAAAACAAAAGATCTGTGCCTTTTGTGCCTACTTCTGAATATTACAGCAGTTGTTTGCATTAACAGTTGTTTTATTTCATGATTTAATGGTGTGTGTGTGTTTGTGTGTCCGTAGACTGTCCTCTCGTGCATCATCGGGTATTCGCAGATATCTTTTTTTTAGAGCCGTCACAAGGTGGAGCACTAAACAGCATCATGTTTTCAGAGACAATCCCAGCATTCTTTAAAATATACAGTGTTTTTAAAACGCTTTTATGAATTAACTGAATTAATAAAAAACCAGCAGCTGATTTGTATCTATACTGAGAGTGCTTGTCCAGCAGACCATGAACCCTGTGGTTTGTGTTACTTTGTGCCTTATTTGTTAAACGTCTCGAAGCAAACCCTGCGTTCCGGTTAGAAA
Source organism: Mugil cephalus (assembly GCF_022458985.1). Taxonomy (NCBI): domain Eukaryota; kingdom Metazoa; phylum Chordata; class Actinopteri; order Mugiliformes; family Mugilidae; genus Mugil; species Mugil cephalus. The sequence goes on along the minus strand of NC_061782.1, from coordinate 22,813,418 downwards.
ATCTCATATTCTCTAGTTTTAGTGTCTGATATCCAGATTTAAAGGACGTTTTCAGGCCTTCCAGGTGCACACCTGAACAATGAAGCAACATTTTCTTACAGTAAACCATCCTTCATGTTTATACTGGCCATGAAATGTGACCTTTAAGCACGCCTACTATAAAATGCAGCACACAGAGGAAGAAGAAACTGAAAAAAAGGAAGAGAGGATGAGTTTTGCCACCCTCAGAGCATGTTGTTAATACTTCACTGACCACTAAGAAACTCATCCTTTTTTCCCTTGTTAAACTATCCACACCTTTTGTGCTCCCCTCTCTTCCTTTTTTATGCACTTGCAAGCATGGCCTCTCTTTTTCTTGTTAACTCTGAACTCCCTTTTTAGAACAGCTTTTTTACCCCCAGATAGGCGAGGAAATTAAAGTTTTAAAAAGAAATCAGACTCCGGACTTGTTAAAGCACACGAGGCACATATATAAAATAATAATTTCACTGGGCCCAAACAGGTGTGAGAAACTATCGTACATCAACTCTCTTCCTCCCCTTCCATAAAAGCAAACCTGCAGCTAACTGAAAACACATTTCACTCCATATGCTTTCTCCCTTTTCCTCTCACATAAAATGACCTTTGTCTCTCACAGCCGAGGTGCCTTCCATGTGATACCAATGCATTTGAAGTGAACTGAGCCGTACGCACCAGCACAAACAACCTGCATTTTCCATTTCCCCCTTTTTGTTCTCCTCCCTCTCTGTAGCTTTTACTTCCTCTCAAGTCTGTGAATATGGAGGCAAGCACACAGTCAAACAGTCAGAATGCTGCCTTTGTGATAGTCTGGAGGCACATTTCTCTGTCTAAATAGTATTCCAGAGTTTGTTTCCGACATAGTGTATTATCGTTACCCTGCAAGAAGCGTGTGTGTCAGTGAAGTCAGTATTTTGAACAGTTGAAGAAGTTAGTTAAGTTTTGCATTAATATTTATGAATTCGATGATATGTTGTGGTGACATGATTTGCAATTCCAGTAGTTCAGCCAAAAAAAAATAATAAATAAAACACTGTGGTGTTAGAAACAGTGTGGACTCCAATATGCAGCCATTTAGGATTTTAAACCTGTTCACACTCATTGACTTAAGGCTAACAGACACCAAACTCACTGGTAGAAATAATAGAAATAAGTCTTCATACCTTTCTTTAAAAAGTGGAATCTGGAAGAGCTACTGAGAGGCTAGGAAGCTACGAAGAACTACTGTTATAGACAGCAGGCCTCCCCTCAGTCATGGTTTACTTTATTAATTCTCGATTATCATGTGCCTTCTGTCAGATAAGATGAAGATGAATAAGCTGATGTTGAACTATCATTTTCATTTCCATGTTGCAGGACACTTTAGAAAAACTAGGTCCACAGACCATAGAGTATTGTGACAGTTCGCTGTGGGCACGTGTTTTTTTTTCTTTGTTTCTTTTAAAGGGGTGCCAGCCAGGTCTCTCTCCTGACATATATAATGAATGTTGGTAGTCAGTCAGTTAAGTCTTTACATTTTGTTTCTGCAAACCTTCGCTAATGCAAATGACATAAGGAACACAAAAGCACAACAGGTTGGTTTAAATGAAAGTTCAGTATGTTGTGTGTAACCCCTCTTTCCCTTAGTGTTTATGATCTACACTGAGGTCACACCCAATACGAATAAAACAGGTCTAACAAAATAGAAAACGACAAATACTGCAGTATTTATAGTACGGCGATAGCGCCGGCGTTGGAAGCTGAGTACTAGGGGCATGCGGACATATATGGTTTGTTACAGTAGTCACAAGCATATGACGTAGGCATTCCCAGCAAAACACCACAAGTATTGCGACAACACTACACGGCTTCTCAATACCGTAACTCCTCAAAAGTTTCATCAATCTGAAAAATTTCAACGCCGACAGAGAGCTAAGAATCTGCGCTTTCCGACAATTCATTATTTACGGTAATGTGATACAGCACCGTGAAGACTTCAACTTTGGTGGAGAACTTGGGAGAAAAAGAGTAAAGAAAAGTAGAGGGAAAAGAGAGTGAGCGACAAAGTGGTGTATTTACAAAAAAAAAATTGATAGATAGTTTTATTTTTGCGAATCTTGCGTGTCGTGTTTTATTACACTCATTTCCAATGTTGGGAAGACCATCCAGAACAGTCAAACGCCCGCGGCTGCTCATTGCGGAGGAGAGTGATTCGGAGGATGCGTCTTCTGAACTGAGCTGAAGAAGTTTATCGTTCTTCTGCTCTACATGTCTGTGGTCCACCTGCCACAGCTCCAAGGCACAATTTTCCAATCGTCTTACCCTGCGCGTGTCATGTCCCTCGGCCTCATCTTAAATAACCGCCACATGAGTGACCCAAAGGCAGATGCAGAGAATGACGAAAATAAAGGGAAAGAAAATGATGGCCTCATCCATCGGGTCAAATCAATCCTTGACATGGTCCGCATCAGCTGCCTGTCCTTTTGTCATCCCAAACAACACCTGGCAGTGGATGAGAGGATGGTTGCCACCAAGACCAGACTTGGCATTAAACAATATATGAAGGCAAAGCCCATGAAATGGGAGCTGAAGTTGTTTGTGTTGGCTGATGTAAATGGATACACAGTGGAATACATCCTTTACAGAGGCAAGGGAACCATGCCTATTGTTTATAGTTATGATTTGTACTGTTTTTTGCAAACCTGGAGTCCTAGACTCAAAAAATGACTAGTGATAATTCTGAACATGTATAGGTTCACATTTCAAATGTCAAATCAAAACTTCATGTGCAATATCAAAATTTATTCTCATAAAAGCCATAAAAAAAACAATTCCGATTTTGTCTTTTTCTTGTTTTAAACTGCTGATAATTCCATATAATGTGCAATCATCATTAATCAAATATTGAAAAGTAAAGGTTAAGTACTCCTGGGAAAAGGGAACAGTCAACCTTCAACCAATGAAATGAATTGGGTTTTTTTTTATTCGAGCTCTATGAGATGAGATTTTTAGCTTATTTGTAAACTAAATCAAATTGTGGTTCTTTTTCAATAAACCATTCATTTATGAAATAATTGGATCCGTTCCTAATAACATTCACACCTCACTAAATGTTCTAAATATGATTTCAATAACACACATAGGAATAGAAATATCAACCGAGTGCTTCTGTGTACTCAAAACACAATAATTGTACCCACACCTGTAGCAATTATGTCCACAGTTCACATGGAAATAAAGATAACTACTAATGGTACCATGAAAAGTCTAACCCAAGCGCTTGGGTAATTTCCCCCCAGTTGAGGCCCATTCGTAGCGTTGGTGCACAAGAAGTATATCCAGTTAGGAGAAGTTAACTTTTGAAACCGGGACAATTCACACGGTCTGCATTAACACAGTCTTGTGCCTGTATCCGGCACTCGGTTCCGTTCCAATGTCAAGTACTCACCAATCAGTCGTTGTGGATGCAATATGGCGTTGTCTCCAGCCAGGCCGTAGAGCGATGTCCAGACAGCTCCGCGACGCGTCCCGTGGTTCCGGCTACCTGCGACACGTCCTCGTCCTCTGCCGTCATCTCGACCGCCCCGCTCCGTCCGCTCCGTCCGCTTCGTCCTCCCGACCCGCACGAATCTCGTGTGAAGACGTTCCTAGTGTCCGTGTGGTGAAACAGTCTGGTTCTCTGCCACCGAGCTGACTCACAACACGCGGCTAATGTTGGAGCTGGTGAGGAAGACCACGCTGTCGCTTCACCATCATGTAAACTACACACAGTCGACTAAGGTACGTGGAAAAGTACTCTGACCGATTAAGTCTCTCCGGGCAGGGCAATATCAGGGCCAACATTAATTTCGAGTCTCCAAACATTTACTTCTTCTTCAGTGCCGAAGAAAAACACAGCCCGCTCTCCACTGTCCCAGGGAACTCTGGGATACCTCCTCCCGCCGAAATAAACAATAGTCTTTATCAAACAGGAAAAATTTTACCTTTATTATTTTTAAACACCATAGAATATTTTTAAATAATATAATACACGAATTACAGAGTTAATATATAAACAGTATTAATTTAAACATGACTGTCGCAAAACTGGGAGAAAAAAAAAACTGAGGATTCCGGGAAATGAAGTCCTACACTACTCCATCTTCTAGAAGCAATATAAAGGAAGAATCTGCATATTTTTACCATTACAAAGATTATAGAAACCCAGTAAAATAAAAATCAATGTTTTTACACATTTTTAGAGAACCCTACATGTGGAGTCACAATGAAAAGTCCCAACACAAAGTTCAGTTCACAATTTATCAAAGAAAAATCTCAAAACGTCAAAAACTCTTCGAAAAGTCACAATTCAGGAACAACAAACCAAAAATATTCATAAAGAACAAAAAGTCCTCAGTCCAAGTAAATAATTAGAAAAAAAAAAAAAAACACTCTCCAGCCAACGCTGTCAGCTGAGACTGAGATTTAAAAAACGCCGGCAAAAGCACCTTAACAAATCGGTGCTACAGCACACACCAGGGAATGATTATGAGAGTGTGGACAGGCTGGTTGTCACACTGCGTAAAGATGAGCAGCTCCTCTAAAGAGAAGCCACAGTACTCTCGGTCCATACTGCACAGGCTCTGGCTCCAAACTCACAAGATGGCGCTGCCTGTATCCACAGGGAAATAGGGTCAGTTTGGCCAATGCAACGAAGTGGAGATGCATCCTCCATATTTATATACAGTCAATGTCACAGACACTCACCAGCAGCCTAAAGCTGGCCCTCGGCCGACTATCGCCTTGGTGTGTCACCTTCAATGTACATTCTATATGTTGTACTAACCTGAACTGACAGGGGGAACTTGGATAGTGAATCAGTGCTGTCAATATGTATGCAAATCATGACTGGATGACGTTGATGCTCCTCCCACAGCAAACATTTTGCAGAGCTGTTCAGTAGTGCAACCCTGCAAATACCACCATAAACACTTATTCATTTTCTATCAAACATCTTTTCTTTTTCTTCAGTTTTACCATAACTGAGCTAGGGATGTGTCAGAGTTTTGGTATTTTAGGTCTATTATTGAAGCCACATTTCATCATCAAATGTGAAGCAAATCGTTTGAGTTTGGATGAAATGTTCAAGCTTTTGTTTCCAGTCAGTTCTGGTTTGTTTTCCCCCAGTGTGTACAACAACTTAGTACTTAACAGTACTTTCTAATTTTTCCAGCATGAATGAACTTCAGACTCATTTTTGCAATTAGCATTGTCTAACTGCGACACAGCTTTGACATTATACAGTATTCCAGTAGCCTGGCTGGGACCCAGCACCATTAAATGCTTTCATAGTCACTGCTATAATGTCAGAAACAAACAGCACATTTTCTGCAGGGCCCTGATAACGTGTAAGTCAATTAAAAACCCCGTCATGTCGGCAGCTTGCTCACACTTGCAGGAGGCAGCTGAGCAGCGAGAGCGACTTCTCTGTAAACAAAAGGTCACCAGCTTGTGCGCATTAACAGTCATGTATCCTGCCTCTATTTAAAAGGGCAAGAATCATCGCAAAGTGCAATGTCAGCCAAATATGTCCAGTGTTGAATTATGTAAATGAAAATTACCTGTCACAACACATGCAGCAGCACAAGCAAATGTTTACTCTAGGAAGGCTTGTTTGTGCTAACAGTATCAGCTTCTAATCTGTAATGTCGCAGTGATTTTATATATTGCACGTCATATACTTCATGTAGAAAACGCGGAGACTCACGCAGCACGAGGCTGTTTCACCTGTTATTGATGTGAGCAAAAATAAATCACGTTGACGAGGCTCTTTCTGGGTGCAGGTGATGGATACAGCCAGAGGGAGGGCGTACACAAACAAACACACACACACACACACACACACACACACACACACATACTCACATTTATGTCCTGCTTTCACTCCCAGCACTTCACTGTCCTGTTTCATCCATCCCGTCCTCCGTGATGAAGTACACCGAGGAACACGCCTGATATGTTTCCTTTTTGCCCCCTCCTGCTCGCTTTTCCTCTGTACATCCTTCATTTCCTGCTAAGTGCACTTTGTGTCACCTGCTCAAAGCCAGCAGAGGCCTTTACATGTGAAGAGCTGACCAAACATTTAGAGAAACCAAGAATGCTATCCACTTAGATGATATGAAGTTCAGACAGGCAATAACTCCAGTGCATCGTGTCGTCCTTCTCAGATAAAAAGTAGCTTCAAAAGAGTTACCTGGTGGGATCAGTAAATGGCTTCACTAAACTCTTCATATCACTTCCTAGATAAGTCATGATATTGTAATGACTAGCATAACTGTTCTGCTTCACCCAGCCCTATTGCCTAGGTTAATTTTACTCTAAAATTAGACAATCTATGTGCCCCAACATGATATCCCTAGGTAATTGTGGGCTAAATAAATGGGGTGGCTAGATGGGTCCACAAAACATTGGAGTTTGAAATGTGAAACTGCAGTTTGTACTTTTACCCAGTATTCGTATTATCACTAAACCCTGACAGTGACTTAACTGTTTTGTGTGCAAAGCTAAAGTAAAAAAAAAAAAAAAAATTATCCATATTACGTTCATTTGACCAAATTTAAATGGTCTTTTTGTTCATGTAGGTTGCCAAAGTGCTGGCGATATATCTGACCTTCTTAAGGAAAATTGCCAAGTGCACTAAAAAAAGGTTACAGATGTTGTTTACATGCCTGTGGTTTAACTGATGTAAAACAGCATCTCTCCTCTCTGGCAACCACTGACTCCTTTGACCGCATGTCTTTCAAAGTTTTCTCCTCCCTCTCCATAGGCTAGGTCATATGCTCTCTTTCCCTCCAACTGACTCCTGAGCTCCTTTCCCCCTTCCTTCCTTCCTCCCATCCATCCATCTTTACCCAGCTGTATTTCATGTGTGACCTTGCCACGGCGCACAACCTGTCAGCTTTACATTGACCTCTCTCTTTTACACATAGACAAAAAAAAGGAGGAAAAAACATTCAAATGCACACGAGCTGTGCTCAGACAGTGAAGCATTACTGATGTCACGCCACGCGGGGATAGCAAATGACCTTTTGGATATTCATCTGCACATAGAATCACTCATTTTCATATGTATGGTACTCTCTCTACCACATGCCATGCACCTGTGACCCGATCCTCTGTCCCACAGGAACACAGTGTATTTTGCAAGTTTTTTTGAAGTAAACATGAAATTGAGAGAGTCAAGAAGAAAGGTGTAAAGTTATAGTTTTCCTCAAATTGTGTAACAAGGCGTAGGTTATTCCGTTTTAGATCTAGAACTGGTGTGGGCTATATACAATGTGTTCCCACAGTTGAGATGTTGTATCCTTGAAAAGGCTTTAGAGCGTAATGGCATGTTTTAAATACTAGTCTTTGTTTCGTGTTTTTATTTAATATGTGGCCTGGAAGTCAGACACACTTATTGTGGTGTGAGGTTGATCTAGAACCCCTCATTGATGTAGTTGTAGAAATCATGTGAGTGTTGCTGAGTTGATCTAATCGATTGATTGTTTGTATGCCAAACTAACCCAACATGCTGAGAGTGCAGTGTCCTTGTACAGTCTTGCAAGTTAGGCTAACAACAGACAATGAAACAATGAAAGTCAGCACCAAAGCTTCTCAATAAATGTATAGACAGATTTTTGTTCTCTTAGAGCAGCAGTTTGACACTTGAGTAGAATGGAATTTTGGGCTAGAAGCTCAGCGATGGATGAATGGATGGATGGATGGATGGATGGATGGATGGATGGATGGATGGATGGATGGATGTGTCCATCTGTGACCCTTCGATCCCAAACCTTCTCTAACCACTACTCCACAGCTCCCCACCAAATATTTACTTTTTAAATAATCTCATGCTGGCTGTTTTTTGCAAATATGTTTACAATCTGAAGTAGAAGCAAGAGTAATTAAAAACTTAATTATAAACTGAGTTTATAGCTTTTGCTTTCACCTGTTCCAGGGCCTAGGACTGTGCTGGATGGCCCAGGGTGGTGACATGCTGGCACTCTGAGCCTCGTCAGTGTAGTTGTTTGCCCCTGTTCTTTTCATGATAATGAGTAAAATAGTCTGCCCTGAAAAAAAAACTAAACTCCCCCAGGGACCTAAAACTTTAGCCACATGTCAAGGAAAGATAAAATGAAAATTCAGTGGAAATAAATGAACCAGCAAGGGCAGGGGTCTTCAAAGTTTTATATATATATAGGGACCCCCTACCTACTATATGTGTTAAACTTGGCCTTGTGCTATTGATAAATATTCATTATTATTATCATTTTACATTCAGTATTAAGCTATTTAAATAATATACAGGTTCAAATATTCATTTTTTTTTATGTGCAACAATAGAGTGGCTGTGCAACTGAGATAAAGTTTGACCTTTATGTACAGAAAGTTTTAAGCAAAAAATAATATGTGTGAGTTTTTTGACCTTTTAGAGTAAACACAGACATGCACTGGACCAATTAACATTTATCATTAATTGTTGGCATGCAAGGATCTGACTCAAAATCAATTTGCGCTTTCTGCCCCCTTTTACGTTATTTCATATTGTTTTAAAAAATTATATTTCTACTGTGTCATAAAAATGATGGACCTGCTAATAACAGTTCCCCATTCTAGCTCACCGTTTGTGTCTGACATGATTTAAATTTATAATTATACAAAATTTCAATTAAATGACCTTGCGCCAAAGCCCCTCAGAGCTCGTATGTAGTAATAAATCCAAATCAACGTACTCCTGCTTAACAGAAAGTCTAGTAATGAGGCAACCTGTGTGAAACCTTGCAACAAAGCAATAACCCTGCTTCAATCATCAGTCGTCTAACCTGGGGCGATGCCTTTCAACTTCCTCTGAGGTGAATTCTTACACAATCTTCCTTCCAGCAGAATCCAGCAGACCTCATTATGGTCACAGTAAGCTGGGGGAAAGAGAGAAAAACTGGATCATTTGTTGATCAGCAGTGGCGAACTTTTGCAAAATGATAGTGCACATGGTAGATGCTGTGTTGGAAATGTTAGTCTTTGGCTTTGTGGTAGTGCATGCATCATTTTGATGTGTTGAGCAGCATTTAATGGCATGGTTTTAAGGACGGAAAACAAAACAAAACAGAATTGGCAATAACCTCATAATGTTAATGTGTGCTCGCTATATAACGCCATATGGTGCAAAGCATATGAAAACCTAAAATAAGCAAGCTGTTGTGTTGTGTGTGACTTGAGATTAAGTGTAGTTGGCTGCGAATAAAACTAATAGTGTGGTCTGTGGGGACTGTTGGAATGAGCGTGCGATGGCAGTGTCCATCACACCATTACCTGGCTGGCTACTTTTTTCAGCTGCACCCATAATGTTAATTTGGGACGGTGACTGGCTTTACTTGAAATTTCATTCAGACATTAACCCCTAAGTTTTACACTTACAGTTTTTTTAACAGGACAAATTCAGATGGTGATAATAGTAAGCATTTCACATACCAAAACACATTTGGACCTGGCATCCATGCGGATGTTACACCCACCTAGACCCCATAGTAATGACACCCCTTGATCCCCAGCAGGATACAACTCAAAAAACATGCAAACCTGGACTCCAAATTCACTAGATCCCAAACTGATCAAGTATCAGGTATCAGTATCAAGAGGCCTCTCCCCTTAACCTATAGGACCCAAAGACCCCCACTAACAACATTCTGTTACTGGACACCACAGGACACCATCAGAAGACCCATGTCCATTCGCTGATGAGTCATAACTGTCTTGGAGGCACAGACTGAATAGTTTAGTATACACTAATTAAACAGTGTGGCTTCTATTTAGAGTGCAGCACTACCAGTGTCACCACCAGATGTGGAATAGATTTACTATCTATGGTAGCAAGAATAAGCTCTATTCTTCTTTGCTTCGTTGTTTTTGTTAATTGTTTGGTACATGAAGAATGTAAAAGCTCCCAGTTATTAATTTTAGAAATATTAAATGCACCTCTTATTTGTTTGCCAGGCACTCAATGTGAACTCACAGGACATCATAGTGTACAGTAACGGGTAGCTGATCCACTGCGATTCCAAACAGGCATTAATAGAGATGCCTAGAGGGGGAGATGCCCCCAAGCAGCTCTGGGCTATGCAGTGTCACTTTTTCAATATGTTTTTTACATGTTCAGCACACCCACTGGGCTTCTCCCAGTGTCCTTGAGTTTGGAAAAGATGCTTCTAAAATGACTATTTTTGTGCCTGACTACCTGTCAAGTCATTAGCGGCTACTGAACATGTGAAATGTCATTTCCATTTTGTGAGTGTGGCACAGTTCCGCTCGGAAAACAAACAGCCCAGCGTATTCGTTGTTGTTTAATCAACACAAATCATCTGTGAGCATGTGTTTGCATAGCTTTGAGGATACAAGGCTCTCATCTTGCAGTAGCAGATTCTCTCTCTGAGGGCTTAGAGCATTACCAGCATGGAGCAGCTTTCTCTTCCACACAGAGGCCTGCAGAGGGTCACATGTTCAGTCCAATAGCAGCCAAGCACAAGCTGCCTTAATGTCAGCCAGTAAAACCGTTGGTAGTGTTGCCATAGGCTGAAATGACAGGACAGGCACCCCTTATCAAAACACACAGGTGGTCACAGTTTATAGCCTGCAAGTTTGTCTCCCGCTCAATTTGAATCCTTTATTTTTAATTGAACAAATAATGAAATGCACTGAGCATGTAAACGCAGTCCACATTGCGTGATGTCTTGCACATGCAAACTTTCTGAAGCTCTGTTAACTGAATATTAGCCACAGAGGGGCATAAAAACAAAACAATAATCGTTCAGACGCAGAGTCTTAATTACTACAGTGTTCCCAAACCACCAGGCAAATCACACTGAATGTGTTTTAATTTAGAGAGGAGATCTTTGGCTGTCTGATTTTAAATGATTTGAAGTGTTCTGCTCATCGCTTGTTCCCACCGGGTCTAGGGTTTCCAATCTTATTTCCCCCGGGAGCTAATATTGGTAAAATAAAAGCTACTCATCTCTATATTACCAGAAACCTGCTCAAGGATTCAAACTCAAACCAGCTGAACATTTTTGAGTAAACAGAATAATTTCCCTGAAAAGAAATGCATTTTCATGGGAAAAAGGGCATAAAAATGTCTTTAATATAACTCTACACCTTTGCTACATTATTATACATGGTTTTTATGAATGTATAAATGAGTTCTTGGCTCTACCTCTGTCCGCATTTGTGCTTTTTACTTTGTCTCTGTAAAACTGTAAGCTGTAATGTTGGAATAATTTTGTCTCAAATGTTCTACCAGAAATTGTTTCCGAGGTTGAGTGAAATGTGTTGGGTTCTCCACAAGTTGTTCTAGTGTTGTATCTCACTGGTAATGCTGAATTTATATTTTCAGCTTTGATTTTTGCTGCTGCGAAAAAGTTAAAATCCTGATGTGTTAATAAGAAAGGACACAGTTAACAATCATCTTGTCTCATAAATAATTTGTCTCAGCCTGTAGTTTATCCCCCATTTGAATTGTGCCTGTCTCAACTGGTGATTATAAGAATGTCATTTGCAGTTTTACGGTTGAAATAAACAGGCTGACTTCCTCGGCCAGTGAACAATTTGTGGGCAAAATTGGTCTGGTCTTCAATTAATACTACGGTCTGCTGTACCTGCACCTCCTTATCTAAAAAAAAAATGACTTGGACATCATTATTATATTAACTACCTAACATGACAGAAACCATCCTTGGTCCAAGTCACATCCACTAACATGGAGGAGGCGGTGCTTATGACCTGTACTGCAGCCAGTCACTAGGGGGAGCTCTCCTCGATCTGGATTCACTTTTGAGGAGCTGTTCTGTCGTCCATCTTTATACAGTCTATGATCTGGAGTCTCTTCATTGGGAACTGATGAACTGATTGAAATGCTTTACAACTACATGGCTCTGATTGGTTATGGGTCTATCCAATTGAGTGTGGGTGTATTTTCTGTGTTTCTGTTTTCGGTCATAATGAAATACAAATTACCTGTTACCGGATTGGTATTGTGACAAGAAAAGAGTATAGTTACTTCAGGTTGGCTAAACCAACACGTTTATACTGTTTATATCGCTTATGCCATGTCTTCTAGTAATTTCTTTAATGCCTCTGTTATTCTGATACATTTTTTTTCAAAGATTTTAATAATAAAAGGTGAGCGTGACAAATATACAACACGTAATTGGAAAACAGGGGATAGTACAACACAAAACTGAAACAAATTGAGACCTTGCAGCACAAGGTTTGACTTTTCCAACTTTTCCATAGCCAAGAATAGTGGTGTGACCTTGTTAAGATGAAGTTAATAATTAGATTTCACTTCCTCATGCTCTCTCTGTAAAAACCTCAAGACACACTCACAGGATCCTCTGAGGTCGGTTTTATTTAAACTCCCAAGGCATTAGAGAAGCCTCCAACAGAGAAGCGTCAGAAATATTCTGGTTGGCTCCGTGGGTACAGTGCCAACCTTGAACATGTGAATCTTGCTTTTTACCGTGAACCATTTTCTCTTTCTGTTCGCTTTGGTCTCATTTACACCGTGCAAGTCCCTTTGTCAACTTGGTCTTACTTTTCCTCCCTCTGTACCTATTTTATACAGACATTAGAACATCACATCCTGTTCAATATGAGAGTCTGAGTAACACGCTGAAGTGTTATCAAGTGATTTTCACAGATTTTAGAACAGATTTCCAGAAGGCACCAGAAACCGAGATCTCATATTCTGCTTTTTATGCGTCTAGTTCAGGAACTTTCTGACCTTATATGCCTTGTGACACTGAATTAATGATTGACTGATTAACTGAAGCACACACTTAAAGTGTGTATGATGGTTTGCCTGGTTTTAGGGGTGGGAGATATGATGATATTAAATGGTGAAGGATTTCAACGAGAAGACGATCTGTCAAACTGCAGAGATCGTCTAGGGCACATGCTATAAGTTGCAGTTCTATACCAATGCTCCAACGCACCAGATGTATTAAATCGTCAACCTGACTGACCAATCATAGCGATTTACGGGCAGTGATGCACTTTCTCACCTGCCTCCTCGTTTATGTGTGTAGCGGTAGCCGCATGGAGAGCCATGGCTGAAAGCCAAACGGAGTTGGTCACTAAAAAAAATTCCACTTCCATTATATGGAATTGGTTTGGATTTTCCTCAACTGATGAAGCGCAGGCAAATGTTCTGAGTAGGGTTTGCACAAAACAGGTTCGCATGTCGGGTGGCAACACAACGAACCTGTTCAACCATTTGAAGAGGAAGCATCCCAAATGCAGGCAAAACTGCGACTATTTAAAATAAAATCTGTTAAGAAAGGTTGTTTGGAGTAAATTGTTATACTCTGACTCTGTTTTTCATTTTTCAATTTAAGATTGTGATAAAATCGAAATCGTGATTTTATTTTTAAAAAATCGTGATATAATATTTTTTCCATATTGCCCACCCTCTACCTGGTTTCTTGTCTGAACTGCTACTTGAAAATACACTTGTTTCCAGCCACTTTCTTTTACCACACAGAGGTTTTTGTTTTTTTCTTTCCTGGATCTCAAACACTTCCCCGAGTCTGGGTAATGATATTTCTTAGAAAGCATCTTTAGTGTTCTTTAAAAAGAAAAAAAACTCTTTGGAATAATAGACCAATTAAATCAACAAATTGAAGGACACTGAAGCACTAATTCATAGATGCAGCAACAGAAAAAGTTAGTTACTCGGTAAAAGGCGAGTACATACAGGATACATACAGGACATACAAGAGACAAGCAGTAGCCAAGGTGTAGAGATAATAGGCTGAACAATCTTTAGTGACATGTTTCATGCAGGGGCATGTGGTTGTCATGTGTCTGTGTTTTGTGCTTGGCCAATGCTGAAATGTGGGGCTGCCAGGTGGAACTAATCTCTACTTCGAGGTAGAAGCTAGTGGTAGCATCTGGTACGGTTGATTGACATGTGGAGCCAACACTATCAGCATGTTTGTAGCGGGATGGGAGCGCCAGGTAAACGTAGATGGAGCGGTGGCAACACTCAACGCCACAATCGTATCACTTTATACTGTATTTGGATGTGATATTTGCCTTTCATTCTGTTACAGCAGGCTATTTACCACTCAAACAAGTCCAAAGACATCTCTAAAGCAGTTTTTTTTTTTTACCTCACAGAGTGAGGTAACCACGCCTACTTCCAATTTCTGGCCAGTCACAGAATAGTAACCGAACACCACACAAGAAAAAAAGTTCTGACTGGTTGAGAACCAAATGCAAGAACTCCTAAAGGAGGACTGCGAGAACAAAATGACTTCAACAAATGGACATGCTGCCAACAAGTGATAGAGCAGCTGATGTCTACTCAGTGACTCAATTTAGAAATGTACTAAACTATTCAAGGGGAGGTTTCAGCATTGCTTTACACTTTCATATTTGACAGCGTTTGGTCAAAATTTCACCTGATAGGTCATGAAGTACAATCCGTTCATAGTGTTGAACTCAGTTTGTTTAACTGTGTTTATTTATCTGTTAGAATATCAAAGTCAGGTATAGCGGTCCCTTGTCTGTGCCAAGAGGCTCACTATCACATAACCCCTCCATTCTAGCTTTGCAATAATGCATTTACAACACAACTCAGCACAAGCTCCAAAGACGTTATTGGTTAAATTTTACAACCATATGACTAGAAATAAAATGTATTAATAATTTCAAATTGTGTAATGTGTACCCTTAAAGCACGTTGTGTGTGTACCTGCTTTTTGAGGAAAAAGAGCCAATATTACAAGCACAGTATTCCTGTTTCATTTGTTTTACAGCTCATCAGTAGGAAACCATCATCACCAAACATCTAAACAACTGGAACACACTAACCAAACTAAACTAGGTGCTAAAGTTAACTTTATTGTACTCACATTTTTGAAGAATCTGCTGCATTAACAAATGCGGCTAATGTACACACTAGGCTCTAACAGTCCACCTTGTATAAGGATGTAAAAGGCCTTTACAGAGTGACAGTATTTCAACAGTTGGCTCCATATGTACTTACAAGCCAGTGCTTTAAGGTGCTCTTACTTCACCTTCCCAGACAGCTGACAGCTTCAGAAGCATCGGATGGAGAGGCCATAACCTCTGGAACGCTCTCCAGCTGAGCTGCGCTCTGACCTTGGTCACTTTTAGACGGTAATTAATTAAACCACATGATTCCTGACTGTCGGCTTGGCTCCTACCTGTGTCTGTGCGTGTGTGCGTGTGTGTGTTTGTTTGTTTCAGGACAAAGAGGAAAAAAAACACTGTTTGAGCTTGTGCATGCGTATGAGAAAGACTGTGTGAGTTATATCAGAGTGAGTGATATATGAGGATGTCGAACAACAGCAGGGCACCACCCCACTACTAGACCCCACCCCAACACACACACACACACACACGTACACTCACACACACACTCACACAGATGCTCAAAGACAGTCAGGTCAGCAGTGAGGGGCCTCTGAGCCAGCAGTTGGTTAAAGTCTTAATGACGGACATTTCTCTCTGGAAACTTCTTTCCATATGTTACACAAAGACTCCCTCGAATCATCATTTTTCACCTTGTTAGGGGAGCTTTTTTGGATTCAGACAGCAAGTAACAGATAAGGGAGGGGAGAACGAGGGGTAGACAGCAGAGGAGAGAACAGAAGAGGTAAACAGAGAAGGCTTTTTTGGTTTTCTGCCCAGGTGTTCCTTTATTTTGTCCTGCTCACGGATAAGAAGGAAACAGCAGAGACAAAAGAAGAGCTGAAGTGACAAGAAGAAGAATAAAAGTTGGAAGATTTTCCATAATTCACAGAAAGACATATTTTCTCGATCCTCGTCGGATTACAGGGAGGTGTGAAAATCTGAGACGAGAGAAATGAAGAAGAGAACAAGGGGGGCGAGGCAGGAGGAGACAGGAAACAAGGGCATGGTTGTTACACGTTCTGCGTGTTTTAATCCATATTTTAAGCTGTATTTCTGTTTTGTGTTGTTCCCAAGCGATTCTACATGTCCCTGTTCCTCAGACAGGATTATTCTGATGGATGATGCATCAGAGCAGAACACCTGTCACAGACAACAGCTCATCTGACAAAAATGTGTGCCCTGGGAGGAAGAGCACAGAGACCGGAACTAACCTGCTACAGGCCGATCTGCCACACATGAGAAACACGGGAAAAACTACTATTACTTTTATGTGTGTCTGTATTAGTATGCACACAATTTCAGTTGTCAGTACTCACTGTGCCTGGTATAGGGAGGATTTATTCCACCCCAGAATCCTGTGAGAGAGGTCAAAATGTGGCAAGAAAGACTAATTTCTGCCCCGACACGTATAATCAGTCTCTTTACCAGTGACTTTGAAACAACATGAAACTTTTCTGCATCGTCTTTGTCCAAGACACGAACTGATATATGAGATAGATTTATTTGTAGCACCTCACTTAAACATGGTTTTTGGTACACTGTGATACACATCTACCCAGCCAGCCCCAAGATGGATCAATAGATAATTTTTCTTTGCCTCTGTTGCCTCAGTGCTTGCTCTCTGGGTTTTAGGCTGAGTTCTGTGAAGCATCTTCAGCTCAGCTAACTCTTCATTGTTATTGAAGCTATAATAATACAATTGAATTGAATTAAACTGAATGTAGTAATACATGGCAGGTGCCACTGTGGATAGTTTTTTTGGCACTGAACCAAGAGCTTGATCTGTCTATAAAAAATATGTGGAGGAAAACTAAATAGTTGTTTAAACCGTTACATGAATCATTTCAAATCCTTTGAATCAACACCCAAACTTAACACACTGCTTACATGTGGGTACCTTTTCAATTAGCATGTATTTGTGGTAGTAACGTGGCAGTTGACCTGTAAGTGTACAGGTTGCAAGAACAAAATGATACCAATGTGCACAGAGAGACTATTGACTACTGTGGCAGACCAAAATATTACCCATACTGGTAACATTCTCTTTATTTTTGTTTTTGTCCAAGACTATTGATCCTGACACTTTTTTCTGAGCTACTGTTGGGAATTAGCATCATATTAGATATGTGGGATGGGACTCAGCGTCACTATCATCAAAGAGACTGGGGAGGAACAGGAAATAAGTTAATGGAATCAGTACCTGTGATAACAAAAAGCCTGTTTTTTTCAATATAGATGCAGATCCAGTATGAATAAACACTGTTTTCTTTAGTTTGAAGATGAATATAAATTTCCATTCTCTCTCCTCTGTTTCATCTGTTGGACAGTTGCTCAAATTTGAAATTTAAATGTCAAACACAAAAATTCGATTTAGTACAACATTCTGTTAGATAAGAATTATCTATGCATTGCACAGATAGAGTTTTTGGTCAAGTCAGAAGTTTTAAAGAAATTCCAAAGTCTCAAGAGCGATGGTAGTAAACTGAACTGACTATAGAGCCCACCTAAAATGCCACGGAAACAAGACTGGGACAAGACAGGAGCATTGTTTTATGAGACAGGAGTGAAAATCCATCTACACAGGGTGTAATCCTTCACACAGCTGAGCGTCTGGTCCTGCCAGATTCAGTCTCTTCTTCACATCAGATTTTGGGCAGGGGAAGAAAGCCGTCAGGATGGTGCTGAAAGGTGCTGCAAATTCATTTGTTGCAGTTACACAGCAGGAATTGCACTTATCTCTAGACACATTTGTTTCCCAAGCCAGGCATCAACGGGTCTCATCCCTAAGCAGGACAGCAGTTAGTGTGGGAACACCACCAACTTCCAGACAATAAGTCATTTTGCCTGTCTGCGTTAGACTCCAAGCTACTGTTTACTCCAGTTCCAACAAATATGGTCCTTCATCAAAGTGAAAGGACTCATCCATGAGACATTATGCTGATTGACTTTTTATTATTAGATAGTAAAATTACAGTGAAAGTCATACATGCAAACAACCAGAACGCTTTGGTGAATATCTAAATATCTTAATGTTTACCAAAGTGACAAGGGTTTGAAATTCATGTAAAAATGTTGCACTTATGGAAATCTGCAACAGGTTTGCAACCTCTAGAGCCAAAGGTCTGTTACCTAAAAACATCTGAGAAGTCATGTTAGCCTGTTTGGAAAAGGGAGGGCACTTGGAGGGTGATGGGATAAATGATTACCAACTACCAAGTTCAACCGATCAGCTCAGCTAACTCCCTCAGGAGAGAGCCGAAGAGGAAACACAAGATGCAGTCTAAGGAACTTGCTGGCTAATAACTAGCAACAGTTGGTAGCTAGCTGTGTATTTTGTAGGGGTTGTACAGACTAGCTGACTAGACAATTAGTAGAATACACTGCTGTGCCATTGCACATAATGTCGACAAGATATTGACCCCACAATAACAAAATGGACAACAGAAGTTAATTAACAACTTCACCTAACATCCAACAGAGAGAATGAGGCTGTAAATCTACAATTTACTTGGGACTTTCAAGTTATTTAGCTGCAGTGCATGGAGAGGACTTCAGAGAAATAGCCTACTGCATTTTTTTTTAACCCAGATAAACTACCTACTGTTAAATACTATTGAATGTGCCAATTTATATTGGCTAAATATATTTGCAGCACACTGTATTGATGTGTATGTGTTGTGATCTGTTGTGTTCTATTAGTTGACACTGCTGCTGTGGTTGTAGAGCATGTTTGTTTGTCCTTGATGTCAGTGAATGCACCAGGAGAGAGATGGAAGTTATGGTAGAGTTGTATACCAGAAGTCTCAGCATCTACAGCTTCCTTCGTGTGAGACGCTACAATATGTATTCAGGTCAAGAATATAGATTTCATTGTTGCAAAGCATTACCTTCTACTGGGTTTTTTATTAGTGACTAGTCTCCGTTGACTTAACCTCCACCATATAACAGTCAATATCGGAAGTCATTAAGCCCCAAGTAATTGGTATGTCTGAATTAACTATTCCTTGTTCCTGTTGCCACAGACTGTAGCAACGACTAAAACACATCAGTAGCTGCCAGTATTTCTATTACTGATGCTGATTGGTCGAGGTAAGTCTGTGGCGTTTGCCTGATAGTTTTGCACAAATTATGGCTTTCTATAGGAATAATGTGGGAGGCCAAATGTTGTACAACACATAGAGTCACAATAGCCAGGCTTCCATAAACCGTAAATTAATTTTTAAATTAAGAAAACTTTTTACCCACTTTCAAAACCTATGCAATTACACTAGTGGTGTTTTTTTTTTGTTTTTTTTTTTTCACAAGAAAGGTTTGATGCAACAGGAGACTGATGCAGGCTGTCAATCAAGTCGAGTCAGTGTACACCCACACATAGGAGGACTAATTGTGTAGCTGAACTGAAAACATCTGCGTGGGTGAACTATGGTCATGGAGGGGCTATAAAAATCAATCATTTAAATAAGTCAAAGAAAACACATTGTCCTGTTTTGAATGTTTGCATGCGATGTGTTCCTTTCACCACTGAAGAATAAATTATGTTATTACAGGTAGGGAAATTCAGTGTTGTTTTTCTTTTTTTTCTGAACATCCTACAGCTCACAGTGATGCTATAGTCCAGGAGGCTGTCCAGTGATCTAGAAGTGCAGTAACAACTATTATTCATTAATTTATTTATGAAAGTATCCAGTGCAAGTAGTAGCTGCATACTCTTTCTTTCCTCTTATCACAGTCTCAAGTAAATAGTGATTTTTTTTTCTGTTTTTTTTTTTTTTTTTTTACAACTGTATAAGGTGATATAATTGATATTAACAATAAAAACAGTGATAATGATATATTTTATAATAATAACAGAGTTTATGATATAAACAAAATATAGTTACAGGAAGCTGTGTTAAATTAGACTTAAACTTAGATAGACTTTAATGGTCCACGAGGGAAATTACTGTGTCACCATAGCTTTGTTTCATATAAAAGTAAATTCAAATAAAATAACATTGGCATGGATCGTGTCATTGCACGATGTTTCCTTGTCTGCTGTGGGATATGTATCATATATAATATTAATAAATAATAATAATAATAATAATAATAATAATAATAATAATGTATTTTTTTAAATAATTTATTTTTTCATAACGCATTTTACATTTTAAGGGCAAAACAACTCCATCTGAACAATGCTGGGTTCTGTTTATGTAGCTACAGTTCAGATACAAAACTTACATTAGCAGTCAATGTTAATGTTATATATGAAACTGATGGATGGTTTAGGAACAGCATTTCTGTATATACTGTATATCTATGAGTGATGGTGAGTGAGGATGCACATGGATCCAGGTGGGTAGTGGGGGGGCTCTCTGTTTTATTATGGACGGAGCTCTGCACTGACGTGAACACCAACAAACATGTGCTTACAGCCAGAATCCCTGAATGATAAAACCAGGGCTAGCTGGGCTAAGGTAGTGGTGTCTGTACTGTGGAGAGTTAACCATGGGGCTAAGTTAGCATGCTGCTGCTTGGCTGACAGACTCTTACAGTGCGTCTGTATGTTAGTGTTTATGTTAACAGACTGGTGTTTAGTTGTGGTGGTGTTGTCATTTATATTTTAGTTTGTGGAACAGTAGGCTAGCTGCTGTCTGCTAACAGGTACAGCATTACTATGTCTTTGTGTCAGAATCTGTCAACATATTTTAGTATTTAGTGTTCAGATGCCATGGTTTGAGCTTTTATTGGCTAACCGTATAGATTGATGGAGCTTCAGAAGTTGATCTACTCTACCGATACGATGAACGGTTGCCAAGGCAACGATGAGACTGATGAGTTGATTGACTACCTGTCTGATTACAGTTCACCTACTGCAATGTAGTCTAGGATTTGTACTACTAATGAGGCGCACACAAAACCCAACTTGGCTGTCAGAGAAGAAGTATTCCTCCTGGCAAAACTGATTGACTGATTCGATTTTTTGGTTCGCTGCCACATGCACAATTAATATAATTTATTGGTTTATTGATGGGGTTTATTTTGCACATGTCTTTACCCATATTTAACTTAATGTGCTGCAAAGTTAACATTTTGGCCCATGATCCTCGCCCCATATTTAATTCTGATCCTCCAATGTGGACAATTTGGGCACCCCTAGTCTAGATGTATCAGTATAAACTTTAAATCTGTACACTTTTTACAGCGTTATGGACTTGAATTTACCTTTCAGAAATGATGATGTCTCTCTCTTGCTTTGAAAGTGAACGAGACTGAGAGAGAGGGAATGGACAGATAGGAAAGCTGCAGAGCCAAATGGAAACATAGAAGTGGTGTCACACTTAAGGGATTTCTTTCACATAGTCCTCTTGCAGGCTGACCCCTCTTAAGGTCATAATCCTGTGACAAGCCACCAAAGGAACAGATTAGTGGTGTACACTGACAGTCTAGAAGAGAAAATAGAAAAGGAGTAAGCAATAAAGAGTGAAAAATATATCTACAAAAAATTCTCTGGCCTCTCTGCAAGCTCTGAGCCAGAAAGAGATTGAAAGTTAGGGGGGAAAGTAAACTGTTTTGACGAATTGCCAGTGTTTAATTCTGCAAGATTTCTGGGATACGTATGGCCTAGGCACAGTGAAACATAAATAACAAGATGTCAGATTGTGTCTGTGTGTCTTTTGAATAACAGCAGCGATATGATCGTTCTTTGATTTAGTTTGTCTCCCAGTCTGTCTCTACCACCTTGCTCTGGGGGGGTACTTTTTTTTCCCCATATATTTTTTATGCCATTCAGTCTGACAATCTTCTGTCCCTGCTGCAACCTATTATCCCTGTATCCTCTATTTCTCCTTTTTGCTTTATCTACATTTTCTCCCAATGTCATTTTTCTTCAACATTCATGTATTGTTGGTCTTCAGACAAAAATGCTTATTAGTCTTAGTCACAGTTGAATAATTTTTGTAATTTACAGTTTTTGTCTAGTTTTTGTTGATGAAACGTAATTCATTGCAATTATTATATTTAGTCAAACTGCAAATTGCAGTTAATTTATATTTTGTCTTTAAACAAAGTAGTAATCAGAATTTTTCTAACTTTAGACCAGCTTAATTAAGCTTATAAATGAAGCAGAAACGGGAATGCAGGTAACAGGCCATATCAACACTGCACTCTTAGCACTTGTGCGTTTCTACGTATCCCTGTCTAGACTTGGATATCAGCCTGCTCTGCTGTCATAGCTAATTCATAAGGTTGGATCATACATTACAGACAGGTAACAGAGGTAGCATACAGAAGAAGGAATGATTCCAGGAACTAGATTCATGGACAGTTCATGGACACTAATGCATTTTACCCTCTAACGTACACTGTTTAAATATGTATCAATAAATTGTCAGCAGATGACAGTAGTGTCAGGTAGTGCAAAGCAGCAACTTGAAAAGTATTTAAGTGAGACTTTTTAAAATGTATAGTTAGATTACTTATGTCCATGGAGGCTGCATAAAGAGCAAGTTAATGTTTCTTCAGATGCCAGATTCTTCTTCCCTAATTTGTAGTCACTGGGTTTGTGGCAGTTTGCTAGTTTTAGCAGGCTACCTTCAAGTGCCTGGGATTAGATCAGTAAACATCCATTACCTAATCAAATATTAAGGACATGTATTTAAAGACAATCAGCCTGTATGCAGTTATCATGTATTTCTATCTGTATCTAATTTAAAATAACATTAAAGACAAATATTGTTCTAACACAATAAGTCACGCATTTCATCATAGTTTTTAATCTTTTAGCTCATCAACATCTCATCTTAGTCCCAGGAAAAATGGCTGTTGACAAATATTTTTCATCTTTGTTCGAGAAATTAGCAGTAGCTCCGAATCCACCTCCTCTAACAACACAAGCATCATCCAAAAGATTTCAAGCACTATATTGTGTGACCTGACCACTTCCATAGTATGCAGGTGAATAGGAGCAATAAAAACCTATTGAGAAGGAAAAATGTCTTGATTGAACTGTGAATAGAGTTTGATTACATTATATGCTAATTGATAAAAAGACAGGAGAGAAAGAGAAGTGATTTATAATTCAAAGCTCTACCAGGTGTCCTGTGGAATGATTTTGCCAGCTGGATATTTATTTGTTTGAGTCCTGATCAGGGTTCAGTTGTTCCTTATTGCTTGCATCTTACAGAGCTGAAACAAAAAGCTTGTTGCACTTTTCAACTTGTGTTCTGCAGTGAGAATAAAGGCAGTTTCACTTTGTCACGGTTGTCAGGAAACCCCGTCTACAAGAACTCCTGGTTCTATGCAACTAAACTCCAACAAATGTTGTGCTATGACTGGATTATACCTGTTTAGCATGTCTGTCTGGGTATAATTCTGTGAAAGGGCAGTGCTTAGTTCACCCCCCATCTACCCCAACCACCTCCTACCAAGCCTAATGTACATAAATGTAGCACTCCATTCCTACAATTAGGATCCCTCTAGAAATTAATCTAGCCATTATCCTGATGAAATATTACAAAATCGAATATACTGACATAATTTTCTTCTTGTGCAACTCATCAACAGTGCTGCTGTAGAACTATTGACTGCTCGTGAACTACACTACAGTCGGACTGAAACCACCACTGAAATAATGTATGGGACAGTTCCTTGTGAACTGGGAAACCACCTGAGACTACCAAGACATCCAAAAAGGTAAATGGTATCATGCCACACTATTTTCCAAAGCACAACAAACTGTAGCCGCTCCACAGTCTACAAGCATCCACTATGTCATGAGGATGGTGCAAAAGAATTTGCAGAGTCACTTTCTGGTGTTTCTTGGCACACAAAGGAAAAGAATTAAGAAAAATGGCTAAGCCGTGCTTGCAGGTTAGCTGCCCACCAACAGTTGTGGAAATAAGCTTTTTCAGATGATGGCTTGCTGCAGCTTTATTACACAAGAGGGATTTTTGTGGTTTTAACACACAGCTAAATGGTTCTTGAGCTCTTTCTTGTACGCCGTGGGGCAGAAAATCCCCTTTAACCTCTGCAACCTCCTGGCTCATCTTCTCCTAGGCCAGCGCTCCACTCATCCCTTCTCCTTCTCTCCTCCTACCCCAGCTCTTTTTGTCTAATCAGCAGCACCGCTCCCAAAAAGCACACACACATTCACCCTCTGGTGATGATAAATGAACTCAGGTGACATTATTGAAACCATTGCTGCGTGTGTGCAATACCACAACAGCTGTATTTGCATATAAAAGTGAGGCTTCTATTGTTCTTACATGAATATTTAGTGCCTACACATACACGCTTTTGTGTATGGGCGATTCTCTCAAGCTGGGAACACAATTTTATACGTTGCAACGATCTGTGCAGTCACACACTTTAATATGCAAGGACACACCTATGCTCAGACATCCAATTTAATCTGTGTACCAACACAGCCAGTCACGCATCTGCAATGTATTTAAATTTATGACAGCACGTTTTTGTTTTGTTTACATGTTCCTTCTGCCTCTTCCTTTTGCAATAAAATTATTAAAAAACAAAAAAAGTGTGCCAAAAATGGCTTTTTCATTTGTACCAAGGTTGTGTATAAGGTTGCAGGAAGTATACAATACATGAAAACTATGAGTAGATTTTGAAAACAATTACACCAGTTGGACCGACTTTGTGAAGACAGACTTATATAAAGCAAAATGTATCGGTCACCCCAGGAGGAGTGTGTATTGGCCAGAATCTCCCAAAGTCCCTCCAAATAAACTCTGTGATGCTCCAGAAAAGTCAAAAATACTTTTCATACTGGATTTGATTTTGAATTAGTAAGAATGGTTCAGATGGTTGGAGGTTTCATTAAGAAATTCTGTAGACGGCGTGCATCTGTTACGGACATCTTTATATGCAAAATAGTCACATCGGTTTATTAAAAATGCCAAGGAAAATGAGAACTGTACATGTGAGCTTTAATCTTCAGAGCTTTGCTTTGGCAGGCTTATCAGCACTGGTGAAAATAATAAATGTCTTCTCCCTGGCTTATAATGAATTATGTAAATCTCTGTCTTTTGCGCACATTATGATACTATCAGGAACTGAGCTCTTGTGTGGTTATTATCTTTAATCTCAAGCTCCAGTCGTACAGTTGTGATCAGGTTCAAGCGTGCATTTCACAAACTATTGTCCAGTCATGACATCAGCCTTCAGCTGCATCAGCTAAGCTCAAGCCTAAAAGAGAATGCATGATCTAGGCTGGGATTAATTAAGGAAAACATAGAATTAATTAAGTAAAGAGTTGAAGAATTTTTGGATTATGCACATCTGATTCTTAATTAATCTGCTGATATCTCCCAGGAATATTGACAGTGTGTGATGTTGCGTGCATCTTTGATTTTTCGTAATCACAGAAAGTAGGACTACACCGCCCTTTCTCGGTCGAGTCATGTGTTTGTGAGCATTTAACAGCTGCTGTAACGCTGCATTTGGCACATGTGGCCGATGCCAACCTGCTGGGAAAACATGTACCGGACATAATCTCCCGATTTCATTCCAGCAGACACTCCCGTGATGGTTCACAACTGTTCAGATGTTGGCTTAGCTGTTCAAACACAGTTGGGCCAAGTGGGAGAAGAGGGTAGCTGAAATGATAGGGTACGATAAATGGTGGCAAAGCAGAAGGAAGATTCAGTTACTAACCCAGGATGCATTAACCAAATAGCTGAATCAGTCAAAAACACAGCTGAAACATATTATTCTAAACGCGGGTCTAAGAGCTGTAAATTCCGTCTCAAATATCAAACAAACATTAGTAATAACGAGGGGAAACAATTACTCTGTCACTTAGGCATCCTAGGAAGGCGTATCTACACATTTTACAACTGAAGGTCTCTAATTGCAGAAGTAAAGTGGTAGTTTGTCATCTCTCTTTATTCATCGCTTCCATTTAGAACTTCAGACCTTTCCAAAGTTGACAGCATCCCTGCTTTTCATCTGGTTTGATTAAAACCACCTTCTTGTTGGGGGAAATGGAAATGTGAGTGTAGGAATTAATTCAGCAGCCCACTGCTTATCTGTGTATCCGTGATAAATGTGAGAGTGAACAGTTTATTTACTTGGCATCCTCCTTCTTTTTTTTTCACTGTATTTTCCACTGGTTTTGTGCCTCAGCTTTGATGTCCTCAGGAACGCGTTTCTGTGGTCAGATGCCGGCAGTTTTGTTTTTGTCTTCAATGTGATGTCCCGAGGGACATGTCACCTTATTTATTTGTCAGCTGGCACCAGATTAGTTTCGAAGCAGCATCTTTTTTTACACTGTGTATTACATTTCCAATATTTGCTGCACAACAAATGGAGGTTCAGGTGAACATTGGTAGAAAAAAAATAGATTATTATGAATTAAAATCAACTCACAGTTAAATTGCAGGTTGTATCTGTGTCTGTTGAGATTATCAGCCTTCCAGGAAGACAGATCAACCTCTCCACCCACAAATATATTGTAGGGGAAAGCTGGTCCTGAACCGCTCTTTAGGGAAATAATTGTGTTGAGTAAAAGCACGGTAGTCATACATGTCACCTGAGCACCTTGAAGGTAAATTTGTTTTCATAAAAATGGCTCAGATTGGTCGTAGGGCAATCCAGTTGTTTTATAGTTATTGAATCTGGCTACAGCTTCTTGAAGATATTCCACCACCATAAAAGACTTAATTTCTCAAGTCTCCAGCTAAACTACTGAAAAGGAGTTTTCTTCTTCAGGAATAGTCAAACCAGTTAAAACTAAGTCCAGGTGCCTTGGTTTTAACTTTTAAATACCCTGGCATGACGTTGACCTTTAACCACAATATCGGTCCATCTAATCGTCCATTGAGTCCAAGTGGGTGTTTGGGCCAAATTAGAGCAAATTCCCTTGAGCCGTTCTTGAGATATCACATTCAAATGAAGGCTTGAAAACTTAATGTCTCCTGTCACAGCTGACATCTGTGTGGAGTCACAAACTGATCCAAACAGATCCTGATGACATTTGAAGTCATTTCCAACTCAAGATTGGACCTATTTGTTACTAGAAATATGGTTTTGCTCTAACAATAACATTTCCTATCTTCCCCTGGTAAATCAGAGAAAGAATTATTGCACTGATTCGCAGCTACAACTGACTCACAGGAAAATATGACACGAGATAAATTTAGATAAATTTTTCTCTCATAAATTCTGAATCTCACTTGTCTCTTCTGAGACTTTCCAGACCTCCTAACTAAGTAAAACGTATCTCTAAAAATATTTATGTGTAACACCTTCACAGGAAAACAGGCGCCAGCATGCCTGGAAAGTAAAATTTGCAATTTGTCCCTTATGCAGACTGCAGTCCATTTAATCAAACTTCTAATTCCATCTGTTTCCTCTCATACAAGCTGTTATCAGGGAGCTTTAGTCTTAACCTGAGCTTGATGCTGGTTATTGTAGGTCAGTGTGGGGACAGGTGTGTGCGTGCGCTTAAGTGGGAGTTGGCATACTGTCAGAGCAGGAAAACCTGGCAAGACAAATGAGGGGATCGTGGGTTCGAGCCCTGGGCAGCACACAAGCCTGATAGATGGGTGAAGACTGACTTAAAACGTCTGGGTTATTGATGGTCACCCGCCGGCGTTAAAAATACATTCGAACACACACATGGGGAATTCTCCTCTGAGCTGTTTCTTTCTGGCTCCACAAACTGAACTCTAAAATGTCTCGAACCTGATCACCAGAGTCCACTACTCTCCTGATACAGTTTTGTGATTTTCATTATATAGAGATTAGATGTCAATAAGCAAGACCTTAACTTTGGGAATTCAGGATTAAGGCTGCTTTGAGTTGAGTAACACTGTTGACTTGTTGTCGACTTTATTCTTTAATAAAATAAAGTTAAAATTGTTTATCTGTGCATTAAAATGGTACATTTCTTGGTCATATGATGAAAATTTGACAGCAGTAATACTAGAAGAGAGAGTGGCTGAATGACATTTTCCACCTCAGTGGTCAGTCTTCTAGAGGTTTTTATTAAAACACAGTCATGGTTACCACTAATAACCAGTTACTGACTGCTGAGTTGACATTTTTAGGGACTGCAAATGTAAGTTTAAGAAAAACTCGAAAATCAAGGCACATTCTGAAAATGTGGTCATGAGTTTTAGCAAAGGGCAAGATTATATAATTACAACATAATTTAAGGAGGTTTTTGTTAAACAACCTTTTCAAGGACAGTACATTAATGCACCGGTAAAGAGCAATTTCAAGGAGGACAAAACATCAACAAAAATGGCACCACAAAGCTTTTCTGCACTGCTTACCTGAAATGCTACACAATTAAGTATTTTTGAGGAAAGCTGCATCTACACGACTCTGGGGGGTTTTAACCTGACAGAACGAAGTAAAAATGAACAGAACAAATAAACAAAAAATGGTATATATATTTATATATATATGTATATATTTATATATAT
This sequence comes from Mugil cephalus, assembly GCF_022458985.1. Classification (NCBI taxonomy): domain Eukaryota; kingdom Metazoa; phylum Chordata; class Actinopteri; order Mugiliformes; family Mugilidae; genus Mugil; species Mugil cephalus. The sequence goes on along the minus strand of NC_061782.1, from coordinate 22,785,036 downwards.
ATATATATACACATAGATGAGTTGCTTTTTACCACGAAGAATTGCTGAGAAAAAAACACAGGTAAACATTAAAAAAGAGACAAAAGAGAGTTCATCTGGTTAGACAACCAGTTTGTATCGAGTGACAGAAAGTAGAAAGTACATGAACAGAGGGAGCGGCGTTTGCTGCCTTTATTAACCATGTTGAGACTGCTTCCTCATTAAGTTTTAGAAAAAAAATATAAAAACTGTTATTCTGTCTTGTAAACTGTTTTGTTTTTTTTTGTTGTTTTTTTTGTTTGTTTTTTTTTTGTCCAAAAGACACGTACAGATGCAGTGTAGTTGTACTTTAACAAAACTTTTCAAAGACATGGTTGCTGAATCCATTCACACAAAACACGTTGACTCTGAACTTAACCCTGGCAGAAGTTACATCAGCCCAGTATAATTAGGAAAGAAATGTGGCACTGCAGTACATAAAGGTCCTTTCTAGGACTGAACTCGATAACTCCTTGAGGGAGTAGGATTTTTTTAATTAGTTAAAGACTTTAACCTTGGCTGACACACATACACACAAACATGCAAGCAAAGTTAACTATGACCCATGGTTGTGTGCCCATGACCCTCACACAGTGTTCACACGAGAAATGCGATTTATGCACACAAACACGCGTATAATAAACAACTCAATATGTATATACTGTATACTGTATGTGCAGGAGGTATTTGCTGAGGACACACACACACACACCGAACAGACTCATTTACACAAAAATGCACATAAGCTCAACTCTCATTCACACAGAGCACAGGTTAGCGGCTAGAGTGTAGAAAGGTTCATTGAGCCCTGGCTCTTAATAACAAGGGTCAGTTTTCATTTCCTGTGTGACTTTTTGCCCTCCCTCTGTCACTTTTTCTTTCTTTCCATTTTTCTCGCTCCCTGCTACCTGTGTTTCCACGCTGCATCTGCTCTGGAGTAAAGCCTCCCGTCTGTAATGCTTTGTCTCTAATGGCTGAGTTTCCACCTAGTTGTTGGGTGGATGTAGAAAAACTTGAAAAAATGAAATGTTTTGAATATATTCACTAATCTACTGAAGTGCCAGCATTGATAATTGTCCTTGTCCTTGTACACCAGTTCTGATTACTCGCTTCACTTCACACATCTCTATTCATGCCCTTCTAAGCTTTTAAAAGAGAGAAATGAACTCTTAAATAATCCTAACAATAATAATAATAAAAGTGGAAATATTAAATCATAAAGTAATGGCAACTATAGGCAGGTGGACTGTAGATTTTTCTTTTTTTAAATAATAAAATGAATGAAAGCCACAGACTCCTAAAAGAATTAAAGAATAAAAACAAATCCTAAACCGTGATTTGAAGCGATCTCACACCCATGCTCACCTATTAATGGTATTTTTTCAGTGTCAAAAGAAATATGTTATTTTTCTAATTTCTCTGTCTGACTCCACTCCTTATTAAGTTATTGATAGTAAAGTGGGTCGAAGTGTCGATGGCAGAGAAAGCCAATTATCTCCTGCGGCCCTCTGAGACCTGTCTTTAATTATCAACTTTTTATAACTCGGGTCTTAATGATATAGCCGTCGGTGTCCGTGTCTCCGTATTGCCCTGCTCTCTCTTGTCTGGATTTTCTACATCTGTGATTTGATAACTCTGTTTTACGACCCAGCCCGCGGGATGTGTCTCTGAATCTGACACTCTAACCCTATTTTAACATCCTGATTCGACATGTATCATTGTTTCATTCTCTCTGCGCTCAAAGAAATGATTTCTTCTTCTCTAAAAAGTCCAGATAACAAACACAATTAAAGAAATGTTTGGATAAATCTAAGTGAAATTTTTCATTTTGATGGAAATAATTGACTATTTGGAAATTTAAGTTTAAACAGCAACATAAAATGAACGTATTTATTCATTCAATTATCAATTTCACAGCTGATTATGCATAAGCGTTATTTTTTCTTTTTAATAATGCTTTAGCTGAGCTGTAACTGAGATATTATATATTTTATCTACCTGTAAATTTGTCCTCATACATTAACGCTTCTGTGTTCAGTTTTCTGCATTGAACTATGTCTTAGGCATTCTGGGAGATGCTGTCTCAAGCTTGCGTGTTGTTCCTGGAAGGGATATATTAATTTATTAATAACTAGCAGCCTCGACTGGCACCCTTTCCTCATGCATAAACATGCAACATAAACAGAAAAAATAAACTACAACAATCCCCCTGGTTGTTTCTCATTATTTGACTGACAAGGCCCTGAACCTGTCCTGCACCGCCAAGTGTGGACGAGGGGGGTGGGTTGGTTAGGCGCTATGGACAGACATGAGCAACACGTGGTATTTGTGTTTGTATTGATATTGTCATCGTGAAAAGGCCATCCAAGCCCTCCAGTGTGGCTTTCAGAAAAAAAGAAGAGGCAGATATGAGGCCCCAGTGTATTTATGTGTTAGTGCATCAGCATCAATCTATAACTTTGCTGCTAGCCAGCTGTGTTGACTTTTATTGCACACTTCAAACTGTTATGAATTGAATAACTGTTGAACATTCACTCTACTGTAAAGTTAATTTGACTGGAGTTGCGGCAATGCACAAAAAAGAGAATGCATGAGAGTGGATGGTGTGCAGCTACTTTGGTGCTATGGTGTATCAGCGACCTTAGGTCTGGTGCAGAGCCTGGGTCACAAGAAACACGTGAAGAAAACAATCACTGTATGTACAGTATGTACTTTAATAAACTGAGGCATGATTTAAAAAACAAAAACAATAGTCAACTTAAGTTAACACTGAGCCACAATTTATTTTATTTTTTTATTATTTGTCCTTCATTTTAACCGTTCTCAACGTCTCACATGACAGATGACTAGAATTGGCCTTTGCCTGCTAGAAACCAGCCAACCAGACAGCAGACGGATTCATATCTTGCCAACAAGAGCGCTGCATGACCCAAACAGACACAAACTGTGAACAGATGCAGGGGAGATTATTCGGAGCTCCATATTCCAGATAGAAAACAATCAGCCCTAGAAATGCCCGGTAGTCACAAAGCAGTTTTCAGTGACTAATATAGAAAAGCAGAAAATCAGGGTTAATGGAAAGTACAGCAATTCAGGCTCTTAACAACAGTTTTGCACAGACATTTAAGGACCTTAAGCTCTACCAGAACCCAAACTAGGATAATTGGAAATTCATTTATTTAAGTTAAATTAAACAGACTGTAGGTAATAAAGGCAGAATGAAATAGTCCCTTGGGTTTGTCACTAAGACACCTTAGAAGCTGCTACTTTACTTTATATTTTAGTGCCTCATTCATGAGGCCTTTTCTCTTGGCATCTTGGCAACAAGAAGTGGTCTGAGTACACTTAGACATCTGGACCATGGACAACCACTAGAGGCAACACAACGAGAAGAGTCACGCAGCCAGTCGTCATTGTGCTGATCAGCTTGTGATTCACAGTGACTTTCCCTGCAAAGCAAACTTCACAGTTTGTTCTTGAGAATTAGTTTCTGGATGTGCAAAACACACGTTCTGTCGGCCACAGATTTCTGCAGAAAAGGAGACAGTGACAACAGCACATATCGAACAAGAGACGACCAGCGTAAAGCTGTTCAGTGGCCACACTCTGTATAACAGTGTCTAATACAGATCCTATTCATTAATGAGACTGGATAGGTTGTTCCTTCATGTAAATCCAGGCCAGTAAGAAAATGTTTCACCAAATGCTGCTCACCACTATACTTGACTATCAGGCTGCTCAGACTTATTTGAATTTGTTCTCCATGATCTGATCACATGCAACCAGCTGAAATTACTGTGTTCACACTTCATTCATTATTGTTAGCACAAAATACTTGAAAAGACTATCATTTCTAATGTACAGACATCATTTAGGGTGATTTTTTCTCTGTTAGGCAATCATTTACGATACAGTTGTGTTTCTTTTTTACAAATGAATGAGGCAGAACTCCAATGACATATTAACATCTCTACTGACAGGGAGCCTTTAATGTGACCCAGGAGGCACTGTCCTCACACTACCAAAGGAATAATCAAGTCTGACCAGATTAAGTTAAATAATTCCAAATTAGACCCAGAATCAAAAGTGTAACTGGTGCAGTAATAAAATCAGTGGAAGAAGTGTTTGTCACTCAGTCATGAAGCCAGCCTAAATGTTAAATTACTTCATGACTTAGCATTAGCTAAAACAATGCTGCCAAATGTCAGCCTGTTTCAGTCCATCATATGGTTGAACGTATTCACAGGTGTCCACTAAAACCAGTCAGACCAGGTAGAAGCTGAACACCTCAGCCCTGTTCATCTTAATAATAGCACCGAGGGACATGTAGCTTTTTAACACTCATCTAGCTGGTCCTCAGACACACTTATCAAGGTTAAAGAAATACATGCAGCAGTTTTATAGCACGTTGTCCAAATCAAACATGCAATAAGATCACCACTTCAGGGGCAATGTGACTTCATTTTGTGCATACATGTCATTCCGTGCTCATAAATGTCTAACAGCATCCACAGCCCCCGTTCACAGAGACCATTCAATTTGCCACCCGTGCACTCACAGACTCTCAGACACCCTTGAAGAAGATCTTTGGCCCAGCTGTCTGACATTACACAATGATAAGTCTTACTCTCTATGTGGCTCCGACTGTCTCTCCAACTCCTTAACATTGTCCCATAGAAGGAAAAGACTGAAAGATTATTCATCCCAGGGTAATGACAGTACAGCGGCACAAGTGCCAACAGCTCTTGACAGACTGCCAGACAGAACAGTCTGCATCTGTGTGTGTGTGTGTTGATGATCGCTTACCAGGCAGAATGACTGTCTGGAAGAGTTGGAAGTGTTTCTGGCTGCACTTGAACATAATTTGGAGCTCATTCAGACTCAATTTGCTTCAGAGCACGAGGAGGAAGAGTGCAAGAAAGATAAAGAAAGACAAAATGTCAGATGATAAGAGAGAAGACAAGGTAGACTGAAAAAAACAAGAAGTGGGACTGGTTAAATAGAAGAATTTTCTTATCACAAACAAGTGTCACCCATTTCAAGGACATGTTGGAATAACACCGACATGCCTTTGCTCTCCTCTCCTGCCACCTGCTCTTTCTTCTCCCTGTGGATACTCAAGAGATGTTATAACTGAACAAGGGGCAACTCTTTTCCATTTCTCCATCCTACTGCACGCATACGACGACAGTGCAAAGAAAAAGATACATAACACAGTGACAGGGTTTAGTGCAAGAGCGAATGATTTACTTACTGTTACCATAGCCTGATAGTTATTCTCAAGTAACACACAATATCAACTGACATCATGACCAACAACTCCTCCTTAGCCTTTTCACTAAAGAAGACAGTATGGACCACTTTAGTTTAAACCAAGTTACATAATTTATAATTATAATTTATAACATCTAGAACAACGCAATCATTTTCTAATCTGATAAAAACAAAACAAAAACGTATTGGCTTTTGTGGCTTCCTCATCGGCTCCCACCAGATAAAATTTACAATTTTCATATCATTTTACATAAGCTGTGTTTTTGTTTGTCAGAGGATGAATAGAGGGTATACAATGATGTCACCGCTGCCCGAGGCCCCGCCCTTTGAGTGGAAAAAACATGGTGAAATGTATCAGTAAATACAACGAGACCAGGAAAAATGTGGATTATCAGATTTAATTAAAAACAATTGGGCTCAACAATGATCCATACAAACTAGTATGGCTTTGGAAAAGTGGATTAGCCTCAGTTTCAGTTAGTTTCAGTTAGTTTTAAGTCATTTCAGTTATGGTAATAGTAGTTAAATAAAATATGCCAACGCTAAGCGCTTTACTGAGAACTAACGTTAGCCAGACAATACTGTAGCATTAAAAGTTTTATTGTTATTTATTATTTGAACTGAAATAATTACTGTCGGCCATAACTCCACCAAAACAACAACATCCACAAATTTATCTGACAGCCCTCCAGAACGTAACTTGCAGCATAAATGAATACTACCTGACACTAAATGTGAACCACAACACCAGGTTTCTGTGTCTGTGCACTTGTTTCTTCTACTGCAGTGATCCATTTACTTCTCCTGTCTTTGGCAGTCGGAGAAATCTGTAAAATTATAGGCATAGGCTTTTCAAATCTGAAAAAGCCCATGCCTATTCTAGCCTAAAGCCTATGATTCAAACTAATGCGACTAATCTCCCTGCTCAACTGTCACTTTTTGCCACTCTGTGGCCGTAACCATGGAGACTTTGCTTGCTGTCACGTGCATACCCTCTATCGTCATGATATTCAAAAATACACATTCTTGAGTGGGTATAATGAAGATGTAACAAATGGGAGAGGCCAGGTGTTTTTCTTTTTGCCTCTACTTGACTGACCTCACTCGGATGAATCCCTTCATATACGTTCTGCTCAAGGTTTCTTCCTGTTAAATTTTCCTTGCCATTGTGCTTGTTAACGCTGGGTTCTGCATGCGGCAGACAAAGAAAACATTTTCAACAGACCTCACCATTATGTTGGAATTTTCCAAATCGTGATATGACACATTACAGCATTTTAGGTTCACAAAGTGCTTCTGTCAACATTGAAGTGTCACAGGACACTTCTTATAGAGGTTAATATATGTGGATAAAAAAAATTCTCCTGTCAGTGGTCATATTATGCACATTTGCACAGTGCTGGGCTATATACACATGCAACACTAACTTTAATGTAAAACAAATTATAACTTTGACTCTAAAAAAATATGTTCTAAAACTTAAATAGATGAGATAAAAGTTGATATATATGTATACCTAATAATAAAACCGTGTACGCTAACTCATAAAGACATGTTCCACACTTTGTAACCGTCACATGTTGAGATGTGTGACAACAAACACAGTGTCCTTGTGAGGAAGGTTAAAGCAAACACCCTGCTGAGTGTATGAAAAGTATAAATAATAAGGAGGGGATAATGTATGGTAAACAAAACATCTGACTGGACTAACAGCAGCCCCCAACCTTCTCTTTCATTTCTTCCTTTTTCTTTATCTCTGTGCCTTTGTCTACACCTCAGCCTCCACATCTTTCTGCCTCCTTTCATATTCTTTCTTCATCCTCTCACCTTTATCTTTATCTGTTTGCCCCTCCCATCCTCTTGCTGTGAGGGTAGAGAGCGGATGTAGTGACATCACCTTCCTCAACCCTTAAGCAACCCCATGTTGCCTGCGTATCTTTTCATACATTGCATTATTCATCGCACTACACACACACACACGCAAAGAGATCATACACCCATATACGGTAGATAAAAAAGAATGATACAGCTGAGAAAAGAACAAGCAGCAGATGGGAGGAGCAGAAAGGGAAGAAAAGGAAATGTGGCTTCTGTCCAAATGTGAAGTGTTCCTCTCTGCCGTCTCTTTATTATGGTGCTGCTGTGTACGTCAGCTGTCCTTCAGCACGCATAAATCAGAGCGCACTCTCCACGGTGCAGTGCATGCATTCAAATTGGAGCATGAAGAGAAAGTAAAGAAAGAATCCTGTGTCCCTGATTTACTATCATGGCTTTCATCACATCACACACATTAAAAGGTCAAAGTCATTCATAACCACACAAGGCCGGGAAGTTTAGTGTTTAACATTGAGATGCTAAAAACCATTGAGGGATGATGTTTCTAACAAAGGCAGACAAATGCAAGTTTTAAATAAAACGAAATAACTACTGCCCGACCAGCTGTGCTGTTTAGGATTGCAGTATTTCAGAAGGAAGTATTTGAGTGGAAAATAGGTCTGTTAAGGTTTGGGTATTGATGGCAGGTCTTTAAGCCCCTTTAAACTAGACGTCCCCAGTTCTTATGAGCGCTGCAGGAAGTGCCCTCTTGTCCATGCGTCTGCAAAGCAAGAGAAAAGGACAATCCTACTTCCTGGAAATTCAGTAAGAAGGGTCTTTTTTAAACTCATATTTGAAGGTAAAACGACACCTTGCGTGACCTGATTATACATTGATTGGAAAAATACATGAATGTAGCAGGGGCATCGTCATTAAAAAATACCTCTATAGAACTTTCACTATGCATCAACAGCTCTTACTTTATGTCATATAGATACATATGTACTGATGCCCACTGTCTTGCAGAGTAAGGTGAGAAGAACTGATAGTCGTATATATTGTTTAATGAAGTCTTTTATCGGACAATATTACACGTCATACATAAAATTTAGATGAATGTGGATCAGATTTATTTTGTTTTAATAACTGATTTCCTTCCTGTCAAGCAAATCAGATCATTCATTATGCGCACACATCAAACAATACAGCCTAATGCAGCGACAGTGCAAAATTCTCATTGTGACTGTCTTCTACAGTAAAACATTTTCTTCTCCATTTGTTATTTCTTTCATCTGCATGAAGTCTAGACACCTAGGTGAAGTCTGCACTCCACCAAAAGTTCTTTAGTAGGACCCTGAAGATAAAGGGCATGTACGCCAAAGTGTAAAAATAACAAACCGTCCCATGTCATATATCAGAATTTTGGATAAAAGGAGATCGGGAGCAGGTTCTGAACAGACCTCGCTTTTTTTTTTTTTTTTTTTTTTTGAATTATTATGTTGATTCATAGAGGTGGCTTTGCAACATTTACCAGCAGCCTTGTCACATGTCTGTAGGTTGTAGGTTGTGTGAATTAATGCCGAGTGTTTGATTCTAAAGCACAAACAAACCCTGGGAATAAATCATTCTTCTTCTTCCTGTCATGTTCATCACACATACATCTTCTTTCATTTATCTCACACTACCCCCTGGGAGGAACAGCTCAACTGGAGTTCATACTTATGTCATGCATCTAGCTAGAAGAAATATGTTCAAGCAGAGGTTGTCAGGCAACCGCAAGTTCACAAGGCTCTCTATCTACTGATCTATAGTTTGATTCCACTTAGAGAGGCCAGAGGTAATGCGCAATCAATACTTAATATGGCCCCTTGGAGTAAACTCTCCTCTAAATTAAAATACTCCCACCTCTGCGTTTGAATGGGATCCTTTTCAAGTGGCCGATTAGATAAGTGACTGCATGTTTGTGGAGGGTGTGTAGTCGTAGCCGGGCCGAGGAGTCACTGCTGAATGTTAAGTGTCTGTGTGGAGGAACTCAACCACTGGTTACATCAGAGCACATACTATTCAGTGCAAATCCAGATAATACAGTGATATATATTGGATCATGTGTTCGAGGCTGTATTCATTTCAGGTCACTGCAGCATGTGGAGTCTAAGATGACTGGGAGATGGTTAAACTGGACATGGTCCAGTGCTGGTTTCAAATTAGGAATATTATTTTGAACTATAGAACAACACTGTGTCAAACAATGGCTTCATGGCTCTACTGGAGGACAGTGATCATTTGTTGTGCAGTGTTTTATAAGATGTATTACATTCCAGCATTATAAAATGTGCAAAGTAAAATGGAAAAGAAATTACAAACCATATAAACAAGACACTAAATATAGAATGGCTAACAAAGTTAAAATGTGATTCCACTCTAGCAAATAGATTCAAGTTTGATTTTTCCAAACAGCAACGTGGCACTTGGCACGCAAGATTCTACACCGTCCGATCAAATGCATGCATTTGGACATTCCTGTTCGTTTCTACTGTATTTTTACTGATTAGATTCTGATCTCTGATGAACTGTGACAAAACACTGTCTTCAACACTTCATACTTCTACAATCATTAGTTATACTACTGTAAAATGTTTTGTATTTTAGTGCATTTGAGGCATCTTTCTGGATTATATTTTATGTATCACTGGTGCATACAATGACACATCAAACCAACGTGAATTGAATCTCTGATGACGACTGCTCCCAAACCTCCAAGCTAAAATGCAAGGACATGAGATGGAGTAGAGGCTAGAACTATCCCACACACTCTTTTTTGGTCTTTTATTTTATTTAAAGTTTAGACTGAGTCAGATCTGTGCTGAAAGTAACTTAACAGTAACAATATAGGCCTCTTTGTGGGGGTATCATTTCTGTGTATACTCTCTAAACTCAGTGATGGTTTCTGAGGGAATCATACCAGAAAGGTTTATCTACCTGGCCTGGAAGACTCATGGCTGGACATTCACATCATTTGAGACATGAAAAAAAGAGCCAACATTCACAAACTCCCTGAATTTAGGTGCTATCGAAGTATAAAAGTAATGCTAACTCAAGACTAGAAGAAGAAAAAAAGATGACACTTGTTGCTTTTACAAATATATACAGAGAAGATGAAACAGCAGCATGAATATTAACATATGTCCAGCTGTGAGTTTTTTACCTTTCAGAAACAGAATTATACAGTGATTCTCACCATCCTCCCCCTTCTTGGTCAAGTTCACTGTCACTCACCTTGATGAGCGAAACAAGCCTGAGGCTTGTTAATCTTCCATGAAAGGAGCTAAATGATGTTTTTCTAAACATACATCTGCTGTACAGCTCAAAGAGTAGCTGTACTTAATGTTTCTATGACACCTCTGAATGTGACTTCTAAAGCCACATTCAGTCCTAACCAACTAAACAACATGTCACAATTTGTCAAAAACTGTGAAAACCTTTTTGAAGGTGCATACTCTCAAACTTAGTGGTAGCTTAGCAGAAAGCTTTATCTCTCTGGCCTGGAATACTCAGTGGATAACTAAAGCATATGACTGCACATTCATTTGATTTGAGACATGAAAAAGAATGAGCCAAGATTCACAAACGCACTGACTTTAGGTGCTATAGAATTACAAAACTAATGCTAACTCAAGACTAGAAGTCCTAGTCATCCGCATAAATACATCACGGAAAGAGAAAAAGATGACAATGCGTGCTGCTTTTACAAATCTGTGCAGAGGAGATGAAACAGCAGCAGCAGCAGCAGCAGCATGAATATTAACATATGTCCAGCTGCGAGCTTTTTACCTTCAAGGAACAAAATTATGCAGTGATTCTCACCATCCTCCCCCTTCTTGGTCAAGTTCACTGTCACTCACCTTGATGAGAGAAACAAGCCTGAGGCTTGTTAATCTTCCATGAAAGGAGCTAAATGATGTTTTTCTAAACATACATCTGCTGTACAGCTCAAAGAGTAGCGGCACTGCGACGTAACGTTTCTATGACACCTTTGAATGTGACTTCTAAAGCCATGTTTACCTCTAACCAAAAAAACAACACAAGCAGCCAAACATCTCAAACGCCAATCCGTCAGACAGGTGAATAAAACCACCTGCACACCCGGACACAGTGTTACTCGTACAAGGGATTATGTCAGTATATAAAATATATTAAAGTGTATTTTAAAGCCAAAAGTTCCAAAATTTCAACTTTAAATGTCTGTTAGGGTGACAGTCTGAGAGTGACACCGGTGACATTTTAAAAGGCCAGTACTTAAAAGTCAGACAGATTCATTTTTAATGGATATGCTCCGTGACAGCATGGATTAGAGCTGTGAGGCTACAGATATGAACTCGGACAGAAAGCATGTAGTGTTCATGCTGATTAAAATGTGTGTGTACATGACTGCCACACTTGAAATATACTGTAAGGACTTGTATTTAGGTGCCAGTGTAAATACTTGCCATACTTAACTTTGTATGAAAATGTGGAAATCCTGTAGCATGCATGCATCCTGTATGCATTTACACTAATACCACAACCAGAGAGACAGCCTCACCACGTCTTATGGAAGCTGTGTCACCCTGTGTGTGTTTTAATAAGCCACATTAAGCAGGAGGCCAGACTGCCTGCATGTGTGCTTTAATGTGTGCATTTCTGTGTGTTCCTGGTAATGACATAGCAGCAGGCCGTTCAACTTAAAGTGACTTCACTGTCAAACCTCAACATCCCCAAGCCTGGGCAACAAGACCCAACTGTGTGTGAGTGTGTGTGTGTGTGTGTTTGTCTACTGTTAAGTGATGACGAAACATGGGAAGTGTCCTGTAGTGTGGGCTGCACCTGCCTCTCAAAAACTCCAAAAAAAACCCACTGTGTTCATGACAAGCCCAGTGCAGACACACACACACACACACACACACACACACAGCTATCCTAATTGCGGTTTCTCTCCTGCAGGGTGAGAAAACAGACTACCTGAAGGCATCTCTCACCCACTCGTTCCCTCCCACGTCTTCTGCCGCTGCTTTTCCTCCCTCTTCTTCCTGTCTTCTTCTTGCTTCTCGCTTGCATCTCATTCCTTGTCTCCCCTCCTCTTGCCTCCTCTCCCTTGCTCTTTCCTGGGCTCACTGCGTTCCTGCTCTTTCGTTCTTTCTTCCCCATCATTAACACCAACTGCTCCTGGGACTATGGGAGGACAGTGAACTCCTGGACAAATGATCTCACGCATAGAGGTGTGGCAAAACTGCTTCATAAACTGCATGTCACTTACTGTGTTTACATGGACACCAGTATTTTACAAAAAAAAAAAAAAATAAATTATTGGTCAATTTACAATAAAGAGGTTTCATGCAACCACCTCACTAACTGACTTTAGCAGAATGTGACAGAACATTTAACTGGAGAGGTGGCGTAAACCTTCGACAACCTGTTAAGAAAATATTTGCACCTAATAGCCACCGATATATTTGATCGGATCATTTCTCTTTTGGTCAACTTTTTCTATTGAATGAATGTCGCAAGCGGACAGGCAAAATGGGCGATTGCCTAGGGCCCTGAGCTGGAAGGGGGCCCCCACAGACAGTTGATACTAGTCCATATCAACGACAATGATGGAATCCTGCATCCCCGCTAATGTGGTCCTCTTCTAGCAGCTAGCTAGTGGCTAGAGTGGGCCTCCCAGGGACTGGTGTCATTCGGTCAAGAATCAACAACACTACCCCCCCGGAAGCTGCAACAACGCCATGTTGGGAGTCTAACTTTCAGAAGCAAACCTAACTTTCAGGACACGCAAAAAGGTAAAAGAAAAAAACACAAGACGACGATGAAAAACATGAGAGACAGTGGTTAGTGTGAATGTGTGGTACGTTAAGTATGAATGTGTGCTAAAAGTAGTTGATGACATTTTGTCCCACTGCCACCAAGCATTACAAAAGTTTAGTGTTCAACGCACAACAGCTAACGCTAGGTAAACAGTGTACCAGCTTGAAGCTTTTAAACTCTTGAGATATCTGTTTTAATTTGTTTGGCTTGTCGTCAGTTTTGTTGCTAATAATTGTGTACACAGAACACCGTGCCTGCAATAAGTTAGTACTGCCAATGAAAATGTTAATTTCTCCTATTAGTAATGCATTTGTTGTTAACATTGTTGTTAACATCGATGAATCAAGGGGCCCTCAGACTGCCTTGAATTTCATTACTGGATCATCTGCATCTGTGAACAATGTAGTTGGAGGTTCCAACTACATTGTTCACAGATGCTGATGATCAAACAAACATGGTCACGCATGAGCCTTCACGGTCACCAGGGGAGGAAGGATGTGAAGGAAAGTGAAATGTTCTTAATGTCAGGATATTCTGAGAAATTTCCCTGATTAAGTTTTCATTGGCATTTAAAAGACGAGCAGAAACCAATAGCTCTTTGGAGAGGAGTTTACCACCCACTGAATCTCTACAGCGTGATCAACCTAAACACAGATGTAGAATCGACATCAGTGTTCCCTCACACATTGTTAAGTTGATTAAGGGGTTCATTTTGGCAATTAGTACCATTCATTACGGATGAAAGTATTTCACATCAACTTGCCTCCTCTGTAGCACATCCTTATATTGAAATGAAATCTTCACTGCTCTTTCTTTTGTCTGCATTTGTTTTGGCACAATATGAATTAAGATAGGAATGAAATGACTAAAAAGTTCATTGTTGTCGTACCCCTGTGATATAATTTGTCTGGTCATTACACCTTGATGCTGCCCAAATCTGATGACGTACTAATTCGCCTGCCATTGTCAGGCTGCATGGTGTACACGTGACAGACTAGATGTTGGTCAGCATGCATGATCAATCTTCAGTTCTCCTATAACTTATGTAGCTATATAACTGTTCAAGGCCGAGGCACAGAAATTCCAAAATGAAATCTGAAAGAAAGAAACATCCTCAAACCATGATATAGCTGAGTTGTGTTTAGCCCGTGACGGATGAAACAGATGTTATGTCCAGTCCACCCCCTTAGAAAGTGAGTCCTTAGTTTCCAAGAACAACTTAGACTATGGTGTGTTGTACACAACATATGTTTAAAGAGCGAATTTATTGTTCAATCTTACCCTATTACAGGGTTTCCTCAGGAGGTGAGGTGATTCTTTAACTGAGATATGTGAACTTTCTCTTTTTTTTTTTTTTTTTTTAACCATCAGATCTCTGACTGCTTTATCGCTAAAACATGTTTGCATAGAAGCATCTACTCAGAGTCATGTCTTCCCTAGTTTATTGCTGAGTCTCTGTTTAACGCTGGTTTACACAAACTCTTATTTTCCGATTGTGTGAACTCTAAAACGTAGATACGACACAACTTGCCATTGCTGATTGTAATTACAATAATCATAACTGCTACTGTGCCAACAATTAACAAGGCCACCTCCTCAGGATGATTGCGGTAAATCCGGTGTGCAGGCAGGGATGCTAGCTCCTCTCTCTGCTTTGTATTCCGCTCACACTGGCTGTAAACTCAGTGTATCGCTTTCTCTCCTGTCCCACCCTGCTCTACATTCTTTTTATGCTCCGTGAGAGAAAGAGAAGGGGAAGATGGAGGGTTCAGAGGGCTGCCCTCAGGCATACACACACAACACACGCACACGCGTGCACCGACGCACACAGGTTATCTCGTCTCCCATGCTGGTTCATTTGCTTTATTCACGCATGCTGCCATAATGCTTGACTGATGCAACAAGTCAGGAGGAAAAAGGAAAGGGAAAGTCAAATTTCAAAGCTTTCTTTAACTCTACTACATAAAAATAATAACAATATAAATGCTCCGAAATGGGAAATGCAATGCAGTTTTCCCTTTTGGAGCTGTTTCTACTTTTAGTAGAGTGTATGACATGTCTGCCAGCTCAGATTAGCTGATAAAAGAAGTCAGTTTGTCATGGCCTAAGAGTACAAATGTGTCACTGAGCGAGCTGTTTTAAGATTGAACCATATGTGATGTAGATTATTTGTTCTGAGCATAAGCCTGCCTCCGAGTTTCAGTAACTGTAGCCTATAACTGTACCGCAGACATGTAGCGTAGCTGTCAGTGAACTGCACCGAAGTAAACATCACGTTCATTTCATCCTTGAGTAAGTTCAGCAAATGAGAAGGGTCTCATTCAAACATTAATTGTGGGGGTCTCCTGTTGTTCTGGGTTCAACATGAATTTGCCACGCAGTATACGGATACACTGAACGGCTGCAACCTAGCAACCTGCTAGAGGGGCAAGATAACAGGAGCTCATTCTCAGGAGGGAGGGGGGTCGCATCAAAAGGCTCGCTGTGAAAAGGGCTGGTTTTAACATGGTGGACAGGGGTTTAACACAATCACTGAGAGTTTTTAACCAAAGTGTCACAGAGATTCCATCAAGTCATGAAGGAAACATAGAAACTTGTGGAATTGGGCGCCACATGTGAAGATTAAAGACAGAGGCAGCTAAATGGAAGAAAGCCATCTGTCCCCAAGGTAGCTCATATTTAACTTTCAGTGACAACTTAACAGTTTGCTTTCTCAGCAGACTTGAGGTCACTGCGGAACATTTTAGTTTCACTACTCGAATACTTTTGATGTAGTAAAGTAAAAGGCCACTGGCCTCATTCACAATCTACCCAGGAGCTGCTTTTCCAGCACCAGGACACCAGCACTGGCTGGTTAACTGGATCTGACCCATGTATGGCTGCCATGCTTGACACAGTTCTGGAGGATAGACAAACATCCAAGCATTGTCAGCATAGCGTCAGTGCATTTCCAAACTCGCACAGTGTGTTTTTTTTTTCTTTCTCGTGTCTTATTTAATTACAAATGTGCCTTATTTAATTAACCAAAGTGGCTGTAGTTAGTTTTAGTACAGATGCGCACGTACAGATATAAAACCAATTAAGTTTAAATATTAATAGTGAGACAGGTGCTTAATGAAAAGAAACAGTCACACTCTGAGGCAAACGGGAAAAAAAGAATGATTATTAATAACATGAATAAAGGATGATGTTGAATGAAGAAGTTGGTTTCATAGTCTTCTAACTGTAGTTTAATATGGTACCAAATATAACTGCTTGGTTTGCGTAAAAAAGTCAGATTTCTGGATATTGTTGGGCGACTCCATTTATTTGTATGAGAGAGAGAAAAAGGGAAGTATTCACTGAGCTGATTTATTTATACCAGCAGGGATCCCCAATCTCAGGGTACCAGTGGTGAATCCATAGCTTGCCAGGAATAAACCAACAGTAGGATTATTGTTTGCAGCTGAGTAGCTCCCTATGTCTAAAACATGATCAAGATATAAAATATATAAAATATGAAAGACTGAGACATGTAGACGCAGGGGGACTTCTCAGCACACCACAGTTCACTTCAAACCTTGTCAAAATGCATTACATATACACATTCCCACGCAGAAATTTACACTAAATGTGAGGGAGAAGCAGTAAATCCTTCAGAGGAGGAGAGGGAGTGGGAGGGTGGAAAAGAGACATGGAGGAAGAACAAGGCGGAGTGCAGGGGAGGGTAAAGATGAAGAATGACTCAATGTGCTCATTCTATGACTCATCACACGGGATGGCAGATCCTGCTGTGGGATCCAATCAAAGGCTGCAAAACCAAAATAAGCACAGTTGTCACAGGAAAGCAGGATTTTGCCACATCAACGCTCCATGACAGCTGTCAATATCACAAAAGAGGAAGAGGAGGAGGAGAGAACGTGTATGGATTTGGTGATGGGAGGGGAGGACAGATGGTTGGAGACTGTTCCATCACTGATGCTATGGGACAGCTGTCAATGAAAAAGGAGAGCAAAGAAGAAATAGGGATGACTGTGGGGGAAGGAAGCCGGGGAGAGCGCTAAGGTGACAAAGACAAAGTGTCAGTTACCGAGAGGCAGCAGAGAAAGTGGTGAAATACAAAAAGGGAAGGAGAAAGAAAATGACAAAGTCAGTGAAACATTGTGATGTTTTTGTCACTGTCAGCGAGAGAGAAGTGAGGAAGACAGGGAGGGAGTGACGGATTTGTCAGACGCTGCCAGTTTTCTGCTCTTACTGCAGCAAACACACTTGTTCTCCTCCACAAACAGGCAATAACAGGAGGAAAGGGCGCTCCATCCAAGTGGAGTTTTATGCTTTCCTAACTCATTTGCCCTCTAACTTTTAACGCTTTTTGACAACTGGACATTTCTGTTTACTCTTTCGATGTATTTATTTGAGAAGACACAACAACTGCCCTTATGTCACAAATGATTCAGAGGCTTTTTCAGGTCAAAATTTAGACACACTCAAAAATGTTCCCGTGTATAAATGGCTGGTTGGCAGTTACCAGGAATATGAACATGAGTTTTAGCTTGCAGTGGCCAGATTCAGTTCTTATCAGAAGGTGAATCTGGTAACTCATTTGGATTTCATTATGGGATGTGTCTCCATCAATCAGTTCCTTTTCAATACATCCAGCTCCACATTGTTCACATGATGTGTTTGACTATGTTGCTTTTACTCTTCTGTCCATCCTGGGACTGGCTGGCCATAGGGGCGTTCAGGAGGCCTGTGCATTTCAGGCCAGTCATTAAACTACTGTTTTCACGTAAAAAAAAAGAAAGACAAAATAAATAAAGAGAAGCAGGGTAAATTAGAAAATGTCCTGTAACTATATTTCCAAAGTGATGGATAATGAAGTAAAACACGGCTCAGTTGTCTGAAACTGAGGCAACTCGTTTATTCGGAAATCTTCTTGTGGCATCAAGAGCACACTGATAACAATAAACTCCTCCAAAATTAAATCATCACTGTAATGCTAGACTGGAAACAGAAACAAAAAGAAGTGACTACGCTGACAGATTAGATACTGGCAGATAATTGATTCAAGAAAAAGGTTACAATGCCATATAGAAAGAAGCCGGACAAAGAGATGAGTGGAGCTGAACAATTAAGGGCAGAAGTGAAAAAAATGTTAGTACAGAATACAGCCAAATGTGCTACAATGAATAATGAATGAATAAAATCAGTGTGGCTACAGTCGACCAGGAAAGTGACGACACAGGACCGAGCAGCACGACCACAGCAGGTTAGCAAACACTGCCTACACAAGCCTATCATAATGGCCTATTGTGCTGATACACACATCTCTTTCCGCAGGCCATTTAAGTTTTAAGTTCCCACAAAGGACCATGGAATTGTCCAACATCTTTTGGTATACTGAAGCATTCAGAGTTCCTTTCACTGGAGCTAAGGGGTCAAGCTCAGGTCCTAAAAAACAAACCCACACCATAATCCCCTCTCCACCTTACTTTAGGGATGGGTGTCATAAAGGTTTCTTTAATATAGGTGCTTAAACAGTGCCCGAACCGGTGCTTAAAACATGCAAATTTTGTCCAAAAATGGACATACTGTCACAAGTATCATAGTAAAACCAGTAGCGTGGGGTCCCGCAGGCTTCCCAAGATGGTACATTTCTCAGCTTTAAAAAATAAAAATAAAATGTTATGCGTCATCATATGTTTGATCAAATTTGAGGTGTTATCTCTCTTGCACAATATCAACTTCATGCACTTGTTGCATGTTGCCAGTGCCGAGTCTGCATCTTTTGAGGCGAAATACAGTCAAACTTTTGACCGCTTAGCCTTACCCAGGATTTCCACCGGATGCAACATACATGGCACAGATGCTCCACAGTCAATCATGGCAATTGAAATGGCATCTTGAAGGTTCACTTGCAGGTGAAAAACTGATATGACGTGACGTGTAATGTTGGCACAGCAATAGAGTTAAGGGGGTGGTAATTAAAAATTCAGTGGCGACGAAATGAAGCACAGAAATCTGCGTTGCTTTTCAGTCTGATGACTACCATTTGCATCAGCACCATCATTATGGGACTGATTATGCATCCCTACCTAACTTCTCACTTGGCACAATACAGTCAGACAAGTTCTGTTTTCCTGCCAACTGCCAAACCCAGATTGGTCCATCAGATTGCCAGAAGGAGAAGCGTGATTTGTCACTCCAGAGAACGTCTCCACTGCTCTAGATTCCAGTGGTGGTGTGCTTTACACCACTGCATCAGATGCTTTGCATTGCACTTGGTGATATATGGCTTGGGTGCAGCCTCTGGACCATGGAAACCCATTCCATGAAGCTTTCTACGCACTGTTCCTGAGCTAATCTGAAGGCCACATGAAGTTTGGAGATCAGTAATGACTGACTCTGGGTGGCACCTGTAGCCATGGAAGTTATTTGGATGGGTGAGTGAATACTTTTAGCAATATAGTGTAGTAGAATGCCTTAAAGGCAATTTATGTTTAGTGTTATTTTGTCCAAATTCGAGAATAGCCTGTTAGCATATTGTAATTCAACTGTTGTGAGAGAACGATTGACTTCTGTGCCTCCTCCTGGTTATATTTACAGACTCACCCCATGATGGTATTTTTTCAGCAATCACAGGCCATTTTACAAATGCACACAAAGAAAATCCACTGCTTGCTTGAGATAGAAGCAAGCAGAAATGAGGAATGCAGGATGAATACATATTTTCCAAATTCAGATGTATGGAACATTTAACTCACGTGACTGACCAGCTCTTTCACTTTCTATGTATGACGCCTATTGCCGTTCCATTTTCCTTGCTGCGTACATTCGAATCATTATGTCTTTGTCTACAAACAGCTTGAAACATGGCTGATAATGGCTTACATAAAATAATTAACGCTCTCCCTGTTTTTCACCATAATGGCCTAAGCGACATATTTTCTGCATTGCAGTTAATCTGGTAATGCAGTCACATGATGCATGCAATGAATGCTGATGAATGCTTTTAATTAGCTGGCAATGACTGATTATGGTTTGTACAAATTACTCAGCAACACAACTGAAAGATATTTCATCTCTGATATTGCAAATTCATTCTATGTAGTGTGTCTGATTGGAAGTATTGCTATGCTATATGTTAAGCATGTTTATCATTCTGACACTTTAGCTTGGGTCCTGCATATGAAAAGATGTTGATTTCCTGGTTGATTGCTGATCATATAGAGATGTGCTTAAGACTCTGATTGTCTTAAGTGACCATTCAGATCCTGTCTGACATCAATGCAAGTGATTTTGTTTTCTAACCGGTTTACATACAAGCTAATAGTAGAAAGAAATTTGTAAATTCCCAAATGCGTTTTTTTCCATTTTTAATTTTTCCATTCACTTCAGGCCAGACACTCATAAGCTGCTAGCCACCCATTGTTTTATTGATCCCAAAGTAATAGCCACTGTTTTGTAGAAACACAGAAACACACAACGGCACGGCATTTACGGTTCTTACATTGAGATGTGACAGATTAATCTCACTGGCTGATACGAGGTTGTCAGAAACCACTTTAAGAGAAAAACAAACTGACTGAAACAAAAAAGGGCTGAACTTGAAGAGGCCTCTCAATCAAGACGAATCAATCACTTTGAAGTCTGAATGTATTGAACCAGCACTTTCTCACAAGGGGACTGTAAAGTAGATTGAGTTTCTCTCATAACATACCACGATGCGGAGCTGTGCAAACCACCTTCAAACCCCTCTTTCCACGAGTCACACCCTCCCTGCATTTTCCTGCCCCCATTTAAAAAAAAAAAAAAAAAAATCTGCAAATAATGAAAGAGAATAGCTTAGAGTCAGCTTAAACCTACAGATTTCTTTTTTTTTTTTTTTACATTTCCAAGCTTACATTCACAGATAAATATGTTATGCGTGTATACACAGAACTGTATGTGCTTAAAGAAAGTCAACAGACTACTGATATTGTAAAATATTGTAAAAAGATACAAGATATTGTAAGATATTGTAAAAATATAATAATATTACATTGGATCCAGTTATACTAACGGTAACATAACTACTGTACCAGCGTACCAGTTTACATGATCACAGCTCCAAAGTGGGCAATTAAAGTCAACACACGGCAACTTTGTTAACAGAAGTGGCACTGTAGTTGCACAGTTTGAGTCAGCTGATTGCATTGTTAGTCACACTGTGTACATCTTCTATTTAGTGAAAGTGGTTCTGACTTTCAGGAGAGGTTGATTGCAGGTAACAACAGTCTCTGACCTGCAATAAGTACGTGGGCTGAATTGGTTAATGGAAATAAGCACACAAATAATATGAAGTTTGGTCACCTGCAGTTGACCAAAACAAAATAAAAAAAATAAAAAAATGAACAGTGGTTAAATCCAGAGGTCAGCTTTATGTGACTGCAGCCTCACTGATAATATATTACCAACTGTTTTTGTTCTCTGTCTGTACATTACTTCATATGCATATTTTGCACACTTTTTGCTTATACTGGTTTACTTTATTTTTACTTTTATTTTATTTAATATTTTATTGATTTTATTTATTTATTTATTTTAACTCTAAGTGCCTCTCAAAAGTGTTTTTCTATGTGAAACTAGGCTACTTTTACCAAGCAGTTTCCCCAGTAAATAAATAAAGTCTAACTTATAGTCTTATGTTGAAAAGAAAGAGAACTTTAAAACTTTAGAGGCAGATGGTAAGTGAGACGAGGATCTTTATTCAACATTGAACTAACAAAGTACCATTTAAAATGCCTTAAGAAATGTGGATATTTAAAATGTATTCATTCAATTAATTACTTTTTTGTTGCTCTTCTTAATTTTCATAATTTATGTATTTTGATGATAGACATATTGACTGTTATTTGTTGTTATTGTGAATACATTTTTTATTCAACCATTTATCGATGGATCAGTCTTTCATTAGAACATTTCTATATTTCATATTTTCTATTGAGTTGGATTTCGATTAAAACATATAATAACAAATTAACTTGTAACTGTAATTTGAACTTATTTACACATTATGAGATATAATTGTAATTACATTACGTTAATGCCTGTTTATATTGTAACATTTAATCATTGGTGGGGAAAATGTTTTCACTTCTGGTCCTCCATACAAATACATATGTTTACCATCATGTCCTGTAATCACAGGTTCATTGGGTTCATATTACAACTGTGTATTTGGGTCAAAGGTCATCTACAGGTGTTCTAGAACGTTGGCTCATTGTGATGACACAAAAAGCCAGAATTCCATTGTTCATCTCTCTATCAAACATTCTTCATTCTTCATCTTGAAGTCACATCGTTTACTTGCATATCAAGGTTTTCCTGAGCACTTTTACACATTTCATCTGACTCTTTGTAAATCATTCACCGAGAGTTTAGTCAGTTCCGTAATCAGACACAGCAGCGTCTCATCCATGGCGCTCACTGAAGGAAGTAGAGGCATCTACAGTCCCATCAGGGTAAGGACCAGTTCAGTTGTCTTTAGTCTGATTCTAAACACTTCCAGATGTAGCTGGTACAAAATAAGAGGAGAAAAGGGATGTAAGGAACAAACTGACCTTTTTTCCACAGGTGTTCTTTGACACCATCGTCTATGAGCGGCCTCTTCAGACCTGCTGGCATCTCGGCTCCTACAAGTGTTATGTAAGATCCTCTACAGTTTCAAGTCTTCTGTATCTATCCCTACATATCACACACACACACACACACACACACACACATACACATATATATATATAGTATTAACCCGTCTCATCTCTTGTTTTGTCTAGACTGCACTTATTGCTGAACTTTTGAGGCTTCAGCAGAACAAACAGCTCTCATCTAACGTATCTGTTGAAGATATGATTGAGCTGCTGATGGAGGAGAGCAAGAAGACTGAGAATCCAGTGAGTATCTCAGAAACATACACTACACATCACACCTGACTTTTACTTTGCTCATAAGGAGGAAGTGTAAAGGTTAAAGTCTTGTTTTCTTTGTGTTTGAAGGATGTGGGAATTTGAACTGTGCAGCTTCCATAAGACCTGTGCCAAACCTCTTGCACAGCTGGTAAGGACCCATTCTGCACATTAGTTTGAATTCAATTGATACTTGATTCACTTCATATTCTCCTGTAAATATGTTCAATCTGCTCAACATCTCTTTTCTTTTCTTGTTTCAGGTGTGGGAGGTGAACAACAGTATGAAGAACAGAGATGTGGAGTTTGAAGCCAGAAGTCTCCTCCACTCTTCAGAGCCCATGCCTCCCAACTTTCAGTAAGTTACATCTGCCATTCATTTCCTCTCAGTTAAGTTCTCTGTGATGTTTGTGTTTTTCCCTGCTGCACTACAAAACACCCCCCTGCATGTACATTAGTCTCTAATTTCTAGATGTCTTTTAAAACTAACTGTAAATAACTGCAAACCACAGACATCCCATGATCATCAGCCAGGCCAAGGAGTTTGCCAGGAGGCTGACAGAGCAGCAGTTTGAGGCTCCCAGCTCCAAACAGCCTGAACCATGGGAGGTGGTGGCAGAGGTGGTCCCCAAAGTCCTGCAGGGCTTCTGGGACTTTCCTCCAAACACTTGTGTTGACATGCCCTCCAAAAAGCTGTGTAAAATGGCTGTTGGAGTCACTAAAGCAGTAGAGGACCAGGTCTACGCTGCTTTGTCCACCATATTTGTGCAATTCACGTTCTCCCGCGCCCTACGAGACAACATGGTCCAGTCTATCCAGGAGAAAGTTAGACAGGCCTACCTTGAAGATGTCCTGAAGAAGAGTCTCAACCGTTTTGCTGCAGAGTTTCTGAACACCATCGTTGATGTTGCAGTTAAAGAGATCTGTTCATTGTTTCCTCCAGATTGTCTTGCTACCACTGCTGAACCACCAGTGCTGTTGTATTCTACCCTGGTTGCAGCAGAGGAACAGGAGTCTTTTGTGGCTGCAGCTCCATCAGCTCCTGGACCCTCTACTGATGGATCTCTTTCCATCCCTACAGTCCACCAAACCCAGTCTGGACCTCAACAGCTGACTACATCCAGCCCAGAGCCAGAGTCTGATGTGGCTCCACCCCCTGCAGATGAACCTCCAACCAATGTTCAACTCCCATCTGCATTTTCTCTGTTTTATTTTAGTTTCATTTGTTTTCATTTTTATTTCACAGTTCACGCCTACAGTTCATTTTCTGTGACACATTTTGCATCATTTCGGTGCATGACGTTTTTGTTCATGTTCATTTTCTTTAGTTTAGTTCCATTTTGATTTTATTCAGTTTTATTTCGTGTTCATTGTTTACCATTTTACTTCAAGTTCATTTACATTTACATTTTTGTTTTCATTATCCATCTCGTTTTCATTTTGTGTTATTTAGTTTGATGTTGTTGTTGATTTTAGGGTGTTGTTGAGAAAGCTGACTACAGGTCCGGCTCCGTCACCTCTGTTGGGCCTCAGCTGTAGTTTCAGCTCCACTTCCACACCACCGTTTTCATTTTCTCGGTTTTATTTCATTGTTATTGTTTCTTGGTTTTATTTCAATAAATTGTTCTGTTCAGATGATTCTGAATTGCCATGTGATTGTGATTAGTAATTTGTCTTCCTCTCTCCCTGTAACAACAACAATAATAGATCATGAAAAAAATGTTTCTGCAGCATTGTGCCTGATTTTGATTGAACTGAGCCTGTGTAATAAAGAACCGTGGAGATGTTAATACATGTCTTTGTAGTGATTTTCAACATATTGTTTAACCAATCAGCAGTGGCAATCTGCTTCAAATTGGCCATCATCATCATTCCTATCCCTAATAAGTCAGATCCTACCAGCTTGAATGACTATCATCCTGTGGATCTCACATCCGTTGTGATTGTTTCATGAGGATTGTTAAGCAGCACCTGGGCCTCCTTGAAAATCTCAATCCCCTACTGTTACAACACAGAACAAGCAGTCTGTTTTTAAATGCAGTTTAAAAAGAGAAATAAAATATAGGAAATACCAAATAAATTTGAATCCAGATTTTAGTCAGGCATTTAAAAGGGCACTTTCATTTCTATTTTCCCACCACTTTTACTATTAGCTGTTTGATTAGCTTAGCCATTTATCTTTAATCTCCATATTTAGTCTTTCAAAGTACAGCTACGGATATTAGCCATGGGATATAACAAATTCTCTGATTTTCTAGAGAGTGCCAGAGTCCTCATAACTTTTCCAGCACTGTTTAGGCAGCAGCAGTAACCTCTGAAGAACAAATGTATATGTGCTTGAACGTTTTGTCTTGGCTTTCACTCCTTAAATATCCAACACTGATGTATCATCTTCAATGTCCAACCCTAGCAGGACACCCTGTTGACAGTAAGATACACAGCTAACTAGCTTCACATGATGTAATATTAATTTACAGTAAAAAGTTGACTTTCAATTTAACTGAGCCAGCTCAGGCTAGCTAGTCCACTAGTTTGTGTTATCTTTAGTTGTTTCTTGTAATAATTGTAAACGTCTGTGGTCTAAAAAAGAGCTAGAAAGTGTTGGTTATGGTGTCAACTTTTATTAGTGAACACACATACAGTTTCACATCCTACATGAGTTTGACTAGTTGACTATCAGATAAATCGTGAGCTGGGGCCCTACTACAGGATAAATGCACATGGAAGGTAATAAAAACAGGTGAGACCAGGATGGTGCATGAAAACAATGAGGCGGGCAAAACAAACAAACCCTGGAAGTAAAACCAATATGGACATACAAGGTGTTACGACTCTAGTCCACAACTCCATGAGTTTGTTTCAGGTGTGTGCTGCACGGAGGAGGTGATTGGTGTGGAAGGCTCCGGTCCTGGACCCTGATTGGCCACAGCTGATTGAGGACGCCTATATAAATATCCAAGATGGCGGCTGGGGCTGGTGGCAGGTTTTCTCTCATCTCCCTCTGCTCCCAACCTGCAAATAAATAACTTACTTTACATTCTAAATCTTTTGTTGTCTTGGTGGCTACTTGGGACGAGGGGAAGATGGGAGCCTAATCATGTGTCCTAGAAACCCCTAGATGGGTCATAACACAAGGTAAGATTAAAATAGAACCTATACACTACCCACACTGAGCGGGAATAGATCCACGATAAAACCCACTGCTGATAGCTTCAGTCTATGCCATACCACGCAAATAAATACAATACCTCTTCTTGCAAATTTCACGCATCATAGTAGCACATTTGAACGCTCAGGGTTAAGGACGGGGGTAGGCAATCCTATCAAAAGCACAGAATGTGCACTGATAGCGCACAACATGACTTATGTGCTGCTGAGTTCAAGAAACTTGCCTTTGTGGCAACCAGTTTAATAGATGAACCTTTGTACACAGCAATGAGGCAGACGGTATCTGTGTTCAGGGGTAGGCCAGAGATTACAATACAACCACAAGAGACAGTGGACCTGTTTTCTGCCTGAATTCCACTTTTTATTAAACAAGCTGTGTTGAGTGCACACTGTGTGAATCTATGTGTGGGTTTTTACACAGAAAGAGAAATTATGTGTGCATGTGAGAGGCACAACACTGTTGGATAGAAATAGCACAATATGCCCTGAGAGCTCTTTCATCCTCAGGCATTTGTCTAGTTAGGGCAATTCCTCTTCTGATTGACTCTGGAGGTGGTGTGTGTGTGTGTGTGTGTGTGTGTGTGTGTGGCATCTGCTCAAGTATTTATTTCTGCCTTCTTCAACTGACTCCTTAGGTGATGGCTCATGCTGTGAGTGCGACTATCACTCTGTGTAAGTGTGACCTATTTTTCCAACCATATCCTGTTTCTGAATGTTTTGTCCCAGCACAGGAGCAATATGAAGAGGCTTAATAGCTGCTGCTGAAACGACAGCAGCTTTTCTACCATTGGATGTCTCACTTTCACTCTGATCCTGTACTTTCGTTTTTTTACTTCAACTTAAACTGTCCTTCTCTATCTGTATTTGTCTGTCTTCTCTATTTTACCAACTTCTCTAGCTACTGTGTATCCATCTTTTAATCTTCCTTTCTTTGTGACTGTCAGTGTTATTTGTAATTAAAATATCAGTGCTATATATTTCAAACACAAGGAATTTTTCTTCGGATGTTTGTAAAACGCAGCATTTGCATAATTTAAGTCTGTGTTGAGGAAAAATCCAGCAAGCCCAGTTATAGTTTGGCTAAAACACATTTTTATCTTGAAGATGCTACACAACTCATCCAAGTTCTTCAGTTTTAAATTTCCACAGTTAATTATGGAAGTGTATGTTCTGATACACATGTGAGATGGATGCATCTATATCTCTACATTAATATTATCATCCACAAATTAGGGCGAAAACCTTATTTTGTCTGGCTTAAGGCATAACGAATTATTTAAGATACAGGGTTTGTCAACCAGTCCTCAGGTGGATTTCAGCTCTGTCCAAAAATCCATCTGATTAATACTTCAACATTCCTCCACTTCCCCTCCATTGGATTTATAATTTATTTAGAAGTAGACCAGCCATCATCAATAACACTGGAACAACCTCCAGGGCTAAAAAATAAATCAGTTCTGTGAATGGCCACTTGAGGCTAACTCTTAACGTGAATCAAGTTATAGACCTCCAACGTTAAAGGGCCTAACTTCAAGGATTAATCTTATGCATACACAGCTTTGAATAAGAGGTGGGTGCCTTTAATGGAGTCTAGACAACCTGCCTCAGCCTCTCTCATGCTCCACCTGTTTGTGGACTAGCCAGGAGTTTGTTGGAGTCGTGTACAAGATGGTGACAGTTTCAGAAACCACACTTCAGAAGTGCACAGAGGAATTCACAGATCCTATGGGTGATGTTTGTCCATCTTTATATACAGTCTATGTTCTCAGACGCTTTCTTTTCTGCACAAATAACTGCATCAGTCCATCACTGCATACTGCTACATAGTCTCATTACACAGCAATACTGAAACAATATACTGGACAATACTGGTGTCAGAGACATCAAACCGTATACAGCAGAACAGCTCCAGCTGGTGACTGGCTGCAGCTTAGGTCATAAGCTCCACTCCTCCATGTTAACAGATGGGAATAAAACTCAGAAGTACACTTCAGTTACATTTTGTCAGCCTCCTGGCATACCACTTTAAAGGTTTTTTCAGTCATTTTAGGTAGTAAATATAATGGTGATGTGCATTCAAGTGTCTTTTTTAGTGTTACTTAGTGTTACTTGACTGGATGTCACATCATTGTCAGTACAAGTTGCCATTCCAACCGCTCTGTGAAGCCGACCATAAGAGTTAGAATAAATAAATAAATACAGTGTTTAATCCAGCATTTCTTTGTAACTATTTGTCGCAGAGCAGAGTGCAGTATTAATTAAAGTCTGGTGGAAGTGAGGTCACCGATATCGTGGCTCCACTCTACTGCGCAGACTCTGGCTCCAAACTTGCAAGATGCCGCTGCCCATATCCCTGGGAAAATAGCATCAGTTTGGCCAGTGCAAGGAAGTGGGGACACATTGTCCATATTTGTATACAGTCTATGCCAGTGATGCCAGTGATTACTCTAATCTGACTACTTTTTTCCAGTAATGAGTAATCTAACGTGTTATTGTTTCCAAACCAGTAATCACATTAAAGTTACTTATCCAAGTTACTGTGTGTTACTTGTTTCTTGGGGAGTGATGGCAGATATGTGAAAAGTCAGGTTTTCAGCATGAGCACAATGATGGCGGGAGTAGCGGTTAGATGTGCAGCTTGGAGGTCGAAGGGTCAGAGGTTTGCCTCTGAAAAAAACAAGAACTTAGAAGTTTCAAAACGTTTGGGGCAAAACCAGTAAGTTGGGGAGAGTTGAAGAAGAACTTGGTCGGAAGGAGTAGTATGTTGTAGCGGCAGCTGCTGAATGTAACTAATGAAGTAACTTGTAATCTAACTTAGTCATTTACATAAATTACATAAAATACATAATACATAATACAAATACATAATTACATAAAATCAAGTAATTAGTAAAGTAACCACTAATCAGATTACTTTTTCAAGGTAACTGTGGCAACACTGGCCTATGCATCAAACACTGGACTGAAGTACACCCCCATCAAAGAATAGGCAATTGTTCAGAAGTTTCATCTTGGATGCATCATAGATAACAAACTTCCATAAACAGCATTGTTATAAAATGAATAATAAATAAATAAATGGTCCCTCTGGGTTTTATACGAAGGGTGAAACCACTAAACCACATTTTCCAACCACAACAAACAAAGATGGCACATATTGTACTACCTCAAAGATTATCAGCCGTCCTTCTTCAAGCCTTTCAGATACAGTATGTATATGTATCTATCTATCTGGATTAGGTTGGGCAGTGTGTAGGGGACATAAGAATGGGAGAACTACCAACCTCCCTTTTATAGCTACAAGAATGCCTCTGATGCCCTGGACAGCTCCCAGGTGTGAATTAGCACCTTAAGTATATGAAGCAGTTTGTTTCTGATCATGCATGTTCAGCAAATACTCCCACCTTGAATAAGGTTTTAAAGAAGACCTTACATTGTCGTTACGTTAAAGTAGGTTGCAAACTGAAAACGTCTTGGGCAGGCACAAACAGGGCCAACAAGAAATTTATTTGAGCTGAATCCCGTGAGATAATTGTGTCCTCTGCCACTCATTTCTCATGTGTGACGTCTTTTACTTATAAATGAGTAAACAAGGCTCCTATTTGGGGCAATAATTATTAGTTTCCACACATCGTCAGTGGTTGCAAAGATGTCGCGTTGCCCTCTGGAAATTCTAAATAGGTTTTAGAACAGCCGTCAGCTAGATGGAGGTGAAAAATGTGTCCAGACAAGAACTAAATGAGCTAATCTAATTTTGTGTGTGTGCATGCGCTTGTATGTGTGCGCCTTGGCAATGTGGGTTCATCAGCCATTGTGTGCTTGTGATG
This sequence comes from Mugil cephalus, assembly GCF_022458985.1. Lineage (NCBI taxonomy): Eukaryota > Metazoa > Chordata > Actinopteri > Mugiliformes > Mugilidae > Mugil > Mugil cephalus. The sequence goes on along the minus strand of NC_061782.1, from coordinate 22,755,167 downwards.
TGGTGAATAGCCGTCGCCGCACTCTGTGTGTTATAATTGAACCGTTGCTTAGCGGATGTTGCTTGAGCACACAACAGCTTTCTTGCTAGCTAAACAGACGCTGTAATTGAAATTAAAAGGTAACCACATTCATCATGCTGAGCCTCGGCTTAATTGAAATGTATGTTTGTTTGTGTGTGTGTGGATATGAGAGAAGGGGGTGGACAGAGAACAAAGGCAATAGAGTGAGCGATGGAAGGAGGCAAAGTGTATAGAAATGTGCGCGGCTGTGTTTGAGAAGGAGAGGGAACGTGTAATGAGGCTGGAAAGCCACGGCTCCATATCTGTACCTGTCTTGGTGATAAATAACACGGTAGACTGAAGGAATCCATAAACACTTTACCTCCCCTTCTTCAGTCTGCCCCCCCCTTTCACCCTGCACTCAAACAATCCCTTTAGCTTCAAACTTTTTGAGTCTACATTTTAATATTTCTACTTTTTGTGTGGTTCAACAGTTTTGAAACTTTGGGAGTGTATCTCCCAAACTCAGGGGAAAAGGGCTGTGTCATAAAGCATAGTTCATACCTCTGCAATGACGTCAAATCATGGCACCAGAGCGCTTGTCAGGGGTGGGATTTATATGCTGCTGTGTTTTGTTAACCAAAGTTGGAGCTAATAAATACACAAAAGACGCTAGTGTAGATGATATATATACGACCAAGGAGACGTGGGTGAGGAAATGCGTTTTGGACCCATCACAGTTGTTGTCGTCTATATGTAGACATGTAGCTTAGTAAGTCTAGGCTCCAGTCCTACTGTTCTACTGTGGCCCTCCAGAGCAGTGATTCTCAAATGGGGGTCCACGGACCCATAGTAGTCCGTGGTGTAATTGCAAAGGGTCCGTGAAAATAAACAAACAACTGTACATGTATAGCAATATGATCATTTTACTCAAATGTGACTGAGGCCTTACAGAGGTTTTTTTTTTCTCTCTCTCTCTAATTACGTCTGTTTCACAAGTGTAGTTTGCTGTATTTTATCAAGAGATCTCACTTCCAAGTTGCATTGTTCTGCATGATGCATGACGCAGTTAATACAAACTTAACACAATCTGCATCCATTTCAAATTTTGAGGCCCCTACTGTTTCAGTGGGCATGCATCAATCATTTCTTAATAATGCTCTTATTGTGAAACATCTGCAGGGAGGTGATGTGGGAAACTCATTAACGTGCATGTTCAGGTTAGCGCTTGAAATTATGCTAAGCTAATTTTTGATCTACCCTGAGGATGGGGATGGGGGAGTGGGGGTCCTCGGGGTAGATCAAAAAGGTTGAGAACCACTACTCAAGAGGACAAGTGGTTATAGAAGATGAGAAAGAGATAAGTGAAATTATTGTATTTTATTTGCAACTCTTTACTATGTACATTTATTAAAAACATGCTTTTTTTTTTTTTTTTTTTTTTTTTAAGAAAAACAAGTAAATTATGCTCCTGGAGCCATGATCTGTGAAAGGAAAAGAACACCACTGCTCTAAATATTGATTGAAATGCTTAGTAATTAAGTTAATAATGACATATAAACAATGTTTATTGGGATTATTGGGATAATTAAACAAGCCCTGTGTCAATTGAACATCATTGCTGTTCCTGAGAAACAAACATAGCAGGGGTTAACAAGGAGCTGATGGATCTACAGTATGTCTAGACAAACACACACATAAACCATGATATTCTTTCAATGCTACTTTACATGTATCTGAAAGAAAAGTTGCTGTAGTCTCTAAATCTCCGTTTGCTGTTTGGTTTACAATAGCTGACAAGATAATAAATCAGCAGCTTAGCATGAGGCATCTCGTCTGTACTTTGGTTCCACTTCAAAGTACAAATCTGACCAAGTGCACTATAAAAGCTTGGATGTGTTCATTCCCTGCTCCTTTTATCAAGGATACATCAGGAGGTAACATGTGTGGACATCCCAGAATGCATCACCAAGTACGCTGCTGTCGCTGCCTCATTCCATCATCCACAGTTTTCACTTCAGAGTCAAACTTGTCAACAAGTCTGAAGTCTTTTTTCTATGCCTGAGCTCAATTGGACCAGAGGGAGAAGAGATGTCAGAAGAAAGCTAATGCAGGTCAAACAGGGGCATTAGCGCTTCAGTTCATTTCTTTAGCTTCTGCCCTTATTAGTCTGAGGTCAGATTCTTACTGCAAAATGCAACATGGTGCTATGACCCCTGATGCACAGGTAAGCAGGATTTAATCATGGCTTCAGGCTAATACCAATACTCTGTTTATTTCCTGCTGAATACAGGCAAATAAACTGATGTCAGCAGGGTGAAGAGATGGAATGCATGCCAGCAAAAAAATCCGCTCACACATATACAACTAAAAACAGTTTGACATTTATATCGACACATAGTACTGATTTCAATTAAAACTGCTCTGTGGACTATTAACACCACATTCTTTTATTAGGATGTGGGGTTTACAAGGGTAGGCAAGGGTAGGAAAAATAAGATTTGGGGGTCATCCACCTTTAAAGAATATGAAGCTGGATTTTCTGAAATGAGAAGCTAAAAGTTCACTTTTCTGTGATACAACATCTAATATATCAGGCTAGTTCAGAGTTGAGTGTGTCACATGAGTCACATTTGACTCTTGGAACTTGAGCATTTCAAAGTACAGACGACAAGGTGCTTCTGAGTGCTATATAGTGATGTTCAATTTATCACTCACTGTCACCGCGCTGTCCCGGCTCAGGGCTGCCGGTGCTCTTTGACAGGACGTTATTCCAAACTTCATTGACCTTACTTCTACCCTCCAAGGCCTCGGCTTATGTCAGCTGTCACCTAATTTACTGCTTTTTCTTTTCAGAACCTTGCTTTTATATAACCATACGGGCTTTCGTATGGAAAGATTATTTTGCCATGAAGTACTGCGGACACCTCATCCGTGGTTAGCTCCGTATCATTCACAGAGGCTGACACTGTAAGTGGGGCAATGTTTCATATTGAAGCCAATTTCTTAGGATTGAGGAGTGCTACTGAGTCAGTGAAAACAGTAATGTCTTCAGTACCAGCTTTGTCAAAGCTGAGTAGATGGCAGAAATGGTGGAAAAGGGGTAAGCCGTACAAAAAAAGGTGACATCAGATTCCACATGTTGATATGACTTGATGGAATCTCTGTTACATGCTGTTGTTAAAAAATAAAAAATAAATATTGATGGCCTGTGTTAAACAAGGCCCTATTCACCAGGTCTAAAACAGACATTTTGTTTCAGTTGAGCTCCTGTAGCCCCGCCCCTCTCCTCTCTACGGAGCTACGCCCACACTGGATCCAGACAGAAATTAGTTGTGTTGCCTTAGCAACCCTTCAGTGTATCTGTAGAGTACAGCAGCACAGTCCTTACGGTGAACCCATAAAAGGTCACAAGCATTAGAGCACTAAGTACTAAAATATGTTAACCCTGATTCTTACACAAAGACAAAGTAACAATACTGGGCCATACTGGGAATTTTTTCAATAATGGCATTAGTGCCAGCTGTGCGATGCTGCTGTGATGCTACTCTGTCCATGTCCCACCTTTTACTACAGGTGAGGATGGAGAAGCTCCTGCCACACACAGACTTAGAGCTGCACTCACATTAACTGTGTGAGGAGTAATTTGCTGGATGTATAGAAGAGAAACTGTAACAAAAGTAACAATCTCATCACGCGAGTATCAATCTTGGTATCAATACTACTGACCAATCACCCAGCCCTAAAAGTAATGCTGTGCCAGTTAGCAGACAAAGGGCTAAATCGGTTAGCCTACTGTAACACACACAGCAGACATAGAACTTACTAAATTAGTACCACTATAGCTAAATATCAGTTGACACACTAACATACAGACACAACAAAAGCGACTGCTAGCCACGGCCTTAGCATGCTTATTTAGCCCCATGGTTAGCCCCATATAGTAACCACCTCGTTAGCCCCATTATAGTTTTGTTTTATTCTGGCATCAATATAAAATGTAACAAGTCCATAGGAGACAACTTTAGGAAACCATATTGTGCACTATTAATCTCTTATTCTTTTCTTGTATATTGACTGTAAGATATTAACTTCATGTATGAATATTAGCGTACCGGTTAAAAAGCTACCACCTCACATGATGTTTGTTAGAGTTAACAGAAAGAAACAAGGCAGATTTATTTTAAATAACAAATCTGTGTGATGGACTGATGGCTCAGCTCCATCCTTAAAAACAATACGACGCATCCAGGTTGATAAAAGAGTCCAGGGAAAAATGTTTTTGGTTGTGAGCCTTTACTGCTGAGCACAGAGCAGCTCACATGCCAGGGCCGCTTCACTGTTGATGTGCCTTTGCTGTAACAAAATGTGGCTTCGCTTTGCTAGCGTCATTGCTACCTGTGTACGGAACAGAGCAACCTAGTTACGTCACAAATGAGTCAAATTTGAAACGGCTCACTGAATGACCCATTTTTACGCTCAGGCCACTCATAAAAAAATGACTGCATGGATTTTTATCAGCTTTTCTGAGCTGGCAGACATGCCACACACCCTAGTAGATGTAGAAAAAGCTGAAAACATGAGCTAAGTTAAAAATATCTTCATCATATGTTCCCTTTAAAATCATGAGTGTTTTACCAGACAAAGTATTGAAAGTCTCCGGTGAGTTGCGTTATGGGCCAACATTGAAAATGTATTATAGTTTTTTACATTCATTTTAGCAAAAGTTTTTACCTTGTTTTTAGAGAGCACAATCTGTAGTTTTGCAAAGAAAAAAAATTCTCTAGCACAGAAAAAACAAGTTACCAAAGGCACAACAAAACAAACAAAGACACTACAACAAGACACTAATTAAAAACACAGCTGACAGTTTGCAGTGCTCCAGCAGGACACCCATAATCAACAGAACCTAATCTAGAGACATTTTGACAGAAATTATGCCATGTTTCCACAACTGATGAGAAAACAGAACACCCACTTACATTTAACGACTGATCCACTGGCAAACACTATAAAATACGTAGAGAATAACCTGCCTGCAAGTTTTAAGTTTCCAGCAGAAGACAGATTGTGCTTCTTGTGTGTGTGTTTCCAAGGAATAGATGTGCTTGTATTTCCATTTCCATCTCTGCTGTTTTGTCATCTGCTTTCTAATCTCTTAGTAAACTGCTGGCTCACAGTGAAAAACAGTAGGGAATGAAATTGTTTAAAAAAAACTCTAAGGTTTCACTTACAGCCTCATGAATAGTGATGAGAAACAAAGCTCTTGAGTGAAACGGTTCGTGAACAACTGTACTTTTGTCAGTTCTTCACAGTCTGTACAAATTAGAAACGCAGCATGAACAGTGGCATTTGACTTGACGTGTTTTTTGACTTTGGATTTGTGAACTTAACTGTACTGAAGGATAGAAAAAGAATAAAACATGAAAAAAGTCAGGTATCAGGTCCAGTATCCATACTGATTAATTTTATATGACAGAAACGATGAGTGATTTCTTTCTTTACTGTAAAGCAGCAGAAATATTTGTATAGCTTTAAGATCCACCTGCTCAATAAATCAGTGTTATGATGAGCTGTAGATAAGGGTGGTTTTGTACTGGACAGTTTACCCATGCGGCCTAAAGGGGTGTACAAACAGGAAGTGAATGGCAGTGATGTTCCACAAGGGTTTGTTGCAGCAAAATCCTTCAGTGACTCAAAGTGGGATGAAACCAAGTTGAACTTAAAATAATGCAATTGCAGCAACCACTTCTGATGGTAATGATTGGACACAGATTAAAAACGCGGACAGCAAAGCTGTCCGCGTTTTTAATTTCCTACCACTAAATTCACCTGTTTCACACACTTAAAATGCACAGTAGGGTTATTAACGTAACCAGAGCCATGTATTTCACGTACCTACCAATGGTGGTTGCTAGAAATGTTAATGGAATGGAGTCTCGCCATTCACCTTACCTGTTGTTCATGTGGATGTAGCATCTCGGATTCACGTAGCATAGGAAGTGTACCAATCAGACTTGGGATGTTTATCAAATGCAGCGGGATAGTGTTGATAGTGAAGACACCATCAGACATGCTTTAAGTAACAAGCAATGAGCAAAGATTTTGCAAACCTTCTGCAGTCCATTTCAGGTCCCTTTGGAATGGGTCAATGGTCCTATCAACCAGTGAAATCCCAATCTGACCTATAGTTAAACATATATGCCGCAGGTATCTCCCTTTCTTCAAGTATAAATCCAACTTTGTGCCCCACCTTTGTGCAGAGCCCAAAACAAAGGACGCCTTTCTTATTTATGGTCTTAGTTTTTTTTTTTTCTTTTTTCCCCACCTTAAGCTGGGAGCCCATTGAAATGGGCGGTAAATAGAGGAAGGGTGTGAGGGGTCACACAGATAGGCGGCAGACTCTCAGATGTCTGAAGAACAGCTTTTCGGTGCGGCTCCAGCAAAGCCAAAGAGACGGGGGGAAAAAAAGACACTGATGCATTTGAGGATATCTTTTACCAAGATGACATTTTGATATGGGTTTTCTTAAAAGATGTGTATGACTGGATATGTGTCACTACACTGGCCTCAGAAAGCTGCAAAACTAAAGTATTTTTGTTTTATTCAACAAAAAAAGGGCCGTTCAAGTTTATTTTATACTTTTATTTTTCCCATATTCACATATTTTCCCATTTAATGGATTTCCAAAGGTTCATGCCACCTCTCATAATTCAGTGATTATTCCTTCTGATCAGTCTGTTCTGGTTGATGTGTTTTTTTATTCTGACTATTAGTGGAATGAATACTAGTGTCCATATAAATGCTGCAGTTTTCTTTGAGAAGAGGACGTATATTTCATCCTGCTAAATGTCTCAAATTGAAAAATGTAATTTTCCCTTTAATAGAAGGCAGACATTGTATAGATTGTGGCAGCTGGGCTTCAGGCAAATGAAATGCGCCATTCTTTCAGTGTGAGTGTTTTTTTTTTTAATTCAGGACCACGAGTTCTTCCCTCAGGATATTGCTGAGAGACACACACATACAGACAGATAAAAAAAAACAAAAAAAAAACAACTTGTGTTAGAATCTGGTACCCAAAACAAATGTACACACACACAAGGTGCTGTATGAAGAGACATTAACTTGCCTCCCTCGACTCGGTGAGTCACAGAGCAGCAACAGAAGGATGGAATTCAATAAGGAATAAAAGCAATACTGACAGCTAAAGCCCCCACTCCACTTCACAGCCATTTGTCAATAAAGAAGCAATTACTAAAATGTAGCAGTCATTTGTATTCTGCCTGGGGAGGGGGAGTGTGGTGGCTCTCTATAGATTTGTTGTTCTTGTCAAAATGAAAATGCACAAATTCACATAAATGCACATCAAAGAACGCAAACACATTTATATGCACAGATATACCAAAAAAAATAAATAAATTGTGTTCATGTTAACATTTGTACATAAACTGTGCACACACTTTAACACTAGGAATCAGTGTAACAGATGAAACCAGTCAAGACTGATCAATGCGCAGCTGTGCCACTGAACAATGAGCTTGTAATGCGTGCACACTTGCATGGAAAGGAGGAAACCCTACAACCTGCAGTCATGCGCCAAAAAATAAATTCTTACCAATGAACTCTAAATAGGGTTCCCATTACAATCGGATCCTTTTACCACACATATAAATGATAAGAGGACAACAATAGGTTTGCTCCCAAGAACATGCTGTCAGAAGGCTTTCTCAACGTGTGCTAGTGTGTTCATCTGTCGGTCTAACAGTGTGATGCCGTCATACACACAAAAACAAATAGGTTAACCATCCACCAAAGCAATTCCCAGCCAATTATGAGAGTCAAGCAGAAATCAAAACTCATTTGGACTCAGGGTTTTACAGAGCTGTTATTAGCCTGTCTGTTGCGCCACTCTTTCTCCTGTTTACTAGATTGTGTTGACAGCTGAGGTGTTTTTTTTCCTCTCTTTTGTTTTTTTTTCCCACGTTATCCTCATTAAACCCACACACCGTTCTGCATCAATGACTCAGGACAGAAGTTATTTAAGAGAACACTGGACCTGACACAACTGCCACTGAACCTCAGGTTGAGACTTTTTTTTTCTGGAAGGAGGTCATAATGTTATACCTGATCAGTGTATTTCAGACAAAAGGGGTGTAAAAATTTTGTCAATATTCTGGCCATGACATTCAAAAGCTTTGACTTGCTCTAAGCTATTTAATGCAGTATGTGCAATTGCATATCTCAGAGATGGGAGCTTTAATTAAGAGCATACTTCCAACACATGTTCTCTAAGCTAATGAGTATGTCACACGGACCAAAAATAATATGTAGCTTAAGTAATGGATGGGCTAGAATAGTTGCTTATGCTTATTGGCGTATACCAAAATAACTCACAAATAAACCAAAGTCCAGATGCATACAGCTAACAAATGTACCCAGAGGTTGTTTGATTTGTAAACGTGCACTTGATCCTATCAAAGTTTATCAAAGCCCTACTCACACGGGACTAGTTTTATGGGGACCTCCGGTAATTTCTAATAATCACGGTCATCTGTGATTTAAGTCCTGTATAAATCATCCATGACCGTGATTTGTAAAGTAAAAATTACACTGCAAATGACCTACCATAATTCTCGTAACACAGAGGTCCTCTGGTAATACTAATGCAGTGCGAAATATCATCTCTATGATTTAAAGGTGAGCTTTTACTTTTTCGTGACTTTTATTTCTTTTTTGTCACTTAAGAATTATTAAGGATAAGCTAAAATTAAAAGTTTGGGCAAATATTTTGAGATGTTTCTGAACTATTCACTTGTTTAGACGGATAAAATCATTAAATCACTCATTAATGCGTTCATCTGCAAAGATGGAGCTAATTTAAAAAACGCCAAGTTGTTGATAATCCCTGGGATAAATAGTATTAAAAATATATTTTTATTATCCATTATAATTTGCAAAGTGTTTAAAACTGGCTCCGACACGCAGTGGAGTGAGACGGAGAGTAGCAGAGCCACAACAACAGAAGGTGAATTTGAGTAAAACACAGTGTTTGTTTGTCCCATGTCAATGAACCACATGAAATACAGACGTTGGGGTATGTCAACCGAGATTTATCAAGCTCTGGCAGAAAAACTGTGAATTTGAAAGAACAAAAAAGGCTCAGCTGATCGAGTAGTGATGGACAAATTCAAAAATAACTTTCCAAGAGAGGTTCATGAACGCATTTTAGCCCCAGGAGTTCAAGTGCTGCATTCCTGCCAGAAGTAATCGGTAGAAAATATTCTTCCCCTGAGTGACAGGAGTCGCTTGTGTGTGCCTGTGGATTGATGTGTGTGTGTTTACTGATTGATGCCTCATTGACAGCATTTATGGGGACTCTGGCTGTTGACTGATTGGACGCAATCAGACACACAACACACATACACAAGCACACGCTCACATCTCTGCGTCCATGGGGGTTCTCCGGATGATTAGAGACAAAGACAACCTCCAGTGATTGCTCCTTTTTTGATGATTACCCCCCTCAGACACCTTCCTTCAGATGCAGGGACACACACATAAACATAGGTAAACATTTGGTGACGATATGTGTTGTTCAAAGTTGAACTGCGGTATGGACTTTTGGGTTTGTTTTGTTCCGTTTTCTGTCCATTTTTCTGTCCTCACTGATAATCATGTATCACAAATAAAGAGGCACATTTGCTTGTTCAATGCTTGAAGGTTGTTACCAGTATGACAAGTCTCATTTTACAACGTGTTAAATACTAGCAACAGGTTTTAGGCTTCACGCCAAACTCCACCAGCCGCCATGTCACAGGACATTAGCCACATTAAAATGACATTCCACAAGAACACGACGTCAGCTCACACCCCAACGCTGCACCATATATTATTTGGAAAATAACACACACACAACATCCCACAGACAAATACCTCATGCTCGCTGGTAAGAAGTTGCCAGGTTATGAGGCGCAGTAAACATGTCATGCTCACCAGATGGTCAAATAAAACTGTTTTACAGCTGCTTTGTTAGTGAGCGCTGATGTGTTTACTTCTCTGGGAGTTTGTAGGTGTGTGTTTATCAGATGCCATTTCATAAACCCAAAGTTCTCCTCAGGTGTCTGTTGTGCACGCAGGCGTGAAAATGTGTGCTCCCTGACCTCTACTAAATTGAAAGTACGATGTGTGGGAAAGTTGGAACAAGTTTTCGAATCCTTGCTTGTTTAAAAGTATGACCTTCTCGGGGGGTAACTGCCAACCTCAGCCTTAAGTGATGTATGTTTAAATTTAAATTTCAGTTTGATTTATTTATGTAGTGTCAGAAGCAGTTGAAATCGTCTCAAGACACTTTACAGAACCCAGACAAAGCATGAGTCCCCCAGAGCAAGCACTGAGGCGAAGGTGGCAGAGTGAAAACCTTGGGCAGAAACCAACTCATGTGGGAGAACTCTTCTGCTCCAGGGCACCTGGTTAGAGGCAGAGGAACAGAGAAAAGGGGAGCAGCAGACACAAGGAGATAAAGCCAGACATCTGACTATAGAATACATGCACCATCCAAACATGATACAGAGATATAGTTGAAGCATGTTATGAGAGACTGATGATGGATAAAAAAAGATTGGATAGAGCTTGCATTCAAAATATTGATTGCAGAAAGGTTTAGTGTGTATACAGAGGGCTCATAAAGTTAGTTTTATAGGCATAAACAAGAGCACAAGGGTATAAAACTGTCAGTGACAATAGTAGCTCTATTAGAGGTGAGTTAGCTCCTGTAATGTATGAATATAAGAGGTATTATAAGCACGTTGGGGAATTGTGGATGGCATTCAGGTCGGAATGGGTTATTGTAAACCATAAACACTGGGCAAGTTGATGGGACCAGGACCACAAATGAGTAATAGAGATGTGATGATGAATCTATTGACCAGCTCCTTAAAACAAAGAGTTGCAGTTGTGAAACTTTTGCTGGTTTTTGCACTCATGCATAAACAAGAAGGAGGTGTGTGCAGCAGAGTACACATGTACCGCTTATCTGATATGCAGATATCACATGGATTCATCTGATTAGCCCACACTTCTGTCAGTTGAGTGGCATGTGAGTGTCGACACTCTGCCTCAAATAGACAAAATGAGCCAAAGGAATAGCAGCAGCATCTGGGTGAATTGTGATGACAAAAAGCGTATCCATCTGTCTATTAGGGGTGGAGCTGAACCCAAATATGAGATTCAGAAAGGCAAAAATAACGTGTTTTTTTTACAAACACTTATTTTGAACAAATAGTTTATCTCAAATAAGTGTATTTGAGAACAAGGCAAACATCCTATCAAAAAGCTCGATCTCATCACGTGACGTGTGATGTTCTGGAGTCAGCGTGAAAAGTCTGGACGTAACAGAGGAGGCTCTGACTGGACCAAACACAACGTAACTGTACCACTAGCTTTGTCAGTTGATTTTTTTTTTTTTTTTTTTTTACCTTAACTGCATTGTCAAGACAGCAAATAAAATTTGGGAAGCGAAGTTTGACCGGGAGATAATTCTGTTGTTACATTAGCATTGAGACGTCTGCAGTCAGGTTCTCTCATGTTAGCATTCGTCTTAGTTAGCGTTCGTTAGCTCGGTAATTCAAACTATTATCTACTGGTAATGTTAAATGGTCTTGTTTTTACATCTACGTCGTGCATTTCCACCTATAAGTGCTTTTACGGTCACAAACACATCTACCCATTCGCACACACAAGCACACACATTCATACACACCAGTGCCAGTTGCACTGAGAGCAACTGGGGGTTCAGTGTCTTGCTAATTAAAGAATACTTGAGTGTAACTCAAATTTTTTTTTTTTAATTTTTTTTTAAACATATACTGGATGGTTTGCACACCCCTGCTGTCTATCTATCTAAATATATTTCATTCTATTCTGTTAAATTTTTTTATTAAATATTTCAGAATAATTTGAACTCAGCCCACCAATACAACAGACTGTATAGTCTGAATGATTCTAAACCCAATCTTACCCAATCCTTCCTCCCAGTGATTACTTTTTGGATGAGTTACCGCCAGGTTGGCATCTAAAAACAATATAAATGAATATCAAAATAAGCCAGTCTTTTAAATGAGAGTTGAGATGGAGAACAGAACACAGAGCTAATAACCTACTATACAGCTGTAGCACACAAACACATGGTGAGTGAAGATGTCACAATGGATTCACTGAGTTAGTTATATTGTTAGAAGGCATACTGATGTTCTGATGAATGCTCGGTTTATATATGCTATGTAATCTGTTATTACACCTGCAGTAATAATGTTTTAACAGAATATTTAGACTTAACATACTGTACATCTGTGATTTTATATGAGTTGCACTTTATTTGCCCATTTCATTACTGTGTAATGTAATGTGAAGTAGACATTGTATATTTTTGGACAGCTTATGTGTGATCTATGGCATGGTTCTTTAACATGAGAAGAACGTGGTAAGTTCACAAAGATATGCACTTTAATATGTAACTACAGTATGAGAGCCAGTCCTTTATTTCTCCACTGCATACATCTACCTTATAGATGTCTATATGGAATGGCTGTGTCTTCTTAATGTATCATACAACATTCCTACATGTGCAGTACTTTTATTAAAGCTTCTAGGTTTATACATTTGTATATGCTTTTTCACTTGCTTGGCTGGATTTAGTAAATTACATGCATCATCTTCATTAATTTGCCTAATCTCCCATGTGAAATAAGTAATCTATATTTTTGCAATTCAGTGAGACTAATTCAGAGTCAGACAGAAAATCCCCTTTAAACGTTTCCACCTTAAAGTGCTCTTCTAACGTTTGATCTTTGAAGGACTCGTGTCTATGATGTGGGACAGAGCCAAATTATAGTAAATTACATGCACGACACATCTGTAATGAATGAATGATGTTATGATGATCCTGAGACATTTTCCAACCAGGAAAAAGAGTAGAAGGCCATGGCTTGGTGAAAACACTAGCAGGTAAAAACCTGAACCAGATTAAAATCTCCTTTAAAGAGAACCAGCCAAGATGTGAGCACAGAAACAATATTACAACAATAAATAAAATACAGGCCATAAAATCAAGCTAAGAAAGCTGTTCCGCTACACAGACCATAACAACGAAAAAAACACTTGGCTAACATGCTTTTTTTTTCTTCTCAATTTTAAAGAGGCCACTCCAAACACACATACACGTAGTGAGTCTTGAGAGCAGAGCTTTGTTTGTGGTCATATTTTTCCTTAAGTGCTTCCCTCTCCAGTTCTGGGAAAATGAGAACCAGGCTCTGTGGGCTTTCATTGAACATACTAAAACTCTCAAATTAGTCTTTCACAGGGGCCGGAGGAAAGAGGAGAGAGTGCTGATGGAATGATAGGGATGGAGAGAGAGAAAGTTCAGGCGGGAGAGGACGACGGAGAATAATAATGGCACACTAAAATGACAGCAGATTGGGAAGATAGAGGAGGAAAGGAAAAAAATGGGAGGGGAGACCTGTGAGAGGAAAGAACAAGGAACAAGGAAGGAGAATTAACATATGTATGGAAAGCTGATTTTCTTCAAATCAATCTACCAGTCTAATTCCCTGACTAATAGAGATATAATTCTAAAACTATCAGCGAGGAGGAGGAGGAGGTCAAAATGAAGGCAATAGAAAGTGAGAAACAGGAGGTACGGTAGAGAAATTGATAAGAAAAGGTGAGGGAGGAAAGGAGAGCAGAAGCAGAACAAGGTGATAATTGGAAGCCGGTGTTGGCACTCTGACAAATCCAAGTTCTCTAACCACACACGAGGAGGAGGGAGGGATGAGGATGAAGAGAGATGGACACGGAGACTGCTGCAGGAGGGAAAGAGGAGGAGGACTAGGGATAATGACATGATGAAAACATGAGGAAGAAGTGCTAATAAACGACTTTCACTTACTGACAAATGGGTCGCAGGCAGCAACGAGATTACATCTAACTGATTGACTGAGTACATCAGCGGCAGCACAAACTGTCCCATTGATTTTGTCCCAATCAATATCACTGAAAGACAAGGGATGAGCGAGAACAGCCTGTGTTATGTTCCCCTTACACAAAGCGAGCCCTTAATTCACCTAAAGCAGCGCATTTGTTGTTCATTTAAGTGACGGACGTTTCATTTTGGTTAATTGAGCTGCCCTGACTGGACTGACAGGCTCCCATTAAGCGCTATCATTTTAATTAGCATTTGGTCTAATGTTAATTGTGGTGTTTTGGGCGAACGAGGGTATGCTCATGCAAACAGCCTCAATGAGCGCTGATAGGGTGAGAAATGGCGTTGATTAAAGACAATGGCTGATAAAACGCTGTGGAAATGATGTGTTCAAGAGACTTTGATTAAATGTGAATACCGGAGCCACAGACCCAGGAAAGCATATAAAGACCTTCGCTGTCACGCGGCTGCCTGGTGTACAAATGACAGCCCGGGCACCGCAAACTTTTCATCCATCACTGAGCCACGTTAATAGTTACTGTGTAATTAAGACAGCTGCTGCAAAACTTCTGCAAAAATAATTTGAAATGATCGTGGAAATTGTTTTGCCGCGCAACCCATCAAAAGTTAATGCTCAGTGGAAGAGAAAAAATTAAGTCTTGATTAATATCGGAACAACTACGAAGTCTAAATGGATGCTGAAAATGAGATTCTGGGGGAAAAAAAAACACTTACATTTTTTGCAAAGTATATAATTATACCAGGAACAGTAATTTCATCATAAAGGTTTGTCTAAGTGGCCACCAAGCATGGATGATTTCTGTATGTGATAAATATATTAAAATCTACCATGGAAACTGAAGGATATGGTTCCAAAGACTCTATTTTTTACTTTAAATGTCATTTTGCTTTAGTTTTAATGATGCAGTAGATGTCTTTTTAGAACCAATGTCACAACAAATAATGTAAAGATTTCAAAACTTACATACTTCCACCACTCTCATGTTTGTAGTTGTTTGTGACCAGTGTTCATGAAGTTAAAAAAAAAAATGTAACCTTTTTTTTCTTCAGCTTGTGGTTAAAACATGGTTCAAGTGGTGACATCAGCTGTAAGTCTTGAGACAAGCACTGCTAGCTACAATGTCTTGGATGCAAGCAGCATAGCAAGCTAATAAATGGGAAGGTAGAATGAAATGATGAGTGTTATTAGCAATATTAGCATTTTCCAGGCCATCCTGTCTCCAAGTCATTTCAATACATGTTCAAGAAACTATGCAAGTCTGGTTCCCTTGGTTTCAGTCTCTTGTTTTTGGAGTTGTAAAGTTATAGGTTATAACATTATACAGAATGGGAGTAACATTGACCAACATTGACAATTCAGTGTTCTGCTGGGAAACTTTTGGACCTGATATCCATGATGTTACTTAGACATGTAACAGCACAAGGTGTTGATCTGGACTCCAAATTCACTGGATCCCAAACCGATCGAGTATCTGTGGGATGATCCACAGAGGCCCCTCCCCTCAACCCATAGGACCCAAAGACCCCACTAACAACATCCTGTTACCAGACACCACAGGACACCCTCAGAAGACCCAAGGGAGACCTACACAATATTAGGAATGTGGTCATAATGTTATGCCTGATTGGTGCATGTTAACCACATCCCAATTTGTGAACCTGCACCTCAATAAAGTTTTCCATTTCATAGGTTGTGGATACCTCACTGAACATTTTAAACACGACCACATTAGAAGGCAGCATGTCAGCTCATCTCACTGGCATACAGTATGTCTGACTCCTCACTGCACCTTATTAGAAGTCTAACCAACCACAAGTGGAAAAACCCATGTACGTCCTTTAATATCTGTCACTGAAACATTCTTTTCTTTTCTTTTTTTATTCAATCCATTTTATAAAGGTTAACCTGTGAAACTACAACAGTGCATTACCACACGCTTGATCCCCACTTTGTCATGCGGAAGAGTGGATGCGTGGGTGACAGAACCACGCATCAAGCACACAATCACCTATCGAGCTATTGAGCAGCCGACAAACTCACCGACACGGACTGTGCCTTATCAATGCTGAGACAGCAAATTCATTTTTGTCTTTTTGTCGACCCTCCATAGGAAATCAATTTTCCTCTTTTCAGACACAGGCATGATCAAAGGTGGTTAATAAGGGCTTTGTTCAGTCCAATACAGATTGATTAATGACATGCTTCTTTGTCCCTATAACAGTAACTTTATGAGTACACCCACTAAACCTTCATACAATTAGTATCAGCTGTATTCTTTACTCCTGTATCATGTTGATGCTCCTGCTGCTCTCTTTTCCTACTGTCCTCTCCTCTCTTCGACATATTTTTCTGTTTTTCATCAAACAGATGTTAAAAGGTCACCGTCTAACACTAAGACGTGCCATCATCACTAGAAGGTTTGCTCTAGAGGTTTCAAGCTCTGGGTTCTGTAAAGTGTCTGGAGACAATTTGAACTGTTGTTGATGTTATATAAATAAAATGTAATGGAAACCAAAGTGCTGCTACACGGTACCCTCTCTTTTTATCTTCCTGGACACCTTCTCATGAGGCAGGTCTGCAGCATTTGTCGTAGAAATTAAAAGGTTTACTTCTTTTGAGAAGACGGCTAGATTTTCAAATTGATATAACATCTTTTAACGGTGAGGGATGGACTTCCCCTGCCGACAGAATCTTTAAAGTGGAGAGTTGGTGTGGAGTTGCTTTATGTGGTGATGGACAGAAAAGTAACAGCAACACAGTCAAACAGATGATCTGAGCAGTTGAAGGGGTTGACAACAAAATGGCTCTGATCGGTTGGAGTCATTTAGCTGCACTAAGCCATCACGTAGAGGAATTAAAATATTGCATTACAAAACATACAGACTAGAAAACGTGAAATTCTTAGAAGTCATTCACTTCTTGGCTGAAGTGAAATATTCACTCCTGCTTTTTGAGAAGCAGTTATACAAGTTTTATAAATATCTATTTGATGCCGTCAGAAATAATGATCTAAAAGGACATAAATTGCTCTGTGCAAGCTGCATTAAAAGCAACGCCCTTTGTGTTGCACATAGTAATATGGTTCTCTGTCAAAATAAATGAAATATTGATTAGTGTAGCCTTAAATTAAATCTGATTAATGTACTTATTTCCAGTGAGATCGTTCAAGAAAAATAAGGCATTTAAAAATGATATTTCTTAAATGATATTACTTTCTATTATTTTTTGATAGATTAATATTTGTTTTTCTTTTCCAACACAGTTGTCTTGATTGTCTTCTTTCTTTGCATGCGTGTGATGTAACAATGAAAAACCATCAAAAGTAGCAACATTTAGCACTTTCTCCTTCCTTCTTTTCCTTACTCCCTCAATTCTTTTCTGCTTCTTCTACGTCCAATGTCCTCTCTCCCTCTTTCTCTCTTTTCTGGTCGCTTCTTCCCTCCTTCCGCGCCAGTGACGGAGGGATGTTTGCAGAGATGATGGGAGAAGGAGGTATGTTTTTGGCCTGGTAACAACGTTCACCTTGGTTTCTCCCTCCCAGCAGCAAGGGCTAATGGATTAGTTCAATGTGCTGATTTCTGCAAAAAAAACACATTGTGTGTGTGTGTAGTGGAGAATGCAGACACATTGGCCAATATTCCTTTTTTACATGAGTACACCACTTGTCGGAGCTTTGGGCTTTTTAGAGTATGTATGTATGTGTGTGTGATTTGGTCTTGTCCTTACAGCCGGTCTTGATGCGTGCGCGAGTGACAAAGATCCAGATATAGCACCATGAAAGAGACAACACTTTTCCACTTTGTTCCATTATGGCAGAAACATTCAATAATACATAAGAGTAGCCGTCACCTCGCACATTCTTTCAGATGGAGGGAAATGATAAATGACAAAACAGGGATGAAAGGGTTCGGAAAAAGAGGAGGCACCGTTGAGCCACTCAGAGAAAACTGCTGACACTTCAGATTGGCAGATGGACTAAAAGTGGGCCTTTCAAAATCCTTTTTGTGTCCTGATTTAGAACTTGGTTTCTTCATGCCCGCCATTCCTCCATTTTCTTCGAAATATATAACACATGCATATGAATGGAGGTGTCCATTAAATCTGTTCTACAAACTTGCCACCAGTCTACCAACAGGATGTGACTGTAACTTTGTGAGGTGCTAACGCTGGCACAAGTACAGGTTCAAGAAAGGAGATACAGGTGTTGTTTTTGGTGTATACATCCTCTGACATGTCATAAAAGTGACATTATAACATCCAAACAAATGTAACGCATATAGGAAATCCACGTTATAGGAGACCCAGACCACAGATTAAAAAATGGCAGGTCCGTGGTTGTGAAACTACAAAAAAGTTCCCAAGAGCTCATCCCATCTAATCTACAGAGCGTAGCTTCATATGACACTAAAACACTCCCTCATTTAGGAGATACAGACGTTTTCCTAAAATCACTCTCTGTAATCAGGCCCACCATAATAACAAAGAATGCTCTTTCAGACCATTTGGTAATTGAGACCTGTACTGTAGTAGACACACAGATCTGTAAATTAAAATACACAACTTTATGACATTATGACCACCTTACTAATATGGTGTAGGTCTCCCCTGTGTCTCCAAAACAGGTGTGACTCATCAGAGAATGGATGTGGGTCTTCAGAGGGTGTCCTGTGGTGTCTGGTAACAGAATGTAGTTACTTGTTGAGGGGAGGGGTCTCTCTGGATCATCCCACAGATACTTGATCAGTTTGGGATCTGGTGAATTTAGAGGACTTGGTGCTGTTCATGTTTTTTTTTTTTTTTTTAGTAGTTCCTAAACCATTTTTGTGTGTGTGTCTGCATCCTGCTGGGGATGACTGCTGCCATCAAGGAGTGTCATTGTTACGGGGTGGGGGCATCTGGTCTGATCTAGGTGGGTGCTACATGTCTAAGTAACATCTACACCAAACACCATTTAAGGACACAGTAGTTACAAACATTTCAGTGCCATTCAAAGAAAAAAGAAAAGATCAATAATATGATGAATTGTTAGGATGACAGCTGTATCATCTCGAAAAATTTGAACTGTCGTGTTGGAAACAGGTAGATTAATGTCGACCAAATGACTCATTGTCTGAATGACTCCACAGATCTGTTTTCAGAAAGTACAGGTTTAAGATTTCATTTTAGTTTAAGGCCCCAACAAAATTATTTTTTAAAAAATGGACATGTGTGTATTGGAGTAAGTCATCAAAAATTCTCACCTCTGCTACCTCTCTTGCTTCTCATAGTATATCCCACACACACACACCTCCAAACACCCACGTGATAAATAAAATAAACAGTAAACAGGATTGATCAGACCAGGTTACCTTCTTCCATTGCTCCATGGTCCAGCTCTGACACTCAGCCTGTCCATTGTAGGAGCTTTAGGCAGTAGACAGACACCAGCGTGGGACTGGTTCACATATGCATAAACTGGGACTCACCGTGTGTTCTGACACCTCTATATGAGAACCAGCATCAACCTTTTCAGGAGTCTGAGCTACAGCAGGTCATCCGAGAGGTCAGACCACATGAGCCAGCATCCGCTCCGCATGTCCAGCAGGGAGCTTTGGACACCCAGGACCCAGTCGCAAGGTCACCAGACTTCCTTCCTAGTCCCTTTTAGTCTGCATACAATCAGACCCTTGTCAATGTCTCTCAGATCCTTATATTTCCTTTCCCTTTCCTAATGTATTTGTCCTGTTTCCAAGAAATCACCTTCAAGAGCTGCAACCTTATACACATCCTAAACTGACTAACTAAAATAACTAATCTATTCACTTTAATATTGGAGGATAATCAGTGTATGTTTATGTTCCAAACCCAGAGAGAAGTAGGAACATATCATTAACTTGCACTGTTTTAGAGAAATGAAAGATTACAAAGAGCTTCTGGAATCATAAAACACACTGAGCCCCACTGCTCTTCTGTCCTGTAAATGCAGATAAACCTCTACCTGTGGACATATCCTCTCTGGGAATTATTGTATGCTTTCTAGTTCCAGATAAAGAAAACAAAAAACAAAAAAAAAACAACCAAGCTTCATCCGCCCCGAGGTCCGTATGAGAGAGAAAGAAAATGACAGTCGCCACAGAAGATAATAGTTTATCTAGTGAACACAACTGTAACTGTCAGAGAGGAATTCATCAACAATAAAGAAAACAAATAAGAAAAAAAATGTTTTAAACTCCATTATATGAAACGTCTTGAATCCCGTGGCGATATCTGAATGAATGAAACTTTTTAAAGAAAAGTTCTCTATGTGCACTGGTAACTGTGACATGTTCCCACTGTGAAGAAATGTGAGGAAATCACAATTTTGAATACATTCCCTTGTTCCCCTCTCCCTGCAGAGAGAACAAAGGTAAGGCTCAGTCACGCAGTGAAGTGTCGTCGCTTACAGCTCTTTAAGAGCCCCCGGTACAAGTCCATTAATGGAGATAGTTTAAGCATCCAAAGATTCATGAATTCACCCCTGTCCAGCGACGTGCACTTGTAGCTAAAACACTTGACGAGTCAAAACAAGTCCGTGTAATCCCTGGCACTTAGAGGAGACAGACATAATTCCCCCTGTAATGGATAGATAGCAGTTTGCATTCACGGCTCCTGGAGGGAACGGACATCTATATTTCATCCTACAGCGATGCACAGCTGACACACTGGGAGAAGCGGAAGCAACAGCAGGGTACACGCATTCATATTTCATCGGAGAGACTCTTGGCTAAAACAGCCGGTGAGTAGTAAAAAGAAAGGGACAGAAAGGGACAGAAAGGGAAGGGACTTGCATGCATATTTCATCACACAGACGGTAATGAAACAGGAAACCACCAGAGGAAGGGGGCAGCTACACCCGCTGATAACTCAGGGGACATCAATAAATAGGCATGAGGGACACTTTGAGAGAAGGAGGAGGAGTGAAACAGCGACGCATGCATCCATATTTTATCAAAGAGAGGCCACTGGAATGGACGGTAACGGGTGGGTATCAATATAGACGCATCAGGACCACTTACGACGGACCGAGAGAAAGGCAGAGAGTGCCTCAGCGAGGCAGAAGCACATCTAAAAGCTGATAACTGCCTCTATGAATATAGACACATCCACAGTGACATTTATAGACAGCCATTAGACTTGAGGCTGGAACTTTGTTGGAGGTTTAAGGCGCCCCTTTACTCAAGTCCCTGCCATTGTTGTGGGCTCTGCACAGCTTTAAACGCGCCAGATGGTTGACAGTGATTCATGGCTGGGTTTTTATTTGTGACAAAGTGGAACACAAAGTCAGCGCTGCCAAAACCAAAAAGTTGCAACTGAGATCTGCTTGTTTACTCTGTAACTAAAACCGTACATTACATATTAACTTTAAATTATTTGTTTCTCGTTTCTTTTAATGATTCAAACGTTTCCCCATGTGACAGTATTTCTTGGGCTGATTTCTTCAGGGTTTGGGGAAATTAATAAGCTCTATGCAAGTAAGATAAGTGTTAAGTGAACAATTCATTATTTTAACTTCTGAAAATAATAATTAAGTTATTTAAATTTGAAAGAAACAAAGTTAACTAATTATAAGTTTATTAGTTTTAATTCAATTTAAGATAAAGTAAAAAGATGACGTAAAATAAGTTAGGAGAACTTTTCCCCTTTGAAATGAAATTCTTTTGCACAACCTTGCTGTTCTTACTGTAAATCATGATTAGTTAAATCAGTTATAAAGTATTTATTGATATTTTATTTAGCATTCAGAAAGGAAATTTAAAGCCTCAGTTATCTTTAGAAAACAAAAAAAACACAACAAGACAGGTCATTAATTTCAACCGCAAACTTGTTACAAAAAGCAACATCCACAAATTCATATAATTTTTTTAGTAGTAAATATACCTGCAATAAATTTTACACCAAACCACCACATTATTCAAAATGTGTTATAAGTACATAAATCATGAATTACATTAAGAACCATTTATTATTATTATATTATTTAACACAGTCATTGACTATTAGTATAAATTGATGTAAACGTAAATTTAGTTTCTTCTTTAAAAAGATATATCAATTAAGTATTTACTAAAGGCTTTACTAATGTTTTGCAGTGTGTAGTTTTTGTGTTACCAAATTTTCCATTCATCCATTTTAAAATATCTAACCCAATATTGAGTGTGGCTTCACTCCGAAAAGAAAACCACTTAAGGAGTACTTTTCCTCTTTGCACACCTTCATGTGTCCAGGTGTCCCACACCCACATTCAGGAGGCATCTGAAGAAGCCCCTCTGCTTTCAGCCGAGCAGAGAGTCGTCCCAGCCCCACGCTCGCAGCAGGTTCACTTGACTTGACTCGGGGGGTGAGTCGATTTCTAGACAAACACTCGGCCTTTTGACGCAGCTCCCAGGGTGCTAATGCGTGGCCGTTAACCATGGTCCAAAACACACACTCGCACAAATATGAGCGCACAATATGGATTTAAAGATTTCAAACTTTTCTTCTTTTTGTTCTGCTGAGGGACAAATTTAAAAAAAAAACAAAAAACTTTTGGGTGTGTGAAAGCACGCACACACAAAAAATTATTTGAAACATAAGCACACACGCACAATGGATCTTGAGATTGCCTGCTCCACTCCGATGAGTTCAGCATTAATTAATCGTTATGTCACAAGTATACCACACTGCCTCCCTCTCCACTAATGTAATGGCTCAGTGTGTGTGTGTGTTTTGTTTCACAGGCCTGGAAATCAAACTCTCCTCATTGTGTAATAGTTGATTGCGTTGTGTGTCTCAGTCTTGACTCATATGTGTGCGTCGCATGTGTGTGCTGTGTGTGTATTGAGGGGAAATGAGGGCTCCTTATTTGGCCTGACAGGACAATGAGCTGCTGAGACGAGATGAGTCTTATTTATCGGTCTGCGGGCCGGTGTGTGTGCGCGTCTGTGTGTGTGTGTGTGTGTGTGTGTGTGTCCCTCCCTTCTGTGCCCCTCAGACTAAAATGATCACAGTGGTGCAGTAGTGCACTCTCGTCACTCTGTGTGCTGACAACATAATTGGTTGGCCTGGCATTTCAATTCACCACTGCTAGATTGCCGCAGGCTACTCCATTCTCTGCTCTGTTAGCCACTGCTGCTAATAATCCGAGAGAGAGAGAGAGAGAGAGAGACGGAGGCCGTGGAAGCATTCTCGCCACAGTCTAGACACACCGGTGAGGCTAATTTAATGTGAAGGCTATGAAATTTACATCTAATGCAGTTTTCAGCCTAGAAACTTTGTGTCTCTGTTTCAGATTCTTCTTAATTTTTCCTGTTTAAGCACCATGGGACACAGAAATGAAACTGATCCGAATGTAAATGTTCTCCCTTAACAAGACCGACATCACCAGGGAAGCAACAGTATCGGCTGTTTGTTCACACCCTACAAATGAACACGAGCAAGTTCTCCTGACAAGCGGCCTCTTGCGATCGGTAAATATGTTCCGTTCACATTATGTTACCACAGCAACAGCATTTACATGAGACGCTCCATCCTAACTGTTTACACGGACGCCCAGCAGCATGATCTGATCAGATGTGTTTACATGCCCCTAAACATCAATTACAGTCACAATTATTGACCTCCATGTTTCTGGCTCTACTGAAAACTCGTCACCTGATGTTTACCCCACAAAGAGAAAACTTGGTTCCTAACCTTCAGATTATCAAAGCCTTACACCACCCACTCTCAATATGATTAAAAGTTCCTTCTGATTAGACAAGTCAGTGGTGACATGGGTCGTTGCACGAGGCCTTTTTTCATTCTGATTACCAGTGAAATGTTAGGGAACGAACTGTCTAACAACAGAATAAAACAACCGGAAATGTGTGCAACTGAGCAAATTCTTAAGGTAACAAATATACACTGTCACCCGTAAAGTTGGAATAAAATATTTTGCACAAAATGATTGTAACAATGTGGCTTATTCTTAATAGATAAAACTTATCTCCTCTCAAAACGTAATCAAACATATAATTGATAATAGTATAGATAGGATAAAAAAGGGAACGGTGTCTGAAAAACAAAATGATTCCGACTTTAAAACGTGTTGTCTGTAGCAGGGATGTCTTGGCAGCGTGGGTGCAGGGTTCAGGTTTCGCAGCTCTTTGCTTTGCATTTAGTTGCGTCATTTTGTCTTGTCTTGGCGTCTCTGCATCGATACTGTGTCACTTTCGTAGCTCTTAATTGTGACTTTTCACACCTTTATGGTTCAGTATGAAGAGAATATTCTTTTTGGCTACATTTCATACTAAACTGAATGTGTTGTTGTTTTTGTTTTTTTTCTTGTCAGGTGAAAGGAGAATATTTTGCCTTTTCTCTGTTTTTTATTTTTCTTTATTGCTCGATAATCCCTCAGCCTTCTACGATTCAACGTCTGAGAAAGTGCTAGCTTTGAAATGGCTGACACATACAGTCCGGAGAGAAAGACAGAAATGGAAAGACTGCACAAGTTGTGAGAGAGAATAAAGGAGGAGCGCTGACAATACTGTTGCTGAGCTGAGGAAAAGTGCTGTGGGCTGTGTATAACACACACATAGCCTCACTCACTCCTTCAGCGCTCTCTCCCACATACTCACTCAACACATACGCCAAACTCCCAGCCACACTGAGCTGAGCTGTGATTGTTTTTTAACAGCACCTCCATCACTTTCTTGACCCCAAAGGACTACAACAACGGTCTGTCTCTTCTCTTTCATTCCCAGACGGCATAAATACATACGGCATGTTGTTGTTGTTTTTTCGGAGGGTTTCCCACGAACCAGCTTCGCTTTTATTTCACTGATGGGTAAAGATCATTCATGCGGTCCATTTCTTCAAGTAACATAAATGTAGCGTTACATATAAAAATAAAAGTGCAGATGATCAAAAGAAAGCAATACAAGTTAAAAGAACCCTAAAAATTTAAGAACACATGGTGAAAGCAACTTAAAAACAACATTTAACCAACTGTGAGAAGTGTGAGATATAAAAACTTTAAATACCCCCAGAAATACAAAACTAAATGTTTAATGACTACCATTATCTGAATTAGGTCTCCAACATAAAATATGTGTTTGATCAAAGCATTTGTACATCTTGATTCTTGTTTCGTAGCGTTCTTCAGACTCACTGGGCTGTGGGTGACATGCAGGTAACAATTTCTAGTTGAGCTCTCCTCTGCAATAAACACAGGACAGAACAGTTTACACATTGCTTTATCTTCTCAGTAGCAGGAGGACAGGGCCAGTACTTGATATGTACTTTGCTGTTTTAGGCCCCAGTCCCATCCACTAACATGGAGGGGATGGAGCTTATGACCTATACTGGAGCCAGCCACCAGAGGGAGCTCTACTTGCTTTGCCTTGAGTTTACTGTTGTGTGTCATTTTATGTCGTGGCTCTAGAGGCGGGTCACGAAATAAATGATGACCATATATCAGCGGCCCACAAATAAAGGTTTATTCTGAATAATTACCTTGTCAAAAAGTGGAAATAGGTAACACAAGAGAAGCAGTGAGTCGTTGAAGAGTGGTGTCCTCTTTTCATTTACACCTGCTCAGCTGTGATTTAGTTAGCATTAAAACTCAAAACTGAGTCTTCAAAAGTTTGAAAATACGTGTGAATTCTTTACACGTAAAAACCATACAATCATTTTCAGTGGCTTTTGTTTGTGTAGCCTAGTGCTAGAGGAAGTCAGGTGGGAGCCGTCTGGTTGGTGGGTCACTTAAGCACATGCCCCAATACGAATCTGAACTCAGATTCATGAATTCCAACACTACGAACAGTTCCTAGGTAAGTGTCCTTATCAGAAAGCATCTTCCATGGCTACGTCTGGTGTCCTGCATCATTCCCACCAACACTACTGGCTATCTAGGCGATATAATGGGGAAGTTTTAACATTTGGTTCATTGTTATCTGGTTTGAGTCTAATGGAAATACTTTATTGTCATGTTTTCATCACTCACCCCTCAACACCTAAGCCTGACACCAGCAGCAAGTGAACTGGACAAGATCTCCAGCTACTGCAGTTATCTGTAGCTGCCTATGTATCTCAGCGTCCTTCTCAAAGAGCCTTTCATTCTGTGTAAATTATCTTAATGGCTTCCCATCACTCTGCACATGTACTGTGTATCAGGATGCATTTGAAAGCAGTTGTTAAGGTTAATGTACATCTGCTCAATATCGTGGGGTCACATTCACAGAAAAAAGGTGAGGAGGAAAGTCAGTCTGTTTGCTACTTTATAGTCACGCAACACATTTCTCACCTGCTGCTGTGCAACCTTCGTTATAAACAAGGATTTAAATGACAGTTGTAAGAGGAAATTAGCACAGAATTTATTCTCCAAGAATAAGACGTGAGGCGGGAAAAAAACACACAGCTGGAGACATCATGTAAATGATTAAGTCAACAAGAGAGTGCAAGAGCCAACTAGAGTGAACAAGAGAAACCGGCTGACAGGTGAATTAAAAAGGTGACGCGAAGAAGAGGAATAAATGAAGAGAGCAGACAGAGGGAAGGAGGTAAATTAGCGGCAGAACTAGGGCAACCAGACCCAGCGTTTCCCTGGGCAGCCATGCGTGTCCGTGTGTATGCTGTAAAACACGGCGAAGCGCTGCAAAGTGTTGTAAAATTCATCAGGTTGGTGTTTGCGAACACCGTGGCTCTTAACTCCGCGATGGTGCCTTTCCTCTCAATTATGTACAAGTGGAATTAGATATGAATATAGAATGACCTGCAACTAAATGTAGATGTCACAAACACACACATGTACATACGGATGAGGGACTAGAAACAAAGATAGATTCATGCATATGTTTATTTGTATATCAAAAACTGAGAAGCATGCATAGGAAGGAAGTAGATGATTTATTTATGTGCTCAACAAGAACATAATATTACAGTTTAAAAATCGACAAACCCATAACTACAGGGGTAACTCCTTGACTGGGCTCATTACCTGTTCTCTCCTTCTCATATAATGCAACTTATATGCAAATGTGCCACAATCTTAACCTGATTTTTCCAAACAGCTCCAGACAGACTGCACACTATTACTGAAATACATTTTAATGTGGAACTGAACCCTGTGAATTGTCTGCATTACAGCGTGTTAAAATTAAACTACATGTATATATATCAGCTAACAACACACAACAAGTCCTTGCATAATTCAAACATTCACTGTGTAGGCTGCAAACAGAATATATGTGTAGGCTAGTGACATTGACAAAAGCTCACTAGAGTCAGGAGTTAGTGAAACCAAATTGACAGTCCAAACAATTAAACAAGCCTGGCAGTGTGGGATAGAGCTCTGATGTTGCACACACTTAGAATTGATATTCATCAGTCCATAGTTAGATAAACAACTGAAGAAAACGTTGGAGTTGGTTAATATACGAGATCATTTTGAAATTGTTGTAGGTTCATGTTACACAAGTGGAACTGAAAAGGATCCAGTCTGTAATATGTATGTAAGTCATTGGTGTGGAACCCACGTTCTGCAAAAGGAACAAAATAAACCACTGTGTGCCTGAAGTTTACCAAAGAGCCCCGTGATTATCAGCAACAGTACTGAGAAAATATTGTGTGGACAGATGAAATGAAGGCTGAGCTCTTTAGGAAAAACATGTGGGAGAAAAAGACACTGCATACCAATGTGAAAACATCCCAGAGGAGAGGTACGGCGGAGGGAGCTTTGTGATTTGTGGCTACTCTGCTGCTTCTGGGCCTGAAAGTGTCTCTCTTGGCGGTTGTTCTCCACAAGCCGAAGTGTCCTTGGGCAAAACGCACTGAACCCCAAATTGCTCCCGATGGCAGGCTGGCGCCTTGCATGGCATCTCTGCTGCCGCCATTCGTGTGTGTTTGTGTTGTGTTTTTGAAGTACTTTGTACCGCTAAGAGGGGCTATATAAGTACAGACCATTTACAATCTTACAGGATAATGTTAGGGTGGCTGCCTGCCAGAAGAATCTCAGTGGAAGGTGAATGATGCGGCAGGACAAGCATGCTAAACATCGAAATAAATCCACCAAACAGTTCTCTAACCACCTTTTGGAGTCTGAATCCAGACCTTAAACCAACTGAAATACTGTGGAATAACTTCATACCAGATATCAGACAGTTCAGTACTGGTTGACAGGTTGTGACACACCAAACCGGCCATCAGCTGTTTGTCGGTGCTGTCCGCAATTGTGGAGCGTTTGTGACCCTAGTATTTGTCCTGCATCATCTGACCCCTGACACTAATCATGACTTTTCTGTGCCAGTTCAGCATGCCAATTCATTTTCTGGTCAGTTTAGGAAGAGAAGACAAAAGGATGCACTGCAATGGGGATTTGAACAAGTACTTCCCAAGTCTGCTTCTATTTGTAACCACATTATAATGTAGAACGTATAAACTGTAGACTAACGGATAAATAATTCTGTAGAACGATACAACACTTCTCTCAGTCTGCCTAGCCCCCTAGCTTCCTGGTTAACTGTACAATCACATGGCTGAAATTCAATGCATTTATTCATATACAGGTGATCAAAACAACTTTCTGAAGTTCAAACAGAACATCAGAATGGGGAAGAAAGGGGATTTAAATGACTTTGAATGTGGTACTGTTGTTGGAGCCAGACAGGCTGGTCTGAGTATTTCATAAACTGCTGATCTACTGGGATTTTTACACACAACACTCTCTACGGTTTACAGAAAATGGTCCGAAAAAGAGAAAATATCCAGTGAGCGGCAGTTGTGTGTATAAAAATGCCGTCATCAAGCTCTGCAGTGGCCTGATAAGGAGCCATTCATTTCAATCAGGTGTGTTGGAGGAAGGAAACATCGAAAACATGCAGGCCAGTGGGTCTGAGGACCAGAATTGAGAAACACTGATAGAAAGGCAACAGTATCTCAAGTAACCACTTGTTACAACCAAGGAATGTAGACACTGTAATGTAATTATAAATTTGATGATGATTATGGTGATCTCGTAACATTAAAATAAAATGTGTTTAATTTTTTTGTTGTTCAAAATATACGTCACAACTGCCGATGTGCGACACCTTCCAGCAAGTCCAGCCCGCTAGTTATTGAACTTTTCGACCACAGGTAAGCCAACCATGGATAAATCCCTGTTATGTATACATAAATAACATGTTGTTTTCTCTGTAGCATTTCTTTCATTTCATAAATGCAACACACTATAGTTTGTATATAAAGCTTAGATGTAAAAAATGCAGTGCAGTGTTATCTTCATTTTAGATGTCAAAGGGTTTTTGTGGCTCCCAGTGTTTTCTTTTCTGTGGGAAACGGGTCCAAATGGCTCTTTGAGTGTTGATGGTTGCCAGCCCCTGCAATAGACCATCACCTTTGGGATGTGGTGGAACTGGAGATTTGCATCATAGATGTTGTAGATAGTGCTTTCTGCATATCGAATTTTTCATTAACAGTAGGAGTATAGATCCACACGTTTTTTTTTTGCCAGTCCCCTTTTTCATGACAAAAAAAGCAATACCTGGAGCCACACCAAAAATAACCCCTCATTTATTTGCCCAAGGTGCAGCTTTCTACCAAATTTTATTAAAATCTGTTACCAGGTTTTTTAGGCAATGCCCTAAGGAACAAGTTGGCAGAGCAAATGGTGCTAATTTGTTGTAAATAAACAATACACAATGGAATGATTTGTTCTCTTATTTCACTTTTGACAGGAAATGACCCCCCCCACAACCACAAGATGAAGTTTTATATGACCCCATAAATAACCACATTAGGATCCTAACTCGGTGCCATCTCATCACCCTAATTCCTTTACACTTTACCGTTGGTTTGTCTGTGTGTGCGTTTGTGTGTCTGCATAAAATGGATAGCTGTTGTCGGCACAGACTAATATCAACTCCCACGTGAACAGTTAATGCCAGACCAAGGACGGCATTCGCACGTGCACACACAAAGTCACACAAAGCAGCATATCACACACAACATAAAGCCAGCAGATCATTAATCCACTCTGCAGTCTATTTGGAGGCCACTCTGAGAGGGAAGAGGGAGAGATGGGTGAGGCAGAGGAGTGGAAAAGATGGAGACGGAGGGGAAACAAACAATGAATGAGAAAGAGAGAGAGGACCAAAAACTGAGTGCAGCTGGTTCTCATGTACATGCTTGTTATTACAGATATGTCAGAGTACAGCGGTGCTAGAACCAGTGGCCAACGCCAAGTGGGACAAACTTGGATTTATTCCACCCATAAAGAGATGAACAGATCAGGTGATTACATTGTTGTTTTCATATTATCAAAAGTCTGTTTTCTGATCTTCCTCGATTTGTTATATACAGACTGGACATACATGGCACATCACAAAACTGTCATGGGATGATGAGATGTGGATCCGAATGCAGCACAAAAACGTGACGAAGCCGGGGTTCCAAATAAATGTATTTAATAAAAAACAGAAAGTGCTACAGCAGCGGCAGGATTACAAAATGGTAAAAAATACAGGAAGAAGATTAAGAGATGAAAACACGGAGACAAAACAAGACTAAACACAGGGAGACGACTAAACAAGACTAACGACAAGACAGGGAACAAAGGGAAAGGCGGGCGATATATATATATATATACACACACAACAGGGCCGAGGGATGACGAGACACAGGTGAAACTAATCAGGGCAATCACACCAGCAGAAAACAATGAGCAATCAAAGGAAAACACAAGGAGGCACAGCAGACAGGAAACCAAGAAACTAAGCAAAATAAAACAAGAATCTCAAAACATGTTCACAAGTAAACGAGACACAAAACCATGACACAAACGTATGCAATGAGATTACTCTATGTGCTAGAGAGATCCAGAACAAGCCAGTAGCTCCAGCTGTGAGAGCACCATCAGGCCTGAAACTGATTGGATTTAAAGAAAATTGACCACAGAAAACAAACAAAACAACAGGCTAAAAAATTTTTTTTTCAAAAGTTTGACGACAGTGAAGAGCCGTACAAAAGCAAAGCCGTATGTAAGATGTGAAATATTGTGGAAATCTCTGGAACCAATGACAACGATGGTTTTACTTTCAAGTAAAACTGACGCACAAGTCAATTAAATTTCAATTCATGTAGATATATCTCAGATTATTAGTAGAATTCTAGTTTCTACATAGATTGGCTTGTTTAATTATGCCAAAATAAGGTTTTTACTTAATTTTGATGACATGTTTTGGTTATTTACTAACTATTGTCATTTTGTCGTGGTTAATAAACTGTGGATTTTAATTCCATATGTATGGTAAAGCATGTTTCTAACTTTAATGAGCCTGCATCATCAGTGAAATTAAATGTACTCAGGTGTTCAGTTGATAGAAGTTGATGATGTTTAGTATGGATCTCAATTAGAACTAACTAACTAACTAACTAACTTTCTTTCTTTCTTTCTTTCTTTCTTTCTTTCTTTCTTCATTTCTTTCATTCTTTCTTTTTTTCTTTCTTTTTTTACTTCCTGTTCATGTCTATGTGGGATGGGGAGACACACTTTGCTTATGACCTCAACTGTCACCATTTGCAAGTTCATCCTGGTTAAATCCTTACAGGTGAAATAAGGCTTTCTGATGTCCAGGAACTTTATGGAGGAGTTGGGTATTTGCAATAGCATGGGAGAATGATACAGAATGCCGCATCAATGTGGGGGATGTTAAAAACTGTAACATGTTTCATTCACTACCATGGCTAAGCTTTGTGTCCAACTGTATAAATTTAAGTGCGAACAACACACAAATTCACCCACCACCAACCCGCCCTGTTCTCACCCAGCCACAAGCATCTGATCACACATTAGAGAAGACTGGAACTTCTAGAAATAAAACTAAAAAGTTGAATCACACCTTATTGGTCCCCATTGTTGTATCATTTCTTTGTTCACTCTCAGCCTTAAGAGACGTGGTAAACACAAGCGTCTGCAAATGAGAGAGAGGGTTAGGGAATGTTTAAATGGTGTAAAAAGACACTTTCTGTTTGTTAGCTCCTATTCATTTTTTTTTTTTTTTTTTTTTAACAAGGAATTAGCGTTTTCAAATTAGTTTACAAGTACTTTCTCCTGCTGTTTGAGAGTCGAGGCAACAGACTGAAGAGGACAAAGTGGTGCAAGTGAAAATTATTGTTCCATTTCTATTAGTGGTGCAGAGTCACGTCGCAAAAACAAATTTGCAGCCTTTTTACGCTCTAATGGCGCCGTCAATTCTTAGAGATCAAGAAATTACCAACTTTGTGTTTTTTCTTAACATATTTTCTCCCTGAGCCAATGAGTAATCACATATGTTTTTCTCTCAGACATATTTAATTCCACAGTGAGTCATTAGCTTCAGTAACTAAGTGAAGGCAGGGAAGCATGAACAGATTTGCGAATGCAAGTGCACACTTTCACTTCTTTGTGTGCAAGGACCTCATTGACAAGATGTATTCTTGACAGCACCAAGTCTTAGTATCTAAAGAGAGTAGGTAAAAACTTGCCAGACAGAATACTGAGCTAATTACTGCCAGAAAAATCATTGTGTATGTTGGAGTAGTACCCGTTTTAAATCTGGTATTAGGGCTCATATTTCCACACTGGTGAATCAGTAAATGATGCATTGACAATTAACAATTTGCTTGAGGTGAAGAAGGGAGCAACAACATCTCCATCTATGGTGGAAGAAACATCCCTAACTGAAGAAGGTACTTGGATGAATCATCGCCAAGAAACTTTAGAAGTATGGATATAGCATGACTTGGATGGCTGAGATCATTCATGTTTCTGATGTTCCAGATTAAAAAGAAACTCGGTGCTCAGTTTCCAGCTTTCTATACAATAAGAATGAGCAAAGTTTGCTGTTTGGTGGCTTTTCCTTGAAACTTAGGCCCTCTAGAAATCACATGAATACAATGCGCATGCACCCTGAAGTTAATTTGAACCTGTGTTGCCAGATTTACGGTAATTATCCTATTTATATAATAGTGTTATTGTCTATATCATATATGAATAACATTTTCAAAGATGCCAAAAATACTCTAATGGTCTTTGCATTTCTGTGCACTCAAAAAACAAACAAATCCAAAAAATCGTTTGTTTTTACATGAACACCCACACATCACCAGAAACCGATGCCTCCTCGTACCTGATCACAGCCAATCACAGTAGCAACGTTCAGCTCATGTTCTGACAACTACAGTGAGTTGCACTATGCCAGCACACACCCCTGGGAAACACACCCCGACCAATGTCATTCCACCATCAGCTGTTTGCACCCCGGATGCAGCAATTCACTCCCACCTCACGTGTCAGTTTTAAAATGTTCCTACTTCTACGTCCACTAGCAGGTCTCGAAGAAAGAGAGAGTGAGAAAGTCGCCTCATTTTGTAGTGGTGTCAGAAAACTGCTGGGATTGAGCTCACTATATGGTGCAATCCTACATATGTAGTAGGGGTTAGGGAGCGTGTTAGGAGGTAGTGTTGGAGCACTTTATTTGTTTAAACATAAAAAGTTCGGTATAAACCTACATTTTCACATCCATTCAAAGCTTCTTTCCTTGTCAGCCCAGATCACACCCATCTCCAGTCCATTCTCCCACCGGTCAGCTTGATTGCCCGTTGCCTCACTTTGCTGTCATCAGAAGCTGGTCTCCCGTTCTCACAAACATCCAGCAGCAGACTCCGGATGGATTCCAGACTGACTAGACCGACCGACCGACTAACAGGACTGTGGCAGTGAGTAACCTGAATGGTTTCTTTTCTGTTTTCAAGAATTATAAACTGACATTGATCTGAATGTGTTTTGTTTTGAAAAGGAACTGAATTGCATTTTTCTATTTTATTTATTTTAAAATCCGAAGTGGAGCTTTGGGTTGAATCATTATTATTATTACTTTTTTTGTCTTAGTATGTGGAATCTTTGAGTTTGAGTCTTCGAGACTTTGGGGGGCTGGGGAATTTTTGGTTGCTTCTGCATTGGTTTGTCTTAATATATTCTTTTGTATTTTACCTGACTTGAGTTTGTGTGTTTATTATTGTGCATGTTATTTAATGTGAAGGTTGTCTGTATATTTATGCCCCTTTGTGTAGTTTGAGATAAAACAAACAAAACAAAAACTCAACAAAAAACTGTCTGGCACCCCTAAAACCCTAAAAATAAACTTATTCTACCCATACTCAAACTCTCACATAAAAATGTGGCACCCCAGGTGGGTCTTAACTAAACCACACTGAATGACACAAGGAATCAAATCACAAAGGAACCACACCCGTTTTGGAGGGAAAACCTTACTTTTGTCATACCACTGTGTGGTCATGTCTTATTTTGGTGTGTTTGTCTTGTCATTTCCTGCTTTATTTTGGAAAGTAACTCTCCTCCCGTTTCAGTCTGATTGTCTTCCCTGATTCCTGCTCGTGTCCACCTGGTGCTCCCTTCCCTCCATTTGTTTAAGTAGTCTGCGACTCCCTTGTCTTGTGCCAGTGTGTTGGGTTGTGTTTGTGTTTGAGTTTGAGTTTACCTTGAAAGAGTGATTTTTCTTTGTAACTTCTTAACTTAGATCTAGTGGTTAGGTTTTCTGTTCAGAGAAAGCTGTTTTTGTTTCCTCCTTCTGGAGTGATTTTGTGTTTAGTCTTTCTTTGCTTATCCTCCCGTTATTTTGGAGTGATTCTTTGTTTTCCTAGTTTTTCTTCATCAGGTTTTGCTTCCTCCCTATTGGAGCGCCTTTTGTTTGTCAGGGTTTTATTTTTCCCCTCCCGTTAGGTCAGGTTAGTTTGTTCGTTAGTGTAGTTAGTATTGTGAGTTTTCTCCCTTTTGGAGTGCCTTTTGTTTGTAAGCTTTCATAGCCGTGAGTATCTTTGGTTTTACTTTGATAAGATTTCATAGCCACATCAGAAGTTTGTTTCATAGCACTTTTATTCACACTCTGTTCCAGTATCCTCAGCCTGTTGAGTCTGTGAAATAGAGTCCACTTAACTGCCACTCTGCATCTGAGTCCTGCTTTGAGCCCAGCCTGACAACTTTGAAACAAAATGGCTGATGCAGACTCATGGTTGGGTGGTATGGACTCTCTGCCAGCAAATCCAACCCAGGAAACAATACTACATATCCTCTACTGGACATGGATTTGACTGAAACCTAAAAATATGACTGGGTCAAGCAGTTCTGGACAAGCTATGTGAGGCTGGTCTTACTGTCAATATGAACAAAAGTCAGTTCTTCAGAAGCACACTGAAGTTCTTTGGCCACATTGTTTCCTCTGCTGAAGTCGAAGTAGACCCTGAAAATACAAAAGCTGTTCAAGACTTCATAAGAACTTCAAGGAGCTCCAAAGATTTCTGGGAATGGCTGGCTTTGTGCACCAATTCTCTCAGCTGGCAGAACCACTCAATGCACTGAAACGGAAGGGAGCTAAATTCATTTGGACACCATCTTGTCAGGCAGCATTTTTTAGTCATCTGGGTTCTCCGCCTGTGCTGGGCCATCCCGATTTTAACTTTACTTTCATTGTGTACACAGATACTAGCGATGTTGGCTTGGGGGCTGTCTTGGTTTTAGCAAACTGGATGGGGGCAGAGCAGGTCTTTGCTTTTGCCAGCCGGACTCTGAATCAGGCAGAGCGTAACTACACCATGTCTGAACAACAATGCCTTGCTGTCGTCTGGGCCCTCGAGAAATGGAGATCTTTTCTGAAACAGACATGTTACCATGGCGACTGATCACTTCTCTCTTGTGTGGGTTTTCAAAACCCAAAAGCCCAGCTCTCGGCTTATTCGGTGGGCACTACATCTACAAGAGTTTTCCTTTACAGTAGAGTACCATAAGGGCAAGTACAATACAGTGCCACATACCATGTCATGAGCCCCTGTAGAGGATACTCAACACCAGCCTGCCACTTGTGTTCCTGTCCTACACTCCAAGAGGGACACTTCCGAGAACCTTCACATCACAGATGCAGAAATTTGGAAAGCACAGCAGGAGGTCTCTGTCATGCAGGATCTGTATGAAAAAATAATGGAAATGGGAGAAATTACTGACAATTCAACCACAAAGTTCACTGTTCTGGAGGACAAAGTGTACAGAGTAGTGCAGCTTCCCCACAAAACACTACCAGATCTACATACCAACCTCTCTCTGTCAACAGCTGCTCCACCATTATCACGATGAACCACTATCTGGCCATCTTGGAAGGTATAAAACCTACAAACAGTTACAAGCTCTGGCGTACAGGCCAAAGATGAAGAGATCTGTTGTGGTAGTATAAACCAATGTTTGTGAATTGAATTGTGAAACAAATACACACAAGGAAATGATATCAATAGAGTCACAAAGTTGGAGTCATTAGATGGCTCATCTCATTATGAAATGTTGCCAATGACAGACTGTTGTTTCACAAGATCAAGAATAAACTGTAAAGAACCATATTTTAATTGGATGCCATAAAAAGCCAACTCAATGCCCCAGCTGTGAATGTTTTTAAAGCCCTCATCTCAACACATTCAAATGTTTTAAAATGACAGTATAAAGCACAAATTATCTCTTTGATTTTGACTTGTACCAAGCAAGAAAAGATGTATTTGTGCCCAAATGTGTATCCAGTCGAACAGATGCTTTTGTTTTTGAGGATTTCCTGTGTCACACGGGGATAAACAGCTGTTGAGAGGCCAGTCCTCTCCACCACTGACCACTTGGGAGAGACCCACTGATCTACCTAACGGAAGTCGATGAGAACTTTCCAACTCCAAAGTGAGGCTTTGAAGTGATAATAGCCACTGTCCAACTCTCCCTCCAACACTTCCTGCTACAGGTATATGAACCCTGTGGCAGATCATTTGTGATCAAAATTGCTCTCACATCTCCCTTTTCTATTTCTCTTCCCTTTCTTTCCTTTTACCTTTTCTCCCATCTAACATTTTCTCTCCTCCTTCTCCTCCTCCTCCTCTCTGCCATCTGAGCTTCCTCAGTGGGATATGGCTTTGTGTCAGGTCATGTGTTATCGGCCGCACACAGGCCCAGACACACACATCCATACACTATACCAGAAATCTAATGCAGTGCGACTGCAGAGAAGCTTTTTTTTTTTTTTTTTAAACCAAGCTTAGACCATGACCTCTCAGCATTTCTCATTCTCTTTCTCTCCCTGAACCTAATTACTATACAGCCAAGGACAAAGATCTTTTAATATTCCTTTTTATTCCTAACAAGGTTGGATATTCTGTTCCTTAAAATACCTCACTCTTCCTCTGCAGGCACCTGCTCACTCGTACAAATTGTCTTCTGTTCCGTCTCCTCACTTTTACATTGTGGATGGATGACTGTCCTTGACATTGTGCCTTGAACCAGTAGTGGGACTTTTTGCTGTAAATGTTTGAGCAGCCTTTTGAGCAGCCTTTCACGTTCCCTTGTTTTCAATGTCATCTGAAATGGATTAAACTCTGCCTTGAACACAGAATCTAAATAACTTAATGACGCAACGTGGAGATAATGTTAGCTGGTTTCACAACCAATACTACAAGGACTTAAATCTTTGACGCACAGCTTTCCTCAGTCCTGTTCTCTATTTTAAACCTTTTTTTCCTTAACTATTTATATTCTGTCCCTTTACATTTATTTTTCAAATGATCTTCAGATGCTGCAAAAATCTCAGCGTGGACATTCTCCCTGCTGTCAGCGGTGGCCGAGGATCAGACTCCCACCCCCTTGAACCTCCGTCTCTTTTTCTCCCATCCGACTGTATCTAACCCTTCTTCCATTCCGTTCTCTTCCCTCACGTAATGCTTCACTTCTTCTCAACACACACACACGCTCGGAGTGTGGGCAGTGTCAGGCTGGGCACCTTTGAAGTCCTGTGTGTGTGTCTCCTGTGGTCTGAGCCATCAAAGTTCCCGTTTATTGGTTGCTGTGTGACAGGCTTCTCCCTCTGACACACTCTCCTCCCCTCTCTCTCTCTACACACACACACACCAGACACTTTCCCGGCCATGTGAATTACAGTACAACCAAGACACAGAGTCACTTTGACCTTCAACACTTGCAACCCTCAGTGCACCATAACTCAGAACAAAGTTTACTGACAGAGAGAAACTTTAGGATTCATTTCCAGTGCAGGGCTCAGCAATAACCTCGCTCCTCTGGGACAAACTGACACTTTTAATCCCACAAATGGATATTGTCTCCATTTGTTTGTTATTGTATATAACTTAGCAATAGCGGCTGACTCATTGTTGATAGCAAAGGTCCTCCCTATGACTGTGTGAGGTGAATTCAGCATTTGGCCTCATAGAAAGATATTACTGTGAAGTATTAAAGGGATGAAAACACTTGTCTTGGTTGGATTACCGAGGTTTTGTGGTTCTGTGACTGATGCTGCAACTGCAATACAGTGGATGAGGGTGGAATATGGTTTGTGGTGCTCACAGCCTCCAAAAAATGCATTTTGTGTTTTTAGTGTGATTCTTCACACCCTGTATTGTGGATGGAGGGCTGCCTGTCCTTAGTCCTGACCCTAAGTGTCATTTTTCTATCAGGTGACATAACACAATGACTCGTGTTGGTCATGAATCACAAAATGTGGCTAAATTGGAGTGCCTTTTATAAGGTAGTGTTTTCATTAGTGCTCCGCGCCGAAGAAAAAATGTCTCTGAAAAAACGTTTGACATTTCATTAAAATGCTACATCCGGCCTCTCTGCATCCCTGAAAACCCGTAATTTGAGAACTTCATACTTGGAAATAAAATGCACCAATACTCAAGTGATTGCACGAACACACATGATCAAGTGAATTTGGAGCAAACCATTGAAGGGTTGCAAAAACATGAGAATGCTAATTAGGTGCATAGATCGGAGTGAGTAACTAGTCTGTGTAGTGTCAGAGGGTGGTGGTAGAAGAAGCAGAAGGAGTGGAAGAGGAGGGTAAGAGATGATGCCTTTCTCAATATGCGTTTTTGACTGTAATGCAAGTGTTCTTATGGATTTGGGAAACACCATCATCGGTACCCAAGTAGTATTCTAATTAAAAGCATCTGGATGATCTGGACAATGGAAAACCTTTACAGACAACTTATCAAGTCCGAACAATCCCATGTCTCCCTATTGTCAGTTTCGGCAGTGTGTGTGTGGAGGGTGGAGGGTGGGGGTAATTGTTTTTGATTTATGTACTTGTAATTGTTTTCGATTTTTGTGTGTGTTTTAGATTTTTGTGTGTAAAGCACTTTGTATTGCATGTCCATGCATGAAAGGCGCTCTATAAATAAAGTTTGATTTGATTTGATTTGATTATTCTTTCATATCGGCTAATATTAAGCAAATAGTAGGATTTCAAATATTCACATTGTTGTCAATTCTCTTTGTTTTCAGAAAATACAGAAAAATCTAAAAGCAGTTTCTCTCTCACCTTAAAATGAGCAGCATAGATGAAATTAACTCTCTAGTAAAAAATAATAATAATGCTAGTAAAACATAATATGTAAAACCGCACTGAGAGGAAGCCAAGCACATGCAATGACTGTAAAGGAATATATGGGGTGCTATGCAAATAGCAAACTATTTCCATCTTAAACTGATGACTCACCACACAACTTTCACAGTCTTTACAGGTTTTAAAAGACTACAAGTACACACTAACTGGCTTCAGCAACTGCACTCGATGAGAGACGACATGATTTGTCAAACCAGCTAAAGCCAGCTGAACGGATCAAACTCTCATGCCAGTTATCGCGGGGGTGACAGTTGTGGTACGCACTACAACCAATGTTATACTGGCATTCATGTTCCCGACACAGCTCGATGAATCCCTCACTGTTCCGCCGCTACTTCCTGTTGGCTGTTGGCAACACGTGTTTGCAGTTGGGTCGGTAATAAGTTCACGCTACCAGAATGTGTCCAGATTTAGCAAACAAAATTCAAACCCGTTCGACTGACTGCGACTGAGGTTGCGTGTGTTCCAGTTGCAGATTCACATCTTCACCCCCTCACGCACTAACTAAATATTTTTTGGATTCATGGCCGGTGGTGTAGAGCTTTTCAGATGATTAAATATTACTCGTGTTTTCATGTTTTTCGATGTAATCCCAGTAGCTCGCAGCTCTAGGATCCTCCTGCAGTCAAATGTGTAACAAGACACAAGTAACAACGATGTCTAAGTCCAGGAGGAGAATTTGAAATTTTAAAAAGAAAAAAAAGAAAATAAAAGAACAAAAGGCCTCAGTATTGTTGTTTTCTTGAACAGCTTCATGAATGAATTCTCTCTCTTGAATAACGAGCTACACAGAGCGCATTTGTTTCCAAAGCCTCCAAGAAACAAATATGGCATATGGGAGGAAAGCACTCCGGAGGTCGGCCTGTGCTGCTTAATTAGTGGGCAAGTGCTGGCTCCGAGATCCCCACGTTTCTGCTCTCATTTCATGCTGTGGAAATAGAGAATAAAAGACACTTGCAGATGGCTGGAATTCATGGAAAGCTAATTGTCTATGCCACTTTGTTGGCTTGTTAGGCCTCTGATTCTCTCTCTTCTCGCACTTCTGTCTCTTTTGTGGTACACTGCTTCATATCCTCCATCCGCCTTCCCTTCCTTCCACTAAGCTGCTCTCATTTTCTTCCATGTGTCTGCGATATCAGAGAAGAAATCAGCATCACTGTCATTGTTTTTTCGGCCTATTTAATAGCTGTTGACTTGACAGGACGCGTAATGATTTCTGCCTTATTTAATAGCTGTAGCTGTAATCATTTTTTTTAAAGCAGTAGACTTGCTGTAGATGTAATCAGAGACTTAATGACGTGTGACGTTGTCTGCCGACTGGCTGGTTCATTTTTAGAACAATCAGGATGAGCTTTAATTAATAAGCTGAAAGAAGAGTCTGACAGATCCTGAATGCAAATCCTCTTTTCACTGTCTCTTTTTGTCTCTCTGTCTTTTTGTAGATATTCACTCTTTGTATCAGAATATCCTGAAACATGTTTTTTTTTTCTAATCACTGGTTGACTTCCTTCCTGATCTGTGTTTCATTTGTGTTCTTTTTACTCAACCATCAATTTCATTTTTTTCCTCACTTTTTCGACCTCCTTTTCTTTCCTCTATTTGTCTTCCTCTTGGTTTCCTCCCTTTTCTTACCTCCCATCTCCCTGACTGTCTGTGTTTATGTTTTTATTTCCATTATGCACAGATCATTAGCTCTGTCTCTGACAAAGGGCTCCACTCTTAACATTTTGAATTAAAGGCAATATCTTTGTTATTAAAATGTCTTCTATTTATCATGCTCACCTGCATGCACTGCGGTGGGAGAGACTGATATGTATGCAAGTCAGACCAAAAGCAATTTATATGTTTGTCTTTGTGGCTGAATTAATATTTATTCATTACTTTTCTTTTACTTCTAATCAGCCAGGCCTCATTTCCCACTTACTTTCTCCACACACACTCATAACTAAGAAATGAAGGAAAGTCACACTACTGTCCACTGCTCAAGGGCATTTTGGCAGTTAGAGAAATAAATGCAGAACCAAAAAAAAAAAAAAAAAATGCATGTTGGGTTGACAACTGTAGAAAAAAAAACATTGTCAGAGATGGGAACAATAGCTTTTTCAAAACAGGACTGATTAGCGCATTTACCACTGGGACAAATATTTATTCG
Source organism: Mugil cephalus (assembly GCF_022458985.1). Lineage (NCBI taxonomy): Eukaryota > Metazoa > Chordata > Actinopteri > Mugiliformes > Mugilidae > Mugil > Mugil cephalus. The sequence goes on along the minus strand of NC_061782.1, from coordinate 22,713,555 downwards.
TACCCAACATTCTCTATGTTGATTATTTTTTATGGTAATAATAGTAAAATACTCTACGAAGACCAATGATTTGTTGAGAACTGCACTGAAAAAACCCTAAATAATTGTATCTCTTAAGCTTCTTTTTCTTTTTGGACGATCATTTATAGCATTGGTTGTATTTTTTTTTTTTCTGAATGAATGAGGCAACACCCATGTTGAGTACAGACGGTCTTTAATGTGACTCAGGATGCATTGTGTTCACACTGCCGAAGGAATGCTGACAAATTACAACCAAGGACACGGCACGACATGCGATCCAGATCACCTTGTGACGGTGGCACCAGGAAAAAAAAAAAAAAAGTAAATTAAAATAAGTGAATAAGTGGTCATCAAGGCAGAATACTGAAAGTCAAAGAAAAACAGTATATTTTCTTTTTGGGGTAAGATTAAATTGTTCCCTGTTTATGGATGGGTGTGTGTTATGTGGGGGCTTCTTATGTTGTTTGATTAAAAAAAACACCATAACATAAGGAGGATGAGGAGGGGCGGAGAAGCAGTGGACCAGGAAAGGACAATGGAAGAGGGAGACCTTTAACATAGGACCTGAAAGTGAGAAGCAGTAACAAATTAGCGGTATAATAAGTAAAAAAAGCCTTGAACAATACACTGGTGAGCAGACTACTTTGCAAGTTACTAAGGAATGTCCCAGTGGGTTTCCTTCCAGCGGTGTTTGGCGTGTGGAGAGGAGCAGACGAGAGGGAGTCATTCTCTGAGGGATTTAGCACTCCGTTTGGATCCGGGTGAGATCGCCCCTTTTTTGTAACCTTTTATATCTTCAAACAAAAGGTATTTAATAAAGATGAGAATTAAACAAAAAAAAGAAGAATTAAATCAAGAAGCAAGGCAGGGAAACAAAAACATGGAGACATGAACACCAACATGAAGACTGGAACATGGGGACTAAAAATGACGTGACAGGAAACAAAGTGAAAGCCATGGCTACATATACACACTGGTGCAGAGGGATGTCGAGACACAGGTGAAACTAATGGGCAATCCCACCAGGAGAAACCAGTGAGCAATCAACGGAAAACACAAGGAGACACAACAGACAGGAAACCAAGAACCTTTACAAAATCAAACAGGAAACTCAGAACATGATCATGAAACTTTTAGACCTGGCATTCATGTGGATTTAACTTAGACATGTAGCAGCCACCTAGACCAGGCCAGACACCCCTACCCCATAGTAATGACACTCCTTGATGGTAGCAGACATCCCCAGCAGGATGCAGCCTGACACACACTCACACACAAAAACACTTTAAGAACAACTCAAAGCTCAACTCAAGACAGTATACAGGACACTCTCAGAATGCCCATGTCCATTCTCTAAGAGTCAGAACAGTTTGTGAGGCACAAGGAAGACTTACACAAAATTAAGAAGGTGGTCATAATGTTATGACTGATGAGTGCATAGTCACCGCTATTGCAAACGCCTACTGACTAGTGGCATTTGTTGTTCACAGCATGAATGGACCATTACCATCTTTTCTTGTCTTTTCTTGTTCTTTATGGCATATTATGGTATGTATTACTGTATTACTAACCCTAACCCTAACCATTGAGGTGGAGTGGGCACCAGCAGATAAAACCTTCTTCCTGTGAGGCGAATGCTAACCACTGCACCAGCATTCTACCCTAGACTAAATCTAAAAGCCAAAAAATAAAATTACAGGTAGGAAAAAAATGCTTTTTACACTCATGAGAGAAACTAAGAGAGTCTTCTTCATTTAACAGTAATTTAGTATAGTTAGCTAATTTCACACAGACACACACACACAAATCACTCCCAGTGAGCATAATTGTACGGTCAACAATGATTTCATCTCAATTAACTTGTTTGAACGTGAGTGTCATTGTCTGGTCGAATCTCTCACGTCTCCCAGGGATATGTGACCTTGTGCCTGAAACACAGAAACACTCAGAGAAGAAGAAGAAGAAGAAGAAGAAGAAGAAGAAGAAGAAGAAGAAAGGAGTGAAGTGCCTTCAAAAGTGGTTGTTTGTGGCAAATCAATAGATTATGACTCAGTCGGTGACAGTTTGCATGCATAACATTTCAAGTATACGGGCTGACGTGTTTTTTCTTCAGTGACTCATAGAGAACACTTAACACTCAAACCCCCTCCAGTTACATGAATCACACGTGACATTCTACACAAAGACAAATAATTGGTTCTGATACATACAGTGGGCGTAAATACGTCCCACATTTTACGCATCTACATACTAATGTAGTTCTCTTTTTTCTAACATCTTTACTTATTCTAATCCCCTAACAGTATGTAGGACAGTGTATTACAACTTTTTTTTGTTTATACTTTTTCTTCATTTAAAAGACAACACAACAAAGTACACTAACACTGTACACATTGCATAGACAATTTCACAAAATTGGGGGTGGGGTGCACAGATTTACACAGAATTTATAATGTACATCAGTCATTACTTCTGTTTTCCAAATATGATCGTATTAGGATCCAGGGTCAGTCTCTTTCATGATCATAATCAAGAAGGGCTGAAGCTGCCCGTCCCATCGTCAATAAATCCATGAAGTCCTTCCACCAGTTATCCAGGCTAAAGCAATTTGTCTTGTGTGATTTCCAATTCATTATAATAATACATTTTACAGACAGAAAGGCTAATGAAATGATATGTTGTGTGGGAGCTGACTTTATGTTTCATAAAAGGCAGACTAATGGACATTAGGGTACTTTCACTTCAAGAATATTGGACAAACTTGAAATAACACTGTTCCAAAAAGTTTTCACTGGAGGGCAGTGCCATAACATGTGAATAAGTGTGCCCACCTCTCCACATCCATGTGAGAACAAATGTGAGAGGGTATTATTCATTTTCTTTAAACTGCATGGTGTAATATATGCACATTTGGATAAAACCGTCGTGTTCTTTAAGATGGTCTCCAACTGGGTTGTGGTCATAGATAAGTCCCCCTCCCTTCGTTGTTTAGTGGATGACAGATTGTGTGAAGATTGTGACATTGTGCATTATCCTGCTGGAAGACAGAAGATGGTACACTGTGGTCATAAAGAGATGGACATCGTCAGCAACAATACTCGGTATTTAAACCATGCTCAGTTTTTACTAAGAGGCCCAAAGTGTACCAAGAAAAAAAACCCCAACCCATTACACCACCACCAGCCTGAACTGTTGATACAAGGCAGGATGGATCCATGCTTTCATGCTGTTTACGCCAGATTCTGACCCTGACATCTGAATGTTGGAGCTAAAATCGAGGCTCGTCAGACCAGGCAATGTTTTTCCAATCTTCTATTGTCCAGTGTCGGTGAGCCTGTGTGAACTGTAGTCTCAGTTTCCTGTTCTTAGCTGACAGGAGTGGCACCCGGTGTGGTCTTCTGCTGCTGTAGCCCACCTTCTTCAAGGTTGGACGTGTTGTGTGTTCAATGATGGTATTCTGCATTCCTTGGTTGTAACCAGTGGTTATTTGAGTTACTGTTACCTTTCTATCGTCTCCAACCAGTCTGTCCATTCTCCTCTGTCCTTTCACATCAACAAGGCATTTTCGTCCACACAACTGTCATATTACTGTCATATCTCACTGGGTATTTTCTCTTTTTCATACCATTCTCTGTAAACCCTAGAGATGGTTGTGTGTAAAAATCCCAGTGGATCAGCAGTTTCTGAAATACTCAGACCAAACCGGCTGGCTCCAACAACCATACCATGATTAAAGTCACTTAAATCCTCTTTCTTCCACATTCTGATGCTCGGTTTGAACTTCAGCAAGTTGTCTTGATCACCTCTATATGAATAAATGGATTGAATTGCAGCCATGTGACTGGCTGATTAGCTATTTGTGTTAATAAGCAATTGAACAGATGTACATAATAAAGTGGCGAGTGTATATTATATATATGTGGGTGGCACAATGACTCGGTGGTTAGCAGTGCTGCCTCCCAGTTCCCATGTTCCCATGTTCGAGTCTAGCTCAGGTCTTTCTGTGTGGAGTTTACATGTTCTCACTGTGTCTGCATGGGTTTTCTCCGGGTACTCTAGTTTCTTCCCACCCCCAAAGACAGAAAAATACATTTTATTCTCAACTTTACTGAAAACACTGGACTGTTTCAGAATAAGAAGCCTCCGTGTTTCTGTGCCAACTGGAAACTAGTCACATCACTTAGTGTTTAACCCATGTGGAAGCAATCATGCTCAGAAATAATAGATTAATTTCATCTTAACAGAAACAATCAGATCATGCCTTTGCAAGTTATTATGAGCTAATATTTCAGCGGATTATCAAAGATTTACACCACACCATACGTCAGGCTAGTCTGTTGTAATCGGCTCATTTTTCATATTATAAGTGTAACAGTAGTGTCCCTACAAACATAGCAGCTGACCCCACAGCTCAGACATCCAGAACAAATCTGGCCACATAATAACTACTGGGCACATCTCAGTAGAGCGAGATGGGGAAGAGTTTGCTGGTAGGGGAGAAAAAGCAGCGGATGGTGACGACAATCTGTCAAAATCAAATGAATGTGTTGGCGGAGCAAGGTGAGCTTCATGCAGAACTTCCTCCCAGGAGAGATCCCATCATTCATGCATTGCTTTGAAAAAGAAATAAATAAAATAAACCTCCCAAGCTCACCTATGGTAGAGAGAACGTGTAAAGGAAGGCCCAGCTTGTATCTTAATTAAAACCTCAAATGTTGAAGGCAACAATTTAACAAGTGCAGAGCTGCTTTTTAATGTGTGACGGCGCAGCTGCAGCCAACAGTTCAGGCCTCCTCCAGCACCATTTCTAGGGAGGGACTGATTCAGTTAGGTCCAGGTGTGCCTCATTAACCGGCCACGGCACTGCTGGCTCCGTCCTCCTCAGTGCTCCATCACCTCTTACGCTGTAAGCCGCAGCCATATTATCCCTGCTAAATGAGGAAGCCTTCCCACTGCCACTCAATGCTTTGTCAGTTCATTTAAATACTATCTCTTTAGTTAACGGGGCAATTATTGGCCTGCCATGTTGAAATCTGTCACCAACTACCTACCTACCTATAATGAATATATAAAAATAGAGGCTGCTTCGTTCAAGGGATGGTTCCAGACATTGTTTGCATTAGCTTTCATAAAGTTTGATGTCTTGTATATTAATTAGCAAGATTTCTGTTCGTAGTTTTGCTTTAACAACATAGTCATATGCTTGTATGTGGCCATATAGCTGTAAGATTCTGATATTATCAGATCTCAGCATGTTCTAATTTGGATTGCTCATTTTTACTCTGTCAAACTTAAGAATAACCTAAAAGTTGGCCCTGTTGTCAATACATATATATTGTGAGTTTATATTCGGGTACTTTTCACTTGCAGTCCCGGAAAGTTTCTCACAGTATTCTCCTTCTTGCATCCTGAAGGCAGAACAGTGGGTGGTAAAAGGTTAACTCACCTTCATAATGTCAGTGCTTTGTAGAAACAAGTCGAACTTTCTTTGCCTAACAGTGAGTGAGGCACACAGACCTTTCCAATGTACAAATGGCATCTGATATGTGCTGGTTGAAGCTTTCTTACCTTAACTATAAACTATTGAGACTTATTTCTGGCTTGCTTGAGCTCAGCAGCAGCAGGGTTCTTTAAAATACCCACTAAAGATATTGACCCCACAGCAAGAAAAACACCTCCCAGCTCTCACTTTAACAACCCACCTACATAGTATTGAGTGGAAACATTACACCTACCATACAAATTGTTTAAATGCGGGTAATAAATACTGTCAGATGCCCTGAAAGCAAAACAAATGAACTTTCTGACTTTCAGTAAACTTACCTGCACACTTATATGGTGCAATACTTAACACTAATACAAAACAAAGACAGACTTTAACATACAGGATTGCGCTTGAAGACACCATGGAGACAACAGCCAACAGTCAGCTGGTATATATGTTCTGCCCCTCCATGAAATGAAATGACCTCATTCCAACAGGTGGAAATAGCCTCTAGTGGTTATTCACACAGTGAGCTATTAGCTGAGAGGCTAGGAAGCGAAGTGCTCAGTTATAGCCTTTCTTGAACCACTGGTCTACAGTTTATTTATCCTAAGTCTTTGTGAATTGTGTATTTGAATGTTCACATATAACAAGAGCCCTCTGAACATCCCGTGCACCGAGTTGCTGAGCTTACTGACGGGGGTACTAGCAATGGTGAAAAACTAGTGTACCAGATGGTCCCAACTTCTCGTCGACCGGATGCGCCACGGCCTCAAGCTTCAGTTTAGAAAGACCTGGTTGCTTGGTAGCCTTTTTGTTCTCATTGCTGCAGTTTTACACCACTTTGTCACCGGCCAGGGACTGCAAGAGTAGCTGAGGGTCAGAACAAACTTTAATAAGTAAATGGAGTCTTTGATTTGCAGCGCGTCTCTGATGTGCAAGCCAATGCCTGCAGAAATGTGGGGAAAAAAACGACTCTGTATTTTCCCCACTTCCCTACACTCTGTCTGTGGAACTGAGCACAAAGCCCATTCTGAGCCGTAACTCTTTAAGATATGACTCAGAATTCCATTTTGTATATTAAAATAAAAAAGATTGATCTTTTTTTTTTTTTTTTTTTAATTCTGGGAATATTGCAGCATTTAGAAAATGTGACACTTACAGGGGTGAATAAATGCACATTTTCAGCTTCAGCATATTAGCATCATGGCTATTGTGTGTTGACTCAAATTACCAACCGTGTCTATTTTTTATAACCCTATAGACAATTTTAAATCATCTAGAAGAAAATAGCCCGCTGTACTATTTATTTCTCAAATCCCAGATTTGTGTGTGACCCTGTAACTCCAAGTATCAAAAATAAACATTACACCCACTACAGATAGTTTCCCCTGCAGATGTCTATCTAAAAGACAGTGGGTAGGTGGATGTCCAAGGTTGGAGATAAATACAGCAAGTAAATACCCTTCAGAAAATGTGTGCTTACATCTTATGAAGGCAGCCATGATATTTACTTCTACACATGTCTTTTACCTTCCACTTTAAAAACATTAAAGAGCGTCTTTTTTAAGAGAAAGGTCAGCGCAGCCGGCGCACAACCTCTCTGGGATTCACTGTATCTGTCTGAAGCCTGTGAAGGTGAACCAGATAAATATGGATGATAACCTCACATCTGTGTTGACCATATATGGGTTCTCTCCTCTTCTATCTTCCAGATGTAGGTCATCAGCAGGCAAACCCTCAGCTGATATAAAAACAGGTATAATCTTAAATCATGTCATGTTTTTTCTTTTTAATATTTTATATTTCCATAAAGTAGTGACTAGTATATATGTGAAGCAGATATGAACGTTGTCTGTTCGCGTCTAATGAGAAACCAAGGATTTTCCACAGTAGACCCTGAAAAGCTCTTGGACATGTGCTGAATCCTTGTTTTTCATGGTTATAACCCAGCCAAAGAACTAACCCCAGTGGTCATGTTTGATACCGCTCCCAATACGCACCATTACTAGTGGGATTAAAAGGATTGTGGTTTAACACACACACGGAGGGTTAGCGAGGCAATGTCAGACAAGGGGCTCTGGCAGTTGAAGACAAGACTCATGCCAGTGAGGCATTCTGAAATGAAAGAGAAAATGTTGGGGGGAAGAAATAAGACGTACTGGGAGAAAAGAGAAAGAGAGAAAGGGAGTTTGGGAAGAGTAAAGATGAGACGAGTTGGCTGACAAACCCCAAAACCTGGAGTCAAGCTCACAACATCTTGAGTGTGCTGTGTGTCTTTTGAGCACCGCGGAGCATCCTGGTGTGTCTAACGTGCTTTGGTTTCAGTCCATTTGGAAACAAATTCAAAGTGCAAAGACCCAGTTCTCCGAAGGGGAGAAGCGTGTGTACTTCTTTGTGTGTGTGTGTGTTTTTATTCAAGAAGTGTTCTAATAGGTGAACTCCCCACTGTTTCTACCACTTGTGTGATGTTTGATGTTCTGGTTGCGTATGTGCATAAACCTCTTTACTGTGCACCGCGTGACACGGCTCAGTTGTCACAAATTCGAAACCCAGTTCCATCAAGGAAATAAACACTGGCTGCTTTACATGGATATTTAAATACCTCATGTAACCACCTCAACCAGAAGAGACTGGCTTGATAAGAAGGAATTCTCAGTCGCATTGAGACGGGCGTAAACCTCTGATTATCTATTCTGGGGATAATATTCTTGATACCATGCTTCTTGATTGGAATAAGTACATTCTTTACACTTTGTTTTTGTCACATATGGTATAAACATAATTTGGTGTAAACAGGTGATATATGTGAAAGCTGATCTGGAACCACTCCCATGGGAACTGAATATTGACCCAACTTGACTTAACCAATCAAATCAATTGGTTTAGTGACAGCTCCGTAGTTATGTCTGCTACTGTGAATGTTGTAAAAGATGCTGAGCGTGAAATCACTTCAAACAACGAACAGTTAACGGTCACATACAGTACTTTGTTCCTCTGATTGGTTGTAGGACTATCCAGCTGTGTGCAGAAGGATTTTCTCCTCTGTATATGTTGAAACACAGCCATAATGAAATGGATTGCTAGCAGACTGATATGAACTGAGTTGACCGGTACTTCTGACAGAATTTGGTAGCTGGCTGTTTTCCTCTGCCTGACTTTAGTAAAACAAAACGGGAAAGATCAACCTGGAGCATGTTCTGAAGCCTGTATGAAAAGCTTTCAGATACAAAAATGAACGGACTGATATTTTTTAGTATTCAACATAATCCCCCCCGGTTTTTCATTTTTCCTGGTCAGTCCATTCAGAACAACATTACTTCAGATTCCTGAGCACTCACAGGGAGACTCTTAATCCATTACACACAGACAAACCAGCTCCTTTCACTGATTTTAATATTAATGGACACAGAAACACTTTGTCCGAGAGAAAGTGCACATGTTGCAGAAGTGTCTCAACAGCAAAGCAGAAAAACCTACAACTAATTGGTTCTCTGTGGGCCGCCTCTGACAGGCCCTAACATTAAGGGTTATACAGCAGAAAGAGATGGGAGGAGGCCGAAAAGGAAAGAGCGACAGAAAGACAGAGAGAAAAAAGAGACTGTGAAAAAAAGGCTTGAGAGGCAAAAGATAAAGGAGCAACGCTGAATGTCAAAGCATCCTGGAGAAAGAAAAGGGGAACATGGAGAGTAAAAGAAATGGGGAGAACAGAGAGAAGTTAAATAGGCTAATACAGTTCAGAATAACAGCGCTGACACAGAAGGAGAAAGGGACAGATTTCACGAGATGTTCTTTGCTTTTATATGCCATTTGAGATTTCATCCATTCCTTGACCTTTTCAGTTTCTGTCATCTCTATGTTCAATTAACAAACCTAAACCGAGATAAAGAAGAGAGACAAGAAAATCGAATAGTTGATGAATCCCTTGATGGGATGTAACTGCGTTCAGTCCACTCGTACGTGGCAGCTTTTATGAGCCATTTAATGTCTGGTACAGTCTTGTATTAGTCCCTGTTTGTTGTTGCACTTGTCACTTGCTGTCTTTTCATAGCTCCATGTTAACAAGGACCATTCCCTGTGCACGTTACCAGGCTGCACAGTGATCCTGATTGTAATTCAGTGTGCCAGCGCTATGCAGCACATGCCTCAGTCTCACATCCAGATCTTCCCTCATATCAACACACTGCAGCTGTCAGTTTACCCACAATAAAGTGAGACCTGCTCAAAATAGAAATCACCACACATGACACAGCATACCAATGTGCACTCACTGTAGATTGACTGAAGATGGCTGTGTATTTATGGGTCACTAAATTCAATGATGAAAAAAAAGCACACTCCATCCTCAACATGTGCCATGCATAATTAGCTGAGGGGGCTTTGGTGTTGGGTCAGCCTCTTCATCAGCCCCTCAAGATGCAACGTGTCATTTTGAGAATGTGATACTGAGGAAAATGAGAAAGAAATCTGGATCTCAATACCTTGGTTTGTCAGGACTGATAATCTGTAATAAAGACAAAACTTCTACAAGTCTGGTTTTGGGTGTATGAAGAAATGAAGAAATATACATCTGATCTAAAACTGGTCAAGTTGATGAATCATTGCATACGACTTTGGCAACCCCTCATAAACTATGGTAGCTCAACACGAGCATCATTCGTGACTGCAATATAAACTGAGATACAGCAAAGACTTTCACCTCATGACTTGACTTCCAGGTCACCCTGTTACACAGTGCTCTCCCAGGTACAATAACTGCTGGCAAGGCAATGTTGACATCCACCTACAGAATACATTGCTCAAACGCACCTGATATTAATATGCTCTTAAGACAGACTTTGGCAGCAGACAGGAGACTTCTCAGTTCTTGCAAACCAAACGACCTGAACCTCACCTAACTACGAGTCCTGACCTGTCTACAAATGTTGTCAGGATATGGATTTCCCGTACATGGGAACTCATTCCATAAATCTGTTCAGTAACAACAATACAGTACCCATGGGGCTCTGCAAATGTCCCTTAATTTGATCTTATCTCACAGAAATGTCTGTTATTATATATTACAAAGTGCAATACACAATATTAAATTATTATTTCATTAAAAGGTTGCAGTTCACCTTTTATGTCTTACGTAGAATACAGTCACCACTGCTTGCAAGGACTTTGTGACTTTGTATTCCCATGGTCATGTCATAGTAAACCAATTTTCTGTTGCAGAGAATGACGATAGATGACAGGTGCAATGTTGACATTGGATGATACTGCATATGGTAGAATTATGATCAATAATCAATAATATGCACTATTAACATGAGTTAAAACGCTCTGTGCACCCTTCTACTGTTTCTACAAACACACTTCTAACTACACTCACCGACCACTTTATAAGGTACACCTTGCTAGTAAAAGGTTGGACCCCCTTTTGCCTTCAGAACTGCCTTAATTATTAATTTGTGTTAGAAACATTCCTCAGAGATTTTGGTCCATATTGACATGATAACATCACACATTTGCTGCAGACGGCACAGCCATGTATGAATAATGTATAAATGTAATTTGTAAGAAATATCGAGTTGATATTTCTCCTGTAGTTTTCAGAGCATATTCCTGCCCTGGAACAGTTAGCTTCACGCCGTCTGTTTGCTATGTTCTACTTATCTTTCCTTTTTCTACTACTTTTGCTACTAAAGTGACCCACTTTATGCTTCCTCACTACTACCTTACAATAGCATCACTCACTACACTCCCTACCTCCCCCTTTCCTTCCCTCTGTCTCTCTGTTTCCTAAGTCTCAGGCTGTCTTGTTGCTGGCTCAGCCTCTCTTGTACTCAGCATGGCAGCGCAGGACTTATCTGCCACATTGCCTGTTTGCTAACTTAACAGTCACAGCTCCTTTTCTCTTGACTTCCCTTTTTTCTTTTTGTCTTTTCTCTACCTCCACCTTTCATGACGTTTTCATCGCTACACCTCCTGCCCTCAGCCCCACCCCGGCGTGCCCCTCCAAATGTCACTCCTCGGTAGAAGAGGAGGCAAAACAAAGCAGACACGACTGTTCCCTCTCTCCTTGTGTGTTGCCTTTGTGTGAGAGCGTCCGTTTGTGATTGCATCTGCATGTGTCACTGTCTGCCTCCATCTCTGTCTGTGTGCCACAGAGTGTGCCCATGTATATGTATATTCACTTACACATAATGGTGTTTGTGTGCACATCAGTGCGTCTGAGTTGCTTGCTGCGTTGCATATGTGTGACTTTTTGTCTATGTACTTGACTTCTCAACCTTTTTGAAAAACTACCTGGTTAAGTGTTCTTATGTGGGCTTCTTTAAATGTCAGGTCAATTCAAACTTCATCATAAACAGGAGTCTCAGGACCTTTTAAACAGGAACAAAACTGAACACTGCCAATCAGAGTAATAATGTGTCATGTAATCACCACCGTCACAACTGATTGACCTGGTCAAAAGTGATTTTCAATGAGACTGACACCAGCGTTGTAAACATTTGATAACAGGAAAATAGTAGCACCTTAAAACCGACGCTTGATCAGATTACTTCTCTCTGGTTCAAATCAACCCAATGTGTGCCATGTGGGATAAACATCAGGCGACAAGTTATCAGGAGGGGCAGAAACATGAACAAGTTTGAAAAGAGCAGAGCTGCTGGAAATGTGGCTCCGTCTTGGTCATGTTCTTCTATTAAATGAAATTCAGTGTTGCCAATAAAGCAAGGAAAAAAATGACTCTTCTTCTGTTATATTTCCAGCAGATTTATTAGGCCACAACAGGCTGAACAGCTTCGTGCTTATTAAAAAAAGGGTCTGTTCTCATTGATTTGAGGATATATGTCAAAACTTTGACAACTTCTGTCCAAATCCAAAAGGCGTTGAATAAAGGCAACTAGACCTGTAGAATTTTCTTGAAGGCTTTTCGTCACTCATCCAAGTAGTTTCTTCAGTTCTGTCTGAAGTTTGTCGATGTCATTTGGATTGTAAAAAACAAACAAACAAAAACAATCAACACAATCTGGGACTCTTTCTATATGCCAATGTATCTATATGTGGCAACACGAGGGATAATTTACTCAGTTATGTCTCAAAACTCTTTTCTCTTTTTGTATACAACCGACAACGCCACCTTGGGTTAGGGCCCAAGGACCCGTATTAAAGGTCAATTACCAACGATTACAAAAGAACACAGGTTCGTTCAATCAGGGAGAATAGGAGACGGAGTTCAATTATCACATACAAAAACTTTATTTTGGCACTCTAAAATAAACAAGGCATGGGACAAAATGAAAATAATAAAAAACGGAGCCAACTGAGAAAAAGGATACGAGCTGGGGCTTACCGGCTGGTAGAGGAACCAACATGGGGATTGACGTCCACAATAAAAATGAAAAGGGGGGCACCCCACTCACACAACCAAAAAAACGTGAGGAGCGCACAAAATAAGCAGGGACCACCACACACACACACACACACACACACAGGGGACCAACACCACCCGGGGAAGAACCACCACCACCGTCCACCTCCAGCTCTAGGGAAAATAAAGCACAGTCAACAGGGCTCACAATTAAAGGAAAACAAACAATATCCCACAATATAAACGAATTAAAGAATAATCAATTAATACACTAAGGAATAATACAATTAGATTAATCAAAAATCAAACAAATTAACAAACAGATTAAAAAGTCTCTGGCCAGAGATATCTACTCAACAGTAATTGTAACTAATCCATTTCTGACAAGTAACTGAGGGCTGAAATTAAGAAGTTTTCCCCCCAAGTAGAACATAAATAATTACAATAAACTCCCAAAATGACACCTTACTCAAGCAAAGCAAACCACTTAACCAAAAAATAAATAACCACAATAAACTTTACTATTAATCAGAAAAAGAAACTAAATATAAATAAATGAATAAACAAAATTACACCACACCTTGAGAATTACATTTAAAACGCACACACGTAAGCACTCACGCACACACTCACGCACACGCACACACACACACACACTCACGCACACACTCACTCTAAACTAGGGGCTGAGGGTCCGGACTGGGCTCGTAATGTCCAGCACAAGCGGTAGCCCCACAGCCACGAACGCGCACCGCCACACATGCAATAGCAGCAGAAAACCCGGGCCAGCAGCGCGAAGCAGGTCGACCCAAAACGGCCGTCAAGAACCCGAAGTCAGGAGCAGCGAATTAACAGGAGCAGCGAAGTAGCAGTAGCAAGGTAGCAGTAGCGAAGTGGCGAGGCAGCCGTGGCTAATGAGCCGGAATTATTCAGTACCAGTCTTACTCTGCTTGGCGTCCAAACTACCGGCCTTTTATCCGGTCGGTTTCGGTTCTCTACCAAAAAGGGAGAGGGGTGAAGAGGGTCGACGTAGCGGCGGGGGACAGCCACCACAACACCAACAACCAGCACTAAACGCCAGTGATAGCGACCCCAGTGCCCTGCCAGGACCGCGTCAAGGATGCCGGATCTGTCCGATGCGGTGAGCAGCGGGGACAACCTGGAAGTGGGCGGGCCGACGAGGCAGGAAGCGAGAGGACAGGGGGGAGAAACCTCTCCTACTTTTATCCTCTCTGTGTGACTAATGATTGGCCAGAGAGGGCAGGGTGAACCAGAAGTATTCAAGACAGTGGTGCCTCATACCACTACATATATACATGAGTATGGTTTAATGTATGCACATGTAAGCACATCCTGGCCTATGTTACGTAGAACCTTTGATCCTAACTTTAGGTTAAGAGACATACACGGCCTACGTCCACACCGCTCCGTTCTGCCCTCCATTTCCATTGCTAGAAGGTGGGCGGAACGAGGCCAAACGGATACTTTTCTAGGCACTTTTTAGTACCTCCTATGTGGAAAATGCGACATAGAATACTGATTGGTATAAGCAGGATGTTTTGGTTTCGACTAGAGAGATGAGCGTTTTTGACTAGTAGTAAGCTGCTCACTTTCAACTTTCAGCTCTGTCAGTACATTGTTTTAAATGATGACCGGTGTTCTGGACCAACCCGGAGTTGTGCGCTTTTCTGTCCTTGTTGAGGGAAGAGAGTATACAGCGGGAGTTGGACTCGGAACGACAAGGTTTTTGAAAGAGAAGCTTAAAAAATTGAAGGCCGATTATCAGGCAGCCAAGGGGCACAACATTTGGTGCTGATCAAAAGGTTCCAATTAGTATGAGGAAATGGATGCGATATATGGCCACAGACCAGGGAGCGCGGGTAGGGAAGGTTGCCTCGAATCTATTACACCGTTGGTGCAGTCCTCCACTAAGTTTTTATCTTTTATTACGTTCATTGTTGTGTTCTGCTTGAAAGCTCATAACTGCATAACTGTTGTTTTCTTCCATTCACTGGTTGTTGGAACATAACTTTACTGTGTAGCCCACTATTGCTAATAGCAACAAGCGTGGGTGTGGCTAAAGACCTCAAAACTCCTCAATACTCCTAAGCAATGGAAAAGGTAGTTAAAAAAAGCTGGTGAGGTGTGGGGCGGTGTAGAGGTAGAACGTGTATGGAATTCCGGCTAAAAAGGAAGTGGCTGTTGGTTTATGAACAGGTGACACTTTAATATCAGCAACAACAAACAACACTGACAGCTTGGCTATAAATTTATTTACTGAAATAAGGTGCCATAAAATAAAATAAAACAAAATAAGAGTCCATTGAAGTCGAGCTCTCCGACTCAAGGCTCTGGTAAATTTAGTTACGTGAAGGAATTCCAGCATGTGTTTGTGTCACTCAATTACTGCATCCTTAATTTCTACTACCCAGGGAGATGAGGAGTGTATGTGTGTCTTATCTGTTCTCAGAATGTGTGATTCGGATGATCTGAAGTCTTCAAAGAAGGTTCTGCGGCTGGCCACATGTCATATCCAACTCTGAATTTTGCTGGTCTGGGCTCTCCATCTACGTCACATTTTTCTATTTTTCTGAAAGTTGATCAGACTAGCAGAAATAAAAATAAATAAATAAAAAACCCAATGCAAATGCAATTTCGTGAGATTCTTCATCTGATTCTATTTCTCAACATCTTTCTCAGTTCTACGGATGAAATGCATCTCCAAGCATCAAGGAAATACACACACAGTAAAATGAACTATTAAAACATTATTATTTTATTACAATATTACTTTTAACCATAAATGTTACAAAATATTCATGGATTACGATACACAACAGTATTTCTAACAGACACACAATTTATGCATCTCTTTCTAAGCTCTACTTGACTTAAATGTCAGCTAAGCTGTTAAATCCTCAATTTTAATATATAACTTCTTAGCATCAAATGAATACCAATTTCTTTTTTTTAATTTTATTTTATTATCACAAACGAAATATACCACACATAAAGAAATTTACGAAATGCATCTTCTCAATATAAAATATGTAAACTTAGTTTTAACCAGGCCAGGAATATATGAATGAACAATGACTCGCGCTAGCGAGTAGCTTTGCGCAGTCGTGATTAGCATTAGCATAAAAGCTAGCGATCTTTTCTCAAGTTTAAATTGCAATATAAAGTGCAAAAAATCAATGGAAAAACATTAGAAACATCATATGCATCGTTTTCTCAGAATAAAACACAACAACATGACAACCGGGGTATATTCATCCGCCTCGTGTTTCACTACAGTCTGCCTTTTTTTCTGACAGGAAGTGGCATTACACTCAAGTGCATGCTTCATGGGGCACCCTACAGGAGCAATGAGGGTGTCTAAATAACATATATATGTTTAGTGACCTGATTTTTCATGCAGGTTACAATTATATAGGCCTATAGTTGTCGTGTATATGTTAGTGACAGCAGGGAATGTGGCTGTGTGTATTTGTTGGCACAGTGACTATAGGGTCCCAGTCACCTCTTATGTGGTGTGTTTTATGTTTGTCTTCATCTGCAAGTGTCAGGATGTATCCGTGGGTAGCTGGGTGTTTTTGTGTGGCAGTCTAAGTGGAAGTCACGAAAGAAGCAGCTACTGTCGAATTACACTGCAAAAATGACAAAATCAAGCATTTGTAAAAACACCTCTGTACCCATGCCAGGCAAGCCCTGTGTGCATGTGTGTCTGCGCATGCGGAACAGATTTGATAAACCATAAAATATCAGTTGATTTTTACAAACCACAAAGCAATTTCTTTGAGCAATTTTACATGCATTAGAGACATTGTTAACTGTTCCTCCTGTCCAGTCAGACAAGGCAGACTGACATTGTTAGATACTGCAAATCACCCAGTTAATTCATCCAAGACTGTAACAGCTCAATTCAGTAACAATGCATAATACAGACAGACAGGAACATGTTTCATGCAGTGGTTAGCAATTTACAGTCTGAATGCTTTTTTCATATAATCAACAAATGGATTTGGAATGGAATATTACACTGAAAAATAATGATCAGACCACTAAGAATCACTTTCTGCAGCACTAAGCAACCACTTGAATCTCTCAACAAGAGTCCACCTGTTTTATTGTTAGTGCTGGCCTGGCGTTAAAGGCAGTAAGGTAGTGGTTGGTTGGCACTTAAGACCACCCAGACATTTTTCCGTGGAGTAGGTGGAGCTCCATATATGTTAAAATGTGCTTTGAAATACCTGAACTACCTTGATTAAGCCATTAATTCATTTTTCATGGTTTCAATGTGATCCAGGTGGTTTCAGGACAGAAGGTAAGCTGGGACACTGTACATAATCTTCTAATAAGATGGAGCTCTCTGACATGTTCTATTAATACATGCATTAATGTTTCACTTGCAGAAATGTGCCTTAAGCCCAAGTGTCTAGATGCAAATGAATAAGATGTGATATGGTGCATATAATAAATACCAGTAGTAGTTTGACCTTAATTTGCCTATTAGTGGCATTCCTAGGGGCCTTACTGTGTTTTTGCAAAACACATTTGTAAGTGCTCCTTTACATCTAAAGTGTGTTGGGAGTTTTTAATATTTAACACTTGTACTCTGTTGCTTTTTTTTTCAAAGGACATGATTGATGAAGCCAGCACTGGCAGTTCCCGGCTCTTTTTTCCAAGTGAACTGTTGGGGTGCCACATGCCTACAAAGTCGAAGATGGTCACCATCTTCTATAATCCAGTTCCAAGTACAACTCTGATTTAGCAGGTTGAGTTATACAAATATTTATTATTATTGTGTGGGGTCAGATATCTTAGGGAATGCAAGTATCATTTTATATAATCACCATGCAATGTTTTAAATATAACTAACAGAGTTGTAGGAAAACCTTTGGCAACACAAAGTACCAACTTTGGTGCGACGCAACCTAGGCAACAATTACAGCAAACACAGAGTAAAATGTTTACTGCATTTCTGAAAATAACATCCATAAGTTTATTTCCTACCACCAAATCCAGCATGCTAATGTAGTGGTATGAGGCACCACTGTCTTGAATACTTCTGGTTCACCCTGCCCTCTCTGGCCAATCATTAGTCACACAGAGAGGATAAAAGTAGGAGAGGTTTCTCCCCCCTGTCCTCTCGCTTCCTGCCTCGTCGGCCCGCCCACTTCCAGGTTGTCCCCGCTGCTCACCGCATCGGACAGGTAGGCACGCATTAGCATGCCGGTAAAAGTCCACACTTGTTAGTGTCAGTTAATTCAAACATAACCTTTCCGATAGATCCGGCATCCACGCGGTCCTGGCAGGGCACTGGGGTCGCTATCACTGGCGTTTAGGTGAGTTGCGGTGTGCTGCTGCTGCTAATTGTCTTGGCCAGGTGTTGAGCCTCCTCCTTTCTCCACTTCTCTCCCTCTAACAGTGCTGGTTGTTGGTGTTGTGGTGGCTGTCCCCCGCCGCTACGTCGACCCTCTTCACCCCTCTCCCTTTTTTTTGGTAGAGACCGAAACCGACCGGATAAAAGGCCGGTAGTTTGGACGCCAAGCAGAGTAAGACTGGTACTGAATAATCCCGGGTGATTAGCCACGGCTGCCTCGCCACTTCGCTACTGCTACCTTGCTACTGCCACTTCGTTGTTCCTGTTATTTCGCTGCTCCTGACTTCGGGTTCTTGACGGCCGTTTTGGGTCGACCTGCTTCGCGCTGCTGGCCCGGGTTTTCTGCTGCTATTGCACGTGCGGCGGTGCGCGTTCGTGGGTGTGTGGCTACCGCTTGTGCTGGACATTACGAGCCCAGTCCGGACCCCCAGCCCCTAGTTTGGATTGCGTGTGTGTGAGTGTTTGCGTGTGTGTGCGTTTAAATGTAATTCTCAAGGTGTGGTGTAATTTTGTTTATTTATATTTTGTTTCTTTTTCTGATTAATAGTAAAGTTTATTGTGGTTATTTATTTTTTTGGTTAAGTGGTTTGCTTTGCTTGAGTAAGGTGTCATTTTGGGAGTTTATTGTAATTATTTACGTTCTATTTGGGGGGAAAACTTCTTAATTTCAGCCCTCAGTTACCTGTCAGAAATGGATTAGTTACGATTACTGTTGAGTAGATATCTCTGGCCAGAGACTTTTTAATCTGTTTGTTAATTTGTTTGATTTTTGATTAATCTAATTGTATTATTCCTTAGTGTATTAATTGATTATTCTTTAATTCGTTTATATTGTGGGATATGTTTGTTTTCCTTTAATTGTGAGCCCTGTTAACTGTGCTTTATTTTCCCTAGAGCTGGAGGTGGACGGTGGTGGTGGTTCTTCCCCGGGTGGTGTTGGTCCCCTGTGTGTGTGTGTGTGTGTGGTGGTCCCTGCTTATTTTGTGCGCTCCTCACGTTTTTTTGGTTGTGTGAGTGGGGTGCCCCCCTTTTCATTTTTATTGTGGACGTCACTCCCCATGTTGGTTCCTCCTCCAGCCGGTAAGCCCCAGCTCGTATCCTTTTTCTCAGTTGGCTCCGTTTTTTTATTATTTTCATTTTGTCCCATGCCTTGTTTATTTTAGAGTGCCAAAATAAAGTTTTTGTATGTGATAATTGAACTCCGTCTCCTATTCTCCCTGATTGAACGAACCTGTGTCCTTTTGTAATAGTTGGTAATTGACCTTTAATACGGGTCCTTGGGCCCTAACCCAAGGTGGCGTTGTCGGTTGTATACAAAAGAGAAAAGAGTTTTGAGACATAACTGAGTAAATTATCCCTCGTGTTGCCACACTAATGGTTGGCTATGAGCATCAGGTGAACCCAGATGAAGCATCCATCACAGTCTAAGTAACTGCTGACAGTATTTTCTTTTTAAATAGACAGCGGTACTTTATGTTCTGCTTGCTTCATCCTCATGTGACCAGCGTGTGCCTTTCCCTGTGATTTTTTCCTCTGCGTTGTGTTTTGCAGGAATGAAGGTCAGGGACACGGATACGATTCAACAGTTTCACTGTCAATAGAAATAAAACAGCGAGCTGAGAGCAGACACTAAAAGGAAGAAAGAAGCTGCGGACCACTTTGTAAGGCTAACGCTACATGCTAATTTAAACTAGCGATAGTTAGCGGTGACAATAACACATGCTACTTGTGCACGCAAATGCTCACACATACACACTATGACACTATCAACAGGCAGGGAAGAAGAAAAAAAGCATTTAGGAACAATTCACTCACTCACTCACTAAAAAAAATCATCAAGAACATCACAAGGTGTTGACCTGGCCTCTAAATTCTCTGGATCCCAAATGGATCAAGTATCTGTGGGATGATCCACAGAGGCCCCTCCTCTCAACCCACAGGACCCAAAGACCCCACTAACAACAATCTGTTACCAGACACCACAAGACACCCTCAGAAGACCATGTCCATTCTCTGGTGAGTCACAGTTGCTTTGGAGATAGACTTACACAGCATTAGAAAGGTGGTCATAATGTTATGCCTGTTCGGTTTATAAAAGGGTTACATAAGACTTAGACGTAGACAGACTTTGTTTGTCATTTCGATTTTCATCAAAATGAAATTTCAGTGCAGTGGGTGGGAGGGGTCTGTGGAGATGTTTTGAGCCCTTGACCCTTGTCAGACAGTGTTTCTTTGCAATGTTGTGGATGGGAGGAAGTGCAGTCCCGACGATTTTCTCCACTGTCCTCACCACCCTCTGTAGGGACTTCCAGTCAGAGGCGCTACAGGCTCCTGACCAGACACAGATGCAGCTGGTCAGTATGCTCTCTATAGTGCCTCTGTAGAAAGTGGTGAGAATGTGAGCGGGTAGGTGTACGCTCCTCATCCGGCGCAGAAATTGCATGTGCTGCTGGGCTCTCTTTACAAGGCTTCCAATATGTTCGGACCAGCTAAAAGAATCCGTTATCTGCACCCCCAGGAGCCTGGAGCTGCTGACGATCTCCACTGCCGAGTTTTTGATGGTGAGAGGAGTGTGGTCGGGCTGGAATGGTCTCTTTTCATTTTCATCTTAGACCAGTCCACTGGATGTTTCACCTCCTCTCTGTAAATCTGGTCATTGTTATTATGGCCAAACTTTGGCAAATTTCTCGATGTGGTTAGTAGTGAACCTGGCGCGGCAGTTAATTGTCCTCAAGTGTGTGTGACGTTCTTCCAGCTGTACACACATCTAAAAGAACTGCAGTGACATTAAAAGCAGTCACTATCACTGCGTCTACAGGCTCAATACTTACATACAAAAAATAAATCTTTTAGCTTGCTTATGTTGTGTTTTGAAAAAAAAACTGTCATCGAGGTGGAAGGGGATGCAAGAGTTCAAGTGGAGAAAGAAAAGACTTATGACAGAAACAGAAGCATGAGGAGAGGAAGGAAAGTGGATAGCGCTGATAGAACGTCATAACAATCTGTTACATTTCAGCGCTGTTCAAGATTTTACCCAACAGATGACAATGAATCAGATCCGCTGTTTCTTCTATTTAAACCATCCCCCGCTGTTTGTCCCTTGTCTCGTCCATCCGTGTCCAACATGATGTTGAGACAAGCTGTCAGAAGGGTCTGCTCCCTCCACAGAAACTGATTAAACATATACAGACCCAGGTTTGTGGAACTGACAAAAAGCATTCAGTTATTGACATGCTACTTCGTTAGTTGTTCTGCTGGCATCAACAGTAGTAATAAAGAAGAAAACACGGCTTTTGTAATTCACCTATTTAAATTACAAAACATGCCTGCAGGGCTTGTTTTTTAATTCCCTCTGTAGAATTATTTCCACGAAACAAATTCATCTGTAATAATATCCACACATCTGAGAAAATAATAGAATATATTACAATAGTTGCATAGACCTCCCCATGATACAGTTTCACTGTAATGGCAAAGGAAAGAAGGTTGCTGGAACACATGACTATGTTACGTGAGAAAAAATTATAGTACATAATGCATGCTGCTAAAAAAAAAGTAATTTTAATCTAAAGAAAATAAGGCATTTGCAAGTAGTTCAGCATGAATAAAGATATACATAATATGCTTTCTTAGAAAGACAAAGGATTATCGCATCCACATCAGTGATGGATGACCTACCTGGTGAAGCGTCAGCTCACTCTGATCTTAACAAGGCCCACAAAGACCTCACTCTCCGGC
Organism: Mugil cephalus; assembly: GCF_022458985.1. Lineage (NCBI taxonomy): Eukaryota > Metazoa > Chordata > Actinopteri > Mugiliformes > Mugilidae > Mugil > Mugil cephalus. The sequence goes on along the minus strand of NC_061782.1, from coordinate 22,691,565 downwards.
TGCCAAGAGATGTCAGAATCCTCCTGAATTCAGTGGAGACAAAGATGTGATGATGAAACATGCCATGCTGCCTATGCTATGATTTCTAAGAGCTCGTGTGTCTTACTGATGGGAAGTCCGACTCTTTTCAAAGACTCGTGTCTCTGGGCTCGGCTCCCTTAGAAGAGTTAGCTCATACTATTCCCAGTGGAACGGGTTGTGTGTTGGTAAGCAATTTGTCATTCACTGCTGTACTTGGTGTTTAAAAAATATGCAGTACAATTTCAGTCAAACCACATAATGGTACGATCCCAGTCTGTCCTTGCATGTGATTCTGCGTGGTGTGCCCATCAAAATAAAGTCCCACCTCTGCCTCCATGGATTCTCAGAGCTGAACAGGACAGGTTTTCCTCTACGGAAGTTGGCTCTTCTCTTAGCTACAAAGAATCGATTCATAGAGCTGGCTCATTTGGCAATGACACATCAATAGTGTCTTATTCCCTTCAATGAGCGCCAGAAAAAACGTTTGAATCCCTAAATGTCACCTATCCTAATTATGTGATTATTAAGGAATGTTGAATAGGGAGACAATAGGACGAACAAAACTCCAACACTTATGAAACCTACACACCACAATATGTTATCATATTCACTGGCACATAATACTTTTATATTCTTAGCAATAAATTCTTCTGAATTGCTACAGCTCTGCATTAATTAATTAATTATAATATCCTGTTCAGCTTGTGTATGTTATAGCGCTTTGTGTTTACTCTTACTCTAACATATTGATTCAATCTTGCTTTATGTTATGTATTTGCACACATTCGCCTACAGACTGTAATAATTTTTCAGTTTTTATTTTACTCATCCCAACTTAAAGATTGTGTCCAAGGCTGTAACGCATTTTGAACTCTTGTCTTCAGAGCCAAAATGGCTTTTTCTGTGCCATTGCAGTTCGGTGAAGTGGCATTTATGCTGCGCTGGAAGACTTACAGCAAGGCGATTTTACTTTGGTTAGCTCGATTTACCATCGTTATCATCTCCACTTGTCGCACAAATGGTCCTGATGTGAATGTGTGAATTTGATTGGTGCACATTAGGGGAAAGTGAGGAATCATAAATAAGAATCTCTTTGTATACAGCAACAATAAAACCATTGATTAAGCCTCTGTATGCGGGTAATAAAAGACAAAATGACCGTGATATTTTCACTGCTACGCCGAGGCCACGGTGTCATTATTTTTTTTTCTATTCGTTAAATAAATGACACTGTGATGAATTAATTCAATATTGTTTGACTTTGTTGTAAGAATTGCCGGCGTTGCCATGGAAACATCACTGAAATGCTCATACCTAGTTAAATAGCTCATTACTTAGTGTTATGTGTGAGGCAGATTATGGAAATAAATCACAAAAGATAAAAGCAGATTTTTTCATTAGTCCCACCTCCCATGCTCAGTAGTGACGCTCTGCTGCTGCTGCATGTGAAGGAATATTATTCAGAACTGTCTTTTGAAGTGTGTTATATTCCATCTGAGGACGCAAACAGGGAAAGGGGTCAATTGTTGGTTAACAAGGCAGCTTTTTGTTCTGCGTAGTTTTTTAATAGCAGTGTCCATCATTGAGATTTTTGAGACTTTTTTCTCAGGCATTGGCTTTTAGAACTGTGGAAAATGCAGCTATTCTAAACTCTAACTCAAGACAATAAGCCTGCAGACAGGGGGAAAAATATTATGATGCTCTTTAAAGCTCAGTTCTTTTGTGAAGAGCTGTTAGACTGTGGTTGCGTTACCTCCTCTCTGTGCATGTACAGAAAGCAAACTGTGCAGCACTGATGGAGAACGCGCAGCTCTCAAGAGGAAAATTGACTATAAAATCTTTTTTATTTCAAACCCACAAGTGTCTTTTTGTATTCTTGACACCCTGGAGTGAAAATGCTTTGGCTCGCCAAGCACCACGGGAAAGGTCAGCAGCTCTGGCAGGAGTTAAGAGTCATGCACAAAGACACGTGAGGTGGGCCGCTGACTGAAGAAAGATCCCATAATCAGAAACAGAAAAGACTTCATTGCATGTTGCACATTTGCACATAAATAGGTGAAATATTTACAACAAAAGGAACATTTAGAGGAGTGGGATGGTGGCAAGTTTGAGGGAGATCAGCCAGTCCTGGAAGCGTACAGCTCATCGGAGGACTTCAGACTGCAGCCGATCACCTTCTCTGCGGAGTAAATGACACACTACAGTCTGCTCTTGTCCTTAGCAGAGGCTGCAACATACATATCACAGGTGGTGATAGAGTTGGTGGAGTTGGAAAGAAGTGCTCCATCATTATATTTGGGAGGTTGAATTTCTTCAGCTTCGGCAGGAAGTACATCCTCTGCAGTGCTTTTTTGATGAGGGTACTGATGCTCAGCTCCCATCTGAGGTTCCGGGAGATGCTGATGGCCAGGAAACAGAAGGACTCCAGAGTTGACTGTAGAGGAGGAGTGGGGCCGCGTAATTCCTGTAGTGCACAATCAGCTCCACTATCTTGGGAGAATTCAACTCCAGGTTGTAACAGTTACACCAATTCATCAGGCGGTCACTCTCCATCCTGTAGGCGGTCTCATCCCCATTGGAGATGAGTGAAATGAGGATGGTGTCATCTGCAAAATGACTGGAGGTGCAGCCATTTGTGTACAGTGAGAAGAGGTGAAGGACACAGCCTTGTGGGGAACTTGTACTGATGGTACAGGAGTCTGAGATTTGTTTTCCCAGCCTCCCATGCTGCCTCATGTCAGACAGGAAGTCTGTGGTCCACTTGCAGGTGAAGTCAGCCACGGTCAGCTAGGACCAAATGAACCAAATGAATCCACTGACACATCTACAGTCAAACTTTAGTTATTAATCACACTGAAACATTACGTAAAACATGACTCATAGTAGACTGAGCTACATCTTAAGAGTATAATATGTTACACGATGAATTCCAATAAAGATTTCAGTATAGAGTCAATATAATCCACACCATATTTTTTTTGAGATAGCTAGTTCATTGCAACTAAAAACTACATGATGATATTCATTTTATTTTTATTTTTTTTTTAAAAGTTGACTGAACTTTAATTATTCCAAATTCAAGAACACCACAAGAACAACACAATGAGAACACCAAATGATATTCCTGTACTTTTCAAGACAATTACAAATCACTACTGAAAAATAAATCTGTGTAGATACCACAGTGATCTAGTTGGGATTCTGTGAGGCACAAGCACAAAGTTAGGGTTTAGGTTAAGACCATGTTCGGGTTCCGACTATAAACATTAGGATATCTTCAGCATCACGGTGAAAATGTTTTGAAGGTTCAGTAATTCATTGTCATAGTCTGTACATTTTGTTGACCCATCTATCCACCCTGATCTCTATCCTAGAGTGCTTTGCCACTTTGTGTTATTATAGCAGTTCTGAACCTTTTGTCAAGTGAGTTGAGATCTCAGCCAACCAACAGCTTAAGAACATGGTACTAAATGTATGATCGGAACCTGAATTAACAGCATGAGTAGAGATAATACAATGATTTGAAAATGATTTTGAGTAAACATGTTGATTTTCAGTAAAGTAATTAATATACACAGGATGTAAAATGAATAATAATTGAATCAGTGTAACTAAGTGTTGTGAAATCATGAGCAGAATAAGATAAACAGGATGTAGAGGGCCAGCAGTGGGGATAAAAAGGGGAACTGAAACCTTGTGGCCTAAGAGCAAGTCAGGACATGTCCAAGCGCATGGTTAATGGAAAAGTACAGAAAAAGAACTAATGTCCTAATATTAATTAATGAGTCAGGGGGGTAACACCCTTATTGGATAAAAGTAGTAGGTGGAGGTTGGTTAGTCATAATGATGTGTGGAAAATAGGATGTGTCTTGATTTAGAAGTATAAAAGATGTAACTCAGAAATATACTACGGGAACTTCACCTCGGACACAGACTGTGCTGCATGCGGATCGAGCCAACTCCCTCGCAGTACTATTTTGGCTTTTAAGAGTTTGTTCTGGATTCCCCCTGCCCAGCAGACGAAGTTGGATTATCTTTCACACTTTGGATTTCTGCTACTTCTTGGACTTTGTACGGAGTCGAGGAGACCGAATTGGAATACATTTGAGAAGGATTTAAGGGATTTACCGAAGGACAGAATCATCGTTCATCAGGACTTCCCTATTTTACCAACTCCCTCCGCGGCAGTAAGAGGAACTAGGTTTGGGTGTGGTCGCATCGGCCGTGCGGCTCACTTGACGCCTGTTCTACTTTAAAAAGGATTTTTGGACAGTTTTGGACATTTTTACATTACCCCTACTACACCTGCTTGGATCATGAGTAATTCTTTTTGATTAAGTGATTTTTAGAACAGAATCTTAAGAGAGTTTATTTCTGATTAGGTGTTACATGATTGAGGTTTAAATTGATTTTAAATATTCATATCTTATGTTAACCAATGTCTGATTCTTGATCGAATTAATTGAGCTGTTGCAAACCGCTATCGCTAAACCTGCAAATAAAATTTGGCTCTAAAGGTCAGAAGTCTTTGCTGACGATTATTTCTCCCTTTTTGCTGGTACTCAAGACAGTAAAACTATAGGCAATCTTAATGGTAGCTCCTACACCTTGCTCTTATTGGTCACACTAGTCGTTTCCACTTAAAGCTATTTCTATGTCCCTAGGGCTTCCAGCCTAGCCTTTAAATTATAACCTGGCACGTACCAAGTGCACAGATCCATTAGGGGTAAGCCACCACAACTGACGGGACTCAACTTCGGACCCAGCTGCGGGACGCCTCCCTGACTGGCGGTTCTGGGGGACGTGAGGAAGCGGGGCAGACGTCAGGACTAAGGGTGGTTAGAAGCCAGGCGAGTTACCCTGCCTACAGCTTGAGTAGTGCTATCATTGAATTCGGTTGGAGTAATACTCCGCAGACGTGAAGCCATAACCCTATAGTAAACGGAGAAGCTGTTATACCTGTTCCGGGATCTAACACTTTCAAAAGGAGGCAGCTTTCCTCAAGTGATTTGCAGCATTTGCAGAAAAAAGTCAAAGTAATTCAAAGGATCAACACTGAATTTTATCTCAAAACTAACTGCATAGTCAAATTGTTTTGATGGGAATGTAATTGCTCTATAATTGTGATTTTAATGTCATGATAAATCAAATCAGTCAATCAAAAACCCTTTATTGTCACTAGTACAAATACCAGCGAAATTAGCCATGAGGAATTGGTTATTAGCATAATTAGCAAGAAACAAATACACTGAAGCTAAACATAAGAAAATACTATTTCTCTAAAACTTTAACATTTAAACTTAAGTCTCTTGCAGCATTTAAAGTGTAACTTGAGGTTTAACATGTTAATTTAAATTTAATAAAGACCATGGCTTCCTCCCACCGTCCAAAGACATGCTTGTTTGGTTAATTGGTGATTCTAAATTGGTCATACGTGTGAGTGTGAATGGTTGTCTGTATCTCTGTGTTAGACTGGAAGCAAGAGGAGCGATTATAGAAGATGAGAATGAAAAAGAACCCAGAAAGATGTCCTAAACTAAACCAAAAGGCTTTTGTTTCCTAATCAGTCAGGTAATTGAAACAAACATTGGTCTCTGGTGGGAGAGGTTTTTGCCATCTATCCCAGCTCCTCCTGTTGTCTCTGAAGCTGTTCATCAACGTGGCATTTCATTTAAAAAACTGTCCCCCCTAATCAGAATCAAGCCTGCGATTACATTGCACCTAAACGTAAATGGAAAAACAATCTAGTTGTAGGCCGATGTAATTTATATGAGAGAGAGTTGGTAAAATCTAAATGTAAATTTAAATGGCTGGATTCAGGCAAAACCTTTCCTTTGCATCTCCAAATTCAGCCAAGCAGAGCTGTATGATGTCTGTGTGTGTGTGTGTGTGTGTATGTGTGTTCATGCACCTCTCTCCACCTGCTGTATTTCAGAAGGGAAGGTGCACCGGCAGTTAACCACCCATGAATACAGATGAGCAGCTTGTTGTGATGTGGCTAGGGGTTCGTGACGGAGCTCAGCAGAGAACTAACTCACCACATAATGAGTGATCCTTATCAGCCCAGCAAGAGCCACGCGAGTTTAAGTGAAAGGGCAACACGCACACACAGGCACACATATTTCTGTCGCTATGCTCCTTCTCAGTCTGACACATAACTCTAAATCTGACACATACAGAAAAAACCTGACAGATTTAGATGTCTGTCCCTATGAACGATCATCTAAATAATCTAAAAGTGCTACAATATTTGGAAGAAGCTCGTATAAAGAATCATCATCAGGAGAGCAAAGGTTGTGGCAACATTTGACACCAGGGATGTCCAGAACAGCATCACGAGATCGGTGTTGATCCAGGAATTATTAAAATGATGGATCAGCCAAGCCCGATTTTTTTTAGTTATTCTTTTGAATCTTTTAGCTCCTCCCAAAACCACATTCCTGTAGTGTCAATACGTCTTCTTCTTCTTCGGTTTTAAATGGCAGTTGGCTAGCATCAAAGTTGTCAAAAATCCCAGAGGTAGGAGAAAAGGAATCAAAATCACGTTACTAAAATGTAGTCAGTCAGACAGAAGCCGTAAATTTTGCTATGTGTATGTTTGGTGGCGAGGTAGTAGAAGATCGTCATTCAGTACTACCAACTTGATTCACAACCCAGAATGAAAAATGACAAACCGGAAGACTCTGTGCACAAGCTATACCCAGCCAACCTGAGTCCTACAATCTACACACAGAAGGGAAGCTGCCGAAAACTGGAGTGGAAATTTCTGAAGAAATTAGAAATCAGAACACCCTGATGTTTCACTGCGATGTCGAACATCTGCAGATATGCTCATAGCACTGAGACTGGCAAATGAGCAATCAGTTGACAAAACAGGTGTACTTTATAATACATCCGTACATCCTGAAAGTCACATTGTTCACATTGATCCTCCACCTTACAGAGATAACTGGGACGAGGACTAAAGATGAAAGATGGCAGCGTTCTACATATTAAGAACAAGAATGAAGAATGTCTGGGTTCCACATGGTAGAAACAAGGATGTTAGGTTTCTATGTGGTAAAAACAAGGATATCAGGGCTCTATGTGGTAGAATCAAGGATGTCAGGGTTCTACGTGGTAGAATCAAGGATGTCAGGGTTCCACATAGTAAAAACAATAATGTCAGGGTTCTGCATAGTTCAAACGCATACCAAATTATGAGTATATGCAGGGCAGGGTGTTGATTGTGTAAGGTAGGTAGGTATGTGATACAAAATTTCCCATTACTGACCACTTAGACCACTCAATATTACAGAGATGCGTTGGTTTGAGTTATTTATTGAATGTAATACAAACAGTGCACATGTAATCTCATCAAATACAGGTAAGATGAGAAGAACCTTTGTGAATGTCCAGGGGGAAAATTTGGTTGGTTGATAATTGAAAATAAATGGTCCGGATTGGATCAGGAGACAAAAAAAAAAAAGCACTGTGCAAGTGAGACAAAGGAGGGGCTTCAGAATAGTGACTCCAGTTTATTATCTTTTTATTTTTTATTCTTTTAATCACCACGTATCTGCACCCATAGGCTAATGATAGAGTAATAGCCACTTATCACATGAGTAACTTATAATGACAGGTGATTCAAATCAATTAGCTCACAGGGCAATCAGCATGGGCAGTGGAATTTAAAAATAGAACCCCAGCAGGGAAATAAAGTGGCAAACACCAATGTGTCCATAATGAAAGAAAAGGAAAGTCCAAGATTGAAAAGCAAAGACTGAAAATGTTGCACTCTCAAAATAAAGAAAAAGACTGTTTGCAAAGACATTATTTAGTTGATTGTCCTGAGCTGCGCCAAACCGTGGACATACAGACCACTGTCAACTGTAGGTATAACCATTTACACTGAAGAACTTCAGGAAACCCTAAAGTAATCAAACTATCCCTGTAAACACTGCCAGGCTCTTGTTGTCAACAACCATGGATTTTTCTCACAGATTTTTGTCTTTAGCATCTGACCTTCTGATGCGGCTTTGAGAGGTATTCTGCCTGCCTGCCAGAAAGTTTTCTGATTTTCTGTCTCGTCAGATCATTCATCACAAAATAACCGTACTACATGTATTCCATTATTATTCTGCCGGTACCTGAAACCATTTTGCAGCCTAATAAATTTAACTGTTCCATTTTTGTGGACATTTTGAGTTTGCATCAAACTCCTGTCAAGAGTGAAATTAAATTGAATTTTTAAATACATTAATTTTTAACCTTGAGGCCTTGGTAGACTTAAGCACTGAGTTGGGCTCTGATTAAGGCATTTGATACATGACAACTTCTAGTTATTGGAGTTTCAAAAGTGTTGAAATTTCACCAAGGGGAGGATTTCCCTGCACTGCTGCACATGCACGATTCTGGGTCACCAACTGTTTCAGTTGTGAATGTCACATGCCAGCTACTCCACTATTAAACTTGATTTGATATCACCTGACGTGGCGTATTCTTAACTTCTGCAGTCTGAGACTCAAACAGAAAAATTTCATTTCACACTGAGACTGAGGCTCATTCAGATGTTCTCACTGCTACTTGCATCACAGGGGAATCTAAACTGAATAAACTCAGTTTTCCACCTTGGAAGCCATTTTTAATTTATTTTACTTTTAGTAAATCCACACGTTTTCTTGTAGAGAGGCAAACCGAGGAAATGTAGTCTGCCCCATGGGAGCAGTGCTTCTTCAAACAGAGTAGTAACTGTCGGGTGGGGATCTAATCTGAGTCAATGTGGTGAAATGAAGTGAAAGTGACCTACCTAGCCCTTGCAGATAACTTGGTTGGAATCAAGAAGCATGGCCCGAGGAGCACAAGACAGATAAAGTAAGTTGTCAGACCATTTTGCATGTCTCTTATCTATAGTGCACCACTTTGCATAATTCTAAAAACTGTCTCTCAATGTCGCAGTCACAATGTTTACCTGTGGAAGCTATTGAACTACAGCAACAGTTTGACAAAAAGGAAGGATCTGAATGTCTAATTCTTTCTAAATTGTGGGACGTAAGTTCTAGTGTTTTTAACTTTTTTATTATTATTTCAGCATTTCATCTGTGTGCTTAACACTATATTTGAATATCATAGGAGTATGCTGCACGTCATTTGAGACATTAGAAAGAGACAAGCTACCACAGTCGGAGGCTGATGCATGATGAATGTTACCGCATATGTTTACCGCAAGGAAACGCTGTCAATTCCTTTGGTTCCTACCACCAAATTCACCATGCTGACTGTGGGTTTGGCAGTTGATCGGTTGACAGTGGTGACAGCAAGAAGAGTACAACAATGCAGATTGAAAAACACAGATTAAGGAGATAATTTATGTCACACTAGATCGACCTGAACTGTGGATTTTGGTCAACCCGCTTTAGTCTCAACAACATCAGTTTTAAGAATGTCATTTTCAAAATTAAGCAAAATTTTTTGAACCTGAATTACGTCAAAAAAGAATGAAATCAAATTGGAACCTTGTGAATCAGAATTAGATACAGTAAATTTATGAAATCAGTAAACCCTGCAAATGATCACAATTGAGATTTAGTTCACTAGACTAGATTTACATTAGAGTTAGTCTATAACATGTGAAATAGATATGTTTTATAGTTATTAATTTTGCAATACAATGCTTTATACTTTACTACAGTACATGGATAAAATACAGACATTCATTAATTGTAAAAAAAAAAAAAAAAAAAATTCAGTCCTATAGTCATACTTTTACTGCATCTTCAAATAGCAGTATGGGGAAAGCATCAGTACTCTAGATCCCAGTAAGGAGCTGGTGTCATCATATCTGACTCCACTCTGAATAATATTGTTAATTTTAGTGGCGTACACTGTTCTCTGTGCCACCCTCCTGCCCCGTTTATCTTAATCCTTTGCACAAGTGGAATGAATCAGTTTTAAATATGGAAGAGCTACTTTAAGTCTACTTCATTCTACGCATTAAAGCGACTCACAGCACATCAGTGCATAGAGCTTTTAACAGAGGCTGGTGGACGCTGTTAGAAACCCATAGAATGTTTCGTTTGGTAGTGAAGGAAGAAAAAACCTGAACACGGGTCATCTTGGTGACTAATTTAGCGGTCCAAGTTGCACTGACATATTTCAGTGAGGAATTAGGGCAAAAGTCAATGAGAGTGTAGCTTTATTTGAATATCTATTTTTAACAGCTTTTAAAGGCCTTGTCACTAAGGTAGACTTATTTCAATAGAGCCTTATGAAGTGGAGCCAGAGTGATGCTGACATGAGAGAAAAAAGTTGATGAAAGTCAAAGTAATTTTAAATACAGGTCTTTCCATCCAGTGTTGTGGCTAAATAATGTGTGTATCACCAATTTCCAATGCAGATTTGTATCTCCAAGTAGCTAGAACTACTTTATTAATAAAGTAATAATTTATTGAGCTTACTGTTCCGAGAGAAGACAGAGTTGAGGAGGCTAATGAGTGCAGCAGAGCTAGATATTCAGAGATGGCAGCAGAAGCTGAACAGTGAGGGTGGAGTGCCTGTGTGCGGCTGGTGGAGGTGGATTTGTGGCAAAATTCACCATTGCTCTCTTGTGTGAGCTGGGTATTCGCGGGAGAGAACAGAGGGTGGCAGTAAACAACATGTCGCTGGAGGAAACACAGTAGCTGGGGAGTATGGTCCAAGTAATTTTAGTAGTTAGTAGGAGGGCTAACTAGTCTCTGGGTTGAAAGTCACACGTTTGCGTGATGGCTGCATGGAGGGGGGGTTCTTGAGGTGAACTTAACGAGACATTGGTGAAGGGAGGTGCCCACTTGAAAACCCCAATAATGTGTGGCATACTGCCTACTGCTGTTTGCTAGGCTAGGTAGCTGGTGTTGGTTGCTAGCTGGTAGCAGACTGCTAGCCTGCTGGTCGATTTTTTAGTTGGACTGGGCTTCTAAATGTGTTTTGCCTGGAATCTTGGCGCAAGGGCATGTAACATCTCGCCGTGTGTAATACTGAATGATAGGGCATTACTTTTGTCAGTGTTTGTGATCAGAGAACTATTTATTTCAAGTTAAATGTGATGAATGATATGAATTAGAGAAGATAATGTCAGTATGTATTGACAGTATTCATTTATCCTAGAGATGGTGCTGTTTTTCTTTAGTTTTGGAGCCACAATGACTTTACACTATGAAAATAAAGTCATGCCCGCTGACGCACAGTTAACCCTCCTGACACTGTCTCCCCTCTGTTTTCTCTGTAAGCAGAGTATGTAGGTCACAGGCAGACTGAGAGAAATTCTTGATATTATTGTGGAAATGTGACTTTCATAAGGTGCATTCAGAGGACGCGACATACTGGGACTCTTCACACACACACACACACACACACACACACACACACACACACACACACACACATACATGCACCAGAGGATATTACACTGACTTAAATATGTTTTCTAGAGATTTAATCATAAATATAATTCCACTTGCCAAAGGTGGGACTTTACACCACATCTTCAGTCAGGGATGTAATCATTTATAGTTTGTTGACGTCCTTTTGGTCCAAACATTCCCTCAAAGTGGGCATGTAAGCACATTTCAAATCCAAACATGCACACCTCTCATTGTCAGCGTTAGCCATCATATATCTGAAATTGCTGGAAGTGAGTCAGTGAGATGTACATTTTTCTCGTGTATTCCTGATGCTTTCAGAAGAATTCCAATTAAGAGAAGAATGACGAATGTAGGTCACTGTATCAGAGTTGGGCTCAGTTGTGTCATGCCCATATGATATGAAGGTTATTGCAAAGACACTACATACACACACGATATTGCATATGCACCCAGCACAGAGAAGAAATCACAACAGAATGACATACTTGACCTTGTTCTCATCATTTATGTGTTTCTGAATTCACACTCTTACTGAAGTCCGGGCACACAATAGCAAAGAAGAAGCTAATGAATTTGAAGGAGAAGTGACTCTGAGGAAAATGAATGAATAATTCATTTTTACATTTACAACACAGATTTTAAAATGAAATTCATAATGTGAAAAGACATCATCTTCTGAGCGAAAAGAGCTCACTCCCTTCAGCTGAGACAGATTTCAAAGCCTGTGGCTTTCTAAGGAATAGTGCTTTGTGGCCAACATCCAAACTAAACACTATGTGAACATTTAAAGGTGAATGGAATGAAGGTCACTTTGACTATAATTTGGACAGTCTAATAATTTGCCAAACAGTAAATCAGGTGCACTTTGAGGAAAAAGGAATTGATTTCTAACATACATTTTAAAATGACAGATTTGGATAATAATGGCCCAAAAGGTACACCTCGCAAGAAATATGAAATGTGAGTTGAGTCAGCACAAACCAAATTCCCATCCAGTTTAAATGCCTTGTACTCAGTTAAAGGCAACAGGTGTATGTGGTGAATTTGACAAGCTAATAAAATGAAGGTGTGGAAAAGATTTAGATTTAGATCTCATCTAATTCTATCCTTGACAAAAAAAAAAGTTAACTCCCAAACTATTACATCTGCAGGTTTGATTTTTACAGAAACAGGTTTGTGAGAAGATTTTGATATTTGTATGATTTGATAATTATTTATTAACTCTGATATTTCTGACATCCATCTTTATTTGGCTTTCATTAGTCATTAAATGGAACAAACATGAAAACTATAAAAATGGTCTTAAGCAATAACTTGAAGTAGACATGACCTCCAAAAGCAGACCTGGAAAATGAAGGAGGCATTGGAAAACATGAACCCACTCCAGAGAATCTATTAGATTTATCTGCAGTTTATGGCAGTTATGAAATCATCCAAACATCCCAAGAAGTCTTGAAGTACTTTAAGTACTTTGAAAACTTTGAATAAAATGGTTAAAATATTAAATGACATTTGAACTGAAATGACAGGGTGTTTTTTCCATTTTAAATGTAAAGTGCTGTCTAAACAATCACACATATGTATATTTCTGCAATTATCACCCTCCATGCTTTCCTGTTTTTTCCATGAATCAATAGCACATTCCAAAAAAAAGTAACTGTTTCTCTCTCATATCTGCAGTTAACATTGATCCATCAACATAGAAATGCACTTCCTTGAGTTGAACACGTGTGATCATAGTCTATACCAAATTACAGATAGAGAATCAGAGCTGCATGGAAATGAGGCATGAAGCTGCATTTATGAGCTGAGATGAATCATGTTGTTCCTCCTTCACTGAGCAGATTAAAGAGTTAAATGAAGAGCACTCTTAATACTTTTTGTTCACCCTCTCTTATTGCTCTCTATTATTTTTATCTCACACATTTTCTTTTTGCCTTTATTTATTTTTAATATCAAGTACATTCTCTCCTCTCTGTTTGTCATAACAAGGTCTGTAGATGGCGGCGGCCTCTGTGATTACTCAGTGAATATAAATAACACACCCAGTCAGATTTTCTTTGGACAATTGTAATCGTCGCCTCCCTATTCTTTCTTAACAGGATGGGCTTATTAAGTCCAGAAATGTCACAGTCAGGATCATAAAGTGCGGGGTGACTCATGTGAAATTGCCTCTTTGTGCACCATCGCTGTATGAAATTTTTCTTTCGGAGCCAAAAGTGAATGCGAGACTAATTCAAGCAGGGGGGGAAATATTAATGGAATTTGTGAAGCACTAGATTTTGAATTTGGGGCTTTCTTTACCCATTAAATATTCTGTCGTTCCAAGGACAAAAACAAAGCTGGTGTTTTTAGTGTTTTCTCTCTGCAGCATGTCATTACTGTTAATCAGGTGTTTTCTATAGGGATGTACTTATCAATCCAGAGATATTGATACTTCAGAGAAATATTAATACTTTTATGAAACAGAATCTATAATCAATTCTAAGAAATAAAAAGTGTGAAAGAGAGAGAACCTTGCGCAACATTTAAATATATGTCATATTCTTAAACAAATATAGATATACAATTATAAAAGCAGTTTATGTAAAATTTCAAATCATCCAGGATAAAGCAGTGTAACCACAGATGTACTGTACAGCAGAGCAGGAAGTAGAGGAAATGTAAGGGGGAAGGATGACAGTTGAAGAGAGGCTAGAAGAAAGGGGACATGTACAAAAGGATGGTGTGTATTTGTAGCCTGGAACTCAGGCAAACTTTTTCTGGGGAAAAGTTGGTCTGGAGTTGCTCCCCTGGGAACTGATTATGCACCAGCAAAGATCTGCCAGATGGACAGAAGAGTAACAGCAGCAAAGTCATCTGAGCACTGTGGAGTTGAATTTGTTTACAAAAAAAAATTGCTCCAACTGGTTGGAGGACTATCCGGCATTTCTTTCTCTGCATCATTTGGAACACGCTCCATCATAAAATCCCAAACGGCGTGTTACACCAGGCTAGTATATTTTTGTAATTCCTATGTTTTTCAAATTTATTTTAATATTTGATGTTGCTCTGGGGTACGATTGCAAAAACCACAAGTTTTGAGGTCAACATATGTTTGAAGTTTCCTCTAAAATTTGTGTTGAGCTGTTTTGTCTTAAATGAACATTTGCTGCTTTATCCCTTAAAACTCATCTGTCTTTGTCTGCCATGAAACATGCCTGATCATTGAAGGAATTCGGTTAATGCACACTCCAAAGACACTCTGTGTGCCATGGATTCTTAAGTTCTTGAAGATGACAGGCAAAAAAAACCCTTTGGCAACCAATGGGAGCGACAGATTTAGTTTTGTCTGTGCTTGTTTGTCCTTCATTTTTTATTTAAACTTTATGCTCACAGGACTCTTGAGGACCTGGTTGTATGTGTGCATGCCTTATTAGGATTTTTCAAGACGACCATGGCCATGAATGTCCCGTACTGAACTGTTGCATCGTTAAAATAAACAACTGTGTGTCTCAGTGGCGTTTATGTGTTGTGTCAGTGTGAATTTGTGCGTATTTGTGCAGCAGCTCATTTGTTCTATAGCCTCTGTTGTTTGTATTCTCTGCTGATAACTTTCTTTTCTGAAAAACAGTCTTGCACTCTGTTTGGGGCGCTATTGTGAGCCCCAACTCAGTGTCATCATGTTTTTGTGTGTGTGTGTGTGTGTGTGTGTGTGTGTGTGTGTGTGTGTATGTGTGTGTGTGTGTGTGTGCATTTGCCCAGCTAATTGAAAAGTGCCACTGTTGTAAACAAGCTGCAAAAAGAGCGAACATTTTTCATGCGTTGCAGGGACTCTACACAGCGGGGAAGTGTGTGTGTGTGCCTGAGTTTATGGGTCTGTGTGTGCGTTCAGGGCCCACCAACCTCAGATGGCAGTCACTTATCTCGGGTACTTGCATCATTACGTCTCTTTTCTCATCCCCTCCTCTATTCGCTCATCTTCTCCTCCACTTGTCTCATAATCTCTCTGTGCTTATCCTTTCTGCCTTTCCCTTTCTAATATCTCCTTATTGTGTTGTGCTATTGGTCGCTTTAACATATAATAAAGCATTACTTTCCGTAATTCCACAAAGGTCTTAAGTCCTGTAATGCGGCTTGGATACTGAATATTTTTGCTGCTCTGAATAAACCAGTTAGCAGAGAATAACTAACAATACATTCCAACTGCTCATATCTGTTTCTTGTCTTTAAGTTTAACCAATATGGGTTAACCATGCATAGAAACAATCTAGTCATCCCAACCAGAAGAAAACAATAAGATCAAGATATTTTATGATTATGCCGATATTATTTTGACTGGATAATAAAAGGTTTACTGCCTCAATCTGGTTGTAGCTTCCTGTGATGTGGACTGCTAGAAAACAACAAGGACACAATCACTGCAAATACTTGTATTTTAAAATGTTTTATGTGCAGTGGCGATTTTGGTTTGGAAATTCTGGTGGGGCCTTGCAGGAAAATCTTATTATGCAGTCCAGAAATACCATAATACCATAAGCAATGCCCTCACAACTAAAACACAGTAGCTGGAAAAAACCCCCATGCAACATGCAAACGCCACTCAGAAAGGCTCAAGCCTTGCCGGGAGGTACCATTGCTAACCACTACACAACTGTGCCAATGTGGTAATGATCATATCAATAGAACCTCCAAACGGCAGTGTTTACAATCTCACTATATCAAATACTGAAGATGATGAGTCAACAATAAAAAAAAAAACACTACACAGCAACCAATATAAAAGTCAACATATATAATATACCACACCCACACACGCCAGTTATGCATTACACAAATTCCACTATAATTCAAACAATATGTAAACTAGATTATCAATTCCATTTAGATTAAAAATAAATTAGACCCATCAAGTGCCTTTTTCCCAGCTCCAGTTATCCAAGTTTTCTGCTTCAACCACTCCTGGTTGAATGACCTAGTTTTGTCTTTTCCTTCTTGAGAAATGATTAAATCCTCTGGTCATTGTGGTCCCAAACATTGTCTCTAACTTCTGCTCAGGTGGCAGACTAGCTAGATAGTCAACTCGATTTATCAAGCAATTAATGAATGGAATGTGAATTAGCTCTAGTTAGCCACAGTGCATGCAGCATTAGGCGCAACAAACAATTCACACACAATTACACTACGAAAAGCGTCTACAGAGGAAATTGCGTTCATCAAATGAAAACTGTGGACAATTCATTTCGAGTTGAATTTATTATTAACTCACACCAAAAACTTATAAAAACGTATAATCTTACACTACACAGCAGCACCCTAATGCAAAGACACCACTGTTTATGAGTGTTATTCCTTATATGGTTATACAAGTTATACAAAAAATGTACATCAAGCATGAAGCATTGGTTTCAACAGGTGATCTTTAACACGTGTCTATGTGACCATGTGCATGTATGAGTGACATGCTAATATGCTACTGTTACAATGCTAACGTACATTTTTTTAGTACGCAAAGACATAAAGATTACTATTTGTGTTTAGCACGTTAGCATTAGATAATAAAAATTTGACATGCTAATGACAGGAGTTCAGTGGATCACAGTATCATTCAGATACGGACCTTGAATATCAATGCAGCCACTGAGGCCACTGAATATCTACAAAAAATGTTTTCATTATGGTAATAATAAGGTCTCCTTCCTCCTCCCTGCCAGACTCAGGCTACATTATATTTGTGTCTGATACAATGTTTACTGTGTCAGTTATAGAGTTGTAAAGTCTGGACAGATTTTCCCTTCCCAGATGAGGTCATTGTGAAGGAGGTGCCAGAGGCACACAACCAGATAGGAGAGTGTATACAGAAAACTGGTCTGAAAAAGTGATTACACAACAGTAGGGGAGATAAGTTAGGAGGAAGTCTTATTGAGTGGATGTCAGGATATAGATGCAGCCTTGGTTGTTTCCAAACCATTGCATGGGGTAAAACATTTAACTGTCGTGATCAATGCTCATTTTTTGCTCCTGACGCCCCATGTCTTACTCTGGTTATTTTTGCGTCAATATCTGGCAGCCCAAACCTGGAATCAATCAAATACAACTTAAGTGTAGCTTCCTTGAACGGCTGAACAATTCTACAGAACAACTCTGTGAGAACTCTGCCCTCTGATATTATAAATACCACCACTGAGACTTAATTAATTCTTCAGCTAAATGATGTTACGTTGGACACTGTTGCTGTTCTGACACCTCAATTAAACTCTCAGGATGAAACACTGAATATGAGACAGCTTCAACACTGCGGGGGGTTGACAATGATGAAAGGGAAAAACTTTGGTGTTGGCTCCGGCCCAGTCTGTTTTATTTCTATAAATTAGACTTTTGAACTGTTTATAAAAAGGTATCACAGTAGAGTCGATATTAAAATTGAAGGTTAGACTGAAAATAAAGAAAGTTGGAAATCACAGTCACTTTCAAGTGAAATCTGCTCTGTATTCACCGAACTTAAATGAGAATTAACATGCAAAGAGGGAGGAGGTTAACACAGGAACAGTACAGATTAATCAGGTTTGCAGTTATGATCGTAAATTCTGAGATTAACCCTGGGGAACAGCGTTCACATCCTATGTGACAACTATTCATTTGTCACTTTTTGTTAAATTTTTTATATTTTTGGAATTTAACTTTCACCCACTGTCGATTTAGGATTTAGAACTTATTTTGCAGTTCTTGTCACATGTTATTTGCATACTAACTGAATCTGAATCTGTTTTCACTGAATCGATGTAATCTGTGGTATCTGCTCTTTGTGTACAATACTTGTCCAGTTATATTAGAATATGCTGTTTTGAGATGTAGTCTATACCCTTTTCAGTCTTGTATTTCCATGCTTTAATATCAACTGATATTATCTGATGACCAGAGACAGAATTTATCATTTTATACATATAAGAGATGCCCCCCCCCAACACAATAAAAGTAAAAAAAGGCGCTCTTTATGTAGAAACTGAAAACATACTGTATATATATATTTTCCCCCAGAAAGCAACAGGTGTTTGGTTAGGGCTTTACACGTACAGTATAGGCACCGCATGCAGCATACACCTATATAAACATAAACATGTATAGAATAATGGATGGGCAGGGCATGTGTGTGCATTTGTGCATGCAGATAAAAAAAAAAAAAGGCAATAAATCGATTTTGTGTTTGAACACATTTGCTGGCCCATGCATATGCCTACTGGTGCATTCCTGCTTGTGTGTCCTTGCTGTTGCCACAGAAAGCAATCTAAATGGAGATGGTTTCTTCCTCCTTTTTAGAGAGACAGAACAAAAGATTTGACTACATAATGAATGCAATTGTAATTTCTTCCCTCCCTCATTCACTCTCACACTTCCTCCTTATTTGTATTATTTCTTTCTCTCATTGTGTCTGCAGCATATATTTAGATGCATGACTCTACAGAAGTCTATACTCACATCAGTGTGAACTAGAAAGAAATATGAGCTGCTCTGAAGTTTGACTTCAGGTACAAAGAAGACATTTCATTGGGCCTCGTCTAGGTGTGTGAGGTTGGTTAAGATAGAATGAAAGGGAAATATCGGTGAGACAGAAATGCGTGAGTAGATGATTTTTGTCAGCTAACTCTGCAAACATTGGAAATGTGAGAGGATTGTACGTTCTGAAAACTTTAATATAAATTTCTGCACCTTGTCTCTTCCGCATTATTTAAAGTAAGCCTGTGACTACATCTCCTTGGGAGAAATGAGTGGGGACAGTGAGGAGGAGAGGAGCAGTCAGATGAAGAACCATCTGCAGCTCTCAAACAGGCAGACAAACAGGGACCGCTGTCATGTCTGTTTCGACAAGGTCTAAACATGGAAGTAAAGAAGACAACATGTTGGATTGTATCTACTCTGGGTCAAATTATTCAAGCTCTCTACTATAGCAGAGACATACACAAGGATGGAAAGTGTGGGCTGGTGCCTGATAATCTATGCAGAAAAAAACAACTCTCGTCCCTGTGGGCTGTCTTTTTTCTTCAAGCCTGGTAGAGGACCTACCAGTAGCCTGGGAGCGTGAAGGCTGTGGAGCATCTTAGCTGTTCCTATACATTACTCTTCTAGAAAGACACCTCAGATGTTATTGGAATCTGCTGGAGATTCTTGGGGGGTCACTGGCCCTATATACATATACAGTGGTGGAAAAGAGAAACTTTAAATTTTACAATCTCAAATATTAAATTTGTGACAGTTTCAATATGTTAGTTCTCAACAATGTCAGTATCAAAGTCAACAAATAACAGAGAGCATGTCCAAAATTGAACAAAAACTAAATAAACCATTGCAACATCAAATTAATATTTAGTAGTCCTGCCATTAGCATCAGTAGAGCTCTAATCCTGGCTGGCATGTTCCCCACAAGCCTTTCACAATGTTGAGGGGTAATCTCGTCCCATTCTTCTTCAATTACTTTACTTTTAATTCTTCTAAATTCCTTGGTTGGTGCTTTGAAACAGACCTTTTGATAATCCACCACAGATTTTCAATGGGGCTCATGTCCAGTGATTGAGCTGGCCACTCTAAGACGTGGGGCCCCATTTATCAAACCATGCGTATAAAAGGTTCTAAATTCTGACGTAGGAATGAAATTTAGAATCTGTGTAAGTACAAAAAAATCCAGATTTATCAAACGTGCGGACACTGGTCCTACGCACACTAATAAGTAATCTGTGATGATAAATCCCACCTGTTCTTAACTACCATGCTCGTGCATGGTTCGAGTCATTTGCATTCAGAAACTCCCCAAATTGACCATATATGGCAGCAACAATCCCTTTAAGAATGCATGGAGGGATTTTCTGTGCTCGCCGGAGCCGGAAGCGGTGGAGGAGTTGGAAGAAAATCATTGTTACAAAATCAACAAAACCCAACCAAATCCATAAATGAAATAAAGGATCATCTGAGAAACATCGCAAATACTTTACTGCAAATACACAAGTCGCCGAAACAGATTGATGCATGCGCATCGCAAATGTTAAATACATTTAATTAGAGCAATTTGAGCAGACTGACCAAAAATCTTTGTATGATCCTCTCTCTAGTTTGACTGAGTTTTTGAGGTATACACTGAAATGTGTTTTTACAGCGACGTTTAATAGAGACGTAGTTGCATCTCCCATTATTTGTGTATTGATTGAATGAAATCCTTCCCCGTTCACGTAACTGGAATTCATTGTGTGGTTTATTGCGATGTGAGTGCAATCTGGCTCCAAATTATGTTTGGGAATATGGCAATGGCCCAAAACCCTCGTTTCATTTGGGCTGGCTGGTGATGCCTGTATGGGTACTGGATGTAAACTGAGGCCAGATAAATTATTTTATCCAACACTGCCGGGATGATTCTGCATAGTGTCGGCTGTGAAATGCCTCATATGTCTCCAAACTGTCGCTGAAATGTTCCGGTGGCTAAATATCTCATGGTGGACTGGAGACGTGCACTGGGTAAATCACAACATAAATCCTTCAGTAGCCTATGCTTTTGAGGAAGCGGTGTTAAACAGATCAGAATAATTAACGCTCTTTGAAAACGGTTCTCAAACACCTCCAATAATACAAGATAATCAACGGTAGTATACTTCAACTTTTCTTTTCAGGTTGTCTTTTATAGCTTGTCATGTCAATTTGTCAAAGTGTCCAGTAATTACTGACTGAGGATTATTGTAAGAGACCAGCAATATGTGGTAATGTGTGAAGTTTGAGATGCTGCTGGACACTGCAACTGTCTTAATGGGTTCTATGTGTAGTTCCACTGCTCTACCACTAGATTTAGTGTGTACGCACGGTCAGAGTTGTGCGGAAATTTACACACTTTTCTAAGTCCAAGCACAAATTGATAAATGCCATACTTTGTGTCGGAATGTGCTTATGCTCTCATTACGCACAGATCTGTGCATGAGCACAGTTGATAAATGAGGCCCCTGGATACTGTGCTCCTGCAGCCAAGTTCTACTACTCAAATCTCTGAAGAACTTTCAAATGTACTGGCTTTATAAAGACATGATACACAGCAACAGAAAAATGTGTTTTTTAATAAAAGAAACTTCATTAATGGATCACTGGTTCTAAAAAGGCCCATATACTCAAAATTTCTTGTGTGTTTTTATGGAACCAATCAATTTTAAGGTTTTAATGACTGTTTTAGGAATTGTTAAGTATTTTGTCTGTGACTGTACTAAAAGAAATTGCACTTGAATACCTAAGAGTGAATCTTCATAAATATTAAAATATTTCACAAATGTATGGGGTGTTCGTAAACTATTTTCCCACCACTGTACCAATCAGGCACAAGATTATGACCACCTTCCTAATATTGTGTAGGTCTCCCTTCTGCCTCCAAAAGTGTTGTGACTCATCAGAGAATGGACATGGGTCTTCTGAGGGTGTCTGACTTCTGGTGATTGAAGAATATCTCAAAGAATCCAAGCAGTCACCAGGAATCTGCTGCGAGAGGTAATCCTGCTAAACAGAGTGACTGCCTCCTGCTTAACAGGGACCGGCAGGGAGCACATTAGAACCTGAATGGAGGCCATTCTGTGTTGCGTCTGTTCTCCCTGTGTGGGCTTCCTCCAGGGTCTGAGCTCTTACCACAGTCTGAAGGCATGCATTAGGTTAATTAGCAACTCTGCACTGAATTACCCATCAGTGTGTTCCCGCAGCGTGCCCTGTCTCTCTTGCCCCATCAGATGGAACAGTCTCCAGCCTTCTTGCGATCACAACAAATGGCTAAAACTAGAGTGATAAATCAGAACCATGAAAACTAAAAGCCCTCCTGAATGTGTTTGCAAGCACTCTCGACAGCCGACAAGACTAATCTGAACTGTAGCCTGGTTAGACACAAACCAGACAGAACTCTTAACATATACAAACATCAACCCATTTCAAGAGTCTAAGGTAAAGTGCATCTAGCCAATGCAAAGCAAGCTTAAATGCATCGTCTCATCTGAGATGTAGCTTGGAATATTCCACCACTAAACTGTTCCTAACTTTTTTTGTGCAAGGCCTCTTTTTCTACCTTAAAGTTGCAACAGACAGGAGTTTGGATATGTATTCCATTAGGATACGAGTTAGGGATCGTTCAGTGATCAGTTAAACAATGAGACATTGGCAGATTTCTTTTGCACATTTGTGCAAAAGAAATCTAGATAGTATTTGAATATTCTGAATTTCCTACTGCTGATAGTATTGCACAACTAATTGCGCCTCATGCACTGACTACATTCAATAATTTTGTACACAGTACTTACTTATTTGGTTGTTTATTTCTGTTGCGTGAAGAGACCTTGCAGAGAAAGAATTTCACTGCTCAGTGTGACCTTTGCTGTGTATATGACTATATATATATATATGTATATATGTATATGTATATATATATATATATATATATATATATATATATGTATATATATATACATACATAAACTCCTTGTATATTGAGTTGTTTTAAAATTGAATCTTTACCTTGCATTATCTGAAACATTCTTATCTATTTCCTAATTTGCTTACAATAATTATTAAAGTTTTATCTAATCGGATCCTTTTTAATTACACACAATTCCATAAAGCTTTGCTCTATTTGAATAAATCCTGTCCCTGAATGTGAGCGCTATTGTCTGTTTTTGATACCAAAGTGAACTGACTGTGAGACAACTATCCAGCTCATCTCAGGGCATTTTTCAAGTCACTCATGTTTTTTTTTTTTTTTTTTTTTAAGATTTTTGAGTGTCTCATTGGTATGCAGGAGGCAGGTGGAGCTGATGAGTTTTATTAAAGGGATCTGGAGCCTGATGCTGTCCCCCCTCATTAACCTCAGTAGCACCTTAGACAGGTTATCTGACACACAAACACACACACACAAATTCTTGTATGGCCATCTTTGTGAGGACACTCAGTGGCATGATGCATTCCCTAGCCCTTTACCCTAACCCTAACCATCTCCACTAAATGCCTAACCCTAACCCTAACCCTAACCCTAACCTAATTGTAACATTAAATCTGAGTTTTAACCTTTAAAACAGCCAAAAGAGTGAGGACCGGCCAAAATGTCCTCATTTTACACAAATGTCCTCAATCTGACGTTATAAAACTTAAACTTTTTCTTGGAAAGAAACCTGTAGAAGTACACACACACACACGAGAGATTAATTAGGGACGTGCAAAGACAAAGTAAAAAAGGGGGAAAAATATAAACCAACAATAACAAATATGACCAATGAATAACTCAAGAAAAACAAGTTAAAATGAAAGAGTGAAGGAGAGGGGGAAGGAAAATAGCAAAGATAAATTATGTCTGAGAACACTGAAGGTAGACAACTGTGTACAGTACATCAGGGCTCTCGCATTTCAGTAAGTTCCTGCAAATGACACTTCTCACACTGAAAAATTATAAAACTTGCATAGACACACAGACTTTAAAATAGATTAGTAGTTTAGGAATAGATGGGGCGAAGGCAGGCTGCTCTGTTTCAATCATCAACCAATCAGAAAACATCAGCGACCAATCAGCCAATTCTATTTGGGAGAAAAATGCCAGCATCTGGGTTCACTGGATGATCCAAGCCCCGCTATCGACATGATGACTTTGTTTGTAAAGCCAAGGTTTTTGTGCAGTGCAGTCCATGCGGCGAATGTTTGGGGAAATCTGTGCTTGCTTGCAACTGGTCACTGCCTCAATAGCATCGCCTCACAGTCGAGATTAGTTCCACCTGGTGCTCAACCACTTCTCATCTGCAAAGTTTTTTTTCTCTTAATGCGACTAAAATTCGCTAAATTTCCTTATGGTCTCTCGTGACCACACCGCTGCTACTCTCTGCCTTTGTGCATACTCATCTACACTCACACACCGATGAAGATTTTCCTTAGAGTTTGAGGTTAGATTTCTAGAACTGTAAAACGACCGCTGATGACAGGGTACAAAGGGTATCTTACCTACAAACACAGAAACATCCATTGCATAAATCAAATTTACAACATACACGCACCCTTGTACTTCTATCTTAGTGAGGACACTCATTGGCATAATGCATTCCCTAGCCCCAAACCCTAACCCTAACCCTAACCATAACCTTGTAACCTTCACTTCAAAAGTGAGGCCAGAAAAGTGAGGACTGGCGAAAACGTCCTCACTTTCCAAAAAGGACTTCACTTTGTTGGCTAAAAACTCAAACCGGCCCTCAGTACGTAGCAAGTACAAGCACACACACACACACACACACAAACACTGGAGACCATGTCTTGTTAGCTTCATTAGCCAAGTTAAGTCTGTCTCTTTTTGTTGCTCCTCATACTGATACAGAAACACCCACATTGTGCATGTCGCTTCTGTTAAATCACATCTAATGCTTATTGTGTCAGCTTTTCAGCATGTTAACACACACAAAGACACACATACACATAAACCTATCCACAAACATTCAGGACACATATGCACTCACACAGAGAAAACATCAAGCACACATAATTCCTGCCACACATTCATGCACACAGTGTGCATCTCTGTGTCTCATCTTTTTAGTTTTGGTAGCCAGACTAATTGACAGTTCATTACCAGGTTGCTCTCCTCACACCGAGAGGCTTTTTTAGGGAGTTACATTCTGGATTTTCACCGACACATTTTAGCTTTTATAAAAAGACCCTGAACTCTTGTCTCAATATTCATAAACATGGTATGCTTCCCCCGCAGGTACAAAGAAAGGTTTCTAGAAATGGCAGGGTTAAGCTAGGCACAGTACCCTCTTACCTCCTTTATGTAGATTCAGAGTTGAGTTTAACTCAGGCTAAACTGAAACAGGCTCTTAATTGTGCTTATGTCACATGGACATAAACTATTGGGCATCCACTGCGAATGAGGCTCCTTATTGTAATTGGGTCAGCTAAAAACAAGTTTACAACTGCAAAAAAATGTATCAAATTTTGCTAGAACTCAGCAATCTATGTTTGCACAGATGTAAGGATGGGACATTGCATTAGAGTCTAACACAACCCAAAACTGACCTAGATTCATTTCTTATCTGAATAAAAAAAGGTTACCCCATTAATACAACTGTACTTAGAAACACTTAGTATTATGATTAAGGGGATCTATTGAGCCCAGTGGAACTCCTTAGTGTTATTATTGTACTTAGCAATAAAACAACATCAGATATGTTTTATCAGTAGACATTCACCTGTCCTTTGGCATTTATCCTGTAATAATGACAGCACCGCGTCCACACTTGGTAAATATACTCATTTGCATGTACTGTAACTACAGTGTATTGCCAAAAGTATTTGCTCACACATCCAAATAAGTGAAGTCAGGTGTTCCAATCATTTCCATGGCCACAGGGGAATAAAATCAAGAACATAGGCAGCAGACTGCTTCTACAAATATTTGTGAAAGAACGGGTTGGTCTCAGGAGCTCAGTGAATTCCAGCATGGTACTGTGATAGGATGCCACCTGTGCAACAAGTCCAGTTATGAAATTTCCTCGCTACTAAATATTACACAGTCAACTATCAGTGGTATTATAAGAAAGTAGAACCAACTCAGCCATGAAGTGGCAGAGGTCACCAACTTTCTGCAGAGCCAGTCATTACTGATCTCCAAACTTCATGTGGCCTTCATATTAGCTCAGGAACAGTGCGTAGAAAGCTTCATGGAATGGGTTTCCATGGTCCAGAGGCTGCATCCAAGCCTTATATCACCAAGTGCAATGCAAAGCATCTGATGCAGTGGTGTAAAGCACACCACCACTGGAATCTATAGCTGGAGACGTTCTCTGGAGTGATGAATCAATCTGATGGACCAATCTGGGTTTGGCAGGTCTGGGTCCTAACCTCAACTTAATAGAACACCTTTGGGATGAAGAAGAGTGAAGAACAACCTAAACATTGTGGAAAGCCTTCCCAGAAGAGTTGAAGCTGTTATAGCTGCAAAGGGTGGGCTGATGTCATATTAAACCCTATGGATTAATGTAGTGGTATGAGGCACCACTGTCTTGAATACTTCTGGTTCACCCTGCCCTCTCTGGCCAATCATTAGTCACACAGAGAGGATAAAAGTAGGAGAGGTTTCTCCCCCCGTCCTCTCGCTTCCTGCCTCGTCGGCCCGCCCACTTCCAGGTTGTCCCCGCTGCTCACCGCATCGGACAGGTAGGCACGCATCAGCATGCCGGTAAAAGTGCACACTTGTTAGTGTCAGTTAATTCAAACATAACCTTTCCGATAGATCCGGCATCCTTGACGCGGTCCTGGCAGGGCACTGGGGTCGCTATCACTTGCGTTTAGGTGAGTTGCGGTGTGCTGCTGCTAATTGTCTTGGCCAGGTGTTGAGCCTCCTCCTTTCTCCACTCCTCTCCCTCTAACAGTGCGGGTTGTTGGTGTTGTGGTGGCTGTCCCTCGCCGCTACGTCGACCCTCTTCACCCCTCTCCCTTTTTGGTAGAGACCGAAACCGACCGGATAAAAGGCCGGTAGTTTGGACGCCAAGCAGAGTAAGACTGGTACTGAATAATTCCGGCTGATTAGCCACGGCTGCCTCGCCACTTCGCTACTGCTACCTTGCTACTGCTACTTCGTTGTTCCTGTTATTTCGCTGCTCCTGTTATTTCGCTGCTCCTGACTTTGGGTTCTTGACGGCCGTTTTGGGTCGGCCTGCTTCGCGCTGCTGGCCCGGGTTTTTTTGCTGCTATTGCACGTGTGGCGGTGCGCGTTCGTGGGTGTGTGGCTACCGCTTGTGCTGGACATTACGAGCCCAGTCCGGACCCCCAGCCCCTAGTTTGGATTGCGTGCGTGTGTGAGTGTTTGCGGGTGTGTGCGTTTTAAATGTAATTCTCAAGGTGTGGTGTAATTTTGTTTATTCATTTATTTATATTTTGTTTCTTTTTCTGATTAATAGTAAAGTTTATTGTGGTTATTTATTTTTGTGGTTAAGTGGTTTGCTTTGCTTGAGTAAGGTGTCATTTTGGGAGTTTATTGTAATTATTTACGTTCTATTTGGGGGGAAAACTTCTTAATTTCAGCCCTCAGTTACTTGTCAGAAATGGATTAGTTACGATTACTGTTGAGTAGATAGCTCTGGCCAGAGACTTTTTAATCTGTTTGTTAATTTGATTTTTGATTAATCTAATTATATTATTCCTTAGTGTATTAATTGATTATTCTTTAATTCGTTTATATTGTGGGATATTGTTTGTTTTCCTTTAATTGTGAGCCCTGTTGACTGTGCTTTATTTTCCCTAGAGCTGGAGGTGGACGGTGGTGGTGGTTCTTCCCGGGTGGTGTTGGTCCCCTGTGTGTGTGTGTGTGGTGGTCCCTGCTTATTTTGTGCGCTCCTCACGTTTTTTTGGTTGTGTGAGTGGGGTGCCCCCCTTTTCATTTTTATTGTGGACGTCACTCCCCATGTTGGTTCCTCCTCCAGCCGGTAAGCCCCAGCTCGTATCCTTTTTCTCAGTTGGCTCCGTTTTTTTTTATTATTTTCATTTTGTCCCATGCCTTGTTTATTTTAGAGTGCCAAAAATAAAGTTTTTGTATGTGATAATTGAACTCCGTCTCCTATTCTCCCTGATTGAACGAACCTGTGTCCTTTTGTAATCGTTGGTAATTGACCTTTAATACGGGTCCTTGGGCCCTAACCCAAGGTGGCGTTGTCGGTTGTATACAAAAGAGAAAAGAGTTTTGAGACATAACTGAGTAAATTATCCTCGTGTTGCCACAAACTTGGCGTTGTCGGCAGGATCAATTCAGTGGAGGTGGAGACGTGTGTTCTATGTTTTTTTCTTTCCTGTTTTCTTTTCAGTTTGTTAGTTGTGAGTGTGAATGAATGGCAGTTTAAGAAAAACCAGCAGCGAATGTATTGTAACTTTGTAGACTCAGCATTAGTGTTCACAGCTAAGTTGTAGCTTTAAAGACATGGAGGTAGAGCTACAGGAATTGAGGGATTTGGTGGCACAATTGAGAGCAGACAATGATAGGTTGCAGCAGGAGCAGGCTGCTGCCGTGCCTGGCCCTAGTGCTGCACCTTCCATTTCTGCTGAACCTCTTCCAGCACCATCTACTTCCACCGCTCGTGTAGCAGAGCGACTGGTCCTCGTGCCCCGAGATAGGAAGTGCCCAGTGTTTAGGGGTACATCAGGTATAGGGGTAGAGGAGTGGATTGAGGAGGCTCAAGCCTGTATGAGGGCTCGCTACCTGTCCACATTCGATCAAGCATTCTTTTTGTTTGACCATTTAGAGGGAGAGGCACGTGAAGAAATAAAATATCGCCCGGCCACAGATAGATCTGATCCAGCTAAAGTTATTGCGGTGTTGCGAGAGCTGTATGGTTGTTCCAACTCGTATGTTGCCCTACAGGAGGCGTTCTTCTCAAGGCGACAGCAAGATGGAGAGACTCTTCAAGAGTTCTCCCTCGCGTTGATGAGTTTGATGTCTGCGGTAAAACAAAGAGCTCCAAGTGAGATGCTAAATGCAGACGTCTTGTTGCGTGACCAGTTTATTGAAAATGTAATTGATGGTTCCCTTCGTCGCGAATTAAAACAGCTCACACGCAGGCAGCCTACCATCTCCTTGCTGGATGTTAGGGCAGAGGCAATTAGGTGGGAGCGAGAGGGATTGCCAGGGGGTGTGCGGGGCCGAAGCCACTCAGTCCCTTCAATGATGGGTTTGCAGTGTGGTGTTCAGACTGCTCTTCCTTTGGTTAGCCTGCCCCAGGCTTCAGAGTTGCAGGAGGTGAAACAAATGCTGAAGCTCCAACAGGAACAGCTCAACAGCCTCACCGAAACTCTTGCTCAGCTGCAGATCAATCAGCAGCGTAATCATCCTCCTTACCGTGGTCCGGTAATCTGCCGGCGGTGTCAACAGCCTGGCCATTTTGCCAGGGAGTGCAGAGGGGGGCGTGCTCCTCCTCCACCTACATTGCCTCCTTCTTTGCGGCCAGCCTCGCAGCGGGATCCAGCTCAGCATTCGGGAAACTAGCGCCCGTCGAACTGCGGAGCCAAAGTTCGAGGGGAGCAGCCAATGGCTCACCAGTCAGACTAAGGGGTGGGGAAGAGACTAAGCTAATCAGTGCATGCCCACATGTAGATGTGGTTATGGGGGGAGTAAAGGTCCCGTGCTTAGTGGACACTGGGTCCATGGTGTCCACTGTCAGAGAAAGCTTTTTTCGGCAACACTTTGCAATTTGGGGCCAAGAGAAACTCCAGTCTTGCCATTGGCTTCAGCTTCAGGCGGCCAATGGATTGCCCATTCCATACCTTGGTTACTTGGAGCTTGAAGTCGAGCTCTGTGGTAGGATTTTGCCAGGGTGTGGACTATTGGTTGTCAAGGATCCTCCAGCTGATGCATCTCCTCCTGCCCCAGGTGTCTTAGGGATGAACATCTTGCGTAGGTGCTATAGCACTTTGTTTGGGCAACATGGCTCCGCCCTGTTCGATCTGCCCATTGTCACAGAAGCACCAAAGTCTGTGGTGCAGGCATTGCAGAGATGCCATCAAGCTTCTCTGACTTCACCTCCTGATGTAATTGGTAAAGTCAAACTGCGAGGCAAGAAAGCTTGCCGCATTGCTGGTGGCACTATGCAGTTTGTTCCAGCCACTTGTTCTACCAGTATTCTGGGGTTACTGTTCTCTTTGAACCTTCTGAGCAGGGCCTCCCCGCTGGGCTGCTGACATCTCCAGCATTGGTTCGAGTTGAGAGAGGGACTGTGTACATACCTGTCGTTAATGTGGGCACTTCTGATGTGTTGCTTTACCCTCGTACAGAAGTTGGCGCTTTACGTGAGGTTTGTGTGGTGAGCTCACCTTCTGGGATTAAGGAAGTTCCATCTTACCTGGCTACGGTTGCGTCCCAGGCTGTGACTCCTACACTGCGAGATCAAATTGATGCAGTTGATTTGTCTGCTTTGTCCGTTGAGGAGCAGAAAGAGGCTCGACTTCTTCTGTGGAAATACGCTTCTGTATTCTCTTCTCATGACAGTGACCTGGGTTACACCAACCTGGTAACACATGAAATCCCACTTCTTGATGAAACTCCAGTCCGTCAGCGCTACCGGCGTATTCCGCCATCGGAATATGAAACGGTCAGAGAGCACATTAACCAGCTGCTTGGTGCGCAGGTCATCCGGGAGAGCTGCAGTCCGTTTGCTTCACCAATTGTGCTAGTTAAAAAGAAGGATGGAAGTCTGCGTTTGTGCGTAGACTACAGGCAACTTAACAGCAGAACGAGAAAAGACGCATTTCCTCTCCCTCGGATTGAGGAATCGCTGGATGCACTCACTGGAGCCCGCTGGTTTTCCACTATGGATTTAGCCAGCGGGTACCATCAGGTTGCGGTGGCAGAGGCCGACCGGCCCAAGACCGCATTTTGTACTCCTTTCGGGCTTTTTGAATGGAACCGCATGCCTTTCGGGTTGTGTAATGCACCCAGCACGTTCCAACGACTCATGCAACGGGTTTTTGGGGATCAGCAGTGTCAGTCGTTGCTCTTGTATCTGGACGACATTGTGGTCTTCTCCTCCACCTTTCATCAACATCTGGAGAGGTTGGAACTGGTGCTGCAGCGGTTACAGCATGAAGGTCTGAAGGCGAAGTTGTCTAAATGTGCGTTTTTCCAACAAGAGGTGCGTTACTTGGGCCACATCATTTCGGCCGAAGGTGTTTCCACCGACCCCAGCAAGGTCGCAGTGGTAGCCGACTGGCAGCCTCCCATCACCATCTTGGAGCTGCGGTCCTTTCTTGGGTTTGCGAGCTACTATCGGCGCTTTGTGGAGGGCTTCGCCAAGTTGGCTGCCCCTTTACATCGCCTTGTTGCGGAGCTGGTGGCATCAAAGTCCCGACGGTCTGAGCGGCAGGTTTTGGAGAAGTGGACTAGAGAACATCAGCAGAGCTTTGAAGCTTTAAAATCTAAGCTCACCACTGCACCCGTATTGGCATACGCTGACTTCTCCCTTCCGTTTGTCTTGGAAGTCGACGCCAGCCATGGGGGTCTGGGCGCTGTGCTCTCACAAGAGCAGGGAGGAAAAGTTCGGCCCATAGCCTTTGCCAGCCGAAGTCTGAGGCCAACTGAACGCAACCCAGCAAACTATAGCTCTATGAAGCTCGAGTTCCTGGCACTAAAATGGGCTATGTCAGACAAATTTCGTGAGTACTTGCTTGGCCACAAATGTATTGTCTTTACAGACAATAATCCGCTTACCCACCTCTCGTCGGCTAAACTTGGAGCCCTCGAGCAGCGTTGGGCAGCCCAACTTGCGTCATTTGATTTTGAGATCCGTTACCGCTCCGGCAGGAGTAACACAAATGCAGATGCTCTGTCTCGGTTGCATCCATCCAGATCTGTGGATCTTGAAACGATCATCTCTGGGACACAGCTTCCACCACCCTTGAAACAAGCTCTCCAGGTTCGAGAGCCTGTAGCACATCAGGCTGCTGTCCAGGCTTTGCCTCAGCATCTGCCTGCTGACATCGGGGAACTCCAGCGAGCCGACCCGGTGATCCGGGAAGTCCTTGTGTTTTGGCAGCATAAACGATATCCGAGCTACAAGGAACGCAAGCAGTTGTCCCCACCAGCTTCGGTGCTCCTTAAGCAGTGGGGCCGTTTGATTGAGCAGGCTGGGGTGGTGTACAGACAAGTCTCTCGCTCTGATGGAGGAGAAGCAGTTCTCCAGGTGCTTGTGCCAGCTGTTTTAAAGGATAAAGTCCTCATGGAGGTTCATCAAAATCACGGCCACCAGGGGGTGGGTAGGACTTTGGAGGTACTTAGACAGCGGTGTTATTGGCCGGGGATGTCGTCAGACGTGAGGCGTTGGTGTCATACTTGTGAGGCGGTGCCAAGTGGCTAAGGACTCGGGGCCGCCGGTTCGTAGCTTTATGGGACATTTGCTTGCTGCAGAGCCTAATGAAATCTTGGCGATGGATTTCACTGTGCTTGAACCAACCCATAATGGGCTGGAGAACGTCCTTGTGTTGACTGATGTTTTCAGTAAATACACTCTTGCCATTCCCACTCGTGACCAGCATGCCTCTACAGTGGCGCAGGTGCTCGTCACAGAGTGGTTTTCAAAGTTTGGTGTCCCAGCACGCATTCATTCTGATCAGGGTCGGAATTTTGAAAGTGCACTCATTCAGCAGTTGTGTGGTCTTTACAACATTGAAAAATCTCGTACTACACCGTACCACCCTGCAGGTAACGGTCAGTGCGAGCGTTTCAATCGCACTCTTCATGATTTGCTCCGCACTTTGCCTTGCTCTCGAAAGCGTGAATGGCACTCTTGTTTACCTCAGATATTGTACGCTTACAACACCACACCGCATCAGTCCACTGGGGAGTCTCCGTTTTTCCTCATGTTTGGTCGTGAGGCAAGGCTCCCTGTCGACTTCTTGCTGGGAAGGGTGCAGGACCCCGTTGAGGGGACAGTAAATGATTGGGTGCAGGAGCATCAGACCCGGCTACACTTGGCTTTTGAAGGCGTACGGGACAGGCTAAGGGAGGTAGCCCAACGTCGGAAGGAAAATCATGATCAGTCTGTCCGGTCAGAGCCGCTGGTGGTGGGCCAGGCAGTTCGGTTGAAGGAGTTTGGCTGGAAGGGGCGTCATAAGATCCAGGACAGGTGGAAACCTGTGGTGTATCGGGTGATTAAAGCTCCCCACGGCAATGGTGCGGTGTATACCGTTGCACCCGAGGACGACCTTGTAAAGGTCAGACGGGTACATCGAACACTGCTTAAAGCCATAGTTGGGATGGCTGCTTCAGGTGACGATCCTGTTCCCCCTTGCATCTCACTTGATCGGCCTGCAGCGTCTGAGAGTTCATCTGATGACGAGGACTTGATGGCTGTGGTAGGGGACATTGTTCCCCTGCCAGCGGGTTATCCTGCTGGTGCAGTCCAACCAGCCTCTGCATCTGCAATCCCTGTTGACTCGACAGTCCCGTTGTCCTCTGCTTCTTCGGCCCTTCTGGCCGCTCCTGCTTCTGGGAGCAATGACACTTTTGTGCCACTTATGGCACCATTACCCCTGACACTGCCTGCCCATCAGATGGTGTGTCCGTCTTCTGTCAGGGCTACGTCCTCAGCAGGTCCCCCTTCAAGGAGTGAACCTGTTGGGCGACGGACGGCCCGATCTACAGCTGGCCAACACTCAAACCCCCATCATTTACCCAGGCCTGCCAATGAGGCGGCCCAGGCCGTGCCCTCAGCCGCTCAGTCTAATTCTGTGTCTGCTTTCTTTAGACCATGGTCT
This sequence comes from Mugil cephalus, assembly GCF_022458985.1. Lineage (NCBI taxonomy): Eukaryota > Metazoa > Chordata > Actinopteri > Mugiliformes > Mugilidae > Mugil > Mugil cephalus. The sequence continues at coordinate 22,657,918 of NC_061782.1, read as the reverse complement.
TAGAGTCGATTTTTTTTTCAGCATCGTTGGGTCAACGATGAAAATGGGGGGGATGGATTGTAGTGGTATGAGGCACCACTGTCTTGAATACTTCTGGTTCACCCTGCCCTCTCTGGCCAATCATTAGTCACACAGAGAGGATAAAAGTAGGAGAGGTTTCTCCCCCGTCCTCTCGCTTCCTGCCTCGTCGGCCCGCCCACTTCCAGGTTGTCCCCGCTGCTCACCGCATCGGACAGGTAGGCACGCATCAGCATGCCGGTAAAAGTGCACACTTGTTAGTGTCAGTTAATTCAAACATAACCTTTCCGATAGATCCGGCATCCTTGACGCGGTCCTGGCAGGGCACTGGGGTCGCTATCACTTGCGTTTAGGTGAGTTGCGGTGTGCTGCTGCTAATTGTCTTGGCCAGGTGTTGAGCCTCCTCCTTTCTCCACTCCTCTCCCTCTAACAGTGCGGGTTGTTGGTGTTGTGGTGGCTGTCCCTCGCCGCTACGTCGACCCTCTTCACCCCTCTCCCTTTTTGGTAGAGACCGAAACCGACCGGATAAAAGGCCGGTAGTTTGGACGCCAAGCAGAGTAAGACTGGTACTGAATAATTCCGGCTGATTAGCCACGGCTGCCTCGCCACTTCGCTACTGCTACCTTGCTACTGCTACTTCGTTGTTCCTGTTATTTCGCTGCTCCTGTTATTTCGCTGCTCCTGACTTTGGGTTCTTGACGGCCGTTTTGGGTCGGCCTGCTTCGCGCTGCTGGCCCGGGTTTTTTTGCTGCTATTGCACGTGTGGCGGTGCGCGTTCGTGGGTGTGTGGCTACCGCTTGTGCTGGACATTACGAGCCCAGTCCGGACCCCCAGCCCCTAGTTTGGATTGCGTGCGTGTGTGAGTGTTTGCGGGTGTGTGCGTTTTAAATGTAATTCTCAAGGTGTGGTGTAATTTTGTTTATTCATTTATTTATATTTTGTTTCTTTTTCTGATTAATAGTAAAGTTTATTGTGGTTATTTATTTTTGTGGTTAAGTGGTTTGCTTTGCTTGAGTAAGGTGTCATTTTGGGAGTTTATTGTAATTATTTACGTTCTATTTGGGGGGAAAACTTCTTAATTTCAGCCCTCAGTTACTTGTCAGAAATGGATTAGTTACGATTACTGTTGAGTAGATAGCTCTGGCCAGAGACTTTTTAATCTGTTTGTTAATTTGATTTTTGATTAATCTAATTATATTATTCCTTAGTGTATTAATTGATTATTCTTTAATTCGTTTATATTGTGGGATATTGTTTGTTTTCCTTTAATTGTGAGCCCTGTTGACTGTGCTTTATTTTCCCTAGAGCTGGAGGTGGACGGTGGTGGTGGTTCTTCCCCGGGTGGTGTTGGTCCCCTGTGTGTGTGTGTGTGGTGGTCCCTGCTTATTTTGTGCGCTCCTCACGTTTTTTTGGTTGTGTGAGTGGGGTGCCCCCCTTTTCATTTTTATTGTGGACGTCACTCCCCATGTTGGTTCCTCCTCCAGCCGGTAAGCCCCAGCTCGTATCCTTTTTCTCAGTTGGCTCCGTTTTTTTTATTATTTTCATTTTGTCCCATGCCTTGTTTATTTTAGAGTGCCAAAAATAAAGTTTTTGTATGTGATAATTGAACTCCGTCTCCTATTCTCCCTGATTGAACGAACCTGTGTCCTTTTGTAATCGTTGGTAATTGACCTTTAATACGGGTCCTTGGGCCCTAACCCAAGGTGGCGTTGTCGGTTGTATACAAAAGAGAAAAGAGTTTTGAGACATAACTGAGTAAATTATCCCTCGTGTTGCCACATTAAGAATGGGATTTCAGTCATATTCATGTAAAGGCAGGTGAGTGATGATATAGTGTATATTAGTACCGATCTCTTCGTCAGACAGATTGGTGTTCATCCTTCACAGTCACCAGACCCTGCTCCTTCTTGCACTCTCCCACTTCAACCCACACCCACCCTCCAGTGTATGAATGCCACTCACTCTCCCAAATCCATTTGGCAGTTTTTCAATGTTGCTCCGCTGCCATTGCTTTCCCTGTTCCTGTTAACCTGCCTGTAATGTGCCACCTGTGTTTAGACCTGCTGCCTGTCTCTTCCTCCCACTGACATTCAGATTAGTTTTTCTGCCCTGACGGACTTCCTGTTGCCACCTGTTTAAGACTGTAGTCTCCACTAAACGCCCTTAAATCCAACCGGGTCAGTCTTGGAAAATAAAACAAAAACAAAAAAAAACACAGAATACAGTTTTTGAAGTTAATCACCAGTGTATTTTCCCTCTGTTTTCAAGAAACATCACCAGATGGATGAGAAGGAGGTTAAATTACTTTGTGAAAAAAACTGATCTCAATTCATCTCCAAACTGCACAGGTGTCAGATTGATAAATCCTTGTTAAGCTCTTACAGGCAGAATGACACTGATGGCAAAGCAGCTTATATTTATTCATTTATTTCACATTCCAGCAGACAGGTTTATGTCAGTTCAGTGATTATTTCACACCAACTTCTGGCTGAGTTTTCTTTTTTTTGGTTATTGTTATTGTTGTTGAGGTACTACATGAGATGTCATTTGTCTTAAAAGTTGGAAAGTAAAAGAAAAAAAAAACAACTCAATACCAGCGTCTGGAAGCGTACAACACATAAATAACTTATGTTTGGAGTCCCAAATTACCTGCTATACAAACTGATGTTGTCATCTTTCAAGCATTTTATCATGCATGCTTCAGTTCACTTGGATCAATTACTAATGAAATCTCATTCAGAGGGCCTTCTGGGTAAATTCAGTGGCTCATTCCCCATGTAACAGTTTATTTGTCTCCTTTTCATCTCGTTCATCTCCGTTCACTTTGTCGTCTTTTACTTTCTTTTAATCTTTCTCTGTCCCTCCTTGCCTTTTAACTATACTCTCTTGCTGCGGAATATATTTCGAAACCCATTCAGTCACTACTAAACAGAACTAAGCTGCTACGGAAACTGAAACAGACCACAGCCACACTGTTACATCTAACAAACTGATGTATGCACACTCATTGAGTAAAAAAATGAAGCAAAATAAAGTAAAGCAAACGTAACACAGTGAATTAGTGCTAAGTTGTTCGGTTTAAGTACTACGTAATTACTACTATTTGAATTTATGAAACAACTAACATTAATTTAATTTAGTATCCCCTCCTTGACACAAATTCCACCCTCTCAAATCAATTTAACTCCAGATTTTATTTTACTCACTCAAAAGTTCAGACTCATTAAATTAAATCAAATAAATACTTGGATCTGGTGGACTGGTAGAATGCTCTGCGCCTGTTGAAAAAGGGCTCTTGAGTTGGACCAAGTTTCCATTCCCAAATCTCTGCAAACTTATTTTTGAAGACAACAAGTTGACAAAAACTAAGTTGGGGCTACTGAATTCATTTGATAAAATACCATGTTAAGATTTACAGTGTGAGCAATCATTGCGCCTCCATATGTTTTATGATATGACAGTTTAAAAGCAACCACAGCAGACTGCAACAGTAACCACAACCACCACTAAATGCTGACAAGTGAGCAAAATGAATAAATAAACAGCTGGTTTTATGTAAGCCTCAAGTAAGTAAGACTGTAACATTTCAATTTCCACCCCATCACTATTAAATATTCGACTGGAGATATTTTTCCTGCCAATAGGAGGATTTAGACAAATGAAAACAGAACGGAACAGAAGTGCAATGGTCTGATGCTGATAATTCATTCATTAGAAAAATTGATTACAATAAAAATACAGCAGAAAGTAATACTTTGCAATAATGAAATCTATATTCCTGAACACATACACTGAGAACAGACAGCTCGTGTGCTATATTCTGTGTGCTGCAGACATTTATAGCCTAAATTGTAGGTTTTCAACAGGTGGTGTGACCCCTAGGGGGTCTGCAGAGGTACTGCAGGGGGGGGCAAAATCTTTGGTTGATTAGACATTTTTCATATATATACACAGCATGTATTTTCATTAATTTCCCCTTTAATTTCTCTTTAATTTGTAATTTTTTTACAATACACATTAACATGAATCTAACATATTTTAGCAAAAGGATAAGGGATAGCTTAACATTGAATGCAAAATGATCATAATAATGTATTTATTTATGGCTACACATATCGTAGGTAGGGGGTCCCTACCTACTTAATCTCTTAATCAGTTTGGGGGTCTGACAAACATTGAAGACCCCTGGCCTAAATATAAAAAGGCTGCAACTCGGCAACATTAATAGCGTTTATTAGTGTTGTGAGTCAAAAGTGCAGCTGAGCTAAAAAAAAAAAAAATAATTAAAATAAAAAAGTAGTCTATCTCTGAAACCTTCTCCATGTACAGCGACTAGAAGTCTAATAACTTTGACAATGAAATTCACCAGCAAATTGTTGATGTGCAGCCTCCTTCTCTCTGTAGCCGTAGGTGTTGAACGACTGCTGTTGGAAAGAACCAGTTCCTCTGCTAGCGTTAGCGGGTGCCTTTACAAATGAGCGTGAATTGCAGCACTACTTTTGATATATTTCAGGAGTGACGTACATATTTTACATGTGACGGTAGTATGGGTTTCATCATGTGAAGTATTGATCACATACTTATATGATGCTTAAAGCGTCATGGCACAGCAGTGAAGCAGACAACCTGTACAACCCCTAGTCACTACCTGGGGCAGTCTCAAGCAGATGGGTCCCTCCATTTAAGCTTGGTTCTGAATTTTTATGTGCTGTTACCCAGTTATTCTAGAAAGGTTTTCAGAAAGGTTTGAGACGTGATTCCCAACCATATCTGGAAGTCTGCCTCTCAACAGCTTCACTAACTTGTTGACTGACGAATGCATTACAGACACACAGTGTTCAAATGTACTGGCACATACATACTGACACACCCTGAGAAGATGAAAATGCAACACGCGCGCAGCCAAACCACAGCTGAACAAGTAAGTCTTTGTCTGCAAAGCAGTTTTGTTGTCAGACAAAATAGCTGAGCTGACGTTGTTGCTGTTGTAATTACATTTGGGCTCACAGGGAGCCGCTGGTTAAGCTCTTACAAGCCGAGAGTGAAAGCTGAGGGGAAACAGACATCAGAACAAGAAGAAACTGTCACACCGCAGTGTTGTCACAAAGAGAAGCACGCACAAAGAGAGAGAGGGGGAGAGAGCGTTAGGGGAAATCACAGTCGCCACAATGCAGCATTATTAGACCAAGCCACTGAGAAGCAGAAAGTGAAATCTGAAAAAGAAGGAAAACAAAGCAGCAAAGCTGAATTTTCAAGGAAGCGGCAGACAACACTGTCACAGTTATTTGAGACCACTTTGGAGGAGGAATTTTGTATCACACAAGTGTGTATAAAATATGGATTGAAATTTGAACATGGAGATTTAGTATTGTGACTTTCATTTTTACATATTTCTAAGCCTTTAAGTCACATTTTAAGGTTGATATGATTTGTCTCCAAAACAGTGTTTCAATCCAAGTATTTTCAAATAGGTGAGCAGGAATGAGAGTGGAAAATGGCCCATAAACACCAGGGAAGTCTTCCGTCTAAGGCAGGCCTCTGATGTCATGTGCACAGCCACTGTAATGAAAATACATGCTAACAGACATGCTTGCGCAGCTTCCACATAATTGGCCTCTTGCAGGGCTGTCTGGATTTATAGATGGATTATGTTCTATCATCAGTTAAAACTGTGAAAGTCTGTTATAAAGGATAGATAAGAACAGAAAAGAACTTGGCTTCTCCCACCTCCGAGAACACATTCGAGCCATAATCTGTCATAAAATTATGTTTGCGCTTCAAATTTTCAACACCGTGTTGGAGTTTTACAGGTAAATGAGATTCGTAGTCAGATCCTATTCAGGGGATATCCTAATGCTATCTTTCACCACTGATTGTTAATCTCTTCTTGATTATGGTTGAGAGACTCTTCTTTTTCCAATGGGCTCAGAAACTTGTGTGAATATTCTTCTCATAAGCCTGGTAATAACCATCTGATGTGGGGGGATGCATTGTACAAAAATGGAGTGAAAAATGAGGAGAACTGCATTACAAAGCTAACATTATTACTGTATCCTTGTCTTGATTTAACATTTTTAATGAACTGCTTCCACCGGATGTGCAATCACAGTATGCGGCTTATCAAAATGTACCTGAATCTACTGTGGCATTTTATAATGGGGTGTTTTACCTTGTTTTCTTAATTTTTTTATTCTATTTTTAATTTTTTTTTTGCACTCAGAGTTTTTGAGAGGGTGGTTGTGTCACTTCCACTGTGGCATCCAGACATTTCTGATGTTTGGACAGGCTGGCGGATAGAGTTGGAGGTCATGAATGTGACTTGCTTCAGTGTCTCCATACTACACATATGGACTACAACCCAAAGAAACCATGCCTCACATGTATTAATTGTGTACTGGCATTCTAAATCAAGGCTTCTTTCAAAAGATGGATAATCCACTCACACGTGACAACCAGTTACACTGAACTCCTTGTTTTGGTTGTGGCATGGACACACAGTGGTTGATACTGCAACTTTTTGTGATATTAAAAAAAATATATATATATATTAATCAATATCCCTTATCTATTATCTGTGCAATGTATATGTCAATTACGTGTAATAATATGACAAAAATTCTAATATTGTGTAGGTCTCCTTTGTGAGAGAATGGACATGGGCCTTCTGAGGATGTCCTGTGGTGTCTGGTAACAGACTCTGTCAGGTTCCTCTCACGACAAAACATTTAGCTATGTTTACAGTTAAAACTGTGAATCTGTCAATTATTATTTTTTTGTCTGTCAATATAATTATTTTCTTGACAGTTTTACCTTAAGCCTAGCTAAATGCATACTAAAATATGTTGGATTCTTGTAAACATGCATTTAAAAAATTTAAATTTGTGGAGCAAAAATATAAAATTTCTAATCAACCAAAGACTTTGCGACCCCCCTGCAGTACCCCCTGTTGAAAACCTATTCCTTAAGGTAACCAGCTATCTACTTAGCTAAACTCCTAGTCTGTGCAGTGAGGTATAACTGGAAATGTAATCTGAATTATTCATGCCTTCTTTTTTCCTACTTGGCGCTGTGAAAATGTGGCTTTTGTCATTTGCTCTGAACTTGACATCAAACTGTAATGCCCTTGTCACTTCTGCAAGGCAGCTATGCTTCAGCCTCACTGTCATTGCAGTAACCTTGCCAGTTACAGCGGATGGCGCATAGACGCAGCTGCTACTGTGTCCTCACCTAATCTATATGTGTAATTAAGGATCAGAGCTGGTGATTACCTGTCTGTAATCAATAACACACCCACTCATATCCTTTCCACCTCAGGCATCTGAAACACACACATACAGACACACACATGCATGCATTGCTGGCACTGTAGCTATGTCTTCACACAGGCTCGCTGATGAAATTAAGACGTAAGTCTGTGCTGCATGCAGGTTACTGTTCCGAGATGGATATATGGATAGATCCATCTGTCTATGTAATAGAAGATTATAACATCCTCAACTGTTAATTACACACGTAGATAGATCATTTGTGTCCCATCCAAGCTGTTATGCCACGCATGGTCTGCTTTTACAATTAAAAATGGAGTCTAAAAAGAAACCTAACTGAGCATAACAACCTTCATCATGTTCCATTTTATTTAATAAATAGATTGTTTATTTTCCCCCGAGGGTTACTGGCTCAGACCAACACTCATTAAAGCTTCTTCATGCAGGAAGTCAATTATTAATTCTCTCATTTATGACCATCTATTAGAATGCATGGCTCATAGCACACAGGAGAGACCGTGGCAGGCTTTGTGAATACATTTCAGAGAACAAACGATTTTCAATAAAAGGAAGTTTTGTCCTTTGAAAGAGCCTTTCATAGCACTGTCACTCCTGTAGCGTCCCATTGAAAAGTAAGACGGGATGTTAGGTGGCTCCTTTTCTAATTGTTCATGAACTGTTGCAATGCAATGGTGGAAGGAAACTGAGAAAAAGTTAGCCTCAGTCATGAGGGGAATCAGAACAATGCATGAACATTTTGGTGATTGAATGTCAGCAAAATGTCACCGGCACCACTAGGACGCCCGCAAATTTGTATACAACAAATTTCCCTGGAAAGGCAATGATATAAATTATACGTGCAGCATATATTAAGTCACATCAGTAAAATATGTCTCAGAGCACTGATGATGGCTCAGTGTCGTGTAATTATGGATTCTCTTTTCTTCTTTTTCTAACGGCCTATCAGATGAATGGTTTCAAACTTCTGAATCACCTACATCTCAGATCGTCTCGTCTTGTCATCTACCACTTATCCGGGTCCGTGCCGCGGGGGCAACAGCTTCAATGGGGATGTCCAGACGGCCCTCTCCCCGGCCACGTCCACTAGCTCCTCTGGAGGAACTCTGAGGTGCTCCCAGGCCAGATGGGAGATATAATCCCTTCCATCGTGTCCTGAGGTCTCCAGGAGGCATCCTTACCACATGCCCGAACCACCTCAACTGACTCCTCTCGACGTGGAGGAGCAGTGGTTCTACTCTGAGCTCCTCCTCCTCCTAAGCTCGGCCACCCTATGGAGGAAACTCATTCCAGTTGCTTGTATCCACAATCTTGTTCTTTCGGTCATTATCCAAAGTTCATGACCATGAGGCAATTCAGAGTTTGTGTGTTGTGTCCATTGACTAGATCCTTAGTTTGAGAAACTGCACTGAATGTCATAGTTATGTCTGATAACAGTGACATAACTTGTGATGTGTTGTTTGTGAACAAGACAAATTACTTTGGGAAGAGCCAATTCTTGTCGGGGAGAGCCCAAGCTTCAGCCCCTCCTGACAATCAGGACTTCATTTTAATGGGTAGCCCATGTGCCAAATAATATGCAAGGACAGACCAGGGCCATACTATTGTGTTAAGAAAGAAGATGAGGCAGACACACAAATATAGTGATTGTAGTGGTACAAGCCAAGTACACACAAAGTGACAGAGAGTTGGATGTAAATGTAAATTTTGGCCTGTTTTTTTAAATGAAGATTTGGGAGCTGTTTGGGACCCAAATGAGATGGCTCTTCAAAGGGAGACAAAGAAAAATACATACAGCTACCTCATCTCATCTCATCTCATCTCCTACTACCGCTCAGCCTCACTAGAGTCGTGGAGCTGGAGCCTGCCATCCACATAGACACAGGGGGAAAGTCCATGGTGCACTGGACTCGAACCCGGACCTTCTTGCTGGGAGGCATCAATGCTAACCACCGAGCAGCTGCGCCAGCCACTATAGTGGGAAACTGTTACAGAAGTGGCAAGAAACATGGATGAGACTGATGCAGTAGTACCTTTCATCCAAAGTCAAATTACAGAAGTTACAATCATTAAATCTGGGAATTTCTTGTATCTCAAAGAAACTCTTAACCATCAGCTCTCACTACCGACTGTCTTCAGGGAACACACAACAATGAGCTTTAAGAACAAAGCTGATGTCACTGTCTATCTAATGACCGTACTGCACAACATTTCCATAGTTCCATTTATACTTACAGGGAGCGAACCTAGCCCCCTTAGCATCAATAATGGAGTACCACAGGGGACTACTCTGGGACTACTACTGCTACAACACACACACAATTATATTTTGCTTCTCTCGAGTATAATACTTCTGAGGTAATGAAGTTATACAATTATTATATTTCTTTGAGAAAGAAATAATCACTTTAAAAAGTGTACAACCTTTCAAATGCTCAATAAAATACAGCTGCATCCACCCATTGCAGGTGTTATAGTGTTCACAACCACAAAGATCAATATAAAGGCAAAACAATATTTATATACAGCAGCATATGGATTTTAACATATGGTCAGTGTCTGGATTTTAATATCAGCTCATATCATTAAGATGTTTTCAGTCCAGCCCATACTGAATCAGGGTAAATAGGCAGCATATTTTCAAAGTGTTTTTGAAGACTGACTGCAACAGACAGGGATCTGAATGAAAACACCCATAACAAAGACAGAGAGAGACTGTTGTGCCCTACTCAGAGCCAATGCCCTTTTGCCTAAAATTAGATTAAATATAGTTTACAGACTATGAATATTTTAACAACAAAATACTGTTGCTGTCGAATTTAGCTACATGTGAATATGTATTTATATATGTATTTATACACTGATACATTATCGTTCTTGTGAAGAGCAGCATGCATTCAGAGTTACTCTGCTGTTGGGGGTGTAATACAGGTACTCATTAAAAAGTTGTTGCTACTTACATATGAATGACAGTTCAAGGAAATGCACAGCGACATACTTACAGAGCGAGATTGTACTAGAAGTACTGGGAGCAGCAGGTGCTGGATGGTTTGAAAGCATAAATATGATTAGATCACTCGACTTTTAAACATCAAAGAATCAGTGACTGAGAGGCTCTCCAGACAAATGAACATTCATCGTTCCAACTCAGCGCCAATTATCAGGGTAGGTACAATCTGAGAAGAAAAAAAGAGAGCATTAAGTTGAATAATGAGGCTAACGAGACCAGATAGAATCCAAGAGAGAAGCGTGGAGACCAATATGAGGATTGTTTTAAATTGGTGGGGGACAGCGAGGTCTGGAGAAATCCAATTAGCAGACTATCATTTCCAATGAGAGGATTCTTCAATAATGCCGACCTGGTCAGCCCTGGTCAAATAAACAAGCTCTCTGCACCACTAGTCTGCACCACTGATGGTAACAACTTGTAATAAACCACTGATCCTGAAAGCATCCCAATCCATTCTCCAAATAGCCACAAGTACAAAGAGCAGGAGCTCGCAGTACCCGTGGCAAGTAAACACATGGTTAACCTTTTCACCCTCTTCACATCTTTCTGCGCCCCCCACTCAAATAGTAATTTTCCATGACCCTTTCTTACCTTTTATTTTCACCTTCTTTTATGCTCTGTCTTCATCTCTGGGTAATCGTAAAAAAAAAAAAAAAAAAAAGGCTAAAAAGCCCTTGTCATTAAAATAGCTATTAAGAACAAATGAAGAGCCAAACAATAAACTGCTCAGTGCTAATGCATTCAGTCAGCATCTTGCACTCATCTCTACTCCCCAGAGAAAATCAACATTTGGACATTTGTTTTTTACATTTTATTATCATTATAATAAAATTTATTATTATATAATTTATTATTATTATTTTTTTTTTTTTTACCAGTTATACTGTATATCTCATGTTCTTTTCAGGCTTTTTGTCCGACTTTGCTTTGGCTCATTAACACATCTCAGTTAGTCAAGTAACCACACAGTGTTGCTTTTATCTTTTTTCACTGATCACGTGGATTTACTGCGTGACTCATGTTTAGTCTTAGGATTTACCTTAAATCTTGCATTTAGTTACTTAATCTTAGATATGCATCAGGCACCCAATCACATCATCAATGTTTAGACTGGCTTTCCCTATCAGAAGATTAAAACAGTGCTTGTGTTACTCATTCCCTGGAATACAACACATGTTGGCAGAGGACACTGGTTGACACCATGTAACCAGTGCTGAGATTTCCCTACAGGCATACACATGCAGAATACATTTTCCTGGCTGAAAGGGTTACAAGAGTAATAAAAAACTCTTTCCACACACACATAAATACACATGTATCTTGGGACAGTTGGCTGCCCATGAAAGCAGCTCTATTGGCATCATCAGTATCTATTCACAACTCCTTGGCTAACTGTGGCCATGTGTCTTTTCTTTGTGTGTGTGATGTGTTCATGGTGACTTGAGGCCAAGGTTTCATCAGAACAATCACACAAAAAACATTTAACGTACTGTATGTTACTAGAAATGATTTCTACTGGTTCTCATATTATGTGCTACTAACATTTCAAAAAAGTGGTTCAGATCCTGGAAATTTGGTTCCCCAAAAAAAAAAAAAAAAAATGTTTTGCTATAAAAAGGGAAGTCAATGGTAAAGGCAGGAATGACCTACATTAAAAAACGGATGCATTCCATTTCAGTTGCACATATGCACAGATATATACATACATACATACATGTTCATGCCCAGAAAGAAAAAAAAAACAAAACATTGTACACTCAGTTCCAAGCTATTCAGCTTCTTGGCTTTTTGATGTTAGTAACATATTTAGAAACTGATCCAACAGAACCTATGAAGAAGACTTCAAGAACATAAAAACGTTAAAATTATGTATTGAATAAAATATACCCCAGAAAATAAATAGTTTAAGAAAATTTGCTTTTGCATTTGTAAAGCCTTAGAGATATACATAATACATTTTTGTGGTTAGAGCTAAATTATTCTATTGTTAAAATTGTAAATTATAAGAGGCTAATACCCCTTTCACATAAAAAATCCCGGGTCGACACAGTATTTTCAAACCCAGGTCATCCCGCCATTGGTGTGCTTTCATAGCGCTAGAAGTGACATAACAGAAGACCTCCTGCTCTGACAACTATGTGCCTGTTTCTTCCTCCCTCTCATACTTCATCGCGTCAACAACGTCATCATTACATATTTATAATGCTTTCAGTCTGTTGATGAACTGAAGAATGGACCAGTCAAACAGCCGCTCTTTCAATAGGCTGCTGAAATTAGAATAAATCACTGTGTCCTGTACAGAGTCCGATATCTGCCGCCACAACTCCTCTTCTCCTTGGATGCAGAGCAGCTTGCGGATCTTATAGTCTTGCCAGTGTCACGACCAGGCTAGGACTTAGGACGTACATGCAAGGGTTAGGTTTCTTCGATAACAGTCTTTATTAAGAAAGCACAGGTTCAAAAATCAGTGAAAGCAAATCAGGCTCTGAAAAAATGTCCTGATATACTTCTTCCCAAAAAAATAAATAAATAAATAAAATAAATAATGGCTCCACTAATGGAGGAAAACACAAAAGACTGTGAAGACATAAACAAAGAAATAATAAACCATGATTAAAACTTACAAACGAAAATCTCTCTTTGGAGGAATCAGAACAAAATCCAAAAAGTAGAGATGGGACGTTTGATACGGAGACTCCGAAGCCTGTTTCACTCTGTTGAAGCAGACTGATTCGAAACGCTGTGACCGATGACGTTTGAAGCTTCATACGTCACAACGAAACACCGGAAGTGAGGTGGCTGATTCGAATCTTTGGCGCTGCTTCACTCATTATAAGGAGACGCGAAATGCCCGTGTTGCTGCTATAATTGCAGCTGACCACTAGATGTCACCGGTAGGGTCTGTCTTTGATGCTTTGAAGTTTCGAATCTTTTTTCGGCACAATCAGGAAGAAGCCTTAAAAGCTTCACAAGGCTTCATCTGCCCATCTCTACCAAAAAGCGATCGTGGTCAAAGGCTGTGGCAAAGCTGGGGTGACGAACACTCTGGCACAAGACAAAGGGGGACGCATGGAGGTAATGCGGAACAGGTGGAAGTAATCAGGAATCAGGGAAGACAATCAGACCGGTGACACATGAGGAAGGGCAAGTGACCTGAAACAAGAAGAGAGTTACTCTTCAAAATAAAACAGGAAGCGACGAGACAAAACATGGAGACAGGACAAACACCCAACTTGACCTTGCCGCGGTGTGACAGCCATGATCGATAAAAAAAGTGTGCCATACCACTATGCAAGCTGTGTATAAACACAGTCGCACATGCATTCCCTGATTGGTGCGATTTCCCCAATATGATGTAGGGTTAACTCACCCATGCATTTCCATTAACAGTAATGTAACATCACATTTGATTTGTTTGACTGAAAAAGTGGACAAAACTCTTCTACAACTGCGTATCCTCACTAGGATTGCTGGAGTCTATCCCAACTGTCATCGGATGAGCATGTCTTTGGAGGTGGGAGTACATGGAGAAAACCCAGATAGACACAGGGAGAACATGCAAACTCCACCCAGAAAGGCCAGAGCTGGACTGATTTTATGTTTTTATGCGTTCTCACAATATCAAAGGCTTATAATTATTTGATATTGTACCAATAGTTGCCATTATTAAAGCATTAAGCAGCCATTTTAGGTTCCCAGGAACATAGCTCAAAAACCAGCTGCTGCACTGACACCACTTTCTGCTCTACAGTAAGTACAGCTGAACCCTGAAAATACACCAGTTCTTTGTGTTACAAGACTTTCATCTCTATGTTGAAAGAAATCTGCCTTGTCCTGAGAAAAGCACCAATGAACAGCACAGAAACATTTGTCAAACTTTAAAGCTTCTACGTTTCATTGTCTTCCTGCAACATATGTAAAAATCTCTGTCAGGATCTTCGTATCTTTCATATGTGCTCATGCTTTTAGATTGCTTTTACAAGATTTTTGCAAGATTCTTAATGTATCAAATGGAGCCAACTTGAAAATCAAAACATTCGACTGGGATATGACTGGCATCAGATTTCCTGCTTGTTTGTGGGTCTAAATAGCCACTTAGACATGAAATAGGATGGCCGTACATTTGCAGTGTGCCTCTGGAACCCCTGACTCACCCTGGAGCTGCTGTTGGCGGAAAGTTTCATATTTGTGATTTACAGATCGCAAACTCCTCTGAAAGTCAATTTTATTCATAGAACCAACTGTTTGTCACAAGGAGCTTCAGAGGCACTGGAACAGATAAGAACGAGACCAACAAAAACAAGCAATGGAACAGCTGCATAACAAGCTCAGGGAAAGCACTTGCTTTTAATTCTTTTCATACTTTAATTGGATTGCTTTGGGCAATTTCCTGAAAATTCAAGCATTTTTCATTATTCAGAGAAAGTTATCAAAGCACACATTGTCTTTCAGAAAAAAAAAAGATTTTTTATAGAGTTTTATCGCATACAATATCTTATTCATGTATGTAGAGTAAATTACTCATTATCTTTACCCTCTTATAATTGCTTTGCGGCTAGTGTTACAGTTCTCATACAAATGAGAAAAATGGTTCTCTGTAGAATCAATTTTCTTGTAGCATGTCAGTCAATAATATATTCAATCATGAAAACGTATTGCTCTCTTAAGATATATGGGCGATAAGGTCTATCTGTAAGAAGCAGCTAAATTAATCTACAGATCAGTGAACTAAATAATCTCTCCACGAAATCCACTGTGCATATCTTCAGGCTAACTGGCTAATTGTAATGTCATAACTTCAATCTGAGGTCACCACTATTTGTAACCTGAAGATCTCTTTGCAATGCTCATCTTCTGGATCTTCTGAGAACAAATCATCATTTGACATTTGTTCAAACAGTTTATGTTTGCAGCTGATGAGGATCTCATCTGCCAGGAACAAATGTTTAATTAGCGTACTTGATGAAGCCTCCAATCTCAAGCATGAGACTTCTGTCTGACTCCACTAACTGTAAACATTGTTTTCTTTAAAGCGTGACTGAACGATTGCGATCTTTTCCTTACAATGATCATTTCTTATTTTTGGACGCGCAGTTGGATTTTCTCAAAATTGGTGTTGAGGGTTCGGTGCATCCACACACAGAAACACATTTTCTACCCACGTCAGTGGCATCTAGCTATGTAAATTATATGTGTTTGCTTTTTAAGTTTCACCATTTTCTCTTTGCGAATAGAGGTGGTATTTTTATGTGTCACAGAGGTGTAAATGATCTGAATCAATCAATCCATCAAAACAAAGAAGTGAACCTGATTTGGGTATCACTTCCAAAACCAACAAATTACTGTTAAATCATCCGTGTCAAGATGGCACAAAACTATAATCAAATAACGTTAACATGGCTACTATTTGATAAAGCTATGAAAATGGCAAAGCATGCTTAAAATAAATTACGCTGTAAAACATTACAGTCCCATTAAGCCATGCTAATGTTTTCCTTATCTTTAATGTCAATAGTCATGATTTTTTGAGTGTCATGAGTTTTTGATATTGAACTTAATTTTATAAGTTTTAAGAAATTAAATTTACTTGATTTCCTGTGAGTTTTGTCTGTGTGGTCATTGCTATTTAATGCATGCCACATTCACATTTAATTTTTTTGGTTTTTTCATAAGACAGAACTAGAACCATTGTGCCGGTGGCAGCCTTTGCACATCTTTGTAAATAAATGTTAAATTTTTGGCAGTTTATATATATATAGTCTCGCTGTTTAGTTGAAATAGTGAGGAATTGTGTTGTTCATTTGACAAGATAACTTGAGTTTTCTATGTTGTAACCTACTAAGTTGTTTTAACTAATAATGTCAAGCTGAAACAAGAGATGATCATTATCATACCTTAGCTGAGTCTGAGGGTTTCTTTAAATTGAATTTACTTACCTCTATAGTTTGACTTTTAACTGAATCTTAATCAATTTATTTAGTCATTTACTATTTAAAATGTTTTAATCTCTTACTGCCCTAATAGTTAACAGTTTATAGTGCCTTTTGTTATGACCCTAAGTTTCATTTTACATTCTTAGGATTATAAACTGTTTTAGGGTTTTTAGAATGTCTTTTTTTATCCAGCCTCTGGCGTTTCCTCACCTACGATAGTGTTTCCACAGTTCATGCCTCTGTTCTAATGTATATTGTCTTATTTGTTCTAATGAACTTTTAAGTTGTGTGTTTGTCTGTGCATTTGTGTCTGTGTTGGTGGGAGGGAGTTGGGGTTACAGGTGGGATTATTGTATACTTTTTGTATGAAAAGTGCTTTACAAATAAAGGCAGTAGGTGAATTTTTGTTGCTGGGTTTTACGGACTTGAAATACTTTACAGTGTATTGTCAGCTGGATATAAGCCATGAAGAGTAGCCCTCTGCGTTAAGGTCAGCTATTTTCTTAACCCATTCATTCATCGTCCTCATGGACCTTGTCATTCTATAGCCTTACATAACTTTCTTCCTGACATTAGTACTGTGGCCTCATGTGGTCTTTGTCACATGTTGTTTTGGTCCACTCGCCGAAATCATTAATTCTGTCATTTTTCTTGCCAGGTTCAACCCAAATACAGCCTCACTGTGGGATAAGACACGGACTCAATTATTACTCAATTGATTTGAAACTTTGTGATACCAAAGGAGTAGTTTCTGGTTGATGGTTTGTGTCCTGGAAGTGATTCTTTAAGTTGATCTGATGGGCTTTTAATGGAGTCATTTCTGACTGATGAACACAGCTGTCCAATAAACACACCCTCCTCTTCAGGGACCACAAATTCAGGATGTGCACTAGTAAGGCAACAATGCCAACTAGAAGGAGCGACAAACGACACAGCACGTAACGTAACCAACATAGCTACTTTTCCTTCCTCGTCTTGTAGCCCTTCGTCACCAACTCTTCCAGATTTAACCATGCCAGTTATTCTAATTTAGATTCCCTCTGGTTCACGGCGTCCCCTTTCTTTCATTTTTTTGTTTTGTTTTTTAATGTTTTATTTTACAATGGCTGACTCCCACATTTAACTGAAAACAAAGAAAGATTTCCATATCAACATGAAGAAATGGTTAGTACAAACAGCGAGTCACTGCAAAAGCTACACAGAAAATACTAACGATCATGCGAATTCATTGAGGTTATTATTTTGACGGATGTGTGGATAGGTGTGTGCCTCCATGGGAGTGTGCGCCTGCGATCTCCCATTAACAGTGTTTTTATCGATGAATCCTCCAGTCATGCAGAACTGTGTTGGCGAACGGTGCCAATGGCTTATGGGGGGCGCCATGGCAACACGATAACTAGGATAAATGACATCACAGCTACCTGCCACTGCACAGCGGGAAGGGGAAGACGGAGAGAGGGGGACTGACAGAGCAGATCAGCAAGAGAATGAAGGAATCTGGGTACAGAATATAGAAGGATAGAGACAGATGCTGAAAGAATAAAACAGGAGTGATGCTGTGCTGTGGCTGGGAAAGACGGATGAGGAAGTAGACGCAGAACAGAGATCGAGGGAGGAAAAGTAATGAAGACAGGAGTGAAAGGGGAAAAGGCTGATGGATATACATCTAGGTAATACTGTAATGACCTACCCGGGGAAATTAAAAGTTATGGTATAATTATTTATATGTGACATTTGTGTCACTGGCATGTCATAGAGAGTCCCAGCGTGTCATTAAAACACGCAAGGTCCCTTTACACCAGCTATTAACATGTGCATTGTATTTAGATTATGATCAAATGAACAGTGCTACACTCAGATTCAGCTCTAGCTTCTACAAAATAATTATTATACTTTGCTTTGATTATCAAGATATCTCTCAGTTTGGATTCCATGTAGTGTGTGACATTCATAAATTGTTGGCATCACTGCCGGCGTGGACGTAGCGGATGAGACATCAACATGTTAAATGTGCGCATGCAGTCTATTCTGAGTGATTGTTCGGTCCGCTTCCGTGACTAAACCCAATAAATAAATGCGAGCCCGGGTGAAAGGATGTCCGTGACAGTCACCGTGTAACAGGATGTCACATTCAGCCCGAAAGGACAAAGCAGGAAGTATAATAGACCGCAGCTCAGCAAACACTTTGACGTTAAGTAGATGTCAAAGGGACGGCCTGTACCAACACCGAGAGCCTCTGCAAATATAGCACCAGAATGAAAGCTGAGACGAAGACTGCAGTCGCTCATCTCGGCTAAATGGACTGCTTCATGATATCGGTGCCGCAGCGTATCACTTCAAAACAGTTCCCAGTGCTAGTCTAACAGGATTTTGAACATCCCCTGTTATATTATACATAATATTAAGATGGATGCTGAAGCTGCATGTCTCTGTCAGTCAGGTGTTTACTGAGGGACACCGCCTGCCACTCTGCATCAGTACAGACACAATACTTCAGGGGTAATATATATGCATGCAGGAAGCTGGAAGCTGGCACTTCTTAAAATGCTATCTATCTACCAGCCTGCTTTCATTTAGGTTCGTCCATCCGTCATATAACAACAAAAACCATGAACTTGTCAACGCTCATGTGACTGCGTTCCTTTACTTGTTTCTCTCAGCCTGGCTACACACCATTTGAACCCCATTATTCTTTCAATTGATACAGAGAAAAAATAACTGCGTGCAACAGCCACAACCAATCGGAGCCATCTCGTCGCAAACAAATTAACCTCCACTCCGCTCAGATGTGTGCACAAGCTTGTCTCATATCTACTCTTCTGTCCATGACTACATAAAGCCAGCCCAGAAGACATTTGCCAGGGCATAATCGGTTCCCAATGAAGCAACCCCTGACCAACTTTCAACCACAAATGTTTTGTGGACAGGGGAAGTAGAGTTGCCTTCCAGGTTAGGTTCCTCGGTTCAATCCATTGAATAGTTATATTATTTCTAGTGTCTTGATACTGATCTCGGACCCACCTTCATTACCGACCAAAAGAATCCCTCACCTTGGCAGTCTCCTTACGGTGAGCAGGTAATGGATACACATGCAGGTGAATGCACAGCAAGCCAGTTCTTATGGGATTCACACACACACAGGGAAAACACACACCTCAGAGTCTGTTAATGTTGCAGACAAAGGAGGTGCCGATCGATCGCTGGCAAGGCCAGACATGAGAAAAGCACTATAGTCAGGAAATAATGCCACACTCACAAACACACATACACATACACATACACACAACTTTGGTCGACTGCTCACGGGGTGAGCTAAACGCTGATGGAGGCAGCAGTATGAAGGTGAATGCTTTGTGATTAGAAAGCCCTGATGATAGAGGAAATGTTCAGAGACATTCTGCTGGCAGTTACCAGCTCGCAGGCCACGAGGTTCATTTATCAAAGGCTCTTACCAGGGTCTCTGTCAGTATTCTCAGGGCCTGCAATAAAACTTGATGTTATGGAGCCAAGTGTGAGGATGCCAGACTGGCACAGCACAGGTTTTCAAGTCCGCCAACACAGATACTGACACAGACACCGGATCAAAAACACAGGCAGGAAAGAGAGGCCCAGCAGGTAGTAAAGTCTCCGGCTCAGCTGGGAGACATCAGACCTTTAATCCAAGGGTTGCTCTCATTTATCTCGTTTTATCTGCATTCTTGAATCTTGAGTGGAGCTGCAGGATGCGGCTTGGTAGCTGACTATTACCTCTGATGTCCCTTGGGAGGAAGGTAAGCAAAACGAAAAGGTCCTTACAGAGCAAAAATACGCGTAATTAGTTTTTCCCGTTACATCTGGGCTGTCCTGTCACCTTTCACTGCAACATTTCTACAAACAGGCTCTGACAGTATGATTTACCTTTCCCAAAACCCAAAGTCACATGTTAAGTATTTTTAGGGTGCAGTATTCATAGTGAATTAAATATGCAGCATGCTTTGGTTGCGAGACATGTCAGACTAAAAAAGATTCCCAGGAACAAAATTGTCAACTAGACTAGAACTACAAGCTAATGTCAAATCTGACAGTGAAGACTGTTCCTTGCACAGGTGGATTTTTTTTTTTTTTACATGAGATAAAATAAAAATATTGAGAATATTGTGTCCCACACTCTTTTTTATCTTTCATCCTGAGTCAAAAAGTAACCGGCGTTTGGAATGGGCATTGACTTTAAATATACAAAACAAAAACTAGTGAAGCAAACATATTTGATTAGTCAGTGGCTCGGTGGAGCGTCAAAAAATAAGCTCAACCCGCCGTCTCACTCAACATGTAGCGACTGTGTTACGTGTTGCAAGTGTTGCATGTCAAGCTTTTCGCAACATAGATACTGTATATAGATATATAGATGGCTCCCAAAACGACTCCTATGTGACTCTTCATTTAGTTTCACTCAGAGTCTTCTGTTTTATCCTAATTTAGTGATTTTGAATAATTTGTGTGTTGGTAAGAAAATTTACATTTGCTCTTTTGATAAACACACACTGCAAAAAAATTCTATCAAAGCACCCTTCCTTTTTTTTAACACAATGTTATGATCCAAGTTTGTCCTCACATGTGATTGGCTGCATGGCATGCCTATCCTAATAAAGTCCTACCCCTGCCTGCCCTGTGTAGGAAGCTTCAGGTCTTGCCAACAGGAATCAGCTGTTCTCGTTCACTATAGACCCGTTCAGGGTTTGTGAACAACGTGATGTTTTTTGAGGGGCGGGGCTTAACTGGATGCAAAACATCTTAAACACTATGGCTTGTAAATGGCTGTTAGCATATTTAAATGGACTCTTTTGGCATGAATGTATGAAATTAATATTATAGAGAGTATACTAATACACTCACTCTCTACCGTGAATGTTATTTTAAAAAGTTGACGCTGACTGATGGGACTATATTCACTGACCCCTACACTCTATCATCATGGTGGTTTTTCAAAGTACCTTTTAATGCTGATTTGAATAAAAACAAAGTGCTCAGTCACTAGCCTGCCCTACAAAGGTAGGATCTCACTGAGTGTGCTCTGCTTGAGCTAAGCATGACAAATATTTAAGTACTAAAGATCAGTGTAACATTCTGTTTAGTTTTTGTGCATTTTGTCACCACACACCCAGTGGAGTATAGTGTTTAAATTATACTTAACGGCCTCAATGTTTTGTGGATAACTGATTCCTCCTCTTTCTCCTCCAGTTGCTCTCATCTTGCTTTGTTTATGGAGTACAGCTGGTTAAAGGGGACAAGAAGCTTTTTTTTTTGTTTGTTTGTTTTTTTTTACAAAAATCCTGTGAAAATGTTTTCTTTAACAATAGAAGCAATTTAAACCATAATTTGCTTAAGTTACGCTAATGTCAATATGATTATTTTAGATTAATTCCTCCAAATTGTGTATTTTGTCAAAAACATCTGTCTCAGCCGAGGCACTTTATCTCATTGAGTGATGAAGTAGCGTAGTATGAAAATAGAAGGTAGAGTAAATCCTTATAAAATGACGAGTTGAACTGCTGTGACAGAAGGCCATAGAATTTAATTAGTTTTTTAAAACGATCAGAGTTTAAAACACGTAGTTCTCTGACTGCCCTCCCTCCCATATCAGCGGGGGAACCGAGCACCACAACACACAATAACCAAAGCATCCAGCTCAATGTAGCCGCCCACGCACCAACTGTGACGGTGACACCAGCCACCCGCGTGCACGGACACGCGACTGTGCCGCGAATAATTGATTTTAGCATCAAAATAAACTATACTTTTTCTCCAGTTTTGTTTACACTTTTGTGCAAAACAAATAAACTATACTGTGTATGGAAAGACTGCACATACACACAGTATTTGAATATTCATTCCTGTTGTTTTTTTTAATTTAAAGTTTAAAAAAGAAAAATCTGCCTGATCCAGCAGTCAAGGGTCTGCATGAAGACGCTTCAACCATCTGCTTCATGAAATATCAAAACGACACACCAGACTTGTTAATTTAAAGAATAGAAGGATTCTAAAGAAAAGTTTCAAGTGAATTTTCTTAACGACTTGAACCTTTATTCCCATCAGTTTCAACTTAGAAGGAATCAAGACTTTAAAATATATTCAGAATTAATTATTTTTACAAACCTTGTTGACCTCTGGCAATGTGTTATTATCAGTCATATATGCATTTATTCTGAATCTGCTTGGCCCAAACATTTGTGGAAGCTATGTGATATGTGTGAAATACTCAATAAAGCAGAAAATATCATTTAGTTTGATCCAGTTATTTGTTTATTTTAATGCCAGATTTTTACAAATTTGGCAAATGCATGTTTTCAGCCTTGAAGTTGAATATTTGGGTGAATAAATTAAAACTATTCAAGGATTTTAGGATCTGTTTGCTTCAGTGGCAGTTGACTGTTACAGCAGCACCAGGTTGTGCACAACTAGAACACCTATGTTGAATAACAATTCAAGTATTTCTTAATTCTGAAGCCATGTTTCCCCAGTCATCAGAGTGTCAACAAAATGCATGGTTAATCAAATTTGTAGGACCAGATGGAGTGGACTAGGTTTTAATTAATTGTTCAGGTGAATTTTAAGTGAAATCTTGAGCTCGATGTGCTCTTGCCCCATCCATTTTTTTGGGAAGTGTGGACTTGAAGCATCCAAGTATCCCAGAATGCATTGTGCAGGCATCATCTATACTATACTTTAGAATCAAAGTTTACAAGACCAAAACAAGAAGACAAAGAATAATACACAAAGTCCAGCAGCTCATAACTCAATTCCTCACTTACAGTTCAGAGATATTCTATAGGTTGTTTCCAACGGTATTACAGTAAACATACTTTGGTGATTATGCAAGGAGAAGAAAAGCATTAGAATGGGAGATGAAGATGAGGATAAGTGGCACACCTCGGGCTTTCAGGGTTGCCCGTTAGCAGCCGTTATGTGTAAGCAGCCAAATGTTACCTGCCCCATTTATTTGGCTCCGACTCTGTTGAACTGCAAAGAACAACCTCCAGCAGGGGCTCTGCTGAAGCAGTGACACAGTACACCAAGCATTTGAAAAATCACAGCTGTTTCTGAATCTCAGAGGAAGGGTGAAATGATACATGCAATCTATACAGAGGCTGTTTGGCTAAAAGCAGACGTTAAATGGTTTATGTTGGGAGGCTCAATTAGCCCGTTTGTGCTGAAAGAAAAGTACAGTGTGGCTTCTCATATTTCGTGTTTATCCTGGATAATGTTTATGTGCAATGCCGGCACTGTAACCTCTGCATGTTTTATACGTCTTTCAGCACCATCTGTGCAGCTTTACTTTAACTGGCAAAAAAATAGAAGGCCACTGAGGTCCCCAATCAAAACAACGACTGCGATAAAATCCATACTATAAGTAAAAATACATTCATTATTACACAGGATGAAATGTCACAATCCCTTGTGCCAAGTATGTCTGAGGCAAAACACATTTAGAAGCCTAGTCCAACTGAAAAACTGACCAGCAGGCTAGCAGTCAGCTACCAACTAGCAACCAACAAGAAGAAACCAGCTAACTAGCATAGCCAACAGAAGCAGTATGCAGTTATATATAAAAATGTTTATCATGCAAAGCAATGCATTTAATATGAAGGTAATGCTGTTTAATGAATTTACAGTATACAACAAGTAATATTAGTTTTATCTATACATCTTGTATGGTACCTACCCTGTAAGCGCCATACGTGGAGATAGAGAAAACTAAACTAGCAGAAGGCAATAAAAATATTTATTTAAATTACTCCATATTTTATATAAATAAATTAATACTTTGTAATACTTTGAATACTTTGTTTCTTTTTTTGTTTAATCCAAATCAAAAGCCCGTCTCCGGAGATTTACTATGGTATGCGAGGCGTTTAGTAAATTCCAAGGTTAAAGAGTTATTGTAGTTGTACACACCATTTTTAGCTTAGAGGCAAATCTCTGTCTGAAAGAAAACAAGTGCAGTAAGCAAAACCGTGAAATCGGTTTGTTTTGTAATTTGACCATAAACTTGAAAGTCAAAACTCATATTTCTCTTTGTGGTCACTCTGTGCTGGTCTGCTCCGCAATGCCCCTCAGGAGGAAGGCGCAGAGAGCACGCTGACACACACTGAGAGTAGTAAACGCTGAAATCAATGTTCTCAGCAGGATCTGAATGGACTGCACTAACCCAACTAAAACTATTATCCTCTAATGGGGAAAACCAATATGGACGGGCCTAGTGTTCCCATAGCATTGCTCAGAATGGGGCATTAACACACACAGTGACTACTGACTGTCAGCATGCTAACTTTATTAGGTATGTGGCTTCATGCTGGTTATGGAAATAGGACTGACTGCAGGGTCATAGGGAGAGAGTTAGCATGCTAGCATGGGCTTTATAATAGAAGTCAATTGAAGTCAAACAGTGCAAGGGTGAAAGCCTGAATCGAAATATGGCATCCTTCTGCGTGGTGCGTGTGTATTCTTGTATTTCTCATGTTGTGGGGACATAACCTGTTATCAAGTCACTTACCGGGAACCTGGTACTTTTGTTGGGGACAAAGTCAATTCCCATAAATCATTAATTTCCCATACATTTTTAGGGGAAACAGGGTTTAGGTTACGGTCACATTATGGATATGTTTGCAGCAATTTATGTTACATTAACATAAAGTACACAGGACATATGGAAATATAACTGTGTGAGCTAGCATATACAACACCAGCATCAGCACACAAGACTCTTATAATTACAGTCAACTCCAGGGGTCAGTAATGGAATTATAAAACACTACGCACAGCATGTGTGTAGATTCATGTATACCGTGGAGGTACATGCACATCTAGCAGCATGTGGCATACTCTCAACTGTGTATGTTAGTCTATCAATATCTGTGTATTTGCGTATTGTATTTACTACAGTAACTGAAGCCAATCTTCACTGAGTTGACTTATGACATGCGTCTCCCTTTCAGTGTCTTATAGCGAGCGATAAAATGTCAGTTGAATCACTGAATCATCTGAAGATGTGTGAAAACAACCAGAAAGACAAAGCAACACATCTATCTATCTATCTATCTATCTATCTATCTATCTATCTATCTATCTATCTATCTATCTATCTATCTATCTATCTATCTATCTATCTATCTATCTATCTATCTATCTATCTATCTGTCTATCTATCTAGGAATTTGTCCAATAGCGCAAACTGTAACATAATTATAGTAATGCAAAATGCACTTATCTGTTCAGTTTTAAAGGGTTATATATGTGAATTGTCCATAAAATGTTAATATACGAGACACTGAACAAATAACTGATGGAGCTTTAGTGTGGTCTGAGCTAATGTGCTGTAAACAATTAAAGGTGAAATGAGAAGCTAAAGAAGAACATTTGTAACATGAAGCTCTAAAACATCCTGAACTGATTATTAGGTTTATAGTGGCACCACATAACCATTTGTTTTCATGCTCTGGCCTCAATCCTTACTGTCGCTACTGTTTACACCACTCTTATCAATCATTGTTTAAAACATCCTTTACTTGTCTCCAAACACTAGACAGCAAAAGTTAGTTATTAACTATTGACTGACACAAATGAAATCGGGATATTTTCCAAAGGACTCAATGGACCAAAAACTGAGAGAAACCGGGTGACTACTGGGAGTACATTTACAGAAACTTTACTTCAGATGACTGTTTTTACATCCAATTGACACAGACCAAATATTAGCAAACTGTTTACTCACATATTTGCAATGTTAATTTAATAAGGTGATGACAAGTAGCTTAAAAATCTAGTAATGGTAGTTTGCTGTAACTTAACCTACAGTACATCTAACTATACAAGAGTAAATTCAGCCAGATGGAGCAAGTGATGCAAGTACAGGTGTGGATTGGAGGACAGCATAAAGTATCAGCATAAAGAGATTTTGTACTGTAGTCTAATGCAACCTGGATTAACTTTTGCATATGCTCACAGGGGCGAGCAGAAATCTCACAAGCTCAATTTTCCCACAGAAATATTAGTCTGGTAAATATGCATCAGCCATCCATGCAGGGCCTTGCTTTGAAGTTGAACTGCACAATTTATTTAGGTCTTGCTGTCCTCCGACCGTAAAAGAGCAACTTTGTTTTCTATTTTTCACATAGCTCTTGCTGGGATGTGCCTGTGACGAAGAACAGATGACAAAAACATATTTCATGACCCCCCTGGATGTGGTATTTTACACCTGCACCACAGAAATGGGGACTGTGCACTGACAAGTGTTGTTAAGGACACAGGAACAATGAGCAGTGCCCTGAGAAGAAGGTGAGGCTGATCAAACAAACCTCTAACCGCACCAGACATTTGCAGTACATTAGCTGCTTCAAAAGTGAATCATTAGGTGTACTTCAAGATGAGCAGGCATAGCTGCACCCTACACTGTCACTTTTCAGCCTTGTATATTCAACTCTGACATCAGCCAGTTCCTTTGAAATTAAGATCTTTTCTTTCTTTCTTTTTCTTCTTCTTTTTTTTTAATCACAGCCTGCAGATCTTTACTGAAAAATCTCTCCAGTAACTAGCATTACGCTCTCTGACTATTTCAACATTCTATCATTTATGCAGGACCATAGGTAAGTTATTTGAGGCTGCATGCTGGATGATGACTTCTCATAAATCTGACATGCCTGCTCATCCAGGTAAATTAACCTACAATTTATCCATGTGATTAGCTCAGTTTAAAACTTCTGAGGCAGTGAATTATCTGTCACCCGGCTGCAGTCTGCAGAACACGTATCCAATAAGTTGTTTTTGAACTATTTGTCTGAGTCTGTTTGAGCAGGGTTCAAAACATAGGGTTAAATTTGGTTTTGGCTATTACAATAGCAGTATTAATTCAGAGACGGCAATATTGTTTTTTCCGTGACTTGATTCATACTGAGGCATTTTCCATTTCCTTACAGGTAAAGTTGGGGAAAGCCAACAGCACTGATTTACATTTGTTAGCACCAACTGGTCAAAAATCAAACTAGGTGTAAGATTAGTCAGCTGTAAAAATTCAAGCCAGGCTCAATTATAACTTGTGTTAAGCATTAATGTTTGTTAATGTGCTAAACTAAGACGGCAAGAACATTGTACTAGCCACTGTCTATGTGTGGTTTATACTTACGTGTAGCTACAGCAACATCCCAGACCCTATGCACACCCTAACACCCTAGCTTGACGAGCACCTCCCCAGAAATGGATCTGCGAGAGTAACCCCACGTCACTGAGGAGGCCACGCCTCCTTATGGGTGAAAACAAAGGAGAAGTTGTTGCGTTGTGTATTGTTCTTCAAACAATTTAAAAGATAAAGCCATGATTAAATTAATGTCTTCAGGCCATAAAACGATTGGACAAAGATGGAAGGTCATTGTACGTTTGCACTTGCAAATACTTAATCATGATGATACTAACGTATTATCAATGCTAATGTCAGCCGTCAGAGTTGTTAGTTAATGTTAAAAATACCAAATTCATGCTATAAAAAAGGGTTAACATGGGCTAAGCATCATGCTGTACTTATGTCATGACTAATTAACTTAATATTATGGAATGATTATGAATTGATGACAGATGTGTGACAGATATATTACCTGGAGATTCAATGAGGTAAGAGTAAATGATCTGGTGGACACCATTTCTCTGTTGGAAGGCCACATGGACATACGGTCAAGGTATTTAACGTCACTGATCATAGCTCGGCAACGACTTTATTTATATGTCTGCCTGACTAACGGTAGCCATTTCGCCGGCTTTCCAGCCAACGAATGCTAGCAACATAAAATAAACACTGACTAAGGGGGAGTTGTATTTACTGCTAGTGGTTAATTTTTAGGGTCTGCCCTAATTTTCTACTGTTATCTATCACAGCAACGCAGAGTGCGAGTGCTGTGATTGGTCCGCTTGACTAAAATATGGAAAGTATAGATATTTTGATTAGGGAATCAGTTTTAGAGCATAAAGACCTGGTATTGGAAGTATCGATTTTTCAGTATCGATCCACATGTCACTAGATCGTACTGATAATACTAATAATATTTATATCATTTATGTAGTTTAGTTTAAGGCCCCAGAGTTTACTATTTTCCCTCAGCTAACAACAGAACAAAAAACACCAAA
Organism: Mugil cephalus; assembly: GCF_022458985.1. Classification (NCBI taxonomy): domain Eukaryota; kingdom Metazoa; phylum Chordata; class Actinopteri; order Mugiliformes; family Mugilidae; genus Mugil; species Mugil cephalus. The sequence continues at coordinate 22,629,527 of NC_061782.1, read as the reverse complement.
AATTCTTAGAACCAGTGGAATAATTCACAACTTTCTGACTCTTCAGATCATAGCAACAGAACATCTGATTTTACTTTTACAAATCTGCATGAGTGATGTTGATACTGTAGCTCTGAGACTGCAGGTTAACCTTCAAATCAGCACACAGCAAAGCCCAAACAATCCTCAGACAGAGGGATCGAGTCACATAAATATAAATATTTATTACTTAACAGGTATAACTTTTCCTATTGCAGCTTTAATTTGCAACAACTACGAGAGGACACAGACATCTATCCACCGAGTGAATTTCTCAGCATATTGTTTCAATGTCTTTCATTTGACAGATGCTGACAGACAAAAGGTCAGTGTCAGCAAATAAACTGACAATGAAATGACAGCTGGGTAAGTTGTGAAAGATAACATTGAGTCCTTAGGGGGAAGTTTAAGGGTGAAGGTCAAATGAGCCTTATTTCTGGGGTGCCAACTGTCCTAATGCATAAATTCTGATGAATTGCAGAAAACGGCAAACCTTTTTTAATCACAACCCAAAATGGTATCATGTCGAGGGAAACGTTACTGAAAATTTGCTCATCCAAAATGCTATAGAGGGACGAGTTGGCAGATAGAGAGCAGAGAGCTGACAGTCGAGCATGTTGTGGAAGACAGTGTGGGAGGCAGTGATGTTTTTGTCTCTCCTGGTGAGTCAACTCTAACCCCATATGACTTCAGAACAAACTGTGTTCCTTCAACAACCAGAGAAATCTGTTTATCTACCTCCAGGCATCCTGGCTCCTCACTGGACTCAGGCATACACTCTTGGAGTAATAGGTTGGAATTCAGCTCATGACCTTGCTTGTCATCTTCGCTCTCCTTTGCTGTCAGTTTCAACTAGAGTGAAAAAAACTGAAATGGCTGTGTGATAGCCGGAGTACTGCTGAGCAGGAGTCTGTCGTAGGCGAGGTGAGTAAAAAGTGGCACCTGATTCCCATTTACTTCCTTTTATCTCTGTCCTCTAGTCTCATATGGTGTTAAAGCCCAGGGATGAAACCACAGTCCCAGTGGCAGAGACTTGGGTAATCCTGTGAACAGCCTGGATGCTTCTTTCTCCTGCTCAAACACAAAGCTGCAGCTCTGACCGTCCTTATAAACAAGAGGAACAGAAGCTCAGTGGGTGCAAAGCTCATTACGTCATTCCTGTTATGTAAGCAAAAAGTTTGGGGCAACTTGCCAGATGTACAGCTACAAACACCACAAGGCATCTGAACACGGGAACATCTACGCAATCATACCCTTGACCAGTGGGTCTGCAGGTGCTATACGCCATATATTCTTTTAAAGTACAGTTAAGGAAAACTGCAAACCTATTTGCAAATACAGGAAGAAAAAATAAAATAAAAATGCAGTATGTTCTAAAGTCTGATTTAAATCAAATCTTGTGGTGTGGTGCCCAACATCACATGGACATTTCAATTCAATACACATGTGAACTCTAGCCTAGCACATAGCCAGGCGTGTTTCAGTACCTTTGCATGCGACTGAACCAATCAGAGCCATTTTTCAGTAAATAAATTGAACTCCAATGTAGTATATGTTGCTGTCACTCTTGTGAAACCCACCCAAACTATTTCACTGGCAGATCTTTGCCAGAATAATCAGAGTCATTCTGGACCAACTTTGCAACCCAAAAGATTTGTGGGCAGTGGAAGTTTGTTGGGATTCTTGGTTCGGTAACGCTCAGTGACTCAAAAATGTACATTTCTAAAACTCATTTGGGGACTGTGCTTACCCTGAGCAGGCCTTCATGGGAAAATGTCCACAGGGATCTCACGCTTCATCGCAGGTACTGAGAGGTGGACCTGATAAATACCCATAACTACTGCCAAGCCATTTGACCTGCATATAAATGATGACACGGGCCTTCATTAGGAAAGGTTAGAAATGAGCTTTAGGGATTAATGATCAAAGACGTGTTAACTGTTGTTATATTTGTGGTATGAGTTATTACGCTTGCACATATATACCCAGCTAAGCTACACAGATGTCACAATTGTGCTACAGAAACTGCGTCACAGGCGGAAAAAAATGTTAAAAGATGCAATAGATATCGAACGTCGAACATCCGAATGACCAGATCACCATCAATCAAACGCGCCGCCTGCCTGTCGTAACTCGATTGCAGGCAACCGACCAACAACCACAGCAATGGTCTAACAGGCAATCACAGATAAGCGCCTTCGTCACCGGAGAGACATGTCACTAGATACTCAGTTCTAATAGTGTTAACACTTTTGAATTGAAGACTGATGACATTTGAGGTGTCTGAATTCATTACGAGCGTCCGTGTGCAGCAAGCTGGCCCCGGCACGTTTGAAGCAGGCAGCCTTTCACTGTGCTGATGGGAGCTTTGATCTTCACTGCTTTGACCTTATCTGCCCTTCTCGACTTTTGGACTGACCGGGGTTGTTGATTTGTTTTGCACAGCTGCTCATCTCTCCCCTGCAGTGATCGCTGTCTCCGTGGTTCAAGTTACATCTTGCAAAGCAGCATACTGTCAGCATAGTTGAAGGCATTTGCACTGGCTATTTGAGCACGGCTGTGATGCGAAAGTAGAATTAAAAGATACAGAACAATATTCTTGTCATAAAATATGAAAGTCATCGATCGTCAGAATGTTCTTTTTCTACACATTAAATCTCAACTCTTAAGGTAGCTGCAGAGATACACCGCCTCCTGCAAAGCAAAGAGGTGTTGTGTTTTGCAGCGAGAGCACTGGGGCTTTTGCAAAGAGAATGTGTAAGAAGATACCGAAAGCTTACGAACAGGAGGAGGAGGTACATGTAAATCACTGAGCCGCTCAGTTAATTATTTTTGTGTCTGGAATGACATTTCCTTCCTATTTTCAACTCAAAAGTCTTTCACATTCGGAGAAAATAAATCTTTTCTAGCGATGCCAGAAAAGCTCATTGCCACGAAGAGATCTCTATCAACGTGTCATACAAAATTACCTTCAGTCTGTTCCCACAGAGAGAAGGTAAGAAAGTATAAAAGAAAGAAATAGGAGGGAGAGAAAAGTAGAGGGAAAAAATGATGGTCGAAGAGGAAGTGGATGAGAGAGAAAGACACATAGATCAAAGACAGAAGAGAGGAAGATGAATGAGACGTTTTAAGACTCTCAGTTGTTTCTCTGTTCTACGACAAACAGTGACGAATGATGGATGAAATTAAAAGAGAGACAAGTGAAGGGGAGAGAGACTGCTTCCCCTGCGGACACCACATAAAGAAGTATTGTCTTTATTACACTCCGGTCTCCGACCAGCGCCGTCTGCAGTGAGTTGGTGTGTGGTTGCGGTCTGCGTTTGCTTGCGTGTCGGTGTGAGACCATGTGAAGCCGTCATGGCTGGGAATCTTATTGTGTTCAAAATGCCACCTTTGATTCGGAGCTGCAAAGGAAAGATTAGTTGATCCGACAACATTACACAAAAATCTGTTGCTGGTGTAGCCTGCGTGCTCGTTGCATCCCTCTGTACATCCATAAGTGCGTCCTCTCTGTGTCTGTCCATTGGGCCTATTACTCTGGCAGGGTGTGTTAATTATTCTGCTTACGCTTCAAGTGTGGATTCCTTTGAAGACGCTCCCATCATCAAAACATCATTTAATCAACGGTGTGTCCCTGCTCGCTTACCACTCTCCTTGTGGCTAATTAACCGAAATTCGAAGTGAGACAGTCAAGACGTGCACTGATGGTCACACAGGAATACTTGGGGTGGACTGCAGAGAAGAACCACGAGGACTGGGCGAATCACAGAGGTGTGAATGTATTAGATCATCTCCCGAATACATGTGAATCGCTGTCTGTTTGCGAGAACATCTACTATTCTTAATTGCAGCCGTTACGCTAACGTAATGGTACGCTCCCGGCATCACTGCAAAACAAATTATTATGCAGTGTTACAGAAATATGTTTTCAGCGTGCTGTACAAACTTTTCCTCTCGGGTTATCAGTGCATTTTGATGGGAATATGCTTCGTGCTGCTCCACTATATAGCTCATAAAAAGACGCACAAATCACTCCATGCTGTATTTTGTCTGCATCTATGAATGATACTCTAAAAGGAAAAAAAGTGCAATGATTCTTTTTCAGGCCAAGGACCCTCAAAACTAAGTAGGCACCATACCTACTATATGTGTTCAATATTAAACTCAGCCTAGTACTGTTAACAAATATACATTATCATTCTAATTCTGCATTCAATATTAAGCTAATCAAATAATTTTTTACTATTTTTTTTTTTAACTGGCATAAACGCAAGCATACCAAATGTTAGTAGCTGCACTTTTAGCTTCTCTTATGCTAATGTTTCAGCGTGCATCTGGGATTTTACCTGGGGACTGAAGAGGCTCTCAGCAAGGTGCGGGGAACCTGACAGAGTCAGCGTGTAATATGCAACCTTGTGATTGGCTCAGCAGCGAAAGGGGCAGGTCCTACTGTGAACAGGAGACTTAGATTGACAGGTCTAGTGTGGCGCGCTGCATGAAACTTTGAGCTGTTGAGACAGCTCCTGCATCTCTGAATGAGTGAAGTACTGACTGAAAGATAACGTCTTCTGCCTCCATTTATAATTTTACTAAAATATGAAGGATTCATGTCAACATGTATTAATTTTGTGGGGGAAGATTTACAAAAACAAAATACATATAAAAAAAATGTCTTGTCAAGCAACGATTTTTTGCGACCCCCTGCAGTTCCTCCGCGGACACCCTAGGGGTCGCGGACCCCCTGTTGAAGACCTATGATTTACAACAATCTGGTCTGATCGAGGTTACTGCTCTTTCACTGGAACGCCTTTAATATCCTTTCTTGTATGTCGCTGTGTTCTGCCCGTTAGTTCTTTGTACAACCTCTTGATTTAAGCTCCATAACCCTCGACCTTATTTTTACTCCAATTATACTGTATTGAATGTAGAACAAAGGGGACGGCCATGCTGGATCTATGCAACAATAACAGGCACTGATGCAGCATATGCAAAAAATGCCCCCTATACGAATCTCCACCCCTCCTGAAAGCTTTCATGGATCGACCACTTGTGGTCCCACACTTAAATGCAGTGAAGAGTTTATCTCTATAATAGTGATCGGCCTATTACAAGTTGTTTCTCAATTAGGCTAATGACTTTTAAGATAATGAGCAGCTGCAGAATGTAAAGTCTAAACATCTAAATGAGATCATTAAGTGGAACGCAATTTCCATAGTTAGTTCACTGAAGGTACTGATGTCTGGGTTTTAACCATTTACTGCAACAGTCTGCATTATACTGTATATGCGCTGTGATGATAGGGAACAAATCAGAGCAAGCGTGAAGGACAGCAATGGTCCTTGAGCTCATAAGGGCCTCAGATTAAATGAAGTCTTACAGAAAACATTCATTATTCATGTACAGCAAAATACTAATGAAGGGGGAGATGGATGAGGTGGCAGGTTGTGGTGTAGTAGGTAGAAGAGTGTCAAGTGTTAATGGAGTCGGTGTTAATGTGAGGGATATGTTGCGGAAATGCATAATTGGGATGCTGCAGGGGGAAAAATGTGACTATAAACTCATCTCATGTGATGCTAAGATGAGGTAAAAGATCTGTTATACAAGTGGTTTCAGCGATCCAGTCTTAGAGGCTGCAGATGTTCTCCAGCCATGCTGACAGAGTAAATGTATTATGGATTATGGATACTGCAGGATTTTCTTTAAACATTGTTGTGTTGGTATTTGTAGTTAAGTAAAAAATCTTGTTCCAATAGTGATGGCTTGTGACATTTTATTAGCTCAGTCAGCCTCCTCACGTGGAATGAATTGGTCTGTAAATGTAGAAAACGCAGAGGGCACATATTTACTATGGAGGCCTTGACCTTGTCCACACATGCAGACCACGAGGTCAGCGGATGCAGTGGAGGAGCAAAAATAAGCACAGTTGTAGTAACCATGGAGTTACTTAAGGTTCATTCTCTGCTGTGCATAAGTTATTAGAACTGCAACAAACTCAAATATGTTGGAGACTCTTGGTTGTAATGCCAAATATAGACATCATCTTTTTACTGCTTCACTCATTTGCCTCTCTGATCTAAAGTTCGCCTTTGAAAGTTGAAATGAAACTCGTAATGAGCTTTTAGCTGTTTGCCCACGAGAATTCTTGTGTGTTTTATTAAGGCTGGTTCCCATTTTGGTCTTGGAATGAACAGCTAAAAAAATTATTTAGGCTTTGACATTGACTCACTCAAATGAGGGATTTATTGGTGAACACAGAACCGAAATCTGGTCACCCATGGAGTCGTTCTCTTGCAATTCAAGTGAAACACAAGTTAATAAATTATATTTATGAAGGGATCTGATACATTACTTCATCTTATATGGGTTTAGATTAGACTTGTTTATTGGTACTTATATTGCAACATTTCATGTATGAACAAAAGGTGTATGGAATAAGTCCATAAGTATAATTTAATGAGCAACAGGGAATTAAAATGAGGTCTTTATCTTTTCTATAAGAACTATAACTGACACGATCTAAGTATCTCATGAGGCACTAGAGGAGCCTGAAACAGGGTCATCATACTTTGTTACTGAAACATATTGTTCTGTGTTGTCAGAGCTGCAGTCTTTGCTTACTTATAGTGTACTTACATTTCAGGTCCCCAAGGAAGATGGAAAAAGTCAAGTCGGCTATTTTGTCGGCACTGCTGTGTACAGTGACCAACATGTAGGTGACCGCAGCAGCTGCAGAAACAAAAACAAATCCATGGCTAGTGAGTGGAGGAAATCATCGCTGTTTTTCGCAACCAACTCATTTTAGCTTCATGCACATAAAGTGATCGTTAAAAAAATAATAATAAAAAAAATTAGGATTAATTAAGAAGTCCCCAAGAAGTCAATTATTTTACATTCCTTACTGTGTGTTGGTTTCTCAGGCAGAATGCAGACGGTAGGTTGAAAACATTGTTCAGCATCCTGTTAAAGCTGTACAAGGTGTTTTTCTGATGAAATACAACCGGAACCAAAAAGATTGAAATAGATTCCAACTTCACTTTGATCTTTACTACACATATTTAAAACAGGGGAATATGACATATAAACAGATAGAAGCGCACACAACTGCAGACACACACGTATGCATATACACACAAATGTCTGAGGATGCCATAGCAGGCGTAGATAGAGAAGCACATAAATGTTAGACTGTGAAGTCATAAAATGAGCATGCTCTCTGCTGTGTGTGCCCACAATTCAAATGTTACATTTATACATTAGAATCCAGTAGCAGCCAAAGGTAAAATAAAAAATAAATACAAAATGAAAATAATAATAATATCTGATGTCTGTTTTACTGTAAGGTGTTCCTGATCTAGGAATCTGTCAATAAATTCTACAGTTTACCATAATGTTTCATATTCATTGGCTCGTTTGGATGCTACAAACTTACTCTTACTTTTTTCAATGCCAAAGACTGCTATGATGAATACATTTAAAGATAAACATTGAAAACCTGAGTTTTTTTTTCTTTCTGTGGCACCAGGGAAGATTTTAAATTCCTTCACTAGGACAGACATGAAGCAGAAACTTTTAAGTTTAAGTGTGGGTAGCATTTAAATTAGACATGACGCAATGTCTAATTTCAAGCCTCCTCTACTCATAATCTGTTGATATGAAAGGAAGCCAGGCCAGTCTCCAAGCATGAAGAAAATAGCTTTACAGAAGAATTTTCAAAACAAATTAATCTGCATTGGAGAATGTGGAAAACTTTCACCTTACAGGCAGTGTTTTTTTTTCTCCGAAGATGAAAATCCATGCCTTTGATACGACTTTGTTTCATCAATTTGTAATGTTCGCTGCCTTCCAGTTATTTGGTGATAAAGTATTGCTGTTTACTTTTGTAGAAATTTCCCCCAAGACTAACTTGTGTTTGTAGTTCAGACAGGGTCTTCTTACATAACTCAGCATGGCCCTAGGCAATATCCACAAATTCACGTGGATTACTTTTTCATACATTGCTGTCTTCTATTATAGCAGGAAATAGTAACAATGGTCATCTTGTCGTTTCAGTTTCTCTTGAAAATAGTAAAGCACTAAAGTGTATAGAAGCCAGTGGGACACCAAGCCCATCATCATGCAGCTCGTTTCAGACCTAAATATGAATACAAGCATGTTGTCAATGTGCAACATTGCTGAAGATGAATATGTTTTAAAAGCCACTAAAGAGTTTACTTTTTGTCACCAGCGGGAAAAGGTGGGTTTAGATAGAAAATGACTGGAAGGAAAAGAAAAAGAAGACCTTCACCATATAGTGTGTTTTGTTGGCCCATTCATCAACCTCAACTTATCCTGTTGACGACTTGAATGTGGCTTGGCGGCTGTTTCGATAAGACCAAATGATACCGCTTTCACATCAAAAATTAATTTAATTTAGGAGACTCTAGGTAACATAACGCTAGTAGTGTGTTTCGGGGTGTCCAAGCAGAAGTTGCATTCACTACGTTACCTCTACGATACCTACGTTAGAAAGTCTTCTGTGATAAAGACAGCCCTCTGTGTTCATATGAACAAAAGTCATCATTCAAATTCTTCTATTGCTAATCTTGCACATGTCTGCACAACAGACATTGTTACAGGCATCTAACGATTTGAACTTTTCTTTGGTGTAGATGCTGGGTTTCTCAATTAGGTCCATGTAAATGTCTGAACATTGCACTGTAGGCAGTCCATCTGATTTGATAAATTACGTTAAGTAAATCATTCTTGTTACACGTTAATGCTAATGCTAACCACGAGCTACCGCAACGTTACATGTTACTGGGGTGTCCAAGCAGAAGTTTACCCTCCACAGTGGTTCCACCTACTTCTTGTAATATCTTTGATGGAGATATGCTAACCCCGAAAATCCACCGGCCCATTAAAGTCAATGTATCAACCTCCACTGGCTCCGTAGTGCTCCGTCTCAGACACGTCCCAGAAGCGTCTCGACGCTCGGCCACGTGGGCATTACGCGCCTGTTCTATTTTTGACGCTCGACGCGAGCCACACGCATCAAGCTGGACAGAGAGCAGACCGTTCGGACAGGAAGTCAGACAGAAATTGCAGAGCAAATCCGGTCGTTTTTCAAAATAAAACACCATGAGCAGACTCCAGGTCGTATTTCCTGTCACTAGATCAACATTATGTTATCATTCCGTAGCAGTTTCAGTTTTGACCGAGCCGTTGCTAAACCGCGTCAAACTCAACAACGCCCTCTTTCAAAATAAAACACAATACGCCGTTCATGAAGCCTCACAACTTCACATCAACATTAAGTCATGGCCGAATTGAAGTGGAGCAGCATAAAATCATTGATGATACAACACATTCTTTTTATAAGGACAATACAAGAAAGGACAAAGCCTGGAATGTAATCCAGCGGTGTCACGTACGTCCAGGATTATCCTGTGATCTCTTGATACTGTGTGAATATGGCCACCCGCTAGCCAGCGCTATGCTGCTGTTCCGCGCCTGTGACACGCCCGGTTGGTGTTGACGCCGAGTGGAGAATGGACCAAATACGTGACGCGACGCGGACGGACCCAGAGGATTTTCGGGGTAACCTAGTCTATAGTGTTTCAGATGTTTGACATCCAGTTAAGCTCCGCCCCTCGAAAAACATCACATTGTTTACAAACTGTGAAGGGGCCTATTTGGACAGAAACAGAAAATCACCAATTTTAGCTGGTTAAACAGTAACTGCTGGACAGCAAAATCTCCACAGTGTTCCAGGAATCAAGGACATGAACGAGCAGAATGAACGCAGACACAGACATTCACTGTGCTAAAATCAAACTGGTGTCCACATTCAATACATGCATGCAGTGAGTGACTTTTTGTTTTTATGCAGTACTTCACCCCACATCTTTTGCTCTGCTGTTCACAAATTTAAAACTCCAATTTTCCTTGCCAATATCACTGCAGTAGTTTCCAGATATGCAGCTGTAATCACTATGGCTTATGAGATGGGTTTTAATATCAAGTAATTACTGTCTATCTGTCTGCTGGGGCACAAACAAAGCTTCAGACTGAAAGTACAGCACTTCAAAACCTGTTTACTGGTCAGGCATGATAGGATATATAATTATCAGACGATTTGCCCCATGGAGAAGAGACGTCTCACCAAGCCAAATCAATAATGGATTATGTGCTACACGATAAAAAAAAAAAAAAAAAAAAAAAAAACGGGGTTAAACTGCACAGATTTTATTCATGTGAATTTGTTTCCTTATCATAGGGATTACAAAATTGCATTTTTCTATAGCTCTGGAGGGAACTGAGGAAAGTCTGAGAAATTACCTGGGTGATGTCAGTTTGTGTTATGAGACGCTTGGGGGAGATGAGGCAAACAATTTGAAAAGAGAAACCCACAAAAGCTTATACAGGCGTGTAGATGAGACAGTAAGTACAGCTGAGTGTAAATTTGACGACCTAAACATTTTAATACAGTATTATTATACAATTTTCAGAACCACATCTTGTCAGTGTAATGTTTATTTGTCCAATATTATAGTTACATTGGCAAGGAAAACCACTGTTGTACTTTTGAGCTTTTCGTTCATGTGAGTAACAGACTTCACATAGGTGTTCAGTCATACCAATAAATCACCCATGTGTCCCCCTCCACATGCCAAACTGGTATCATCTAACGGCATATCAGTAACACAAGTCATGTCATATGCTATCAGCATGCATCTCGCGGTTCAAGCATGTTATTTCATGCCACGTTGGATTGCCTCCCCACCTCTCAGCCTTCACCATGTTGCGTGTCATTTAATACTGTATGCTAAGCATGTTGTGTTTAATATGTCTGAAAATGCATGCAGTTTGTTTGCAATACCAAGATATAATGTATCACATGAGCACTAGTGTTTTTTCCTTGGCCCTGCACCATAGGCTTCACACTGGCAAGATCTTATACAAAGGTAAGCAATCGTAGACGTCATAACTCACAATACAAAAAGTAAGTAAAGCATTATTATATCATCAACTCAAGTGTTCCTGTCAATATGAAGGTTTCTTTTGTAATGGCAGTAGATTCCATTTTCTATAAACACTTGAAAAACAAGTGTTTATATATAAATATCCATTTATAGTGACGACAGCAGTGGTATTCAACTAAATTCTAAAGAGGTCCAGCTAGAAACTTTCCTGAAGCAAAGGTCCAGATGATCATAATGTCTAACTACTTAGTGAGTGTGTGTATAAAAAGTACCCAAGTAGCTGTACCAACATGTGCTGCATGTAATCAATACCTGACCCTCAAATAAAATCAACTCATTTAAAAACCTTTTGACAATATTTATTTTCCTGTAGCAGAACTGAACATATAAAGAGAACATATAAATATTTCTGAAGATATGTATAATATTCTCCCCTTAACTAAATAAAAGTGAGCTGCGCAGAATAAGAGAAAATAAATAAAATGTAAAAACTGTGCATGTTTAATTTCAGAAAAATACAATAAACGTGGAGAAGCTTGAATTTCCTATTTTCTGTTTCACATCTTGACTCAACAGTCTCAACCAATTTTACAGACAATAAATCTCAGAACCTTGTAACAATTAAACACCCACATGCATCTCTCCTTTCTCCGTCTCACTCGTCTTTTTCTCAGCTTTCTCTGGCTCAGACGTCTGTTTCTCTACATGTATCGCTATCTGTAACGTGCCTCTAACAGTCTCATCTGTCTGTAGGATGTTTACCGCCAGGAATGCATGCACTTGATTGACTGAGTGGTATTATGTGGGGTGGTTTAACTCTAATGTGACCATTCTGTCCACATCCTCAAAACCACTACCGTAAAGACTACAAAAGCTGCACATTAGGTTTTAAATCATAACCTTCTGTTTTGGCTGTTGCTGCTGGTCTGTATGGGACCAGGACTGCTGTCCACCTGTAAGTGACCTACGGACTACAACATTATTAAATCTGTCTTATTTTATTTTATGTTTTTTAACACTCACTAATTCAAACCTAAGGAAAGAGTTTTTGAATGAAACAGGGTATAAATGTGGCTGTTTTTAACTGACCAGATCTATGTTACTTCAGACCTATGAGTCTGTTTCATCAGCTAATTTTGGAGGGTATTCAGGCTCTGTAGTTCCTCCATTGATGCCCAAACCAGAGCAGTGTGAACTTCACTTCTTCTGTGAGCCACTGAGGGAGCTGCATGTCTCTCAATAACTTTATGTCTCCAGCTTTGTTGGCTTTATTCTTTAATACGATTTTTGTCATTGTTTTATGGTGTTACACTAACTGGTGTTAGACTGATATGGAACCTATCCTCGAATGAATGATTGACTGGATATTAATACTGTATTTCTGTTTCAAATAATTCTATACAGTGTATTCAAGAGGTGCTAAAATTTGATATTAGCATGGGTGTATTGGTAAGGTACCGTTTGATACTCAATGCTGACTTAGAACTCAAGCAAATAGCTTCATTATTTGAGGTTAGAGGAAAGTGTACTAACATGTCTTCGGAGTACAGACAAACAAAGAGTGAGGCGAGGCAGATACAAAAAGGGGAAACGAGGCCGAAAACAAAGCTGGAAGGATATTAGCAAAAGGTGTTTGTTGTTAGTCGAGGCTATTTATCTGACTGAAGCCAAATGTAATCTGTGCTTCCCCTCCCCTTCCCCTTGTCTCCGTTATCAGCGTTTGATGCAATTAATTCTACCGCAGGGCCAGCTCGCCAACACGAGATAATCTTGTGAGCGAACACCCAGGGAAATATACCATGACCCTGAAAGACAGACGGAGAGGAAGACAGAGACGGAACAATCAGAAGAGAAAAGTTAAACACACGTGAGACGAAAACAAAGAGCTAAGAAGCAATAGACTGCAAGGATGGATGGAAAGGCAGAATAAGGGGACACAAAGAAGAGAAGACAATAGGGGAATAGCAGGAAGAGATTCCAAGATCCGATTTTACATTTCACCAGTGAGTAAGAGACTGTAATGAATATGCAGCCTGAAGGAGCTACAACAGTGTGAACTTAGGGCTAGGGGTTGGGGTTGTCAACACTTTACATTTAAAACTATATGAATTGATTTGGACACAGTGAAATTCTGCAGCATGTTGCACGTGTAGTTGATGATTACTTCGGTGAAGGCAAGCCAAAATGTGGATCTCCTTTTAGGAGTTATAGCTGTTAGAGATGTCGCCAAGTGATTGTTAACATTCTACATGCACATTATGAACACTTTGATGCTAGGCAAGTCGTTTCTTTATTAAACATTGTTGCCTTATGCTAATGAGGGTGGATAGAATATAAAGGTTTTTAATCCAACATCCCAAGGCATTTTAAAATAATTATTATAAAAAGCCACAGGCAGCAGAGCAAAGAAAACCATAAGAAAAACAACAATATTAGATAAGATCAGTGATTTGTGGAGCTGACACATGCTCTCTTGTAAATTAGACCAGTGGCCCTCAACCTTTATTCCACGAGGTCTGCCTTAGATTGTATCTGGGAGAAGCAGAGCACACGTGCATCTGTGCACCAGTTTGTGCACAAAAGCATCAACTGCAGTTTTTGCTCTCTGTGATATTTGCTTCAGCAGTTTTATCTCAAACTGTTAGTAGCTAGCTTCTTGCCACGAATATCACACGTGGGATCAAGTTTCGGTCCATCCTTCAATATTACCAGAGTTAAGGTAGCTCTTGAGATATAGTCTAAATTTATATTTTTAATAATGTTGAGTTAGTTACTCTTATATGTTCTTATAAGACCTCTGAATAGACTTCAGGTTTGTAGGGAAAACCAAAAAACACAGTCAATAAATAAATACTTGTATAAACAGATTATTGAACCCAGGATGTTTTTCATTATATAAATAATTTTGTGAGGAAACATTGAAGCCTGCGTTGTGTCACCACTTAGGAGTCCCAGACGCCTGATTGAGAATCATAACCCTTGACAGGTATTGACATTTGCAACACATCACACGAATTAACCATACGCCTTAAAATGCCATAGACATGAATCTGTGAAGAATCAGTTTTCCCTGCACTGATTTCCTGATCACTTTATTTCAGTGTGAACAGGTAGCAGGAGGTTTGCACACAAGTCTGCACAGTTGTCATTTATAGATTTGATGAGTGAGAATGTGTATGTAGAGTTTTGTGAATATTTGAAGACGTCCTTGGTGATTGTCTCCAGACACTGTGCATGACAGACTATCCAACAGACCCATTAAACTTCCTCCAGAAAAAAACTTTAATGACACAGATTTTCTTCAGGGCATACACTACAATAAACTGCAATAAAGTTTTCCTTGAAATACTAAAAATGGAAAATTGTTACTATTTTATCAGAAAAGGGAGATATATACATAAATACTTCTATGTGGGAATAATGCATAATACCCACACTTTATCTCAGTCCCAAACGTTAGGAAATTATACATTTCCATATACTGTATATAACATTTTGGCCACGTTTTGGTCACAGGCTAATCAGTATTCCTGACCAATACTTGCCTAAAGCTAGACATCAGAGAACCAAGGCTCTAATCTATGATGTTTGTCTGAACTTTCACATTGCTCTGAGCTCAGTATTAAAGTAGTGCTATCACTCCTGAAAAATGACGCACCCTAGGAGATCATTCTGGGCTTATCCCTTTTTGCAGGTTTTTGGATACCGCATGCATGGTCCAGATGCAAAAGGATGGGCTTGATAAGACAAAAGATGGGAAACAGGTATGAAGAAGCCTCATAACCATCATTAACACACAAGGAACTTAGATGTGTAGTGGTGTCATCAGGTATAATGAGTGTGTTACCAGCAGTAGCTATAGTACTACTCATAGTCAGCACAACTGTGTCAATTTGATTCACACAAACAACCCCTGCACACACGAACTCAAATGTATAGCTCCTCTTGGCTATATTTATACCTACACTATGAGGCAGTTATAATAATGACCACATGTCAATCTGGGGTTATACAAATGTTCATGAGCTCTTATAACTAAAAGTCCTCCCAACAAATTATTGGGAATCTGTACTCAAGTATACCATTGATGAGGACCCACTCAACAGATTATATAAAACAAAAATGGGAAAGAGAGTTGGAAATTGCATTCTCCCCACAGGAATGGACTTGGTGAGGTTTTTCATAACAATGCAGCCAACTAATGGCAGACCATACTCATATTTTTGGACCTGCCCTGCCTTGCAACCTTTCTGGACCCAAGTACAAGCTACAACAAAGAGGAGTCTGGGATTTGATATTGACTTCACTTGTGTCTCATTTTATTTGGGGAATGTATCAAAGGATCTGGATAACAGGGACAGATATTTATTGAAGATCCTCATGGTAGCAAGTAAAAAAGCAATAACCAGATGCTGGTTCCTTAGAGGACCCCCCAGCCTGAACCTGTGGAAAAATATAATAAATGACTTACAGTATGGAATGTTTAACTTTCTCTTTGAGATTACACAAGGAAAAGGGGAAAGATTACTGGGCTAAATGGGTTACGTACCTAGCTGATGCAGAGTGTGAACAAAAGTTTATCACCCTGTGGTGAGCACTTATGTCTTTTACTCAATGTGACTGAATGTTTGACCTCATATTTCAGAAAAAAAATAAAGTTAAAAGTAATAATAATAATAATAATGACCACATGTCAACCAAGATGGTTTATTAAGTAGTTATTTCTCTTGCACTTTCCTACTGTTGGCCAGTTTCTTTTGGGCTTTTGTATTGTAGATGAATGCGAATGTGGCTGTGAGTCTCAATAGAATCTATTATTACTTGTGAGCCACATGCAGCTTTGGTCTGTTTATGTATGCGTACTCTTCCTCCAGTGCTTTTGTCAGGATGTACACAGTATAAACCTGCAATGAATGCCTTCACCACAAATGTGTGCGTTTGTCTCATGGTGTGCACGCTAGGAGGGTATGCTAACCTTTTCGGAGCTACATTGTCTCAGTGGGCTTTTAATTGTCCCTCATCTTTATAAAGCGCTTGACCTTCCCTGCTCCCCCTTAATGATTTGCTGCTACCGCAGTGGCCTGCTCATTTAGAGACATCAGCCACGGTGGCAGACGAGCAGAGGAGGGGCACAGACAGAGAGAGTAAGACGTGGTGCTCAAACAGGCGGTTAATTCAGGCGCAGAAGTGGGAAGGAGACATCAAACCTGTGGCAATTTGAGCAAATATGTTTACAAAGCTGTACACGAGCAGGGATGTGATCATGCATCTTGTAGTACCTCTAAGCTTTTTGGAATGGGTATTCCACCCACTCATTGTTTTCTCAACAGAGACCATCAGAAAACACATTAACTCAGAGAAGTTGTTTCACATGATGGTTAGTGTTCAGAGAGTCAAGAGTGTGCTTGGGGCCATGTTGGATTAAGATATTAAACAGCCTCTTCTCTGTCAGTCCAGGATGTGATGAAATGTTCTCTGGTTGATTAGCTGTGGGACACAAGCAACATGTCTCCGTCTATTAATAGTTGTACTTGGTATCAGTGTACTGCAGATCTTTGTTATTGCCTTAGAAGGTTCCTCAGGCAGCTCACTGTTCTAGTAATCCAGTACGATCTGATCCTGGAGGTGAAACTGTAGTCTGAAAATGTCACAAACATTTTCAGAAAACAGAACCTGATATATGTCCCAATTCCTAATTACTGCATATATTAAAAAAACAAAAAACTCTTGCTCACAAATAGTTGCTTTTTTCTTCTTCTTCTTTCATCATTTACTGTTAGAAACAGTGAATGATGCAAACTTTAAGATGAAATAAAATCTACGTAGCCAAACGCTAATTCATTTAAAAGATGACCACTGATGTGTTATCTGTGTACAGGACTGTTTGATTGAAGGGAAATGTTAAATCTGCCAATGACAGAAGAAACTTGGACAATTACACCGCTGACATTTTGACTGACTCCTACACAGCGGAGTGACAGTACTCTGGGTAGGTGTTAGTAGCGCTCATCCTTTATTCACAGCAGTCAAACCTTCTATTTGGCTTTATCAGATCATTTAAACCTGACAATTTTCTTAGATTTAATTAAAAGACACACTCATGATTCCCAACTCTCAGTCCTGCAACATTGAGTTTAGTTGTCTTTGTCGTGGTCCTACAGCTTTATGACAGCATGGCCTGACATTATCTACTGTCAACATTTGTCAGTGAGTCTTTCAGTCTTTTTAAAATCAGAAATGGGCTTCTTGATGCATGTCTGTAGTCTGCCGCTGAGATGCTGCTGCTCCAGCAGACCACGGAGTCATAGAAGATCCTCATTAGTGCTCCTGTTCAGGTGAATATTCAGGTACTTCAAAGAGTCCACTATCTCTATGTCCATTCCCTGAATGTACTGATGTGTGTGGTTGGGAACGCAATATTCAGTTCATATTAGACAACTGTTGTGACCATGCATCATGAAACAGAATGCGCTGTTCAGCTTTCCCACACCTTTGTATTTAGACAGCACATCTGGTAAATTGAACCATTTTTTTTAATATTATACATATCTGTCCACTGGTGTCCACTGGGGTCTTAGTTGTAGTGTATTTTAGTTCTTTAAACTTATCCACTCTTTTTTAACTGATCTGCTTTAATCCTCATCAGTTTTTCTGGGCCCCTTGCCTCGCAGTGAGGACAGTGTCAGATTATGTTATCAGAACATTTTGTACTCTCTGGATGTACTTGTTGGTGTTTTGCATAATCGTGCTGATGGAATTTTGCTCAGCGGTGTCGGCAGGGTTCAGGCCCTCACTTGAAACAAAAAGAAAAACAATGACAAGGAAACATTCATAATCCATTTTCAATGGTCGCTCATGGGTGATAATCACGAATGCTGTCGCTGGCATATTTAGTATTCAGTCACTCACGGACGGAAAAGACTTTAAGGACTTGTTAAGGCATCGGTTGAATATGAATCAAGAATGCTGCTTTGATCCAAGGTCCTTATTGTACCTTGAGTGAATATCTCAAACATGGCCGGGGATTGAACCCCTAACCCGACTAATTACTGCATTGCAGATCCACTACTTAGATAGCTTCACACTTTACACAAATAGTCAAGCACCTAGTTCCAACTGTGACTGACCTAAAAACAGACACAAACTTTCTCAAAATGACATTCAAAAACAAATAAATAATTAAAACGGAGGAGCTTTGTATGCTAAATCAGAGAAGGGAGGGAAAAAAACAGCAACACTCTGCATATTCAATCAAAGCCCTCAGGTATTGGTATGCTTATTGAAATTCAGCCTTTGACATGAGAAACAGACATGTATGACCCGATGAAGACTCTAAGCATCTGATGAATATACAATGAACTATAATTTGTTAAATTTGATGGATGCTTTGATCAAAAGTGCCCTTAAACTTGAGCTGTAAGTATGCCTGCAATAGTCTTAAAGGCAGGCCCGACCTCAACCCCAAAGATTAAACAGAATCAACGTATAATAGAGGAGGCTTTACTATAGAAAACAGGGGCATAGTTTAACAAAAAAAAAAAAAATTGATTATGTTTGTGTGTTAGGGATAAAGAGATCATCCAGAGTGTGAAAGGGATTTAAGCAACATTTGTCTAGGCAGACTTTGCGTAATAATCTCTTGACAGTGAGTGGAAGGTGAGGTGAGGAATGTTATGCACATCTGGCTAAGTAAAGCAGTGTCCCATCACTGCTGTTACCAACAGCTCTACACATCTGGCTAGAGTGGCAACACTGCACCACCTAGCCCCCCTGCCTTTTTCATTAGTAACAGTATCATAATATAGTTTCAGATTATAGCCTATTTCCTATTCCCTTGTGTAAATCGGAAAACTATAGGACCTGGTATTCATGTGGATGTTACTTAGACATTTACCACCCACCTAGACCAGACCAAAGACCCCCACCTCATAGCAATGACACTCCTTGATGGCAGCAGACATCCCTGCAGGATGCAGCCTGACACACACATACAACTCAAAAAACATGAAGAGCAGCACAAGACAAGGTGTTGACCTGGCCTCCAAATTCATTAGATCCCAAACTGAAACAAAGTATCTGTATGATGATCCACAGAGACCCCCCACTAGCCTTGCGCCAGAATGCTGCTGCAAGACTTTTAACCCATACAAATAAAAGGTCTGGTTTGGTTTTAGCAGCACTGCACCGGCTTCCGGTACATTTTAGAATTCATTTGAAACTCTTAGTTCTGACTTTTAGATCCTTGCACAGACAAGCACCCCCATACCTTTCAGATCCGGCTACTAGTTTTCCCACCCACACAGACCAGAGGTGATAGAGCCTTTTATTCTGTAGTCCCCAGACTGTGGAACTGTGGAATTTTAAAAAGACTCTTTTATTTAAACAAGCCTTTGGTTAATTGAAGTTTTATGACTGTTTTTTTTTTTATGTCTGGTTTTATTCTTTTGATGTCTTTGTCTTAACTTTGAATGTACTTTGTTTTGCTTCACTTCAGTTTTATTGTGCAACGTTTTGTCTTATTACTATTTTTATTGTGAAGCACTTTGTGGTGCTATATAAAGTTTACTTACTTACACTAACAACATCTTGTTCCCAGACACCACAGGACACCCTCAGAAGGACCGTGTCCATTCTCTGATGAGACACAACTATTTTGGAGACACAAGGGAGACCTACACAATAGTAGGAAGGTGGTCACAGTGTTATGCTGAAGTTTTAAAATGCACCTACCGTATTTTCCGCACTATAAGGCGCACCTAAAAACCTCCAATTTTCTCAAAAGCTGACAATGCGCCTTATAATCCGGTGCGCCTTATATATGGACCAATATTGAGCCACAACAGGTCTTGCAACTACGGTAAGCAGCCGCCGACTTAATTTTCCCCCGTAGAAGAAGAAGCGCGCGGTGCATGCTGGGATATATGACTGCGCGAGCCGTGCCGTTTCATTTCCATTTGTGTGTTTATGTAAAGACCCCAAAATGGCTCCTATTAAGAGACACGCTTATGACGCAGAGTTTAAACTCAAGGCGATCAGTCACGCAGTAGAACACGGGAATAGAGCAGCAGCGAGAGAATTTAACATTAACGAATCAATGGTGCGGAAGTGGAGGAAGCAACAAGATGACCTGCGCCAAGTAAAGAAGACAGAGTTTCCGAGGGAACAAAAGCGAGATGGCCACAGTCATTCATCTCTTCACCGCGATGATGCCAAAGAGCTTTTTCTCCTGCGATAAATAACACTGCTCCGCTGCCCTTCCTCTCGTAACAGATAAACTACTGTATTTTCCGCACTATAAGGCGCACCTAAAAACCTCCAATTTTCTCAAAATCTGACAGTGCGCCTTATAATGCGGTGCGCCTTATATATATATATATATTACATGAAAATCTTAACCTGTTCACATGTGATGAGCAAAAACATCTCTCTCTCTCTCTCTCTCTCTCTCTCAGAGCTCTGCAGCAGACACGACTCATCCTGGGATATTTGCAGCCAAGTCGCATGATCAATAGCCACTAAAAGTTCATGACCAACACGTCAGGTAATTAACAGACTGAGTATCCTGTCCAGAAATACTTTCCTTCCAACCCTTCAGAAGCTGTGCTGGTGCTGGGACACTGTTAACAACAACCTGGAAAATGACTTTGGGTTGATCGTGTGCCAAGATATGAACCGTTCCAAAAACAAATGCTTTTTTTCTTGGTTAATACAGTCACTTTAAATACCTGCAAGACTCCTTTGGCAAGGAGAGGCCATAAGGTAATTTGCATAAATGTCTCAGAGAATAAATCCGAGCCCCAGAAGTGGGAGCGTGTGTAACTGAGGAGTAAATGAAGACTGCAATTTGCTCGTGCAGCGAAGTCTGAGGGAATCCAGGTCTACAGAGCATTTCTGTTAACCAGACGTCGAGCTGATGTCCTTTCTAAACTCGAGCCAGCCACTCGTCCACTGGACGGTCTGTCAAGTGGCCACTTAGATTGTGTGTTCACAAGTGGGCCCTCGACTGCTTTTGTGTTTTGGCTGAAATTAGAAATTAACACTGTGAACACTCAAATTTGCAAATGTAATTCAGAGGCACTTATGAATTACACACTGCTTTTCATTAAGCAGCAACGTTTGACCAAAGGTGCATGTGGCGTTGCTAGGATACAGGGGAATGTGTGGACGAGGTGGAAACGTCACCTGATGCAGGTTGTAGCAAAAAAAAAAAAAAAAAAAAATCTGATAGACACTGACTTGTGTCTAGAGACTCACACTGATGCTTCTAGATGGACTTACTCTGAATGTCACAAGGAAGACTTGCAACAAAGATTCATTATCGATTTCACCAAGACAAAATAAATAAATCATGAATTAAATTCTGTTATTCAAAACAACATACATACAACTTTTCTTTGATTTTTTTTCATTAGGAACCCCAGGCTGCATGGAATCTGAGCTCCTTACTTATGCTGGACAGATTTCATTTGTTTTGGGCCCCGGTGTTTCAAAGAAACAGAATCAATAAATATGTACTTTTAGAGACTTGTTTAACCAAGCGAGTCACTACACAGAAACCATGAAATCTGTGCGTCAATCATGCGACCTAACATCTGCTTAGATATAAGACTGGACTGGTATTATTCTTCCATCCTTTTTAGATAGGGTCCCTCTGATATCCAAGCTTTTACTGAGTCCAAGTGTACAGTTACCTTGGCTACAGTGCTCTTTAGACCTTCTGTCTAAAGAGCATTTTCACAGTTGAGAAACTAGAATAGAAATAGCAGTTATATGGAAGTTGTTGTGTAATGTCAATAGAAGCCAACGCTTGCATGTGGATGGCACAATCTCAGCTGGGACTTGTTCTTGAGAAGATTGTGGACCACGAGATGTCTAAATCTAAATGCTACAATGAAAGGATTCTGGGCTGTGGGAGCCTTTGGTCACGTAATTCCAACCTGATTCAGGCGTAAGGATTTTAAGGCAGTTGCACCAAGCTGACAGTCAGACTTTTGCCCATGGGCCGGCAGACTGTGGTCAGCATGATTCACTGGAGGTCAGCTCTGTATACTAGTTTGTAACTCTTCCTAGCCTCCCAGCAAATAGCCGTTCTACTAAGTGAATGGTGAACATAGCCTGCTGGTGAAGAAATATTCAATTTACACAGAAAGTATGTCCAGCTGGTCTTCTTGGCTGCAGTTTTTTTTTTTTTTTTTTTTTTATTTGTTTGCTGTATTCAAGTGCTATTTTTTCTTCCTGACACAGACAACCAGAGGCAACGTCACAGTCGGCCATCATTGCTGGTATTTCTGTGATATCGCTTTGACGTGTCTCTGTTTTCAGGCTTTTGTTCTGTCCTTTTTCCAAAGATGTTGTTACAACTGCAAAAGTAAACTACTTTTATCATAATTTTTTATCTGTGTCCTGAGTTTATACTGTTGCCATTTTAAAGAAGCTGTGGAAAGTTCGTTTGAGAGATTTTTTTTTTTTTTTTTTCAAAAATACAGTATACCTGTGTGACCTACAGCAATATTCTGGTAAATTGAAGTAACCTTTTCTCTAACCAGATGATCTTTGCAGCAGGGACTGTCATTCTGCTGTCCTTGCTGCATTAAAAAAAAGGATCAGAAAAAAAAACACGAAGACAGACGGGCGAGGAGGGAACCGAACTGATATGTTGGGACTCTCCAGTGCACCCAGAGGGACCATTAGGAGCACATCAGCCGTATACAGAGTGCAGCCTCACCAGCTAATAGGCTGTTTTCACACTCACATGAAGAAATAATAGGCGTAGTTGTAGCAGCACATCAGCAGTATTTTGCTCGAAGTGGCTTGCAACAATTTTACAGTGCTCACCGGGACTCAAACAGGCCCTTCAGCAAGGCACTTCTACGTGTGACCTTCCAGTGCAATGGAATGGGTCAGGCATCCATTAGAGAAAAAAAGGCTTAACCATAACAAACACCAAACTCAGCTTTTCACTAAACTGTATTTGTTCAGTTTACTGATGTAATTTACAGCATACATTAAAATTCCAATCCTCATGAAAGTGTCGTCTCTAAAGTACTTATTGCTAATTAAATGCTTCGTTATTGATTGTCCCTCAGTTTACATCCTTAGCAATTATTGGAGAGATCTGGGACTCAATAAAAATTTGGACTGTATTTCCAGCTGTCGATTCAATAAAGGACTATAGGAAGGTGAACGGCCAAATTCTATACCAGCCGTCACCACTGACAGAATGTGAACGTTACATTACTGGACTGAAGCCTGCCAGTAATCTCTTTATTGCTACGAATCGATGTATATCTCAGAGTGGTGCTTCTTCATTATGGAGTCACTCAAAGTGACTGCCTTGAAATTTTTAACCGGCAGAGAGATTCCGGTCTGGAACGTGTGGGTGAGTTCCTGTAATGAGGTTGAAAAAACACACGTGGGCATTTATGTCTGTGTGTAATTTTGCATTTGCATGCATTACAAAGCAGTCTGCGGATGTGATGTTTGGGTGCTGAAACTTTGTGTGTGCAAAACTGAATGTGGGCGTCGCGGTCGAGCTGTTGTGTGAGTGGGATGAGGCATGTGTTGCAGGCCTGTACCGGTGTTTGCTTTTACAAGATGCATCTGCTCAGCTGCAAATTATTCACTCATTCATCATTTATTACCATTTAGCCTCCACAAGGTCACTAGAACATATCCCGACATTGGGTGGCTGCGTACCCCAGACAGGATGTCAGTCTATCACAGCACAGGTACAGAACGGCGAGGTAGGACTTTGCACTTAAATGCACACCTCTGGGCAAATTTAGAATCACAGATTAATCTAACAAGCATGTCTTTGGACTGCGAGAGGAAGCTGGAGCACGCAGATGAAAACCCACATAGGCAGAACAAACTCCCGACCTGCCGACGGAGCCCCTGTTAGTGTGAGGAGCTTAAACTGAAAACTTGTGCTATAAAATGTATTTCTTAGATGCATTATTCTGCCTTGCGGGCTGCCTTCTGTAGTCATTTCCATATGGTCGTGGAAAGAAATCTATAAGCGGACCTTTCAAATTTGCTTCAAAAATGTAAGTCATAAGAATAATGACACTGATTTTCACCTGATGTACTTCATATATATATTTAATTTTTCTCATACATACATAAATGGATGACAATTACTGTTTGAGAGAATCCCATTAAAAGAAAAAAGGAAAAAAAACTTCAGATGTCAGGACAAAAGGACACAGCTCATTTCTTGTTTCAGACAAAGAGTTAACATGATCATTACTCATTGATCATGATTTTTTCAGTAACTTTATTGTTAAATGACAACAAAGATTCTAAATATCTGAACCCAAGCCCTACTTCCAACCTAAAACTGTCTAAATATTACAGTAACTGTGACTGAAAAACTATCTGTGCTGGATCACTGTCCTATAGTTTGTATTCACATGGTAGGAACAGCTGATCTGTTGTAGTTGAAGAACTTATTGTCCTGGAGGGTGAGGGCATTTGAAACATAGCAACACAGTTCACAAAACATTTTGCTTGGAAGCAAGGTGCTCCACCCCCCCCAAAAAAGGGGACAGCAACGTGTGCAATGTTAATTTATTTTGGGCACGCCAGCCACAGATTCCCACAGGCTGAGATGTCACAAATAGAATATTTGTTTCAACCTGTTTGGACAAAATGAGAAACTTGGACGTGACTTGAACAATAAATAGGAATAATAAATAGGGTCTTTTTTTTTTTTTTTTTTTTTACAGTCTAGTTTTTCTTGTGTAATTTTGCAGTGTCAAAATAGGATGAAATCCCACAAACAGCCATTTGTTTCTCGTAATGTTGTGCGGCCAACGCATGGACAGTCAGCAAGCTGCTCTGCCAAAAAGCGTTGGCACTGATGGTACAGTTTCTGTAATTTCGTGTTTACTGACTGAACAATTGTAACTGCCAAATGCACAATTTGATTACTGTTTTCTGTTGATATTTTATTCATGTGTCACAATTATACATCACAGTTAACACATTACATTATGTTTCATGTTAGCAAAATGATAGACACGCGATGGGTGAAAAACACTGATCAGCCACAATATTAAAACCACTGAATGAAATAACATTTATCATATTGTGACAATACAACGTACGTCTAGGAAACCATCTGGACCAGACCAGGCACATCCACCCTCCATGATGGCAGCAGCCATCCCCAGCAGGACGGGGACTGATTAAGTATCTGTGGGATGATCCACAGAGGCCCCTCCCCTCAACCCATAGGACCCAAAGACCCCCACTAACAACACCCTGATATTAGATACCACAGGACACCCTCAGAAGACCCATGTCCATTCTTTGATGAGTCATAAATGTTTTTGGAGGAACAAGGGAGACCTACACAATACTAGGATTAATAGATGTCTAAGAAACCATTAAGCAGACGGAAATACATGCTGTTCATATTTGGCGGGAATGGATCAAACCAAACAAGTCTGCAGTACCAGCATGTAGAAAAGCAAAGCGTGGGCAGTTATCAGGCCCTGTGCTACATGTGCTGTCCAAATTATTTCTTTTGCAGGCACTCATCGTCTATACACTACCCCTAATTCCTTCCTCAGTGGGATCTCCCCATGCTAGTAGTAGTAGTCCTGTGTTTAATTCCCTCTTTTTTCTTTGAAGTCTTGCCCGAACTCTCTCCTCTCCCCCCGATTCTCCTCTCCCCCCTCCCAATTTCTTCCACGTTCCACCTTCTCCTCCCTCTCCTCGCCTCTTTCCTTCTCTGCACCTCTCTGCACCTCCCGCTTTCTCCCACCTTCCCCCTGTTTCTCTTTTTCCCCTTCGTCTGCTCGTACCACCTCTCAGACTGCCTTCTCATGCCTTCCTTTTCACTTCCTCTCTCGTCTCCTGTCACCCCCCTAGCCTCCCTGTCCTCCCCCCGCGCCCCATGTAGCGGCCCGGCTCGCTGCTGCGCTGTGTACCCATGCATCACCATGACCACCCTGCCTGTGCTCGCTGTTAAACTATCCCCGGGGGAGCTCACCTGCGAGTGGAGGCCTCTGTTGAGAAGAAAGGCGACGAGAGCAGAGGAGAGTAATGGAAAAACAAGGTGTATCCTCAACAGCTGGAAGTGGCCAGAGACTGCCTCTTGAACATGTAGTGTTCAAAGACGTAGCATCCTATTTAAATTCCATTATGTCTGAATGTATTTACACTGTCTTTTGTTTCCTGGAGGCTGAAACTTGTGAGTAATTGTGTACGTTTTGCAGACTAAGGAAGGGGTCACAAATGGAATCGAAGGCAAAAAAATATCAAATATATTTGTTCAGACAAATTGCCTGTAACTGCAAATAAAAATGTGTTGTTAGATAAACTCCAGAGGGCAAGATACAAAGGGCAGGTTCTTGATGTCACACCGGATTTTTGTCAAGTTTTAATAGTTACCTCTTCCTGCCATTTGGGGCTGCCAGTGTGCAGTGTTACCAAATGCAGCTACCCAGCTGAGGATATAAATAATGCACGCTGTGCTGAGCAGGATGATGTACAAAACTTTACTACAAAAAGTTAACAATATAAACTATGTTATGCTTGCATGAACCAAGACTAAATATCCTGCTCTCTTTATCATGTAACATTCTCATTGTTCTGTTCCGAGAAATAATTAAATGAATGACAGAAAGCAGATTCAAGATTTTAACATTTTCAGTTAAGTTGATGTTAAAGTCTGGTCATACATCAACTAGTAAAAAACTAATATGAATCCATGTTAAAAATGTATTAAACTTTAGTAAGGTTTCTATTATTTGTCACATTGTTTGTTAAAAGCTACCGGCATCATATGGTGGTAAAATACAAGTCAAATGAGAGGATGTCTTCATTGTAGAAACGCAGAAACACGCTGCAAATCTTTCAAAGCTTTATGGCTTCAGGAGTTGTTAAAGTTGTCTTTTTATCCTAACGTTCTGATCCCGGGATTACTCACAAGCCTTTTGCTTGTTGTTAGCATGCCAATACGCATACACATACTACTGAAAATAACTGCCAGGTAAACAGCGTTAATGATTCATTTGTAGCGACATTTTCTTAATTTTCTTGTGTTTTATTCATTTGCATGTGTTTTCTTAAGCTGCATTGCACTGAGCTTTCTCTTGTCCATGGTGGTATTGATTTAAAATAGAAATATGTATTTTAATCACTGCTTACTGATGCCCACCAAGGGACTAGAATAAAAAAATAGGTTCAGATATACTTCAGATGCATATGTACATAACATCAAGCATCTTTCTCTGTAAGTAAAACCATATAAATAATTGTGAGGTATGTAAATGTACATATGATTTGTTGCACACTACATACAGGGCCGGCAGCGGTGTCCCACCTGAACTGCCCGACTGATGAAGACAAGCAGACCAAGCAGTGTTACAGATGCCGAGGCAGCATCTCAACGTGTTATTCTAAGCGCCTCTAACATATGTTGCTGCCTGACTAATGCTGGATTTTGCTGCGATCCAAATGAGCTGAGTCTAATGAATTAAAATTAAAATTGTCGGCTCACAGCAACAAGATTTATAGCATGCAAATGATGCATACAGTAAATTGCTGCATGTAAATACTCACACGGGGGGCGGTCACAGTTAGCAGCTCTCTGAAGCGCATTTACAACATTTTTCCAACATTCCTGCTTCTACATCACACCCTTGGTATTTCCTGGGGTTTTGCTTGTTTGCTTCATTTTTCTTCAGTTAAAGAAACAGGATCTACAATATACACTATGTAAGTTATAAATTATAAATTAAATAAAAAAACATTTGGATTCATTACGATTGTCAAAAGTGTGAATGTATTTCATATAAATAACAAACAACTGAATTTAAAATGCCTCTGTTCATATTTAACCTCAACAGTACCTGTCTCTGCAACATATATTCAGTTCTTGGAAAGGTATGATTGAGCAGATGGTAGGATGTGTTGATAAAATAAATCAAAGCGATGCCTGTGAACTCATTAACTCCCTCCGAGGTGTGTTCTACAACAACGTTATGTACGTTGGATGTCAGTAAAAAATAAAAATACTTAATGTTCTGCTTGTGTGATTCTGTTTATTAGAAGTGAAAACATGTCCAATTCCAGTGTTCACATAGCTAATGATGGTGGTAGGTAGGTAACAGCAGGGAGTGTCTGAGCCGCCATTGTGACTGAAGAAGCCGAAGCTTTTTACTTTCTTGGCACTGAAGACATACGACAAAAGTTATAAAAGAGTCGAGCATGCTCAGCCGCATTATAAGATGCCGATGTGGAATGCAGTCTTTTAAAGCTGAAGAGGCTACTTGGATAAATTATAAAATGTCTTCTAGACACCCTCCAAGTCCAGTTGGCCTTGGTTCAGCTTGTTTTTTTGGATATACTGCATTGAACCGGGATGACTAAGAACCTTCCCAGACATGTGGAAAGTGTTGCTGAAGTTGTCATCAGCGTTGATGGATGTTGACTTCTGTTCAAAAATGATCTGGTGCAACAAGCACATGTGATCTGTACACACTTTGCTGCTTCCTTGGATGAAATAAGTTAAAACTAACATCAAAACATTGTCATATTGTCAGCTGCCAGTAAATATTACTTTTAGATAGTTACTTACTTTAGATACTACTTAGATGCTGCTTCTCCGCTGCTAGTAAGCATGCAGCATTATAGTACACTGTTAAATGTTTTCACTGTAACTTTACAATAAATTACTGGCTAATAATTGCATTGTACTGTAAATATATCAACTTTTTGGGCAAAAAAAAAACATTTTCACAGTAACTTAATGTGACAACATCTTTTCACAGTAATAAAATATAGTAATTTATTGTGATACTTTTCTGCTAACATATTATAGTATACCATGCAGTGTCGTTTCAAACCATTTTAAGTTCCCCTAAGTTCCCTTTACCAAGTCATATCAGTATTATATCTAACCCTTGCAAGTTAAATATAATATGTTCTGCCTCTATTGAGTTACGTTAACAGTGTTTAGCACCTCCTAATGGCAATGTTGTATAAACAGGAAGTAGCTCGTCTGTACACGATGTTGTTGTCATTTGACTTAATGGAGCGCAGCATTCTCTCCTTTGAGCTCATGAAAGCATCATCTGTAAGTTTATTTCTTATGTTAACGTCACACCTTGAACACATTTAACATTAAGTTTTTAAGTTAAGTTTTAGCTGATAAAGTACTGTATTATTTTTCTATAATATCACTCTGTTTTTTTGAGTGCATTTTGGCATCTTATTAAAAGCACAACTAAGATGAATCCTGACTCCTGCTCTTAATGAACAGAGTTTGGCTTGCTGTTAAATCGTGTCTCCACATGATGAGAACAGTACATAATATAATGAGACTTGTTTTGATCCCGGTGGAGAATTTACAGACTACCTGGCAGTATTTTAAATTAGTCCCACATTAATGCACCACTAAACGAAATCCCTCACGTCAAAACATGCTAGGACAAATGGAGTGGGAAATTTGGTGCCGTAAAATTTTGAAGTAAAATTTACAGTGGATTTGCACAGGATTGAAATCACTCACAACTTCTGCAATTATTCATAGAGGGCCACGGGTAAAACAAGTCCTGTGCAAAGTTTGAGGATCGTCACGACTCACAATCACGATGATCATTTAACACAAAGCCTTGGTGCTAGACTTCCCTCCAGTTCCCTCCAGACCTTTAATTTGTGTTCTGTATTGTATTTGCACTAGCCCACAGTGTGACATGAAACAGTCTATATATATGAGCAAAATACCAGTAGTGTGTATTTTTAAAAATTAAATACTTAAGCTTTACCATGCAGCTATGAATGCAGCTATGATTGACAGTTTTGGAATGGCACTTTGTCAGTCAGCATAATGTATCTTTACATAACCAGAGCCTTTAATTAATGTTACAGCTCCATGTCCTAGTTTTAGGTTAATGCATTAAGAGGGGGCAACACCTTCACAAAAATAACACGCCGTTATAATAATTGCTTATGAGAGCCAAGATTTTGTGAGGTCAGACTGTAACTGTGTGCAACTGCACGCTGATTTACTGACTAAAAGGGGAAGAAAGGTGATCAAATTCAACCAAGCAGTACATTTTGCTCCTAGCTCCTGTGTGAAAGAGCTACAGCCAGACAGAAAGAATGTTTACCAAAAAATGTGCCATATCTCTTCTGAAGCATGCACACACACTTAATGTGCGGATTACACATGCATTAATTTCGTAACCACGAATAGGCCCCTCCACAGATTGGTGCTAGTATGTCATAATGCACCTGCCGGGTGACAGATAGCAAAGGTTCCTCTGCACTTCCCTCCGCTGAGTAAAGGCAGTCTCGGCTTAATAAAGTGTACAAACGAGCTCCAGTGTTAGAGGAAAGTAGAGGAATGCCCTCTGGCCAAGGAGAAATATTTGGACCTTGGTGGATTAAAAAGGAAGAGCAGGTGGAGTGGAGACAGAGGGGAAGGTAGAAAAGACAAGAAATAAGGGAAAAATGTTGGTTGAGGAAAGAATTACATAGGAGGGGAGGGAGATCCAGGTATAAATAGTATACTGTAAAAGGGGAGGTGCACAGATGAGAGAGGGGAGAGTAGAGGAGAGGAAAGGTAGATTGCATGGAAGGGAAGAGGTGGCTGGACTTCAAAGAAGCAGCACATTCAAAAGTGGACCACCTTTCATGGAGACTACCTACTGAGAGACAGATTGGAAGAGACAGTGAGGGAGAAACGGTGAGAAATGAAGGAAGGGGGGCAGGTGAGCACTGAAGAGGGAGTGATGGGCAGGCTGAGAGGGAGGCATGGAGAAACGTGGTGGTGGTCTGAATCTGCCGGCGGCACATATTTCCATAACAATTTTGACACTTTGAGCCGGTCTCGTCCTTTGGAGATGACCCCAGAATATCTCATGGATGCAGCTGCAGACTACTTCCCATTTGTTTCTCTGATGCTGGCAGTCAGACTGAATATTTTACTCATAGCGACAACCAACAAAGTTACCATATCTCTTACTATTTGATCAAAAGAAGGCTGTATTCATACTTTATTTGCATGGGCAGGAAAATTAGCAAAAAAAGTTCACAAAACTTCACCGTGCGTGGCTTTAAATCAACTCGTTCACATTCACAACTGTGCATCTCTGAGTGATTCTTTGTCTGCAGAACCTCCTCCTACCATCCACCTCCCAATCACTGCCACCTCCCAAACGACAGCACACTATTACAGAATCACAGACGGATGATCTTATCATTTGTTGTTGTTTTCTTTTAATCATTGTTGGCTCGCAGATATTTCCCAGGACTGTCGGTGTGTCACTTCGAATTAATTGCCGATGTGGCTGATGTTCAGACGCGTTTATTTAGATGCAGCAGGGCGCCATTTGCGCTACCATGTGATATTCTCTCTCCTTTATCAGATCCTGTACTGATTTGTTTGGAAAAATGTATTCAAACATCCACATGAACTGGCTCCGGTGTCACACTGTCTGCACTAGACGTGGCAATGTTGTTCATTTCAAACTTTCACACAAATCTCGGAAAATATTAATTATTCGCTTATGTGTGATTATTGTGGACATGAAGCTGGCTTTGAGGGCAGATCATCCTCACACAAAATTAACTGAAACATGTAAATGTATGAGTCAGCTTTGCTAAAAGCAGGGCCAACTTATAAAAGGACACAATTATGTTGGTCTAACAGAAAGACTGAGACTTGCATTCCCCAGGAAAGTGGATGAATAATAACACAATAGACTAGAAAAAGAAAATAAATGAAGTTTAGGGCTTACCTTCCTCCTGTAGAATTGTCATAATAAAGGGAAAGAAAGCACAATGTTGAGATGCTGCATCCAAAATACAAGGAGTATGGTAGGAACAATTCATTAGTGTAAATGACAGATTCTAACACGGGTGGTTTGACAGGTTGTTTGGACGTTCAGTGGAGGTTGACACGCTCTGCCTTGAGGGCATCTGATGGGCGAGTTCATTAAGGCTGCTTAACCACCTCCACTATCCGACACATCACATAAACAAGCCCCTGCAGCATCACTAACATCAGGTTTCAACAGTTTGCGAGGATACATGTGTGTGCTCTTAAGGGGAATTTGCTTCTGTCTTCTACCCATAACTGCCACTGCCTGTATGTATAATCCATAAGTCATTTAAGGGTCCCTCACCTGTGCCTCAGTGTCAACTGGAGCTCCTGAATGTAACCTAGCACTGTTCATGCCTGTTACAGCTTCTGTATTGCTCACCTAAGCTAGTGGAAACTGCTACTATGCGAGTTTGTGTGTGTGCATCCACAGAAGTGTAATTGTCCAGTTCCCAGGACGCTTGTAATACAGCCACAGTTCATTTACAGCTACAGTTCTGGGTCCTCCTATTAGAGAAGAGTAGTAAGGGATTTAGTCGCTACCTCTTATGATAACCACACTTGAAGCCGCCTGCACTGCAGGAGATCTACTCTTAATTATGTCTTGTTCACAGTTTTCCACTTCCACCTTTATTTACAGATTAAAAGGAAAAATACAAGTGACTCATTTGCATTTTAGTTTCTAGGTAAAGCTAAATAGAGAAAAACTTCAACCAGAGATCACATGACCATGATGTCTACCTGCATGTTTGTCTGATTGTTGCACCAGAGAGATCACTGAGTGGCTCTTTGAACCCTTCGAAGTTAGCAAAACAGTATTGTAGAATAGACAATTAAAGAACGTTAACAGACATACAGGTCTTCTTTCATTTTTTATCCCACATAAAAATTTAAATACAAGAATGAATGAATGAATGAATATGTATCAGCATGATCCAGGAGAGGCCACACATTTTGCTGTTCTTTGCTTCCAAACCTTGCTAATAATAGGTGCTCTTGTTTCCCCTTATAAATGACAAATACTGACTACTGCGACCTGCTGGTAGGTGAGTCGTTTTCTTTGATGCCTCTGTATATCCCAACTGGGCATTGGCTGTGGCCAACTTTGGACCTGGTCAGACCTTGCATTACGATGCCATCTGGTCAAATTGGATGCAAACACCACCTTAGGTACACCTGTTCACACCTAGCATTACAATGTATTTCCAGCCAGCTCTCCACATAGGATCTCAGTCTCTCTGTTTGCACATAAACTCATCATCTGAGGTGCAGAAGAATATTTTAATAGTGGCTATCTCTAATAAATGACTACCACTTTTCCTGAGCCAAGAACAAGGCTGTGTTATATATGTGTGTGTGTGTTATGACTTTGGCACACACGTTAACTTATTATTTATTGATCTCCACCCTGATGTTTGTTAGACCTGCACAAAATTATAACTCCAACCCTGGAAGTTCCCATAAACACCATAATCCCCGGTAATAAAGGTAAATAATGACAAGGGGCAGACTGGGACAAAAAAATCGACCCTGGCATTTTGGACTAGACCGACCAGCCATATTCAACAACACACACATTTACGGTCCTTTTGGTCTCTTGAATGTGTATAACAACTATGCAACTCTTGAAAACCACATACCTTAGACATTTTTGAAAGGCCAACAAGTAGCTTAGCTTTGGGTTAACCTGCTACTCACCCCACAAACAGTAAATGGGGATTTTAAATACACAACCTAACTACACACAGCTCCTGATACATCAACATGACCATATCAATAATTAACAAAGAATCAGACAAGTGCACTCATTTTAAATCATTTCATTCGTTAATTCTTGATTAGATTTATTTATTATTTAGTTAGTTAACATCTACAAGGACATGATATTTTAAAAGGCTCTCATTACTGATGAACAGACATCACTTACGGTGCTCTTTCCTTTTCAGCCAATCATTTATAATAGCAGTGTGTTCTTTTCTGAACAGATGAGGCAAAATTCTGCTGATGAGCATAGTTGACGGGGTTGACTCGGGACGCGTTGCCTTCACATTACCAAAAGAATGCAGACACATGCGAGACAGACCACCTCCAAATGTAGCCAGAGATTGGATTTCTATGGGATCTCAATGCATCCTAGGGGTGTTCACACCTGTCTTTTACGTGCTGGATCGCCCAGATCAGATCTTGATGCAAGTTCTGAAAAGGCCCTTAGTGATCCAGACACAGTGGTTTGAGATGATATCACTTGCCCCTTTTCCACCAAAAAGTTCGCCTGGACACAACCACATTCGCGCTACTGGTGGACTCCATTGTTCTGGACTTCAGCATGCAACAGTTCAAGTACATCTACAATCAGGGCCAAGGGCTTCTTGGCAAGGAAAGACACAAATTACCACACAAATTTGGTAATTTATGTCTTTCTTTCTTTGGCCAGTGCTTAGGCAGTGTAAAAAAGAACTGGTGCAAGTCTGGTACTGGCTACGAACCAGCCTCGGTGGTAATGGGGAAAATGTTAGACTTTGTTGTGAGTAGTTCTTGGATGTCGACTTGGTGTGGCCGTATCTTAGAAACCACTAAACCACTCATTATTATAGTAGCATAGCTATAGGTATTTTCTAAAAGTGTGATTATTAAGTGGGAGTTCACTGAAAACAATGATGGATAACAACCTGTGCTCTATTGAGCTGCTGTCATTGGATTTTGGAGACGAGTGTGTGTGACTTGTACTTGCCCAAAGTGGCTTTCACACCCACAGGAATTGTACTGAACCATCAAACAACAAGCTTTTAAACCCCTTAACACCCCCAAAAGTCTACTTAAAGCTGCTTGTAAACCTCAGAAGTCCTATCTCTGAAAACTCTCAATCGCATTACTGCTTGCTCTTTCTCTTCTCATCAGCATCACCATGCCGTCCCCCTTCCCCTATCTTTTATTTCACACTCTCTTAATCTTTCTGTCTTGTTATCCCTGTTAGTTATCTTCTCATCAAGCTTTTGTCTTCCCCTGTTTCTCACATCTATTCCCTCTCTTTGTCTCGGTGACCCTGAAACTTGTGCCTAATGAGCTCTGTATCAGTGTGTGCCGCAGTTAAGATTGTATCTGTTTTAAAGGGTGTTGTGAAGTGGAGGCTAATGATAATAGGGCAATTAGCAATGTCTTAGCTATTATAGCACACAGTATTACAGTTGGCACAATTGGCTTTTTTTTTTTTTTTTTACCAATTCAGTGAGACAGTTTACTGGGGATCAGATGTAATATGACAAGTATCAATTTCCCATTTTGCCCCGATGGAAAATCTAAAACACGCAGCCAAACAAAAGCCAGATTTTACAGAGACAATGAGAGCAAACAGCTGGGATATTTGCTCTGTCTCAGTGGGATTGGAGCACCAACATTCAGCATGTAGCCCACGTCAAAGACGAAGAAAACAGCTTCAGGGGTGTACTCACAGGAAACGACTAGCTGAGATGTGATGACAAGAAACTATAAAGTGTTAATGAAACTCGGCGAGTTGTTGCGACACAGTCAAAAGAACCTCGTGCAAGACAAAGCGTGCGCCGGGTGCTATGCTGAATTAATCTCAAGTGTCGACAAATGGGAGAGACTGATATGGATGACATATGGCGCAATTACCACAAGGAAATACTGTCCATGACACTAGGCTTATATAGCTGATGGTTTACCACGCAATAAGCTGTTTAAAAACTGGCAAAATGCACACAAAACCACCTAAAACAGGCCAAGGACCCCAAACTGAGGGAGAGATTAAGTAGAGATCACCTACCTACTATATGTGTTCAATATTATACTCAGCATATTGCTATTTACAAATATACATTATTATTTGGTTGGTTGTCTTTGGTTGTCTAATCAGCCAAAGATTTTGAGACCCCTTGTTGAAGACCTATAACCTAAGACATAAGATCAATATTTTATTTAGTTCTTTAACCATCCAGATTGTTACTCTAGTGTAGCTTATCATAAAAATTAATGTTGACAAAGCATAGAAATAATGCTGTAACAAACAGCGGATCCGATCATCAGAACCACCCACATCTAGACACTATGAAGGCATTTTATGATGCTGTGACCTTTGTGTCCACTCATAGGCCTGTGGAGCTCTGGTCCTTTTTAGAAAGAGGCAGCTGAAATAAATGCCTTTGTCTCGGAAGAAGTAAAAAATGTATTTATTTATTATTTTTTTTAATCATTGTTAAAGGAAGAAAAACTTTCCTGAGCCAGCCCAAATTCTGTTCACCCACCCAAAACAAAATTTGAGAATTTGGGTGTGAAACCACCTGATCTGGCAACACCTTAGGAAAAGTTTTATCATTATAGGTGGGAAACACTCGACAAGGTTACCAAGACAACTGCTAATGGCAACCAGCTGTGGAGCAAAGCGCTATGAACATAGATCATAGAAAAAGATGAAGGCAGACACATTAACATTTTCAGATTCGGTTACAACATACAGCAGGCAGATGAAATACACAGCCTGATGGACCACCTAAGCCCACCTCCACCCCCACTCTCTCTCTGTCTTTTGGTTTGAGGGTAAAAGAGGAAGAGGTCAGTAGCGTCCTCTTCCTCTTGTCTTCCACCTGACCTGTCTGATGGGAGCTGACAGCAGATCACAGCTTACAACTACAAAAAAAAAAAAAAAAAGAAGGGTAGGGAAGAGGTAGGTGGTGCTGGGCTGCAGAGATAGAAGGAGGAAAGGTTTGGGGGAGCTGTTCAATCTCTTCTGGGCCAGCAGATTACAGGAAATGGGAGCGTGGATGTGTAGACGTGCTGAATATGACAGGACAACCGAGCTACAACATCTGCCCAGCCCATCCTGACGGCGTGAAGGGAGGAAGGCTCTGGTAGGGAGTGTGTTTTTATCTTTCAGTCCGTGTAGGACGTTTGATGGAGAGAGAAAGCCTTTAAAAGTTTCCACCGTCTGAAGCAGCTCTGTCTTTCTGAGCCTTGTTGCTCGAGGCAATTTGAGCAATGAGAGGACGCGTGTCTCTCTTTTGGCACACATTATCAAATGCATTTGTTTTCGCAAGTTTAAACTCAGGGTAAGCCTGTTCAGGTTTCAGGATTTGATTGAAATGAAGCCGCCCTTAAACGAGAGACGGGCGAAAAGTTCTATTTAGAGTTTTATCACAGGAGTAGGATTATAGCCAAGGCACTAATGTGGCGCTACAAATCTGCAGGAAGTGTATAGTCATGGCAGGTTTTAATGGCAGTCATTTAAATCCAATAAACCTGAGACTGAGGTGTAATTAGTTTGGATGAAGCATAACTATTTCAGGCTGCGAAAGGATTTTTAAGAACCCACCGCTTTTTGAAAACAAGACAAAGTTCAATGAGCCTCTTTATTTTAAACAGCCACATGTGCGCATCCAGTGATCAGTGTGCACACCGAGCCAGCCACATGGAAAAAAAAAAACAAAAAAACAACACATTTTTGTTTTTCCTAGTTGCAGCCGCTTTGTGAAGAATGAGGACATCTGGAAAGAGCTGAACCACGGTTCCTTCACATTGAAGGATGCCAGATAAGGTGGTTCAGGATCTGATCAGGATCTTGAAGAGAATCCAAAGTGGGGGAGGGGGGCATCCAGAATGTCATGCATGGATTATAAATCACATCTGGTCACTGAATACCCAAGAATTCCCCATTAATCCTGGAGGGTGTAGCTGTGGTACAGGGGATCTGGGCTACTTTGCTTGGTTTTCAACATAGATCTGTCAGAAGGCTGGAGAAAATGGAACGAGTGTGCTCCTCCTTGCACACAATTAGCTGCTGATTGTGTACATAACACTTGAAGTAAAAGAGTTCTTTCTTTTGTTGTACATTTCTTTGTCTCTTTGAGCTCTGTAATTCTCCTCCTGGTTTTGTTTCTCTGGAATAAATAATAATAATAATAAAAAACAAATAGGCTGAAAGGTGACACTGAGAGTTCAGCAGTTTTATTTGCAGGGCAGATGCAATCCTGCTGCTCCCAGTCGGGTCACTTTATTGGCGTAGCTTCACCTGCCACTCACTCACAATATCCACAACACATATACACATAATACACGCAATATGGTCCTGCTCGGGCCCGAGCTAACTTCATTACACACGACGGAATGAGAACCACATGACGTCCATGACGCACAACTGTGTGTGTGTTTGCTACGTGCATGTCTGTGCTGTGTATAAGCCCCAGGTTAAGGAAGTTCACTGGGAAATCTAAACCATTTAAAAACATTGCAGGCGTATTATGTCTGGCTACTCGACACCAGCGAATCCCTTGTATTCAATTTGAGGTCAAGACCTATGAATTGGTCACCGTCTGAAACTCCACATGGAACAGATACACCACAGCAGGCATCTCTGTATAATAAATTGTATAGTGTGTATACCAAAGTGTATACCACCTATGAAATACAGATATAAGTGTGATTTAGGAATTTAAACTAGTGCACTAAAATAGGGTTTAAAAACAGCCAAATGCTCTGTTCAATCCACAACCTGGTTTTTGTAAAGCATCTCGAGACAATCTGTATTGTTATTGACACAATATAAAAAAAACTGAATTGAACTGAAATGAAATGATAACGAATGAAAAACGGAAATGAACTGTGAGTTTTTTGGGACTTTTATCTTTCAAAATGATACGCATTAGTAAATAACCTTGACCATCTTGTGACAATTCAGCATTCTGCTGGGAAACTTTCGGACCTGACATTCATTCATGTGGATGTTACTAAGACATGTAGCACCCACCTAGACCAGACCAGACACCCCCACCTCATAGCAATGACATAAGACCATGGAACCCATTGGCCCCACTGACAACATCCTGTTATTGCTTCAAAAACACACAGTATTTAATACTACCACTGATGGGGGGCACCAAAGATGACTTCAAATTTAAAATAAAGGCTTTGACAGACATTGACAGACTCAACTTGAATAAGACCACACTGTGTTGCACGTGTTCTTTGTCAGTCTGTTTTGTCCCTGTGTTGTGTTGTATGTTGATTTCTTTCAGGTGAATGTAATTAAACATATCTTTTTGGCTTCAAAGTTAACTTGTTGTGCTTCTAAAATCCTAATTCTGAGTTTAAAGAGGTTCCTCTTTACGCTTTCTGATCATAATCTGTTATTTGTTGCATTCCTTTCAGTGGAAACATCATTATTTAGTTTGAGGTATATGTGTACAGGGAAAACTGCACAAGGAATGCTGTGTTGGCTGGATTTGAAATGAGCCCTGGAGCACAGCAGAAATATAATCACCATCAATCCTGCATGTATTTTTATTGAGACAATTTAGGAAAACTCCCAGTATTCATTAGATAGATGTGGACTGGCGTCTGATCCACAGCTTTCTTTGCTCTGGATTGGTTTGTTTTTGTTTTTTTATTCCAACAAAATGTCACATTTATGTATCTCTGTTAAATAAATATTACATTTGTGTGAAATTCCTCTGTTATCTTCTCCCTCTCAACTTTGCCTTTGTTCTAATCTCTCTGTACCGTAATAAGTGTGACTAAAAGAATATGAAAGGGGTATCATTAAAGTGTAAAATAAATAAACCTCAGTTGATTCATCTATTCTTCCTTTTTTCCAGATCCCAATTAGGACTTAATTAAATCAATCCTGTAGTGAGCCGTTCATATGTTTTTCTGTTGAAGTTTGTGCTGTGGTTTGACCAGTTGGAAGGCTGACAAGTAGCTCCATTTACATTTGATTAAAACATTTCTAATCAGAGATTCCAAGTTAACTGAGCTGATGTGTGTGTCTACACACATCAAACCAAACAAAAACAATCAGAATAGACCTATGTTGACAGGGACAAAGTGGTTCTGCACGCTGTGGAGGGTGTAATCTGCCGAAGATTTAACAGAGAAAGAATATTTTTATTATATCCCACCTTAATTGACAGCACTGATGTCCCCTTATGAATGAGGGGGAAAAAATGTTGCACGCAGGCTACAACCAGAGTTATTACAGTATCAGGTTGCTCTGCTATTGACATTACAGACATAACAGTTTAAGCGTGATTAAATATGAATAAATATCTCAAAATAAATTAAACCTCAATTGTCCCTTTTTATTCATTTCTCCTAGATAACATTTCATTTCAGAAATCTGGTCACCTTAAGACAGACCCACACTTTTAAGGTGGATTCCTTAAGTTCATCTTTTAACAATGCTTGTTTATCCAGCCCCGTGTCCCCGTCCCTCCTTGAAACTCACCACGTCACCTCATGTGTGTTATTACATCACATTTTCCTATTAAACAGACAGTAGTATCCATGAAAATAAAACTAATGTTGATGTGGTATTGCTGAGCTACACAAATTATACACCAAATATACATGTTTAGAGTTTGCCACCAAGTTTTTTTTCTTTTTTTTTCGTGGCGATACACACAAGGACCTATTATTATCAAATAATATAAAAAGACTTGAAATATCTGTCTTTTGACCAAACAGTAACAGCTATATTTTCAGTAATGGCGTGTGTGTGTTTTTGTGAGTTAAAAATCACTTACCTGTGAGATGTCGAGCCGGGGCTGACAGGAGTTGAAAATGTCAGAGTACTCCAGATGCTCCATCAACACACACACTCACACAGACATAATGGCTGTCACATACAACAGCTGCTATAGTTGGACTCAGACACAACCCTTAAGTGTCATGCAAGAACCACCTAGTCAATCATCATCCCTCTCTCTCTTTTCCAGCATCCAAATGTCTGTCTCTTTTCTAGTAGATACACAGGCTCAGCCCAGGTCTCTACCCAGCCAGGCCAGTGAATCAATTTAGTCTTTATTAACTGTCACACACTCACACACACACATGTTGGTGCCATCCTCTCCTGCCCCAGTATGCCAATGAGTCAATTTCAACCCAATTAGCATACAGAGGCTCTCAGTTCTACTGTTTCCCACACACACACTCACACACACACACACACACACACACACACACACACACACACACACACACACACTTGTAATGTGCCACCCTCCCTTGCCTTGATGTGCCAATGAATCAACCCAGTTTCCACTGAGAGCACCCTACCAACACACACGCACACACACACACATTCACACATGTAACTAATTGAACACCTGGTGCTGCTTGGCCTGGCTAATCGTAGATTAATTGTTACCTTGTTGTAAAGGGCCCGTGTGTGTGTGTGTGTGTGTGTGTGTGTGAGAGAGAGAGACAGACAGAGAGTGCATGTGCAATTCTTGTTTAAACTCTTAGCGGTCGTGTGCATGATATGTGACACATTAACACACGTAGCTGCAAATCGGATATTAAAACACTTCTGGCTTCCTCTGGTGCTTGTCCACACTTTGATTTTTTGATCGTACTTAAACACAACATGCAACCTGCTACGGCAATTAAGAACACAAATGCAATGTTTTCAATCTATTGAAAAGCCTCAGCACCATTTGTTGGTAGATCCCCTCATATACTCTGTGTAAGGAAATATTGTTCTGGTTAAATTAATATTAAAACATTAGTGAGTGGAGGAAAATGTACGAAAAAATAAATATAATTAAACACAGAAAATCAAATGAGGTGACACGATAAGATGTGTGAAGAGACAGAAATGGAACAAGTAAAGAAATGAAAGTTACTGTGGGTGGATTAAAGTGTGATCACTGCTAAAAACTACCCACACATACACACATCTTCTGCCATACATCAAGGTTAATGCATTCCTAACAGAACACAATTTTTTCCGTGTACGACAGGTAACAGACTTTAATGCTTTATTAAGGCAGCGCTGAACACTGAGTCTTTCACTTTAGCTACTCCAGCGAATGAATAATCATTTTTATGGGTGAAACTTAATCTACCTATAAATTGCTTTGTTACAGCCCTCGGTGCATTTACAGTGAACGACTCTCATAGTTCAGAGACTCTGAAGGGGGGTCTGTTTGG
This sequence comes from Mugil cephalus, assembly GCF_022458985.1. Lineage (NCBI taxonomy): Eukaryota > Metazoa > Chordata > Actinopteri > Mugiliformes > Mugilidae > Mugil > Mugil cephalus. The sequence goes on along the minus strand of NC_061782.1, from coordinate 22,587,770 downwards.
TTGTCGATGCTTCACCTCAACCACTGACACCGTTGTTTTAGCTTTGGTCCATCTCTGCGGTGCAGGACTCAGAATGAAAGACATTGAAATGGGCTTAATGTCCTTAAAAATCAATGGCAAAACAGAAATACATTTTCGCAGAATCCAAGATGAGAGCTGAAAAAATCATTATTATTATTCTGCATTCAATATTAAACTATTCAAATAATACACAGGTTCAAATATTTTATTTTATTTTTTTTATGTATATCTTTTGTTCAAGTTGCAAACCGATCCATTCTGGCCCGAGCTGCAGTGTTAGCTTCTCTTCTGCTAATATTGTAGCATGCCTCTGGGATTTTATCCGGGGCATTTAAACGTTCATATTAGATGAAAATGTAAAGCAAGCAGAGCCTCACAAATGTGCCCTTCGAACTTTGTGGTTTGTCAGATTTTTTTCTTCACTAAGTTGATCAGCCAGTCAGCGTGATCCGTCTCTAACATCTCATTCCGCCACCAATTCAACGTGCTGAATTGGCTGAAAAGCTGGCAACAGGATACAAATTATACCAATTATGTGGGACACATCGCAAACTCTCCGGCCACTCATTGATGCTTGCTGATGGTCTGACAACGGCCGACGTTTGTGTCACACACTTAAGAAGGTGTGTTGCTGTTTTTTATGGTTCACTGCTCATTTGGTTTGATGCGGCTTCTCTAGGACTTCTCCACATCACATCCATCACTGAGTATCCTATCATAGTGAGCTAGTTATATACGTACCAATCGTTTCAAGGTATAATGGGCGTGAAAAGTACTGACTGAATTTTGAACCACCTGGTCTTGTTCTGATACTTAAAAATAATAGAGTCGATCTCCAAAGAGAAGATTTATTTTTTTTTATAAGCAAATGCTGTTTTGCTGAGGTTTATGTTATTGTTACCTGCTGCATTACGCTGTTCCCATAATAACATAAAACCACAATCTACTTTAGACAAATTGGACCAATCTTTGAGTGGGAAACTGGCAGCTCTCAGCTGGAGCTTAATGGCGTCTGGCAGAAACGCTGAACATTTCTCCCCCATTTAGGTTTTTTTTTTTTTTTTTTGATTCCACTTGTCTATACGTACGCTCTACTGTTGGCTTGCTCAGTGTAATCTGTGTATCTCTTTTGTTACTCTCGTCCTCTGCCTGTGTGATTCCCGTCTAGTCCTATTTGTAAAACTTTGCTTCATTCCCTCATTGTCTTCTCTACTTCCTCTCCTCGATTTCTTCAAATCTTTCCCATGAATTTCCAGCTCTCTCAGATCCCCAAGTCTGTTTTCTTTGGACTTTCTGTAGTCCATTTCCAGTCTCTCCTTTCCTTTTTTCATCAATCTAGAGCGTTTTCCTTGGACACTGTCCATGCTGGATAACATTATTCTTATTTTTTTCTTCATTCCCAGTTCCATTTGATATGCCCTTAGGGTCACTTCTTTATATTTCTTGTTGTTACTCATTCTTTCTTTCTTTCTTTTTTTTTGTGCATCAGTTACCTTCCCTGCTTCTTGCCTTTACCCCCACACCTCCTAACCTCTTCATGACCCTCGTCTCTCTCTCTTGCTGCTTCTCCTTGTCAACTCTCATTTATCCTCGCCACTTCCTACATTTAATCTCTCTCCTCTGAGTCACTTTAAAACTGAAACACTGTCTCTTCACCACAGGGAAAAACAAAAAATTCAACTTCGAATGACTTAAATATATAGACTATTGCTGTATTTCTATACACACACACACAAAAATGATTAAACTGCTTATTCCATAGTGACACTTTAAGTCTTAATGTTAATGAACATGATTCAGTTTAAATTAAACCCTGCAGTGAAGTTTGAAAGTCAAATTAGTCACAGATTATAACTATAAAACTAATAAAGTTAAATAGATCCTCTGTGTGTTATCTTCACCTGTTGCCAAGACAACACCACTGAATGCAAAAAAAAAAACAAAAAAACCCCACAGATTTTTGACACGATACTTGGGCTCTTGAAGAGAGCAGCAGTGTTCAGCTGATTTGTCCTTGAAGACGAGTGGATCTGCAGCTGGAAAACAGCTGCTGAGTACACCACAATGCTCATGCAGACATGAATACAGCATCAGGGTGAAAGAGGTAAACAAGCAGAATGAGTTAGAGGAAAGTCCGTGCAGGTCTCAGTATTGGAAAACATCGCGTGAGACTGCACAACAACTCAAAACTACCGGGAAGATTCGAGACGCTGCTCCTCCGTGTTTGTGGAAGGTCTAGGTTACGCAGGAAGTGACTACAAAATGCACAGGTAATGTCTTTGGATATTATCATTAATTCAGTCAACAATGTGTCTATGTGTGTGGTGGACTATTGATTTTTTATAAAAGTTTTTTTTTTTTTAAGGAAAACTGAATGGCAGAAGATTTTGAACGACTGCATTAATTTGAGGGTAAATTTGACTGAAATCTGCCTAAAAATGCTCGAGATACTTTGAATGACATCAAGAAGATTGTTCACAAAAGGGGGTCGACTAAAAAAGCCCATGACTCTTCTGTGTGGCACGTCAACAGCTCCTTCATAACCACATGACTAAGCGCCATCACAACCTGCGGCTCGTTGTGAATAATCTCTCACAAATGGAGCCGCAGGCACATTAATACTATGAAAGCTTAGCAGAGAGGTCTCCTTCCGACGTCCAAAGCAAGCTGTGTATATGGAAAACGTAACGTGGGAAAGCAAGACAAGCATTAAATGCAAGCAGTGGATGTTAAGATGGTTCTACACACATCAATGACGGGAGCAAGTGTGGTTCACTCAAAAGTGACTCGCCATTAGCATAGTGTTAAATGATTCAGTTACCAGATACTGTAGCAAGTGCATTATTTAGAGGCAGCATTCAATGCTAAAGTTAAGTGTCTGACTCTAGTGGAGGACTGTCTCTTTATGTGGTTTGATTAAAATCATTCTGGACATCCTCACCCTGATCCACATTCTCGCGTACCAACACTTGGCTTGACCTCACTTACCACATGCATGCATCATGTATCAGTGTGATATACCGCGATCTTTATTTGAAGGAATTGCTTTTGTGAAAGAATGTTGAATTCTAGGAGACTTAAAGAAGAAGCCTAAACTCTCATCGTTGGTTTCTAACCAGCATAAGGTATTAGAGAGTGGTTACGTTGAGTGGACCACTTAACATCAAAACAAAAAGACTCTGCAGCCATCTGGCAGCATCGCCAGCAATATGCTCTGCCAGGGCAATCATCCAGATGTCTCACTGATCTACTCCTTCAGTGATGGAGCATGTACTCAGAACAGAAGCAGAAAGGTAATTTCTTTCTGTTGTTCAGTCTGTTGAGTAATAGAAGTTTTCAGGAACATGGAATTTCTTTGAGGCCCACCACAGTGAGGCGCCGCCCGATGGCATATGAGTGGGGAGGGTGGAGTGGGGGGTTGTTAGAACGACAGGCTGATCAGCCCGGTGAATCAGTGCCGACCCACCACATCGAGTCCTCCCAAAGACGCGCGTCACACTGAAGGCGCTCCGTTGACAATATACAATGGCAGGGCTGGCAAACATCCCAGGCCGCATGCCATCTGTTCCCGTAGCGACGAGGATTCATCAGGTGGGCACAGTGGGGAGAAGCAATGTCATCAGGAAGCATGATACAGTAGACCTACTGTACGTATGCCGCGGGGTAAACAAACTGCTACAGTATTCAGAACTCGACCGTGTTTTCTCTCAGGCCTCCTTCCCCTCCTGAGAAATCCAGGGAACACTCGAGCTATGGCAGGGGCTCAGTTTCCGCATCGCATGTAAATTCAAATTTGATTATGGAAACTTGATAGAATAGAACTTCAATTTTGTCCAGATTTAATAAAGTTCAATAGTTATTTTTAATCTATTAGAGTAATTAGTGGACAAAGTACAGATAAGTGGTCATTTTAGCATATTTTTTCCTATTATTTATTGCCGAGAATGCCATTTACGAAAAGAAAACCGAGTTATACGTCCTTGAAATGACCCAAAGCTCTATTCTCCCTCTCATTACTCTTGCCTCTCCTACTCTTAAGTCCACCGTGTTTGTGTTGGAGTCTCTCCTCGCCATCATTTCTCCCTCTGCCTTTGTCAGTTCCTTTCTCCTACTCTTTTTTTCCATCCCTCCTCGGCTCGCTCTGTCATTTTGTTTTCGCTGGACTGCCTCCCGGTGGGACAACATTCTGATGGCGCTCCTGACAGGAGAAAACCCCACAGCTGACTTGCATTAGGGAAAACTGGAAACCACGGCAACCCCATATTGTCAGGTAGAGTTTCATCCACCAACTCGGCCTAGAGCATTTCGCCTCAAAGAGCAGTTCGGAGTCGGATCCAGGAGTCGGCTAAGGCCCCTTAATAGCCCCTAGCAGGAAGTCCCTCAGTTCAAAGTGAATTTTAAACTTTAAGTCACAGTATTCTATATAAAAAGCTCAGATCATTCAAAAAAACTACTTTGATTACTTTTAAGGAGCCAACAAGGATCTTAGCATTCAGATGTGTTCTTTCACAGCAGAGAATCATTCAGACAAAAATGAGACCTATACTATAGAAACCCACACACTCACACAGATGCCAAATGTATCCCACAGCCCAGGCTTTAACTGACAGCTGTAATTCTCCCCCTCTATTCAAGTCTGATGTTTCTTGGCAACCGATATGTTCAAAGCCAGGAATTTGACTTTTGGCACAGCTGTTTGGAAAGATCCAATTTTTTTTAATGATTCATTAATGTACCAGACCTTTTGCTGGAGTCGAACAAGTGGTTTTAGCTTTTTGCTTCCTTGGCAACATAACTGATTAAAACAAGTTCCCAACAAATTACTGCAGGCAGACAAATGTTGTAAATATGTTTTCCTTTGAAACTGATATAATTTGATTAGTTATTTAGCAAAATACCTGCATGAAACCTACACCTCTGCAAGATCCATCCATCAATGCAAAAACCTGTTCTCCCACAAAATCATTTTTGTCTCTTAAGTCATAACAGACTTTATCCTGGCAAGAATGCGAGCAAGTAAGCAGACAGTCTTAAAACTTGGATGAACTCATATCCATGTTACATGAAATTGCTTTTCAGTTCAGTGTGTGATGTAGGTGTCTGCAAAAGTTGGCCTCATTTCAGTACCGGCATCCGTGGGAAGAAAGGTCGTGATTGCTAGCCAGTGTCTAGAGCACTGTAATTTATGTTTGTTTGATAACAGAATTTCTATCAAATAACTTTGGCCGTGATCATTCAAGGATGTGTCATTAGAAAGAAAACTGGACTGTAATTTAAGTCACTAAAATCCTCCGGAATATCCTGAATTCTTTCTGATTCGGGCCCCCTTACAGGAACCCCTCAGCTCTGAACAATTTGATTAAGATGGAATAGATTCCCTATGCTGAGTGACCTCGGCCGTCAAGTCCTCACTTCCCTGCTCCTGCTCCCGCTCCCGCTCCTGCTCCTGCGTGTTAGCTGTCCGTGTGTCGGATCGAGGGTTTCACTTTACCACCGGGTTCAGGAAGTGGAGGGAGCAGGGGTGGTGGTGTGGGTCTGTCTGAGACTGTCAAGACTGGCTTCTAAAAAGACCCCAAGAGAGACGGAGAGAGTGATTGAGCGAGGGAGGGAAGGAGAAAAAAAAAGAGCGCGGGAGGGAGGACAGAAGGAGGTGAAGGGAGGCGAGTGGAGGAGGACAATAAGGCTTTTGATGAGGCCTTTCTGGGGAGCATATGTGGGTCACGGCGTGAATAAACAGACTTTCACTACCCTGAATTGATGACACACACACACGGAGCCACGTTGTGTTGTTTATGTTCCACATTTTGCCATTTACACACAGGTTTCCACATATCACTCTTGTACAGACAGAGACACACACACACAAAGACAGAGCCGCGTTGTCTTGTGCTCATTGTTTATGCCTCTCCATTTCACTCATTTATGGAGGTGGCCCCATCGTGCCCTCTCTTTAAATCGCTTGGCTTACTCATACACATAAAATTTGGCCATGTGTCTCTGTTTTACACACGCCATCATTCCCTCACACACGCTCATTGTCTCGCCCTCTGGCTTGCTTTCTCATTCACTGGCAGTGAAACATTAAAAAAAAAAAACACACATAAAATGGATTAATAATAAAAAAAAAACAATCTGAAGCTTCAGTTCTGCTTTAACATGATGGAAAGATGCGTAGCATAGGGGCACTGCTCTCATGTCGTACTCCACAGGGAGACAGCGCTCCAGGCCTGCCACGCTACCAAAGTGTCCTTGAGCAACACATTCAATTCTCACTGGTTCCGGTCCTCCGCGCGGCTGACCTCCGCCAGGCCTGCAGTCAGAGGCATTTCTGAGCCGAACAACTAAATAAAACCCTAAAATGAAAAATGACCTCGCCTGCGATAGTTTTCTTAAAACCTCAATCTAAATGCGAAAATTCATTTCATCTTATAATGATCCATGCGCCATAGTGTAATTGTCAAGAGATCAGTCATTGTACAGTCAGATTATTAGGAGATTAATATTGTAAAGGATCCTGAGGCTATTGCCATTTCTATTCAGTGGCTGTTACTCCCCATCACTTGATCATTCACGATCATGTTCCCTGTGCTGGGGCTACGTTACTTCATGGCTTTCATTATTCCTGCGTGTTGTTTTTCTGTCGTTCTTCACTTATGATCTCATTTGTTTTCTGGGTCAAATTCAAGTGCGTCTGTCAGTTTTATGTTTTTCCCTTTTTTTCCCATTGTCTCCAGTGTTTAGCCTTTAGGAGGGAAAACAGTCCTTCAACTAAACGAATATATTGAGCTGCCTTGAAAGCACAGAGTTGTTACAGGACCATTACATCACACTGCTCACTATACAGTAAGAGACCGAGCTTAGAGTTTTTTTTTGTTTTTTTTTTTCTCCTTTTTCGCACTGTGAGCAACACCGTTAACAAGTCAGAAGAGGTCAATTTGTTCCAGTGCAACTGAGCTACTGTACCAGGGGCAGTGTAAACCCTACATCGGACTCACCTACGTCCTGACTTCATAAACATCTAAAACTATGATGCGCTACCCACGCTGACACATTCTAGTGCAGTTATCATGGTTATCACATTCACCGTAACTACTTACATGAATGATGACCAAATGGAAGAACATTAAATGAGTTCATGAAAATCTGTGAACTCTACAGTCAGTACACTGACCAGGCATAACAATATGACCACTTTCCTTGTTTTGTGTAGGTCTCCTTTGTGCCTCCAGAATGGTTGTGACTCATCAGAGAATGGACATGGGTCTTCTGAGGGTGTCCTGTGGTTTCTGGTAACACGATGTTGTTAATGGGGGCCTTTGGGTCCAATGGGTTGAGGGGAGGGGCCTCTGTGGATCATCCCACAGATACTTGATCAGTCATCATCATTGGAATCTAGTGAATTTGGAGGCCAGGTCAACACCTTGTGCTGTTCTTCATGTTCTTTTGAGTTGTTCCTAAACCATTTGTGTGTGTGTGTGTGTGTGTCTGTGTCATGCTGCATCCTGCTATCAACGAGTTTCATTGCTATGGGGCGGGAGTACCTGGTCTGGCCTAGATGGATGGTACATGTCTAGGTAACATCCACATGAGTGCCGGGCCCAGGAGAACATTGAATTGTGACAAGATTCTCATATGAATGGTCATAATGTTATGCCTGATCAGTGGATATAATGGATCTCTATCTACCACTGTTTCAAGACAGCACTGTTTGTATATATGCTGCCAGAGAGCCATCCCTCCTCACACACTTTCTCCAGTGCCCCATCGTGCATGCTTCATTGATAGCACCCGTAACACTACCACATCAGTTATTTTCATTTCTGAATCACACACAACCTGAATCCTCACTGACACCATATCCCTCAATAGTTTCTATCTCTGTATAGATCCAGCCAATTTGTGCGTTCCCTCGTTTCCGTTCCCATATGAATGCAAGCTTACCTTGTATATTATCATTGTAACAGTGGCTTTATTTTTACCATGCAAACTGTCTCAGATGCAGCATTATGTCTGAACGGTTCAAGTGGTATTAATTCGACATGGGGCTTAAATCACATTTTACCTCCGGCCAACTTTTACAACTGTGTGCATGTCAAGTTGGTGTTACCTGCCCAAGGGAATGTATCTCAACACCGGGACACAAGGTCTACGGTAGCCAAGAAAAACAGGCAACTGGTGAACTTTTTACAGCCGTCGTCTCACATTTCTATGCATCCTTGTTCTAGCCTGAAGGAAAGCTGTTGATGCAGAGGTTCCTCACAACGTTCCCCATAAAACACCACTGTTTAATCATCATAACAAAAGTGACATTTACAATACATAAAACAAGTCATCTTAGTTTGAGCTCATAATAGTTTAATTCAGGTCACAAAAAATCTTTCATATGGGACTATTTCTTCCTAAGTATCCTAGCAGCCTTTACCTTCATCTCACCAACAACCATAAAATGGGGGAGAATGTCCTCTTGTTAACTCAGCCATTGATGCAATTTGTCCAAATTACCATGGTTCTTTACTGTTATTGCTACCCGATGGTCACTGGGCCTGACTGGTAGCCCTTACATAAATACACCCTTTGGCGCCACTTCAAATGTAAACCATTTCGACTGTTTATGCTGCAGAAAGTCTACCTGATTTCTGACTGAGATGCGCTTGATGATGAGTAGCACGAATAAGGGACGTCTGATTATGCTCCCTGGTTCCCTTCTAAAAGACCAAGAGCTGTTTATTTCTTTTAATCCTTCACCAAAGTCTCCCTGCCCTACTTCTGATTCTCTTTCTGACCTCTATCATTTCCAATAACACCATTTGAGCTCCGCTTCTAGTTCAGTTTATTTTAGAAATGTAATAAATCATGTGTTATGTCATGTGAAAGCGGCTTATTTGAGTTGAGGACTGTTCTTTTAACTGGGCTGTCTGTTTGTCTTTTGTAGTTAAATCCTCACATTAGTCCAAGGCAAGCTTCAGAGGGGTAAAGAACTGTTTTTTTTTTTTTTTTTTACATAATTTTCTAAATTCCTGACAACCTTTCTAAAGCTCTGCATAGTTGGTGTTTTGGTTTAATCAGAGGCCTGTTTCATTTCCTTTCTCTTTCTGTCTTCTTCTCTCAACTGAAAAATCAGTTGAAATGTTGATCAGTTGCATTAATTCCTAAAATCAATTGCATTCAGTCCATTTTTCCTGCCTAATAATTCATCTGGTATTGGAGAAGGAGACTGTGGCCCACACTGGCATTGGCTGATCAACTCATTGACTGATTGATTGATTGTTTACATAGCATAAGCTGTTAAACAGATGAAGAACTGAGCGCCAATAACAATGAAATTAGAAAATATGAAAAATAGATTCAATACAGCCTATAGGTTTTACTGCAACAAATCCATAAAATAATCAACTCATGCAATAGCAAAGAGATGGGATGTTAATGATTAATTAACTGGAAAAAGAAGTTGGATTTATCTGGAGTGTCATAAATTATACGAGGAGACCCTTATAAATTCAAGATGCTTTCTGAAGACATTAGCATTCCTATTAATCATTTGTTCCTATTTCCTTGACCCCCTTGTGCAGCAATAACAGTAAGTGAATGTTAATTGTTAATTCCAGACTAGAGACCTTTCCTAAAAATTCTTAAGGAAACTTGAATGATAATTTTACATTGACACATCGACCCACTAATTCACACACACTTCCTAGCACTGGGACTCATGTTCCAGTGTTGTGCTCAAGGACACTTTGGCCTGTGCTCCATGTACCGATGATTGAATCACTATCCTTCAGGTTTGTGAACAACTCGTTTGTTCATATTGTGCCACAGCACATTTGTACGGCTCTAACAAACAGGCCAAAAGAATAAGGTGTTACCATTCAAAAACACAACACTTCTTGGTCATCTATAAGAGAAAAATGAGCAAATACTTTTCAGTTTTAATTCTTAATGTGGGTTAGCACTGATGCCTCCCAGCGAGAAGCTCCGGGTCTTAGTCTTTCTGGGTGGAGTTTGAATGTTCTCCCTGTGTCTGTGAGGGTATTCTCTGGGTTTGCTCCCACCTCCAAAGACATGCTCATTAGGCTAAGTGGTGACTCTAAATGACCGTAGGTGTGAGTGTGAATATGAATTGTTGTTTGTCTCTATGTTAGCCCTGAGATAGACTGGAGACCTGTCCAGGGTGTACCCTTCTCTCACCCCATGACAGCTGGGATAGGCTCCAGCAACCCCCACAACCCTAGTGAGGATAAGAAGATGAGATGAGATGAGATTCTTTATATGTTACATATAAGCTACTTTTGGTGATGTTTGCTGTACGCACCCATTGAAAAGCAATGGGTGCCCTGAGTTCATGAGGGTTTCCACACGAGACTCTTCTGTTTAGGAAACTTCACTTGAAGAGGAAACCCAAAGATGAAAGGTGTCGTACTGAATCAACATCATTTCTTAGCTCTTGACTCACCCTCCTGTATATTGGGGATCCCTGGGAGTCCAGATGAACTCTGTGTTACATTTGACTTCCTTCCTCGGTCAGTTTAGCTCGTCCGTATCACTGATTGCCAATCCCAGTGGCCCAACTGGACATATGATACCTAAAAAGGTCAACATCTTCACAGTGACGCCAAGTCTTTGATCCAACAGCCAAGACAGCTTTGATAAAAGCTTATCAGTGAAAACAAGGTTCCTTCTCTCTTCTCCTGTCCACTGTTCCTCCTCATTTTTTCAGTTTCATCTCCTCCTGGCACACTCCTTTCTTGTCTTCTCAGTTGCCCATTCTCCTCTTCCTTCCATTTCTTACCCTTCCTGTGCCCTTTCTCCCTCTTTACTCCCCTTCTCTTTTATCGCAACCTGCTCCCTCATTCCTGGCTCTTTTCAGATCTCACGTTCTTTCTCCTCTCGTATCCTCTCCTGCAGTTGTAGACCTGCTTATCTCCCCAAAGCTTCTACAGCTCTATACTCTGGGATTAAATTTGGGTTGATTATCTACTCAATCTGAGAGCCCACTGTTGGGCAGAGGGAGCAACTCCTCCTCGCTTTCTGTCTGACTGTCTGTCTGTCTTAGTCTGATTTTGCAACTTAGCCGAGTTTCCATATAATTCTCAAGTGAATTTGAAGCAAACTGTTGAAATTTCACAAAAGGAGAGAAAAAAGTTTGGCACCACTGTTTTCTCCCTTATCGCCGACAAAGAAAACCACAGCCCGCTTAACCATTTCATCTTTGGGTTTTTTTTCCTTGAGGGAAGATGTAATTAGTCTTTAATGTCATGTCCTCCCGAGCGGCCTGCCACATCTTGTCGGCCTCAGGGTTGCCCGCCTGAGAACTGTAAAGACTCTGAACTGTCCCTCCTTCCTGCCCTGGGCTGGATTAACTTATTTTGGTTCTGTGTGTCTGTCTTTTTGGGGGTCATGTTTTGATGTTTCCTGTTTCATTTTTCATGTTTCATAGTTTCCTGTCTATCGTGTCTCCTTGTGGTTTTGTCATGTCTGTCCAGGTCATGTGTTGTGTTTCCAGTTTTATTGTGTTAAGTTATGGATTTCCTGTCTTATGCCTTCTTGTCTCTTGATTGTTTATTGGTCTCACCTGCGTTGATTGTCCTCATGTGTCTCACCTGTGTCTTGTCAGCCCTGAGCCCTTTTGTGTATATATAGCCCTACCTTTCCCTTTGTTCCTTATCGTGATGTTTTAATGTCTCCACGCCATGTTCCTTGGCTTGTTCCATGTTTCCACATTCCTTGTTTTTCCATGCCATGTCCATGATTCCTTTTTGATTTTTGTATTTTGTTTTTTTATTATTTCGGCCTTTGGTTAATTATTAAATACCTTTTGTTTGAATTCCCTGCCTGCCTCATCCATTAGTCCTGCATCTGGGTCCTCAACACCGCTACAACCTCCTCCAACCTTGACAGCATGGATCCATCCTGCCTTGTATCAACAGTTCAGGGTGGTGGTGGTGGTGTAATGGTGTGTGGTATATTTTCTTGGCACACTTTGGGCCCTTAGTACACGCCAAGCATGGTTTAAATACCACAGTCTACCTGAGTATTGTTGCTGACCATGTCCATCCCTTTATGACCAGTGTACCATCTTCTGACTTCCAGCAGAATAATGCACCATGTCACAAAGCTCATTAGACCATCACCTTTGGGATGTGGTAGAACAGAAGATTTTCATCATAGATGTGCAGCTGACAAATCTGCAGCAACTGCGTGATGCTATCACATCTCCAACACCTTGTTGACTCTCTCTTCAAGCCACTCTCATCCAGCCTTAATATATCATGGCAATTATATAAAAGTACTGCAGACCATAATAAATGGACCGTTGTGTACTTTCCATACCTTATGTGAAATATCATACTGTAAAAAGAGTTAAAGTTTCTAACATTTACGGCACATGACAAAGATGAAAAATATTCAATACCATAGACTGCTTAGTCTCTGTGGAGTAATAGTGAGAAATGTTCAGTTAGTTCTTGTGTGTTTGATTACAGGGAAATGTTTTGGCCACAGTAATAGTCTTTGCTGTCTGTGCAAAAATCACTGTGCTGAACTGAGATGAAATGGAAGCATTATAGATTTTAGGTTTTCAGGCACCCAACATTTCAAATACTTTTATTCCCAAATAAATAAAGAATAAATAAATAAATTACAGGAAATTAAATCATGGAGGGAGGAGAGTTCATCCTGCTTATACTGGGTACGTAACAGTCAGTAGATCTGACTATTATGTGTGATAGACAAATAATGTTCTTATTATAAGTCAGTGTCATGTGCAGCATGATGCAGTGTCTCTCTGTATTGTCTGTCTTGAGAGCATGTGTTCCTCCTCATGAGAATAACAGAAAAAAAAGCTCACCTCTTACAGCTTGGTTAGAAGATAAGATAAGACAATCTTTTAATTTATGCACATTAACTGTTTTTGTCTAAATTGTCCAGTGTCTAGAAGATAGGATTGCTGCAATTAGCATCTATTTTAGATCATGTGTTTCTGATATTGCAGCATTAAAAAGATGCCAAAATGATACACTGTGAGGCTTTTTAATGATTTGGTGTGATAGAGAAAAAAGGTTCTCTTAAGACAGCAGGGGGAGAGAATTTGCCTTTAAAGTGGTAATAATGTTGTTGTCCTGTATCACAGTAACTCTAATGACAGCTCTTCATACAAGCTGATGAATGGATCCATCACAGCTTAAATGTGCCTCTTAGAGCTACTTTACACTTCCACGTAGAAGCAGAAAATACGCTGGCTATTTATGAGCCATTTATGTGGAAAACACCCCAAACACTTTCTACTGTTAGGCCAGTATGGTTCACATCAGAAACAGCCGGGTGGGGAAATAATGCTTTATGCTGATAGATGGCAGCTCACAGCAGTTACAGTACAAACTGTTCTTTGCTCTTTTCACATGATGTTCTCTGCAGACCCATCTAACAGGAGGGTCTGACTTCCAACAGGATCCTAAATAGCTTCAGCCGCTGCTTCCTGTCTCATCTCTCCCTCTGTGTGACCCTTTCTCTCCTGTTCTGCCTTGGTGTGTTTCATTTAATGACCTGTGTCTTTTATGATGGGGCTGCTTTTGATGCTGTCTGGCAAAAAAAAAGGTATCATCTAACAGCGTACAGCGTATGATGTACACACCGAGCCATGCCATGCATCACTGCGCATTTTGTTGCTTCGGCATGTTATTTTACACTGTGTAATCTCGATGAAGGATTGCCGCCTACCCTTGTCCTTAGCATTAACCCTGACCCGCTCGTTTTTCATTTTTTCACGTCATTTTAAATGATGCAAAACAGATAAGATATAGCCACACGTCACATGGTGCACCATTAAAAGCCATGACACAAAGCTGACAGATTGCTGGCAGTGACAGGGTTTTGTTGGGCATCTGTGGCTCTAGTTTTTGGGGTGTATCCTGCACTGTCTATGTCAGACATGTGTCAGGAATTTTCTGCAATTTTCAATTTTAAGTACGGTGAATCAGCGATGGAACGGCTCGGCCTTAGAGTTCACTCTGATTGGCTGTTCAGCTTATGCATGAGAATAGAAACAGAAGTAGTAAAGGTGGCTGTTACGTCTTCATCTCATCTAAAATACATGGTCATCTACACTGACCAGGCATAACATTATGACCATCTGCCTAATATTGTGGCCTCCCTCAAAAAACAGGGGCCTCTGGGTCCAGTTGGTTGAAGGGAGGGGCCTCTGTGGATCATCCCACAGATACTTGATCAGTTTGGGATCTCATGAATTAAGAGGCCAGGTCAACACCTTGAACTGTTCTTCATGTTTTTTGAGTTGTTCCTGAAGCATTGTGTATTTGTCAGGCTGCATCCTGCTGGAGATGGCTGCAGCCATCAAAGATGCTATGAGGTTGTTTTAATGTTGTGGCTGATCGGTGTATATCATTTTGAAACATAATTAAGGTGCAAAGTATACAATTTTAGATTTTCTGTTTCTTATTTCTTGGCCAATCGATGTACAATGAATAAAGTGTAAACCAACAATCAGCATGATTCAGGGGATGCTACTTCCTAGCATTCCTGCTAATTCCTATTCCCTGGAAGTTCCTTTTAAATGATGAATACAGACTAGTGCCACCTGCTGATTTGAAATGCAGGCACAGCACAGTAGTATGCAAGCTGACCGTTAGCTGTAGTCTTTGTGGTGAGTTCAAACGCAGGTTTTTAGTCCAGATATAGAGGGTCATTACATGCATTTCAATGAAATTAAATAATAATAATTTCTTAGACAAACTGTTTTTTACAAAGTTTAATCCTTAAAAATAATTACCTAAAAGGAAAATACATTTATTAACTGTAATAATAATTCATCATTTATTGTAAGACGGTGAAACATTATATTTGTATTTCTTAAGATTACTATAATAAAAATAAGTGTACTGCAGTGCTTTAAAAATACACTTGTAGAAGATTCTACTAATTCCTAGCAAACTGTGTGAAGCATGCAACTGCTTGACTGACATGAAAAAATCCTCCACCTATCTGAAGCACATACAGTGGACAAGGTGCAGCGAGGCAGTGTGAAACTCCTATCTGGAGTTTATGTTCCAGTTTCATTTTTCCTTTATCCAAATGTATTCCAAGAATAAGCCGTCTTGTTGTAGGTTCTCAAGGATTACAACGCTTTTGACAACCAACCAAATCAAGCCGGCATCATGGGCACAATGAAACTGTGACAACCTCATTTATTCCTTTTCTCCGTTTTCCTCCTTGTGCCTCAGTCTGTCATTCAGACTCCCATTTTCTTCATGTTCTCTTTCGACTGTACGCCTGTATGTCTATCCTCCCATTTATCTCCATTATTTTGCTGTCATCTACTCTGCCTCCTATATTGCAATTATATTTGTCTTTCTTTACTTTGTCCTCACAGCTCAAAATGAAAAAACAAAACAAAAAAACAACAGCAACCACAAAAAAAAGAAGAAAAGAAAAACAAGTCAGACGCAAGCCGTATACGTTGATCTGTAACTTGTTCTGCTGTGCTGAAAACTGACAGGAATAATCAAATGTGAAAACTATATCTAAACACAGTTTTCTTTGGGGAAATTCAAAAGCGCAGGCATTCCTCTCGTCTCAGTCTATCATAAACAGCTTCTTTTTGTTTGAGCTGGTTCTAAAGAGGTCTTAAAAGCACAGAAGCAGCAACAGAAAGTGATTTATTTGCACCATTGAGAGCAGGGCCAAGACTTCCTAGGAGGTCCTGATATTCATTCTGTGATGGGTTTTTGCTGTGAGTCATGAAGGACAGAATGCAGAAAGACCTAGAATTATTTGGAAGAAATGTTGGCTTAATCACAGTGGTCATCCTTTTGTCACTGTAGATGACAGAGAAGCTACACCTGATAATAAAGAATTGATCAGCAGCCTTCCATGCAGGAATAAAGATCTGAGTTCAAATCACATTGTGGCAATGGTTTCACCAGATTGCATGTTCTAAAAAGAGGCCAAAAAAGAGACAGATACGGCAGCGGGAACAAGTGACTGACAACCACTGCACCAGAAGAGCTTCTACTTCTGACAGAATCTTGTGACTTTAGCTTTCGAGCAAGAGCTGTGGAGCACAAGTGGCAAACGTTGTTTCAAAGAGTTTGTTTCTGTGGAGGACTTTGGAGTCACAGTGCCATTGTATCGCTTTCCCCCGGGACGACTGCTGTTTTTCTTGAGACATAATACTTTGAATGCAGACACAACTGTGAAATGCATTTGCAAGTTTCCCTGTACAACCACAGCCTCCTGTCGTGTGCTCTGAACAACTCCACTGGAGAAAGAAAAGACCATGAACGTTCCTAAGGGGAGAGGAGTGAGATGGGTCTTATTGCTTTCTGGGAGCAGCTTCTGGTAAGTAATCCAGATTTCATTTCTGCAACCTTTTTTTGTCCAAAGCTTGCAGTTTGATTCTCCTGGATACTAATTTTGTTTAGCATTTCTAGAAGAAATCCCCAAGGTGTAAAAGAAACCACTGCTCAAAAGCAGCACAGCATGACACTAATTATACTGAAAGGACAAGAATACACAGGCTTGGAAATCACTTTGTCTATTCTCTGTTGTATGTATTACAGCTGTCAGATGAAAAAAGCCTTGTCAAAAATGAATTCCAGGAATTAAGTTAAACTTCTATTTTTACACTAGGGCGCACTTGTATATTTTATATCTGTCTGCACTGAAAAGGAAAAGCTCTCCAATCTCGTTATACACCGTATAATGACAATGAAGAGCATTCTGTTCTATTCTGTTAAATCACATGGTCTGTGTTTGTTTGCATCAAAAGCTTGCTCACGTCACAGACTTCACTGGGACCTTTTTTGAAATGTTATAATAGGTGGGACGTGAGTAGACAGTAGACAATCACTAAATTAAATTTACAAATAAATATTCTAATTACGTTGAGGTAAGGGAGACATGTCCAACAACAGAAACTTTGTCACTTTCTTTCGGTAGTAACTCCCATTTCAAAATCTTCTAATGGCGTGTTTCCTCATACATTCCTGTCACATGTATTGTTCAAGTGCTTTAAGAATCAACCAGCAGAAATCAAACAACCACAACTCCCGATAGTTGATTTTTACCTTGCCTTAAAATGTCACCTTCAATTTTAGAATGAACAACAGTGCGCTGAGAAGTGCATTAAGATGTAACAAGAGACAAGAATGCTGTGTGGAGCAAAGGCAATTATATCAAATTTGCATACGTCACAATTTTAAATTTCTCCCATCTTATCAGTGGAAATATTTTTTAATTGAACTCTCTGCAAAGCATTTAATTGTTTAAATCAGCAGTGCTGGTGAATAATAATAATTATCTATCTAAACTCTGTAGGTGAATATGATAAATTCTTACAATGTCTGTACTGTTTTATACCGTGTGGAAACTTTCTGCAGCCATCTGAAAGCAGGACGACAGATAAATCTACAGCCTGTAATTTAAGAAATGAGTGTCAGAAGATGCTGCTTATAACAATTCTCTGCTACAGAACAACTCTTATATAATTCCATACACATCACAAATCACATTCCTTTGTGTAGATATGTAAAAATGTATCTGTTTCTATTATGGTGGTGGTGTGTCTTGACCATAGATGGGAAAAATATGGACCCACACATCCTCACATTGGGCAAACAGACGTGTGAAGGCCCAAGTCCCATCCACTAATATGGAGGGGGTGGAGCTTATGACTTATTCTGCAGCCAGTCACCAGGGGGAGCTCTACTTGCTTTGACTTCACTTCAATGGAGGGTCCCTCTTGGAACCCTGCGTCCTCATGTGGGGACATTGAGTTTTAGGTTTGTGGCAACTTATTCAGCTGCATTTAAACTTTTATCCTCTTAACTAGATACTCGTTAGTGTACAAACATGATAGCGTTCATTTCAATGGATTCATTCACATCACAAAACATGACAAGGTACAAAACCTCAGGAAATTTTACAGTTGAAACTCATTCATTTATGATTATTAACTTTTCTAGTTTAATGTGATGCACAAATTCTATCAATAGTAACGAACTATAACTATTAGCTAATTATAGTTAAGCAGCAAGCACTCGATTGAGGACACTGGGACTTCATTATTTGCATGAATTTACATGAAAGTTGATGATTTTATATTTTGTTACATATTGATGACTTTATTATAATACTGAGCAATGTCATCCCCGTGTCTACACATAAGAACATAATTTTTCAAAAAATACTTCCTAACTTTATAGTTCTTAGGTCCTACTAACCCCAAATAAAGAGAAATGGAGAAATTAAAAATGTACACCAAACAAAAGCTCATTTCTCAGGAGGTTAATATACAGCCCATGGTTGTGGTACCATCCAGCCAACACATAATTTTCTGGTGCTAAAGTAATTACTTCATTTGCAGTTTCAGGTCAATAAAACAAGTGTGGTAGCTGGTTCCAGGGTAGTTTATTCACCTAGTCTCTTTGTGTATTTATGCACATGCATCAACCAAAATAACAAGACAATTTGAGATTCTTAGGGCTATGTTTCCATAATAACAGAGTTATTATGCTGTGCCCCTTAAAATGATCCGCAGCGCTGAGAATTTTCAAAATTTCTGTGTGAAAATGAGCCAAGTTCATTTCAAGGCCAAATTAAGAATGTATCTGTTTAGAAGTGCTTCCAAATGCCAATGTAATGAGACTCGGGTGTCTTTTAATGCCCCTGGTTTGCTTTAAAAAGTCAAGGATTTGTCCGTGAAACTGGGGTGTGCAATACAACAGGCCCAAGCGCATGAGTCATTCTACAAAATGACAGTTAAAGGAAAACTAACTGAATGTTTTTAAATGGCCATGTCAAAGTCCTGACCTTGATCCATTAGAAATGTTGCGAATTCCTCCGGGCTGCTGCAGACGACTGATCAGAAGTTACTGCAAATGTTAAGTCGCTGTTATTGCTCCAGAGGGGGATCACACCAAATACTGAAAACAACAAAGGTATAACATTTCTCTTTCATTTCATTCTCACAGTTTACTGACAGGACTGTGAAAAGCCTGTTGATATTTTGAGTCATTTTACGCATAAATGTAGATACAGAAGCTTTAAGCAGCCTTTAATATGAAATACCTTAATCTGAGGTACCCTAATCTGATTTTCCCACTGACACTAAACTAATCTAAGTGTGTAAAACATGAAAAGTGAATGAATCAAGGTGACAACCATTAAATACAGATGTATTACATAGTTTTGACTTTTATCTGTGAAGTACAGTGGGTTTGAACAATCATGGATGGGAGGGCATCTATGCAAACACACATGTATAGCCACACTCATGGTCCTCCAGTGAGCTTCCAGAAGTAGATTTATGAAGCAATAAAACCTCATCTCTCTGAAACAGTCACACACAAAAATATACACACAGACACGAGCACACATCATAACCCAGCCAAGTGTGGAGCTTTGCATATCCTTCTCCCCCCTCAACACGCTGGGGACAGATGTTCTCTGTGATATTACATCTGTTTCTGCAACACACACAAATCACACCGACAGACGCAGAAAAAAAAAACACACACAAAAAAAACATCCAAGTATTGAGAAGGGCACTAACACATTTTCTCATTGGAACGAGGGGTGGGTTCTCAGTCCAAGACTGTACAACAGACTCTGACTGCTGGCTCTGTGAGAGTGACTGGGAAAGAGAAGTGTGGAGCGAGGATGAAAGAAAGAGAGACAATGGAAAAACAGCAAAACAGAAAGGATGCGTGTATGTGGCATTTAGGCCTCTTACAAGAGCAGTTCAATTACTTTTTGGCGCTGTGGCCAAAACGGACGGAGGGATGGAGGGATGGCTACTTGGCGAGCTGGTCCAAGGACTCCGTGGACTTTGGCAGGCAGGCCACGTGGAAGGATGGATGGCTGGATGGATGGATGGCTGAGTGCCCTTGAGCAAGACGCTTAATCCCCAACAACAGTATCCAGCGCTTTGTGGTTTTGTGGCTTGGGCTGTTAAAATAAACACGTCCCTGCGGATTTAAAAGACGTGTGAAGTTAGAAATGATTGCGTCTGTCATCAAACCATCAAAAAAGTGATGACGCAAAATTGTGCCACTGGTGTCGGCTGGATTCGCTATAACTTGTGTTTATTACATAGTGTTAAAATACAGCAAACAGCCACAACATTATGACCACTGACAGGAGAAGTAAATAACATTGACCATCTTGTGACAATTCAGTGTTCTACTAGGAAACTTTTGGATCTGGAATTCATGTTGATGTTACTTAGACATGTAGCACCCAAGAAAAAACTCAAAAAAAAAAACTCAAAAAAAAAAAAGAAAAGAAACCATGAAGAACAGCACAAGGTGTTGACCTGGCCTCCAAATTCACTAGATCCCAAACTGATCAAGTATCTGTGGGATGATCCACAGAGGCCCCTCCCCTCAACCAATAGGACCCAAAGACCCCCACTAACAACATCCTGTTACCAGACACCACAGGACACCCTCAGAAGGCCCACGTCCATTCTCTGATGAGTCACAACTGTTTTTGAAAGGTGGTCATAGTGTTGCCTGATCGGTGTATAAATGTGTGTCTACTTTGGTGCAGGTAATGAATGTAGAACATGATACTTCGTTACAAGAAAAAGCATTGTACACTTCTACCCTAGCATGATTTCTTATCTGAAAGTTTCTCCATATTCTGGGTTCTTCATGAAATTTTCTCAGTTTATTTTTAGCAATCATTAATTTTTTTTGCTTTTCTCACTGCGCAGCAATAGACAATTCAAAAATAGTCAACGGACAAAAGTTCTCTAAAAGAGAATGTTGAGTCTTTTTATATCTTGTGTGGCTTAAACCAGCCTCGGCAATCAAGCCATCAGTCAAGCCATTTTTAAATTTTCTTCCTGCTCCCCTCCCCTCAGCCCACCACCTGTCACTCTTAGCATGCATTTACAAATTCACATCCGCACACAAATGCGCTCAAAGACCCCCCACTCGGCCCCCCTTGACAAGCACCCCACATTTTAACTTCAAAATGGGCCTTTATTGTAGAGCTGTCAGAAAGTCATCACACCCTGGTTTAGTCAGAGACTGAGAAATAGATTGAGAGAGGAGGGGATATTGACACAGAGAATGAGTAACAGTGAAAGAGTGTGACAGAGAGAGATGTCACCCACGCTCCTTTGCTCTTTCTGAACAAGTCGCACGGTACCAACTGACTGACGCTGCTCCCACGTTCAACTTAAACAAAAATGTATAATAAAAAAAAAAATATCAGACGTTAGACTTTCGACTTTTTTTTTTTTTTTTACTTGTTAAAAGGCTTTCAAGGTCTTTGTAGACTTTGGTAAAAGGCAGCAGAAGAGCAGAGGTGTATGCAGCTTCCCAGCAGAGAGGGAAACAGTAATTCAGGTGTCTAGGGTGCTGCTGCTCAAATGAAGTCAAGTCTTGTCAGCGCTGAACCGTGTGAACTGTAGCGGTTTGCATTTCAGAGTTTAAACACCGGCAGAGGATTTGAGTTAAACAATGGAAAAAAGGATAATGTAAGAGAGGAGTTTGCTGTACTATTTCAGCTAAATTGATACCTATGTTATAGCTGTACCATTTTATCATTGTCAGGGGTGTCAAAGTCATTTTAGTTCAGGGGCTACATACAGCCCAATTTAATCACAAGTGGTGCAGACAAGAAACACATTAGCATAGTAACCTTTAAATAACAACCAAATGACCAAATTTGTCAATAAAAAAAAAAAAAAAAAAAAAAAAAAACACTTTCCTCCAGCGGCCGGGATTTGACCCTCTGGTGGGCCTGTTGTGGCCCACGAGCCGTATGTTTGCCTCTGTTGATCTATTTTTGAAAGTTTCATTATGAATGGCTCACAGTACCGTCTAATGGACAAATAAGAATAAACTGGATTTAAAACTGAACTGAATCTGCCAGATGGATTTTAAATGGCTAGACTATAAAACTAATGATCTATGAAATCAGGATTAACCACAAAGCATTGTGCTTCCTCTTGTTATCTCAGGAGACAAATCACTGCTGGACTCTTGCGATGTTCCTATCTGACACCCATGTGTTAGATAGGAGGCCTGTGCAAATATGTATGACTCACATTTTACACTTTGATCCCACAGAAGTACATGAGAAAGGACTAAGGGTTTTCCAAAGGCACACAGAGTCCAACGTAAACAAGACAAGCTAACAGACACACAGTCCTGAAATATCACGACTTTACAAAGCTGATGTGGCTAATGAGTTCGCAAACAGGCACATATTTACACGGCAAAGGGGCATCCTGTCGTCCTGCAATATGTACTCTCCTCACATCATTCTTTGTGCCACATAGCATGAAGTCGATTAAGCAGACCTTGTTTCGTGAAACAATCGCCTGTTGCAGGAAACTGTTCTGACTCAGATTAGATAGTTGGTGGTCACTGCAATGCAATCTGCATTCCATTACACATAAATCATTTACAATTTACTATTCAGAGCACAGGCACAAGTAGTTTACAAAAAATAAAGTTGAATATAGCATTTTGTAAAAGGATGAGAAGGATTTTATTGCAAATTCCCAAATCTGGTGTTTCAGGGTCACATTCATCATTTTTTCTTTTAAGAGGCTTCCTCTACTTACAGACGTCTGAACATGTGCATACACATTCCATGCTGCTCAGAGCCACACACATCCACAAGTGCATAGTGTGTTTATGTGTCACGGCTGGTTCTTTAAAACGGTTCCAATTGGTTCCATTCACTGACATCATTAGCCTTCATTTTTATCAAAGCACGTCATTCACGTGACGACAAGAAAGACGTGATGGCAGAGGGACTGACACGGTCCAAAGCGTGGCTTCACTTTATCAGAAGGGACTGTAACAGCGCAATTTCAAGCAAAAGCGGCAACACCACCAACATGCTGAAACATTTGTCATCGATGCACGACATTAAATACAGAATGTGCCATGTGTCAATGACTGCAGCTATCGCTAAGTCTCAGCAGAGCAGTGCTAGTGGGGATCCAGTGACCAATTTCTTATTTGTTTTCTAATACAAGTTCCTATCTCTTCTTTAGAAACTCGTTAAAATTTCTTTTGTTTACACAAAATGACGAACGTCTACTTCTTCTAAACCAAAACTCATAGGAGGAATTGATAACGGATAAAGAACTGGATCGATAAGCAGTGTCGATAATGGCATCATATCTTATTGATGCCCAATCCTAGTCACGAGGAAACTGGGAAATCTGGGCTTTGGGAGGAGTGAGACAGATCTTTACTGACATAACTCATCACTTCTCATTTAGTACCAACACTGAACAACAGATGTAGATGTGAATATATGGTTCAAATAAGCTGCTGCTACAGGACGGGTTTATTCTGCTGGGTCAATACAGCAACGTCCAGGCAGAATACTATGTAGTTGCGTGTATGACTGTGGTATTCAAAATCCTGCATTGATTTGTCAACTGATATACTGCTATGAAGGGATTATCAGTGTAGGTGTACTGCTGGTTTTATTTATCATAAGATATCCAAAAAATACTTAGCTTTTAAGGCAGGTTGTCAGGGATGTGGTTTCAGGCCCTCGTCTCTGCACTGACAAGGTGGGAATTTGAACGCCAACTTGTGTTACAACAAACCCATCTATATAACCCAGAGACAGACACTGGTCTTTTTCCCAGTCCTGCTTGGGCTAAGACAGGATCTAATATATTTCTCTCTTAAACATACTTGAATATGCTGTGGTGTGCACATGGGCAAAGAAAAAATAAAATGTGCATAAAATATAGTAATAATATTTACTTAGACTCCTGTGTGTGCATTTGAGAAATGAATTTGCAGGTGTTCAAATTGCTTGGTATGAAATTGTGACAACACAAAATATGTGTTTCCATGATACGGAGGAATCCAAGTATTCTGGGTTATTTAAGAGTGACAACACCATGTGGAAAAGGATGGACAGGTGGATGGCTGCAGATTCTGCAGTATGGGGCTGAACTTTTGTGATGAAGAGGGAACTGAGAAAGCTTCTGATTTACCAAATCATCTACTGTCCAACCCAGATCTATAGTTCATGAACCCTGTGCAGTGTCTGAGAGAATAGCGCCAAGGCTACATGCAGCTGAAATTAGTTTCCTCCATAGCGTAGCTGGACTAAGAGATAGGGTGAGGAACTTGGACCCAAAGCTCAGAGTAGTGCCACCTCAGCCTCAAAGGGGAGGGGCAGTGAGGAGGAGGATGAGGAGTTCGGACATTTGGTCAGGATGCCTCTTGGGACCCTCCCCTTGGAGGTTTACCAGGCACAGCTAGGTGGGAGGAGGCCCCGGGGACCCTAAAATTGTCTGGGGGGATTACCAGTCTGGAATACTATGGGATCCCTCCATGAGGAAATAGAAAACATTGCAAAAATGGGGCATCTGGAATACATTGCTAAACATGCTGCTACTTTCAGTTGTCTTTGAATAAACAGACAAAAAAAAAAAAAAATGGATGGATGGAGAAGTTATGTAAATCAACATTGGAAGTAGTTTTAATTCATCTGTTTCATTAGACTGGATTAACTGTGAACATCAACTACTATTGCTCTGGTCACCTGAAGTTCATCTCATTCTATCTTAGACCAGTAGTCTCTACAGTAACAATTCATTTAGCAATGGGTCACATCTGTTCTGATTGAATTTTTTATTCTTTTACAAAAGAGTAAAATTATATCAAATAGATTTATTGAATCCCAAGTCACATTTAACTGATGATTAACCTTAGATATAGTGATGTTATGATATAGATTAAATGATTGGAAATGAATAAAAAATCAAATCTGGTTCAAGCGGTTTAGGTGGCAAATGAACAGGGATCTCTCCTCCTGCCTGAATGCAGCCTTTATGAGGAGGAGTAGCAGTGTTTAAGATTCAGCACATCTCTGCAGACTGTCACCCACACACGCATGTTATATATGAGTGTTCTGCACGGCAAACCGGCTTTTGACCGTCACAGGGGCACTCAGTCATCCACAATTTCATCCATCATAGATGTGGTGCTCTAAAATGATTTTTTTTCTCTTTTTGAGGTCAGTCACACGCACACACGTGTGCACACACACACACACACACACAGACACGCACACACACACACAGTGTTTTAAGAGGCATGTTAATTACTGCAGTGTGCAACATTTAACAAGCCGCTTACCCTAGTTCAATGCTTGATTTATTAAGACCACTTATGTAAATTGAGCCAGTTGTTACTTTTTCCATTAGAACACTTGAGGCGCAATACAGTGCAAGTTGTGAATGCAATAAAAAAGCAAGGTAAAAGGAATAAAAGAAAATAATACTGTAGTCTGAGCAAATAAATAAATAAAAAATTAAAAATAGTATTTTATCTCATATAGCAAAATGAATGCCTGTTCATACTTCACAGTTCTCCTCATAGCACTCAGAATTGATGACCTTAAAGTGGCAGACACACTACCAAGCTCCAGGGCTGGATGGTCTTTCCTCACAGTATCCAGCTTTTTCTTAAAAAAACACTATGAAAATTACTTTCTAAGAAGATCTGCAACCAAGCCTCTCCTTCTTCTGCTATCGTGAGTTCAAAAATAGCTATGAAAACAGTATTTTATTTTCATTATTATTATTTTTAGTCAAGGGTGACCTGGCCAAAACAGCAGCAGCATAAAACGTTACAGACGGGACATTACATTAAAAGTAATATGAATCTAGTACCAGTGAAAAAATTAAAGTACCTAGAGACAAGGACAATCACCAACCAATGTATTTCTCATTGAGGCTATAAGAACCTCAGGCAGTGGGATAAGGCTCCCAAGGTTCAGGTCTTTTTGAAGGATGTTCCAGGTAAGAGGAACTGAGCACGTTTTACCCAAATCAGTCCTTGCACTTGGTATAGACAATATGACAACATCTTGCGTCAACTATCACCAGCTCTCTGAGCAATCAAGGAGCAGACATAAGAAGGGAGCATGGCTTTATAGATGAACAGGTACCAATGACTGAGCCCTTGCCAAGTCAGTGAGGGCCAGCCAAACCTGGAATACAGAGTACAATGACAAGTCAGAGCTGCACAGTTTGTGGCAAATGTCAGTGCACTCAAAGGAGAAACTGTTTCTAAAATAAATCCCTACTTCAGCCTCAGCTTTTTAAGAAGATTTTTTTTCACCTGAGGTTCAGACGACAGTGGGGACAGTTTGCTTGTGCAGTCTGAACAGATGAACATGAACCGTGAGCTTGACTTGAACAGAGTGTTTCCCTGACCGTCCAATCAGAGGACGATCAGTAGGCCACAGAGAGGGCCTAAGAATATGAACTTGAAACGTAAAATGCATTTCCAGCTTCAGCTGCCTGCAGTTTTAATTGTGAAGGACCAGGGAGATTTTTTTGACTCTGGCAATATGATTGGATAAAAGCACTAATGCAAAGTTACACTGCCAGAAGCACTGCAGCTGAGAGACAAGTCATAAAATGAAAAGAACAGGCTACTGGGAATCATTTAATAAGATTAATGGGAAAATATTAAAATGTAAGGCAGTGATTTTGTTAGACAAAGTTTAGGCCAGCGGAGAAGGCTTTGCTTCCACCACTGCTTAATACCATATGTATTCATGGATATTTCATATCATCAGAGGTTTTGTGTGGGAGGGAGGACCTCAATAAACAGCCGTGTCTTGCTCAAGGTGAAGGGTGACGATGCATTTTCCATATATGCCAAATAACAGTCATGTAAACACTGGTTTAATAAACACCGTATGAATCCTCTGCTTAACTGAACCCTAAATCTGTTCAGATAGTTTCATGTGGAATTCACACTTGTTATGTGCACAGGATAAAATAGCTTTGTTTGTTTCTACCTTCACTGCTGATGCCAGAAATGTCCCAGCTTGGAGTTCAGTGTCTAAGATGAGTTATCTATAGCTTCTATATCACATACTATAAAATGACTGAATTCAACAATTCACATTTCAGTAAAATTATCTGTGTGCTGCACTCATCTCAGTGAGTAATATCCATGGATACTAATACCTGTAAGTAAATACAATGTTTGCTGGTGCTCTAATTGCTGTGTCAAATCCTTCTTGCAATTTAAATTCCGTCAGACAGTCACAGTGTTATAGATTATCATGTGGTAGTCGGTCCCCAATGGATTCACCTGTTGATAATAAGAGCAGCACTCAAAATCTGGTTCAGACAGTCAATGCTCTGCCCGCCTGCCCTCACTCTCACTGGTCCTATATAGACAATCAACACAAGAGCTCTACACTGGAGAGCTTCATTTTATTTGAACCCCACCATGTTCGCATTCCTAACCTCAGTTTTCTGTGGCCTTACCTGGCAGCAAGACACACAAACCCCTTTTCAACGCACCAAGATGATCTGTGGCCAATCTGAAAAGACCCCTAGCGTGATACCACTAGTTATTTAAATGTCAGAAGCCTTAGTTAATCCAGGAGGACTCATTGCAGAGGTTAGAAAACACAAACTCAAAGAGCAATCTAAAAAAGACAACTGTGATCTTTTGAAATTGTTTTTTTTTTCTTCTTTGTGCGACAATTTGCGACCACATACCAAAATTCAATTATAACTAAATCTAAATGTTGACTACACTTACAACCGTCGTATTCAAGACAACTTCTTCTTTCAGGTATCTCCCGAACATCTCTGTTTGGAAACAGTTTTTAAACTGATTTAAATTTGTGCTTTGTTTCAACCAATCATCTAACCCATAGGTCTTCAACAGGGGCTCCATGGAGGTACTGCAGAGGGGTCGCAAAATCTATGGTTGATGAGACATTTTTAATATTTTCTTAAATTTTTACCCACAATTTCCTCCTTCAAATTTACATTTCTTTAAATACTCATTAACATGAATCCAACATATTTTAGTAAAGAGATAAATGGAGGAAGAAGACATTATCTTTCAGTCAGCACTTCACACAGGGCGCCATACTAGCCTAGACCTGTCAATCAAGGCCTCCTGTACACAGCAGGACCCGCCCCTATCGCTGCCGAGCCAATCATGACGCATTTTACACACCACACGCACACACTGTCAGTTTCCCTGCAACTGGCCGAGAGCCTCTTCAGTCTCCACAGCTCCCCAACTGTTGACTATATTTATGATTTCTCTCGTCTCTACAGGTTTTTGGTAAACCGATCTTAGCAACCACCCTCTGTTTTGGTTTCTTGCCATTTATCTTTTCTACCAACTTTGGTCCCACATTTATGAAAAATTCATTGGAGCCATTAACCACATTTTTTATCATTTAAAATTCTACCATTGTCAGTAAAATATTCTGGATAATCTGAGCTATCTGTTTCTAATAATACTCTTTAATATATTCCATACACCTTTAGCATTACTTGTATTATTTTCTGATATTTATAGCATTTTTTACAGGCATTTTTCAGTCATTTTGTGATCCATAGTTTATCCCTGTGATTTCGTCTGCTTGTGCGTCGCATTGTTGGACAAGTTTTTATCATATAATGACTTAAAAATGTTCAAAAATGTCTCATATGCTGAGTCCATATCATTTTCTTTTTAAAGCCACTGCAATTTTCTGATAATAATTCAGTTCGGAATGCATTTATTGATTCTTCTGTTATTTTCCTCCTGTATTAGATTTCTTGAGAGTCATTTTTTTCTTCCACAGGCACAATAAATTCAACATGACATTGTGCAACTATACAAACAGCAAACAAATTGGCTCTCGCTTAGTTCTTTGCATTATGATGATGTTCCATTCATTCATAAATGTCCCTTTAGCTTGTTTTCCCTCTTCATGCTTCAGCAGAAACCGATTCCTTTCAATACCTAGTAATTAATTGAAATATAAACTATTGTCACACCTTACCTTCACGCCTTTAAGCATCAAAATGACATCTTAACTTCTTTCAGTGATGGAAATAAACACAGTCTCCTGGCAGTTTATGAAACAGTCACACGGTTTGAACAGTTGATTTGTGCTCATGGGAACACATTTCCCATTACTAAAAATGGGGGCATTTGTATTGTGAGAGTATTGTGAGACTGTGCTGGTTGTGGATGTGATTCCTCTAGCAGAAATACAACTTTTAATGTTATCTTCAAATCTGGAGATAATTCAAAGCTTGTTTAAATAAATAAAAAAAAAAGGTTGTATAGTATCTAATCTATACGAAATTTTCGGTGTAGATAGAAAATGTACACTCTTTTTCTACATTTTCTCCATCACACATTAAACAGCCACAAAGCTGCTAACACCGGGAATGCTTTCTGTGAAGCCTTATCTATCCATAGAGACCAGAGTCATGCTTATGCACCTGATAGTTTTGGGGCTTTATTTAGGGTATGTCCAAATCATTATTGAGTTTCAACCGTTCAAACGCTTCCACTGCTATGCTCACTAAGAAGTGAGCAATGTTCACATATCATATAACAGTATCTTGTCAACGTTTAGCAGTGTGGATCCAAAACGCTCTTATCAAAAAGTGCTACTGAGGTTATCATACCAGATGTGAGTCATGTAAACACAGCATCATTGCTGACTCAGAAGGTATTGTTGTATGGTATGTACGACAAAATATATTAAGTCAAAGTGTTACTTGCAGAGAACTTGTTGCATCCTTTTTCTTTGACTTTCATTTGATCATCTTTAATAGTGGACTTACTAACTCAGATAGTCGAAACCAGATGAAAGAGCACACGTGCCATCAAATAAGTGAGCCAGTTATCCATTTCTAGTCAGTCCGTCATTCATCAGACCCTCTAGTCGTCCTCGCTAATGTCCTTTGGTTGAATTTTGAAGGTCTGTTATCAGCGAGGACGCGCGCAGTTAATCACATTAATTAATCTGACAGGCTGTATCAAAGACATTATGAGCACAGAAGAATGGAGCGGAGCAGCGAGCGGAGGAGCAAGGCGACGTGACGAGGACAGGAGGCGAGGTAGGGAGAAGACCAGAGAGAGGCGAAGATGGCAGGTTTATGAATGTGTCATCACAGGAGGAGAGAGACGGAGAGGATGAGGAAGAGAGGAAATTAAAGAAGGACAAAGGCGGAGAAGAGACAGATGTTCCGACAAAAGATCTGAATAGGGTTACTTTGTGGTTAATCCTCGGGAAGTCTGCCTCATTTCACAGGCAAAGAGTTTCCATAGGAGCTCATTATAGGCTTATGAATCGACAGGGGTCATTTCTGCACAGGCCACTTTGGGCAATGTGTCATTTCACAACTGTCTGAAGTATTACATACAGTATATAATAAGGTTTCAGACGGTGGAAAACGTGACACATATTAAAGCAATGGCCAATTTCAGTGAGTTGGACAGTAAAGAAAAATTACAAAGAAGCAAAGAAAAAAAAATGAAACTACCGGTCCCTGGCAGGAATTGTGTCATTATACAGTGTGATACATAATGTGTTATCAGTGCCAATGCCATTCTAGTATAACACAGAACAAGGGACTGACCCAATGAGTGGAACATCTTGACAGTTCAGTACAGCAGACCTTTATCAAAGTGAACACTTTGGCTCTCTGAATACAGGTATAATTTATAGCATGAAGGCACATGACCCATTTTAGATTTTCCACTTCGTTTGTTGCGCACATTTTTTTTGGAAGAAGCACATCCACTACTATTATCAGTGATGTTGTCAGGGACTCCTCTGACATTTCTGGCTTTGACAAGTCAAAAGGTCCACAGTGACAAAGCCCCATGGGTGATTTTGGTAGTTTTTGAAGCTCAGTACACCGTATGTATCATTGCATTAGTGCTGACTGAGGAGGTACTGTTGTATGGTATGTACAACAGTACCTTATAGTGGCTTTAACAACTCAGGGAACTTAAACTTCCTGTGAAACTGCTACAAGATGATTAAAAGGACAAGAATTGTCAGAGAAAAAACATACAAGGCTCATGTAAATGTAATTTTACTGTCTAAATACACCAGTTAGCCACAACATTACGTTTACATGAATACAATTTTTGTGTGAAAGTCTTGCGTTTAAGCCGACCCTCATGACAGAGCCTGCACGCTTTCTTTTTTTCATTTGTGTGGACACCTGATGTGAAGACAATGATGTCATCGTACGGACGCCTCGCCCCTCTAGCCCCCCAACGTCTCATAATGATGATGATGGTTCTGGGTCAGGTACTGACCCTTGCTGGGTGGCTAGGGTAATATATACTGTTGCTTCGCCACTACGTTGCGCTAAACTGACCGTATCAGCTGTATGTTTGTACACAGCACACAGGGTTAATGCACATGCTCCACCTCTTCTCTTCCTTTTTTTGGCTGAATTCCATGTATGTGTGAATGTGGCCTAACAACATCCAAACATCACAGGAGGACACCCTCAACCCTCAGAAGACCCATGTCCATTCTCAGACACCACAGGAGGACACCCTCAACCCTCAGAAGACCCACGTCCATTCTCTGATGGATTCTGGAGGCACAAGGACGTCATAATGGACATCATAATGTTATGCCTGAC
Organism: Mugil cephalus; assembly: GCF_022458985.1. Classification (NCBI taxonomy): domain Eukaryota; kingdom Metazoa; phylum Chordata; class Actinopteri; order Mugiliformes; family Mugilidae; genus Mugil; species Mugil cephalus. Next base: position 22,556,302 of record NC_061782.1, on the reverse strand, counting down.
CGGTGTATGTCATAGTTTTGCTTTTTCTAAACAACCATTTTTGCAAAGTAATTGGGCAAATTAAGACTTTTTTGCGAAAGTTGTTAATATCATTTATTTAAGTTTAATATCACACAGCAGAAAACAACGACACTAACAAATGATAGAAGGCAGCAGTCGTTCTATTCCTTCAGTGCTAAAATGTGAAGTGAAACACTTTTTCTTTATCTTCTAAGGCTGAGTTTAACATTCAAGGACACTCGTATCCAGGTGGATATTATACGGATCAAACATCTCCACGTCCTGATATGAGGTCAGCTGCTGTCCATCAGCAGTCTGTCGGTCAGTATTAGTATCAACAGCCAACGCCGGGATCACAAGCCAAAAAAAAAAAAAAAGACTGAATCGCCAGTAATTGAGGTGAGAATCATGTCATTATGACCCGAGCTTAAACGAGATATTAATGAGCACTAGATGCAGGGTCACCATAACAAGGTCAACAGGGTTTCATCATTAACCATTAACAGGGCATCAGACGGTGTCACTGTAATGGGGACATAATGGCAAGGTGTCACAGGGAGGTGTCTACACGGCGAGGTGTCCGTAGTAGCCTGTGTTTACCCCAATTAAAACTGCACGGGGAAAGAAAAGAGAAAAAAAGAAAAGAGAGAGAAGAAGACAGCAAAATGAGAGTGAGGGGAGACATATGTGGTGAAACAAAGAGGGGGGTAAGAGGTGGAGCGCGGCAGAGAGAGAAAAGAAAGATGAGGAGAAAAAGAGATTGAAGGGGCAGGGTGCAGTGATTAGAATGTGATGGGCTATCGCGGGTGTGTGTGTGTGTGTGTGTGTGTTCACTTGCAGGTCTCTGAATTAATGAGAATCTCAGATGAGAGGAGAGGGTCATCATGACCTGCATGCAAATGACACCAGACACACACACATCCGCACACGCTGACGCACCCTCGGCTTCTTTCCCACACAGCACACGTGCCTCCAAACGCGGATACACCCGCGCGAGGCAACGCTCTTTCTCTCATACGCACGCAATCTCATCGATGTGGCGCACGTCAACGCGCCGCTGAGTGAGTGGCATCGGGCGACACAGATGCTCCGCCGTCTGCTGTCCTACATGACACAATGCCATTCATATTTGAGGTTCAGCAATATGTGGATAACTTTATTCGCCTCCCATCACTCAGGAGTCACTCTGTCAAAGAGACAAACAGCCTCCAAACAATATTTGTTCATCAAGGGAAGGCTGACAGTCCACACATCTCTTCAGCTGGAGAATCTGTCAAAAATCGGATTATTATAATAACACAAATTGACTTTGACTTTGGCCGTCAAAGCCATGTGGTGTCCTCCTTAAGGCTCGCTGGGTATTAATACATTTAAAAATCTATATTTTACAGCGGGATGGCGTTGCATTGAAAAATATGGTTGGATTTTGTGTATTATCCTGTGCTACTTCAGTATCAGTATGCCTCTCTGTGGGCAGAAAATAGAAACAAATCAACCTGACCATCAACGAAATACACAAGAAACCAACAGCAGCACTTCAGAGCTGGAGTTATCGTGTTAAATGTCACTGGAGAAGATGGGGGAAAAAAAATCGCTCACAAAATTCACCGCTGCTCACTGTCATATAATTAACTGAAAGTGACTGCTGCTTTTATACTTGGTGGCTCTGAGGGTGACTCAGAGTCGTTTCCTGGGTCTTGGTGATGGGATCACACCAGCCACAACATCCATCAACACGCTGACATCCCGACCCACGCACACTCAGAGAGTACTCAGGCCACATCCTCATCTCCACCATGCACCTGTGCTTCGTGAAGGGGTTTACTTAATCTGCCTTAAGATTGACAAACAGACTATTGTAATATTTCAAACAAATACCTGCCAAGCTACGGCAGCTGGTAAACAGAGCATGCTGGGGCTTTTTAGACAGCAATCATTTCAGGAGCAGGTGTTATAGCTGAAAATCAAAATACCGGAATGAACCGTGATTCTCAGTCATTCAGTTCCTTTACTTCAACTTATTTCCATTTTTGTCCTTCTTTTGTTAAACCTTATGTTGAATGCACATAAATATCCATATCCAATATTACATATGAATGAATGGATGAATGAATGAATGAATTTATCTTCGACCGTTTCGTAACCATTTGTACCATTTGTAGGATACTGCACTTCTACAGAGCGTGCTTGTAGTCAGCTCTCTATCAGATGTTTAATGCAAAGTGAGCAGTGAGGTAAAGAAAGAGTGAACGCTACGCTTTTCTTCCTGTGTCAGTATTTCTTAGAGAGAGATATGAAAGAGATCCATTTGTCTCAAGGCTTTTAATGTTGTCAAATGACCAGTGGTACCAATCATCCATGTTGTAGACCCTTTGTTCACGTCCCCATTGGTGGATTTCATTATCTCCCCTCTCCACTGCTTTTGATGTGCACCTTATCTGGCTGCACTAGTGTAACGTCCACACACAGATACCTGTCAGTTATTTCAGCCCCGCGGATAAGACGGTGGACTGAGCTGAACAATCCTTCAAAAACAGGCCGCGAGACTTTAAAGCCTCCTGCTAATGCAGACATAGACAGAAACGACATGTTGCATCCACTAAATGATGAAGCCCTCCTAACCCTCCTAACCCTCCTAACCTCGATGATCACTGGATGTGTAAGGATGAATGTGCATCGATATTCAACATTTTGATAAAGGCTGACTTGAGAGGAGATGAGAATTAATACATTTCAGGACATACTGTGAAAATGTGTTGAATTTGCACGTTTAAAATCCAAAAGTGACTAAATGGATGTGGCGTCTGAGCAAAACTAAACTCTACCTGTGCACCTATGGGTAATTTGGAATAATGTGACCTGCACAGATAACGCTCCAGGCGAAGAACCTCATACCAGCTGCGAAGCGCTGTGGTGGAAATGTTATAGTTTGGAGTTGCTCCACTGCTTCAGGGACTGCTTGGAGTCATTGATTCAAATATAAATTCTGCATCGTATCAAAGAGTTCTCGAAAATAATGTGAAGCCTGCTAGTGCGGGCAATGCCAGCCAAGATACCCAAGGTACTTTTCCAAAGAAGAATATTACATTTATTATTGATTTTCTTCTTTTTTCTTTTTGTTTTGTTGAATAAATTATTAACAACGTGAGCTTTCTTATGGCTGTGTTCAAGTCGGTATATTATACTTATAGAAGGTGCTGCATCAAAGAAAATCAGATGTTTGCCAAAAAGTTTGCCAAAAATAGAGGTATGGAGGTAACATTTGTCTTTTAATGGATCCAGAAGACACTGAGTAACATTATCAAAATGTTGTTTTTGCTGGCTGCTGGTTAGTGTTAAAGGGGACATTGGATGCCCAATTCCACAAGTTGCTAGGTTTCTGTCATAGCTTCATAGAACCTCTGCTACATGTTTCTCAGTGACTGTGTTAAACAGGCCCCTATTCACCATGTCAAAACCAGCCCCTTTCACAACCAGCTGTTTTCCTGAGAATGAGCTCCTGTGACCCCGCCCTTCTGGTAGTGTTGCCTAGGCAATCATTCTGATTGGTAGTGTTTGGCAGTGCAATGCTCTGAAGACACATCAATCCATCTACTGAAAATGTTTGGCCATAAAGCTTTGAACAAGATGCTATGAATGTTTGGTGAAGTTGTTTACGTTGACACAGTTTATTGAGAGCTACGCTACATGTCTGTGGTGCACTTATCAGTGATGAGAAGCAGATTTTCTGGTAAATGTACGCCAAGTAACGCCCATTTGCTTGTGTTTCTCCTGAGGTTGGGATTTAATGTAAAGAAGCCCATGAGCCTTTACAGCAGAGCATAGAGCAGCTTGTAATCTAAGACCGCTTCATTGGCAGTGTGTATCCGATGTTTGCTGAAACCAAATGTGGCGTCCCCAGCGTCATCGCTACCTGTGAACAGGGGAAGCTGTGTATGGGTAGGGCTCAGGGGCAGGCTTATGTTCAGAACAAATAATCTACATCACATATGGCTCAATCTTAAAACGGTTTAAAACCGCTCAGTGACACATTTGTACTCTTGGGCCATAACAAACTGACTGTACGGATTTTATCAGCTAATCTGAGCTGGCAGACATGCCACACACCGCACTAAAAGTAGAAACAGCTCCAAAAGGGAGAACTGCACGCTATGTCTCCTTTATGTCTGATGTTGAAATGAAGGCAAGCTTTTCTTTAATGTGGGTCAATAAACCAAAACCTAGAAAAGAGGCTAAAAAAAGCCTAAATGATTTGAAGCACTGTAGTGCTTGTAAGGTGTGCTAGACCTTTAATTGGTTTGGGACATCTATTGTTTTACAAGACTCATGTGGTCCAAAACCTGCTGTCAGATTCCTAGCTAAGGTCATTAGCGGTCTTCCCGTCTGACTGTGAATACAAAGTTATGATCTTTCACCATTTTGAAAGGCAGATGACAGTGAAGACTGTCAGCTAGGACGACTGCTGCTGTCAAGGTGACCGTCCATCAGAAAAACACAAATGTGACATTCCAGAAATACATGGATGGGATGATGATCAGCAAAATGGCACAGGGGGTGGGTGCACAGGTGGCATGTTTTCATCCCACCTCGCCATCAGTATCTATGGAAAGAGCTCTGCTTCCATCTGTATCTGTTCATCCATTATGCATGACCAATTTACACTGTTGAGATAGAGAAGGAGGAAGGGAGGGAGGGAGAAAAGAGGAAGAAAATGGCAATTTAATAAATCTGCAAATTGATAAAAGTCTATATCTATATTAGCGAGGATGATCAGGATATTGGCAATGTGGCCACGTGTCTATTCATAATGGATGACTCATTTACACTTTTATTTACACAAGCTGAGCGAGAGAAGGCAGCATTGCCACTCTCTGCCCGGAGGCGATCCGATCTTGGAGCATCATTGGCAAGAGTCTGCAGTTATTGCTTACCTCACACACTTCAGTGTGTGTTTGTGTGTGTGTGTGTGTGACAGTAATGGCCCTTTCTCCTTGGGATGGATGCCCTTAGCAGATGTCATTCAGCTACCAACAGAGACAGTCAATAAGAAACTGAACTGAATTTCACCATCCTGCTCTCCTCATCCATTAGAGCTTCACAATTAAACGAAAAAACATCAAATCGTAACAATGACTGTTGCAGTTTTTAAGCTGCAATAGGCTAAAATGACTTCTTATGTGGTAAGTGGGTGGTTCAGTAACCTCCCAGAGTTGCTGTGCCATGCAGAATGTCAGGCAATTTTAGTTTTTTTTTTATTCAGCCCTAACAAACTGAGCTGCGGTGAAAATATAAACGTCATCTGCTCTATTAGTTTTGTTTAATGCTAGTAAAACTAGTCCTGTAACAAAACATTTTGTTCAGTTTGAGTTTTTAAGTCACTATTACTTCAACAGAAAGCCTACATTTATCATGCTTAGCATTATGACTACAGACAGGTGAAGTGAATAACACTGATAATCTCTTCATCATGGCCCCTGTTAGTGGGCGGGATATAATAGGCAGTAAGTGAACATTCTGTCATCTTATGTTAGAAGCAGGGAAAATGGGTAAGTGTAATAGAGACAGAGTTTGACAGAGTTTGACAAGGGCTGAATTGCGATGGCCAGACTACTTTGTCAGAGAGTCTCCAAAACTGCAGCTCTTGTGGGGAGTTCCTGTGTCTGCACTGGTCAGTATCTATCAAAAGTGGTTCCAAGGAAGGAACGGTGGTGAACCAGTGACAGGGACTTCGTTGGCCAAGGCTCACTGCTGCACGTGGGAAACAAACAGGCTATGGCCTGGGAATCACATATCCGTATTTAAAGGTTGCCATTCTAATTACATGTTAATATATAAAATAATACGACAATACAATAATATTGCTACATATATTGTTATAAATATAACATTTAAATTATATTTAGAAAAATGGCTTCACCCCTCACACAATGGTATATTCTGACGTGTCTTTGCTCGTGGCCGAGTCAATTTAACAACTTTGTCGGCATATTTATTGAGTATTCAGACCCCTCCAGCGACTTTTTTTCCCCAAAAAAGCGACTAGTGACAAACCTGGTGACTTGTTCTGTTGCTCTTGGAGACTTTTCGCAACTCGGATGTGAAAGCATGCATTGCTTTTCTTATTTTTCTGAATGTGCTGGTCCGCCCCTTCGCCTCCACCCACAGGCAGTCCCTCCCTCTCTTCTTCCCTCCCAGGCATCAACATCCGGGTCTGAGTGATGAAGCCCATGCAGAAGTGCAAAAAGCTGCAGTTCACTGAGCGGCTACCTGAGGCTTGGGACTGAGGCTGAGTGTGTTTAATCAGCATGTATCTCTGATACAGTGTCTTATCAATTTGCTGTCGGTCACACTATAAGACCTGTCACGTAGGACAGTATGATAGCCTTGCCCATATCATTTTCTATTATAGACTGACCCCGGCCCCCCATCACAGAAAGGAGAGTTGGAAATGTGGCCCATGCTGAGAAAAGTTTGGGGACCCCTGACTTAAAGGATCCGCTGCTAACATCTTGGTGCCACATACCACAGCACACATTCAGGGGTCTAGTGGAGTCCATGCTTTAATGGGTCAGCAAAAGGAGGACCAACACAAAATTAGAAACGTGGTCATTATGTCATGCCTGATTGGAGTCTGTATGTAATTGGAGCATAATGTTAAGTTGCTTCAATTTTCACTCACACCACAACTATTTTCCACAGACAATGAATGAGCAATAACTGTAACTTGTAGCCCTAAATATATTTATTGTATGTTGAATATTAAAAACTACCATTTACTGCTCGGTGGCTGGAGGATAGTGGAGAAGCTGCAGGATGCTACTGCCAACAAGAACGTTAAAAGTGAAGCATATAAGTTGAATATCAAAATGTAACAACATGAGTGAAGCCCAACAGGTGTTTCCGACTACTTATAATAATAATGCATTGGATTTATATTGAGCTTTTTCCAGATGCTCAAAGTGCTACAATTGTATTGTATGCATTATTCATTTGCTCACACAGTCACATCCTGGTGATGAACAGAAACGTGGCTGCCAGTTTGCGCCTACAGCCTCTGACCACCGCCAGTATCACTGACTCACAATCATACACCAGGTAGCACACACCTGGACGCAAGGTGGGTTAAGTGTCTTGCCCAAGGACACAACGGACGGACTAGGGATAGGGTGGAATCAAACTGCCAACCTTTCAGTTATTGGACGACCGCTCCACCTCCTGAGCTACTGCTGCCCAATGTGTACAGTTTCACAGGTTTAAGGTAAAACTCAACAGCTAAATTCCTGGACTGTTAATAGAAAGTGTTGTTAAACTGGAATAGAAATGTCAGTGCAGAGTCTGAAAACATTCACTGTTGTAAGAAGAGGTCTAATCATCCCAAATTACTGAAAACATCTGAATGAGCACAGTAAAACTACTGAATGCATCCACAGCATGACAATATTATGTGTATATATGAGGATTCATATGACATCTAACAAAAAATAGTTTGATATGTTTCTTATATCTTTTCTTTGAACCAACCTTCTCATACAAATCAGTAAGAAAGTGTGTCCAAACTTCTGACTGGTAGCGTATGTCCCCACACATTACACTTTATGTCTATGAGTCGTGAGTAGCTGTTACAGTTTGGATTACAAAAAAAAAAAAGCACAGCAGTCTTCAGATGATCAAATTCTTGTGGGACAGTAATGTTTCATACAGTTGCACACTGCTGCGCACTGGCACAGTCCGTTAGCACATTATTTCATCTAAGCACATGAAACACGGTGGATAAAAAAAACAAAAACATGTTTCATAGAGTTATCAGCTTGGACTATTACAGCTGTCAGTCATCTGTTTGTCATCCATTTCACCCTCAGTCCTCCTCCATTCATTCATTCATTCATTCACTCTATTTCTCCACCTCACTATACCTTCATCGCATCAGGTGACAGAAAAATCATTTTTAGTTATGTATTATGGATTACCAGGAAATAGGCTTCAGCATTTCCAATTTTCTTATTAACAAATGTAGACGTGATCCCCTCTCCATTCTGGCCTTCCTCCTCCCTCCCACTGCAGATATCTCCTCTGGCTATTTGCACCCGTGATAGCAGCAGCGTTGACACACCTGTGCCTTGGTCAGTGCATGGATGTGTGCAGAGCAGATAATGGCAGCGTTGCTGTGAGCAGTGTGTCTTAAAGCCATGTGTAATAAGGCCTGTGCAAAATGAATTATTGAATGGTGTTGATGCTAGCCAGACCTCCCTGCCTGCAGGCTGTATCTCAGAGATGGCATGTTAGCACGGCCTTAGCTCTCACTGGTGTTCCGCACATGTGGTACATAGATCCAGATGCGCATGCAGCGAGAGCTATCAAGCACTATCTGTGTTATCCACCGTGCACACATGCTCTCATTTGAGCACGCGCACACAAAACTATAAACACAGACAAACATCCTCTAGGGAAAATGTATCATTTACACCAGCTGCCAGCATTTGAAGTAAACAGTGCTGCACAGTCTACAGTAAAAAAAGACAAAAAAAAAAAACACTGTTTTTAGAGATATAGTCTTAGGATGGGCATTTCAGCAGCATTTTGCAGTGCTTTAATAAAAAGAGTTAAACTAAGGTTAGGCTGATTTTATATATGTATATGTAGAGTCAACGCTACCACCCAAATGTTGTATTACAGACCATTAGCTCATCTAATTAAAACATCTAAAAAGCATTAATTTTAACTGGCCTGCCTGTACCTGGAAAATGTCAACAGGAGCGTAGCTGGCCGTGAGTAATAAATGATTATAAAATACTTCATTAATTGATGTTTTTAATTAGCAATCACTGAGTATGACCAGCAGTTTGCTAACTGATCCCTGACACTTCAGCACAGCAGGAGGATGGATGAGAGTCGGTTTGAGATGGGCTCATCCAAACTGAGTTTCAAATCAGGTTGCAATACTTCACTTAAGGAGAAATGCCACACGTGTTCTCTAATGTCAAAATAAATATAAATAAAACACACACTACAGAGAGTGATATTGTGCTCCATCAAGGCACACTCAATCCATCACCAGATGTGGTGGTATGAGAACATAACAACTTGCTGTAAAAGTGTCGGTCCATGCTCCAGTCCAATAGGGGGCAATACTGCATGGACAACCGCTGATTAAGGTAACAAAAATAAATAAATAAATAAAGATCAGCTGGTTAGAGAGTGAACACGTTACCCACTGACTGATACAACTACACTTACAGAGGTGCCTAGCAACAGCAGTGCACCTACTCATCATATATACATAACAGTTGTTTACATGGACCACAGAATAGAAATACAGGTCAGCACCAACACTGATGCCCCATTCAGTCTCCATTCAATTATTACCTTCAATCCAAACTTTCCCATTAAAGTAAGATCAATCACAAGCATATTTGTGCATTCTTGACTGGAATGAAATGCAGGCACCTCATTTAGCTAAAAGGAAAAAAATGTCCTGACATCAACTATGTAAAAGAACATTTGCCACGTAAATGACTGGACGACTCTGAATATGTGGGTGTACTGATTTCATGAAGTTGAAGTTGACCCACTTGTTGTCGACCGAATGGTGTTAAGCACAAATGACAATGTTGATTTTATTCAAACTGCCTCAACTCATTACAGTATTTCTATTCAGTGTTGGGGTTATAATTAGATTGCATTAAGTCCATGTGGGCTTTTACTGTACAATACTGATATCTACATTTATGGTGCCTTCACATGTAGATTGAAACTGGGACCGTTCATCCCTTAGGTCGCTTGATTTAGTCTGATGTGAACACAGTAATCGCACTCTGTACCGGAACATACAGAATGAGTCAAGCTGACACTGGTTAGAGAGCGTGGTCTCGGCTTGTTTACCTCATGTATATCTGGGGTATCGTGCACCCATCAGAAGTGACTGGCAGCCTCCTCATCGTTGTCTTCACTTAGGTGCTTGATCAACGTGAACGTGTTGTTCATACACGGACATAAACCACATAATTGCAATAAATATCAGGACCCACACTCACTGACTGTGCTTCAATCTCTATTTGATAATATCCGCCATTCCTGAAACTGATGTTGACTAGTCACAGCACTTTCAAGAACATGGTGTTGAGGCTGTGTCGGAGCTTTGCCTGGACAGCATTGTGAGCACAAATCAAACCAAGGTTAAATACATGACTGTAACAATAAAGATGTGAAAGCACACTGTTTCTACATTTGAAATTGCCACTTGAGAATCTTCACTGGAAACAGGACTACTGCTATCCAGCTCTGCTTAAATGCCTTTAACCAAATGCAGTGTTGTTTTTTTGGGGTTTTTTTTTGGTGTTTTCTAGATAACACTGCAGATTTCATCAGATCAGCTGCGGTGATTTCATCATGTTTTAGCAGCCAAGAGGGATGCTTTCAAGCCGCTGTAATAAAACCGAGCCTCAGCACTTTAAGTGTCCCTGTCTTTCATCCTAGTCTCTTTGTCTTTGTTTCTTCCTGCCTGTTGATGTCTGCCTTTGAAGGCAGAGAGATAAATATGAAGAGAGAATTTTGTTTCATTGCTTTGAAAGACAGTATGAAAGAGCAGTGGCCGCTGGCTCTATGGTCAATTCCCAGTCGTCCTGTGTGTGTTTGTGTGTGCTTTACCGCGCTCTGCAGCTAAAATATTTACACATTAAGCGACTTCTGGCTCCCAACATATCTGTAATGTGAAAATAACGTGGAGCTCGACGCTGCAAAGCACAGCATCAGAACTTTCATAAAAGGTCTGTTGCAGCACAGTTGTGTTGCATTGGTTGCATTAGCTAGCTGTACCTGATAAAATGACGAGTGGAAGTATTCTGTACATGAAATTACTTTAGCATGAAATTCAAACCTAATGCACTCACTAATATAGTTGGCTGCCGGGTCAAGGGAGGAGGGAGTGCCATGATACGGCAATTTTGGCTGTTAGTGACAGAAGCATATTTCCCCCCGTCGATATACAAGTGATTCTGCTCCCGCTTTATGCCGAGCTGATGCTAACCTAAAGTATTTATATGTGGTTGTTGGGTAAAAATTGTACATGTGTGTCCACCTCTTAAAGGCCCATATTGATCATGTAGGGGAAGTGAAGCTCCAGGAGAGCAGCTAAGAGCAGGAAAATTGAAAGTGTTGGCATGGAATGTGCATTATATCACTTCACAATGCCTCACTGTCCAGTTTGAACCCAGAGCCGGTTTAGAATTAGCACTCTGGTAGGGCATTTGGACGTACAATGTTAGAAAATGATTATTTTGAGCTGACCTCAACAATAGGAAGGTCCTCTCACTGTTGCCAGTAGAAAGTGGACATTTTGACAGGTAATTGCAAGTAAAGCGCAGGTGTAATTTATAACAGCAGCTCAGCTCAGGTCAATGACATGCCCTGCTGAGATTTCTAGATGAAACCGAGCAATCAGTCCTGCTATTAGCGCTGCCAACTGTCTGCTGCGGCAACAGAGAAAAAGGTGAGCACCTATACCACCTTACCTACATTTTATGTTTTTATCCTTGTGGGGCCAATTTGGATCAGGTTAGCATCCCACGGCATGATCGGGCTCTGACAGTATGCCCTGTAATACAAATATGTAAATCCTGCATGCAGTGATGCTAGTATCATTTTACATTATATAGTGAGATAAAGGTTTTAAATGCACAGATAGCTACTATTTACTTTAGGCTTCACAGCCCCCACTGAGTGAGGGAGAAATACAGAATTACACAGAAAAGTTGCATCCACCACAGCAGCAGCAGCAACATTCTCTAACAGTCTCTAACAGTAGCAGCTTTATGTGACAAAGGCTTTGTCCGAAACCTTGGTCCATCACTATTATTACGTTTCGAATGACTTGATTTGTTTACTCGTGAATCCAGTTGCTTCTATTTCCTGTGTATTTGAGGCACCTCTAAATTTTTAATGCCATTTATTCATTGTACAAACATCTGCAGGAGTCACAACAGCTGAAATGAATTTAACAATGACTTTTTGACTGATCCTTTCTTTCCAAAATATGCTGCGATGACCAAACCATTTGTTGCTTTGAGCGATCCTTCCAGTGCACACGTACGTTGCAATCTAGATCAGATTTGCAATAACACAAGCTGTCCTCTGAATTAGGATATGTTTTGGCCTCCTGTTTCTCAATTTTCAATATTTTTTTTATTCAATATTAAGGTTTGAAAACTATAAAAATCTGTCTTATCTTGTTCATTGTTGTTAACTGACAGCAATATACATCTCATGAAAACATGTGTGTATCTTAACAAACAGTGGGCATCCTGTTAGTGTCTGACAGTGTGTAAAGATCAGTTTTTTGTGATTGGTATAAATTGTTGAGAATGAGCAGAGATCTAGATTAACCTATTAATCTGTTCTGACAAATAACTGGATTGCATTAAGAATTAAACAAGCACTCTGCACCGCTACCCTGCTACCTACGATGAAATGAACTGGTTTCTTTCCTACCTTTCGCCTCAAAAGACACTCTGATGTTCTTGCCAAATGGCCGTGTTTAAACAAAAACCGAAGATATGTTTTATTTTTCCAAAGGTGGATGCTCTTTCAGTTTCCTGAATGGAATCATACGTAAAGGTCAATATCCGTGCTGCCCACAGGGGATGACGTAGCCATGAAAGGGTGGTCAGCAACAATTCCAGGTGGTGGGTGTCAAAGGAGCACCCGCATGAATGACAGGACCCAAGGTCTTCCAAAAGCATACTGTTCAAAGCGCATCCTGCTGGGTAAATGATACACCCGCACCTAACCATCCACAATTCATTAGACCAGACAACCTTCTACCTTTTCTCTGAGGTCTAGATCTCATACTTAAGTGGCCATTGTCAGTGCTTGAGCATGTGATCTGGACTTTAGAGAAAAGGTGGAAGGTTGTCTGGTGCCCATTGTAAGTGCTTTCAACAGTGAATAGCTGTCAAAATAGGCTCAGTACACAACTGCCTGAGATGCACTGTGTATTCAGACGTATTTGTATCATAGCCAGTTGTAAGGCAAGGCCTCTTCTGTAAGACTGGACTGTGCAGGCCAACCTTTGCTCTCCATACACATCAATCAGGGCCCATTGACCTGGTTGCTGGGCACTAACAAACTGCATGCCAGGAACACCGCACAAGACCCACACTTTTGAAGATGCTCATCAAATGGTCTGCTGTGCACAGTTTGGCCCTTGTCAAAGTTACTTTCCCCCTTATTTTCAACTTCCAAAAGATCAGCTTTAAGAAGTTAATGTTTACTTGCAGGCATAACATCATATCCCAGTCTCTGACAGGTATCACTGTAGCAAGATAATCTGTGTTATTTACTTCACCTGTCAGTGGTTTTAGTGTTGAGACTGAACAGTGTAAACCAGCACGTATCCACCAGACAGTTCCACTTGTCAGCCCCTAGACACACAAACACTGACGAGGCGACTGCGACGATATCGCCATGCAGAGTGCACCTTCCGTCCACTGTAATGAGACATTTATTTGATGGCACTGAGAGTTGTATTTTTTTAATCTTCCTATTCCTGCGAACCGAGCTGTCAAATATGGCTATATGTGAGATAAACTTCAAACAAATCAAACAAATCTGGTTAAACAGGGAGAACTCTATTTCCAGAGCTCAGAGATATTCAAATGAGTGTTTGTGTTGTGCTCCAAATGTCACTGCTTGAAATACACAGAGAATGCTTTTGAACTCGTTCTCCAGGACGTGCACGAGCGTACCTCTGTTTGTTGTTTGTTTGCGTGCCATCACGCATGTTTCAACCCAGCCCAAAGTGGAAATATTGTTCCGCCTTTTGTGTGTTGACTTGTGCCTGCTGTGGCGCTGTGCTCAAAAGTCAGGATTAAGTTATTTGGTGACAGTGTGGCCCTTGATGCACATTATTCATTCATTCATTCATATGTCATTGGAGAAAATGAAAAGTTTACTAAATAAACCATGTTAGATGTGTGAGATACATTAAGAGCGCACCATGAAGCCAACTATCAATAAGTACATTGAAACTATAAATTCACTAATGATTTCAATCCTTCAAGATGCGATGAAAGCCTTTTTGTGACAGCTTAATTGCAGGTGGTGGATGAGGGCAGTGGCATATACTGCATTATACCTGTAATCACACTGATTGTGGTAGAATAATAGCTCTTGCATAGAACTATAATAATATTGCTTGAAAACATGAAATATATAAACCAAACCATAGGTCTTCAACAGGGGGTCCATGACCCCCAGGGATATATGTATATATATATATATATGTATATTCTGCATAAACTTAGATGTTGCGATAATGTGATTGGTGGGAGTCAAATGTGCAGGGCAATAACATGACGCTACAACGGTCTCCACTCCTCTATGACAGCTGTCTGGACGATTTTAGATTCTGGCTGCAGGGATTTGCTCCCATTCAGCCACAGGAGCTTTAGTAAAGGCAGGCCCTGATGTTGGACAATAAGGTCAGAGCTGTCAAGCTCTTCCACAGAAACACAGGAAACTATTTATTTATGAACCTCACATTCCCCCAAACTGTTTCCACAGAGCACCTTACTGTCTAACGTAGCTTTGCTGTCACAATGTGCAGTAATGAGGTAGGACCTAGGAGCAGGACACCTACACAGTAGACCAAGGACTGGATGAAATAATATGTTTTAGTTTAATGAAGACTGATGATTAAGGTCAAAAAGAGCTGCAGAATGAGGCAGGTAATTTAATAAACCAAAAGCAAGACACAACTTACAAAATACCAGGAAACAAGAGGGTACAAGGGAACAGGTCGGAACAACTGGGAAACAAGCAGGTCAACAAATGACTTGACCACGAACTGAGACAAAGAAAGCGCTATGCACACAATTCAGCCACAACATTAAAACCACTGACAGGAGAAGTTAATCACAGTGACCATCTTGTGACAAGTCAATGTTCTCTGGGAAACTTTTGAACCTGGGATTCATGTGGATGTTACATAGACATGTAGCACCCACCCAGACTGGACCAGACACCCCCACCCCATAGCAATGATGCTGCTTGATGGCAGCAGCCATCCCCAGCAGGATGCAGCCTGACTGACACACACACACACACACACACACACACACACACACACACACACACACACACACACTTTAGGAAGAACTCAAAAACATGAAGAACAGCAGAAGGTGTTGACCTGGGCCCGTATTTATCAAACTTCTTAGAATTACTCCTAAGAACACTGTTAAGAGTTGACTTATGAGTAAAAATATTCCTCACCGAAAGTTACACATAAAAGTTGCTTATCAAGTTACTCACTCACACATTTGTACACACAAGTGTAGGACTGAATCGTAAGTGTCTCAGAGCTGCCATAAATGGAATTTTAGATGACGTCATTTCCAAGTGCATAGAAATGGCCAATCGCTGAATGGAGTCTTTATCTAAGAATACTGAAATATCTTAGAGAGTCATCACAGTGAATCATTTAATTGTCAATGGGAGTGTATATTTTGACATAATCCACAAAATTATTCATACTTTTTTTTATGAATTGTACTAGTTTGTTTCCAATGTAACCTTTTACTGACTGTATTTTATGCCTTTCAGGCCACTTGGTTAACACATCCAAGATGTTGTAGTCTTCATCAGAAACCTCATGTGTTGATACTGTGGTACCTTTTCCTGTTCACATAAATGTTCTCATCCACACTTGGAGCAATAATCCTAATATGTGTATCATTGATTGCACCGACTACTCCGGGGAGGCATCTATTTGCATGAATGCAGTTTGCTTCCGTTGAATGACCCGGGGTGTAGCTGGGAAGTCAATGAAACGCATGACAAAGGCAGGGAGCAGTAAGGGCCATTATTGTTCCCATAACTATTCTGCTAATTGACAGTTGTGATGGTCCTAAATCAGCAGCGTTACACTGCGGCACTTTTCCTGTAGTGTGACTTTTAATTGTGCCATGAAAGCTGTGCTGTGTGTGGTTACTGCTCAGATGATGTCCCTTATTAAATGTGTGACTTAGATCACAGGTCTTCAACAGAATGACATTTTATATATATATATACATATATACGTATATATATATATATGAATGCAAAATGATAATAATAATGTATATTTAGAAATAGCACTGGGCTGAGTTTAATATAGGACACATATAGTAGGTAGGACGTCCCTACTTACGTAATCTCACCATCAGTTTGGGGGTCCTTGACCTGAAAAATGTTGAAGACCCCTGCCATAGATAATACCTGCTCTGTCCAAATGATATGATTTGATCAGCTACTTGTCGTCAAAAAAGTAAAAACGTCCTGGAACATCCGTACACGTCCCTCTGGCCTCAGTGCCATCCTCCACTGACAACTCCTAACCACTTAGGACCCCTCTGGAGGTCTCTGAAATACAGTATGTGGAGGAGTAGGAGTGATTCTTGAGACTTGACAAAGTTGATATATAGCTTTTATTTAGGCTTAGTTTGAGAGTGGAACTAAATTCCACAAATTCTCAGCACTCAAGACTAAAATGGCACTTCATAAATACGGCGTCTGGCCTACAAACTCCTAAAGGACCCAAAGGACCCTAACATCCTGTTTCCATCCCGTTTTACTGTACATGGCATCTTCTTTCATTATGAGTTAAGATATCACTGCAGTTAAATATCTTAACTATGTAGAAATTAAAGAAAAAAAAACACATCATGCAGCTGCAAAATCCAGTCCAACTGCATACTTGTGATAAAATTGTGTTTGGATGTTTGTATACTTTTTTCTTTTTTTATTTGCGCACACACTCGCATGTTTTTGAATGTAACAGGCATCCACCTCTTTCAATGTCTCTTCCTCACCTGTCTTTCATTTTGTCTCTCCTCTCTCCTTTTCAGAATGATGAATTGAAGTGTGCATCATCTCCATATCTTTAGGCTGGAGACGGCACCACATCTCCCTAGTGACACCCCACCCTCCACACACACACACACATAGACACACACATATCGAGTGTTGATTATTGCCACATCAGAGCACTCTGAAGTGCAACCGATGTGCAGTGCAGCATGCATGTCTATGTGTGAGGTGGGGACATTTTGTTTGATCCCTGTTTGTGTACAAGGGTGAGATGCTATGTGTGTATGTGTGTGTGTGTGTGTATGTGTGTGTGTGTGTGTGTGTGTGTGTGTGTGCAGTGGATGCATTCTGTTTCCGTACCTGTGTATGTGCGAGAAGTTGCATTTCTCACCGATGTTGGTGTGCGATTGGTAATTGATTTTCCAATCTGTGCCGACCGCGGCTCAGTCACGGAGCTGGATACAGCACAGGTTGGCTTCCTGTTAGCATCGACCGCTAACACTGGACTGTAGAGGAAGCTGCTGGTGGTGGAGCCCGAAAGAAAGGAGACACATGGTTCACACTAAAAATGGAGTTTCATATTTATTTTCTGTCACACTTTTAAAAGCCTTTAACTTCTGATGACAGAGGTTTGGAAAACAAAAAGCCCACGGATCACACCGCTTGGCTCCAAGCAGATATGAGTTCAAAATAAACAGGATCTACAACCACTCCATTTGTTCTGTGCAGTCTTGCTCGATTATCATTATTTTTCTATCTGTCTATTCACTGCATTTATAATAACCATTTAAATAATACATGAGCAAATTTCCCCCACTGTTGATTTACATTTGAAGACTTTCTTTGAATAATAACCAGCTTTCCTTGATAATGTGACTATTTTACCCCATTTGCCACTGGTTATCAATAATTCAACCTTTTTTCTCTCATAAAAATACATTTCCTCTCATTGATTCATCAGCAGTGTATGTCAGAGGGCATTAATTAATACATTATGAATTAGTTTCAGTGGCTGTTGCCGTAGAGAAGACACTAAGCAGTGTCATGGTATCAGAAACTAGATGAAGTTGTTCAGTCTTCACTGTGGATGTTTTACATTTGCTTTATAAAATCTGATTATGCAACTAAAACCTAATAATAACAGTGCTCTGTCTGTGCCGACAGCCTTCTGCTCCAGTCCACTGTTCTTTATTGCATTCCTCTACTTCACACCTTAAAATAAGTTGAATTTTATTCTAACATAAGATGTGATAATATGGATTTTTCCAGTGGGACAAAATTATAATCTCAGATAATGTTGATGATATTCAGAAATATGTTATAGGTGGACACCATTATATCCTAGTCCTATATCTTTTCCCCTTAATTGCCTCTGTGGTTGCCACAGTCACCACTGAAGATGCAGCAACCTGCTGAAAGAAGGCCAACAATGTTCATCTCTGTCCTACCTCACTGCAGGTCTGCTGGAGTTTATACTGAAAACCACTTAAAATCATTGTCTGGTGTTCTTAATTAACCAACATTAAAAAAAAAAACAAAAAAAAAAACAAAAAAAAAAAAAAAACTTTTTTTAGTGTGGAGTTTGGGAGATTCTTATTTGTGTCAGTGTTTAACTGTTTGGGAGCAAGAACACTTACTTGGCATTAGCCTTGGGTGAAATCCATTAGGTAGCGTTTAGTTTCTGCTGTGCAGAGGGGATGTTGAACTGCTCTCTATTGTTCTCTTCCTCCATTCCCTACCTTGCTCACTCTGTCTCTTCCCCACCAACTGGGCTCCTCTGGGAACAGTCTTTACAGCTTTCTGTCCTGAGTTGCACACAGGGGATCAAAAGTTTCCCTTTTCCCCTGAGGATGTGAGAATTCTGGCACAGGTTGCCAAAGTTGCTTTAGTGCTGACGCCTTTGAGGCAGATTGCTGCATTGCAGGATTCTCTGAGGTTTCATGACTTCTCTTGCGTCTTGGCCTGAGTGTTCTCCTCTTGGGGCATCGAGAACAGGACAGAAGAGATGTGAGTTTTTTTTTTCTACTGGACTCCATGAGATCAAGAGCTGTAACACTGACAGAAAGACAGTGGTCATCCAGGCACAGTAAACACTGCCTGGTCATCACCATGGACTGCTAGACTATATACACTCACTTGCCACTTTATTAGGTACACTAATTAACAGCCAATCACATGGCTGCAATTCAATGCACTTATTCATGTAGAGGTGATCAAGACAGCTTGGTGAAGTTCAAACTGTGCATCAGAATATGGAAGAAAAGGGATTTTGAACGTGGTATGGTTGTTGGTGCCAGACGGGCTGGTTTGAGCATTTCAAACTGCTGATCTACTGGGATTTTCACACACAACCATCTCTATTGTTTACAGAGAATGGTTCGAAAAAGAGAAAATATCCAGTGAGCAGCAGTTGTGTGGACGAAAATGCCTTGTTGATGTGACAAGTCAGAGGAGAATGGGCAGACTGGTTGGAGATGATAGAAAGGCAACAGTAACTCAAATAACCACTGGTTACAACCAAAGAATGCAGAATACCATCTCTGAACGCACAACATGTTGAACCTTGAAGAAGATGGGCTACAGCAGCAGAAGACCACCCCGGGTGCCACTGCTGTCAGCTAAGAACAGGAAACTGAGACTACAGTTCACACAGCCAACACTGGACAATAGAAGATTGGAAAAACGCTGCCTGGTCTGATGATTCAGCTGCGACATTCAGATGGCAGGGTCAGAATTTGGTATAAACAACATGGATCCATCCTGCCTTGTATCAACGGTTCAGGCTGCTAGTGGTGGTGGTGTAATGGTTTGGGGTATATTTTCTTGACACACTTTGGGCCCCCTGAGCATGGTTTAAATGCCACAGCCTACCTGAGTATTGTTGCTGACCATGTCCATCCCTTTATGACCACAGTGGACCATCTTCTGACGGCTACTTCCAGCAGGATAATGGACCATGTCACAAAGCTCATATCATCTCAAACTGGTTTCTTGAACATGACAATGAGTTCACTGTACTCCAATGGTCTCCACAGTCACCAGATCTCACTCCAATAGGCCATCACCTCTCGGATGTGGTGGAACGGGAGATAATAAAGTGGCCAGTTAGCGTATATTCTACTGTATTATGTAATTTATTGAAAGCCTAAACTCTGGCCTACACTTTATTTTGCTCACAATGTCTGGGCTCAGCTCTATAAATTACTCGCAGTTCACACTGAAACATGCTCACAACAAGATTTCTAAAAGAGAGTGTGAATAAGAATAAAATGAAGACATGACAATTCTAAAAAGCCTTTGCCTTCAACCACAAATAGACACGTACATCTTCAACAACCAACCTCAAGATGATTCAGTTTTCAGTTTTCATTCTACACTCAACTCCGGCTTTGTGGTTCGATAGCACGTGACTAAATCAATGTAAAATTACCTTATGAGGTGTTTCTTGCCATATTATCTGTAGTAATCCAGCGCCCTTGTTCAAAATCGGAAGCTTTACATTTGTTTTTTAAAGCGGCATTATTTCCATGATTGTTTTCTTATCTTTCTTCTTTTTACCAAGCTGGTTGCACGATGGCAAAAGTAGAAAGTTGCCCCTGACAACCATTCTGCTCCAGCTCCAAAAGACCTACACAAGGCCAAAGTGCAAACTGCAGCGAGACATTAAAGCTACTTGTGAGGCTGCCGGTGACAAAGAGAGATGAAGGGACACACGAGCGCGAGGGAAAATGGGCGTCGGTATGAGTGTGTGTCGGCGCACCCTCAGGGCGATGCCGGCGTATCTCTCCACAAACACGCTGTTTTCCTCAGAAAAGTAGAAAGCGCCTAAAACTCCTACTTGAAGATTAAGATGTGATAAGTATGATAATCTTGGGAATTACCACAAATCCTGTGTTTTAGCTAAGAGGATATTTATGTTAATATCCATTCCTGTGCGTTTGTTTGTGGGTTCACATTTTTTATATATTCCAGTGATTACAAATAGATTAGTCTAATTATCCCTTTCTGTACATTAATATTAAACACACTGACTCACAAATCACTTCCTCTATTTCTAGGATTTCTTCCATCTTTTCACATTAACACTAACACAAACTACTTCACAAACTACTACATTTTACTTTTCACATTATTAAAAAAAAAAGAAAAGTAATTTTTAACCTGAACCAACATAAACTGCATGTATGTTTCTGGCCATGTCGGTTACCAACTAATCTCTGAATGTACGTCTCTTTTTGGAGGACTGACTGCAAAACACACCCCGTCCTCACACCAGGTGAGTTATATAAACTCATCAAAGATATATGTGGTGACATTCACACTTCTTTTTTTTTTTTCTTTTACAGCCTTTCAGAGGCTGGGAAGGGGGTGTCATGGTAACCTTAGCATTTCCATTCCTCTAACGGAGTGATATCTATTCAGGCTGCATAGCTGCTTCTCCAGTTCATTTAGCATAGGGGCTGTGCTGCTTGGAGAATCATTTCGAGGCAGTTACTATGAGATCAGGCTGGGCTCCCTTCCCGGCTTTCTCTCCTTTGAAGGATCTGAAAGATTGGGTATTAATTTTCATTGGTGTTTCCAAGTCCCAGCCTCCTGTCCCAACATTGTTAAAAAAAATGGTCATGCTTCTCTTTAATTTGTTTTTCAATCATTCGTTTTCATTAAGAGTAATGGAAGAATAGTGTGGGGTGTTAATACAACTTTTTTTGAGTATCTATCTGCTTGCTTTAAAAGTTTGGTTAATGCACTCATTGTTCCCCATTGCATTAAATATACTGGGAGTTAGCATGAAGCCCAGCACATGAAAAATAAAGTAGAAACCACACAAGATTTTGTTTCTTTTAACCAATACAGTTTTTTGTAGGTTACCAATGAATAGCATCAAACGATCCCTATCAGTTCCTTAAAGGTGGTAGAATCTTGTAGACACAGATGTAAATGTAGGAGGTGAGGCTTTGTGGCTAAATAGCGTGTGTCGATGATGTTCAAGGGGGACACTGACTGACCGCCGCTCAGTGCAGCACATTTGGCAACACAGAGCTGGTACTCAGAGCTAACCAGCCGTGGCACGCTCCTGTCAGACTCGTCTTTGTAGACAGGAGTCTAGTTGGGCTGTACATTCACACGTACAAGCACATTCATAACCCCATTTCAAAGTCCCTGTATGGGTTGCTGTTTTGTAGCATAGCCGGCAGCATTACAAGGGAATAGGAAAGGTGTGTGTATGTGTGGAGGAGTGTTACCAGGCAGCTGTTTCAGTAGAGTTGAGTAAACACGGATGTTGACACCACACTGTTAGAAACTGCTGTAAATTGACATTGAAATATCAACAGTATAATCCTGTTATAGTTACCTGTAGTTAGTGAGATGAAATACAACAGTGTTTTACATTACTGATAGCTCAAAGCAAAGAAAACTGTATTTTAACAGTATTTTTTCCATTGCATTGTGGGAACAACAAAACAGAGTCTGTGAGTCCACACATGTTCAAGGGGTGGTTATCTATCCATCTCCATCTTGTGAACTAACTGGTGAAAACACATATTTACCCAAAGTAAATTGAATGCTGTTCATGAACATTTTTCAGCTCATTCATGGTCTTGGTCTCTTTTGAAAGCTGAGAATCACTCTAAGTGGTATTGCTGTTGAGTAATCAAAGTTGGCACACAGCTAAAAAATAAGTTTTTGGGTTTGTCTGAATTTTCTTGTTTGTTTGTTTGTTTTAAAAAAGTTGGTTGTGTCGGTTGAATCCTATAATAACCTTTATAAATGAAATCAGAAGAAAATGACAAATTATACGCTGCATTTATTCAAACACAACTCATGCGCAGAGCTCTGATTGGTTCAAAAAGCTACTGCTGTCCCATATATGACCCAGCTGAATGTTAAAGGGTTCATTGGATTATTGTCAGACTGAGTCATTCTCATTAGTCTTGAATTAATGTAACTCATTTTATATTAGACTGGACTTATTCTGCTAATGTTAGCTAGCCTTCAGTTAAATTTTGGCTCGAGTCTTCTTTTCTTCTTAAATGGCTGACATTTTAGTTTTGTCTTAAATCTTTAGGCTTTAATTTGTTCTCTAAAACAAGCCCATTTTAAAAGCTTGTATTTTGTTATTAAAGAGACACATGGTAAAAGCTGTTGAAGCTGTATTATTTGTCTTAAAACTTGGATTCACTATTCAATATACTACATTTTACACTGTCCTAAAATGTGAGGTGAAAAAAAGGTTAAACAATCTGCAAATACCTCAGATATATCATTCGTACAAAAAAATAGAAAAAATATTTTCGCAGCAGTAAGGTACCATTCATTTAATGTGCTGTGCAAATCTCACAGCTTCATAATAAGAGAAAACTAAATAATTGAGTGAAAAATAATTAAGAAAAAAAATATGTTTGAGAATTACATTACATATCTTTTTTACATAAAGCCCCAGCTTAAGCTGCTCAAATATGTGGTTAAACAGGATTTGAGGTCTGAGCTTAATATACAGAACCAGTTTAGGTGCTGCTGTCAACCAAGTCAATGGATGAAGAGGACTATTTCTTCCTGCCTGTTGCTCTTTTTCTTCATCTGGGCTCAGTCATCCCTCTGCCTCCTCCTCGCTCCATCTCTCCAACAGTAATCATTGTGTTTATACGGGGCTAATAGAGTGATAGGTATGCATGCTGCGTCTCTGCTGCTCGTCATTTAGCTGAGAGGACCACTTGACCAATGCTGACAGCGCACAAGCTACAATTAAAGCAGGGGTAGATGCCCACCTCTCTACCAGACCAGCACCCCCCACCCACTCCCCACCCCCCAACTCACACACACAAGCCAACATCTGAAACACACATCAAACACAGCTCAGAAATGTTCCCTGGCAGCTGTGCATCTAATCACATGAATAAAAAAGGTACACTCACGCACACATGCAATTATCCGAGTGCTGCCTCTCGACAAGGAGTAGTATTACTAAAAGGTTTTACCTCCCACACACTCATAAAGGCGAGGGCAACGAGCGTGTGAGAGCTCTTGTACCTCTGAAGTCATGACGTGTTTGTGTGTACTCTTTTGTTTTTTTTTCTGTGCATCTGACAGTGCGTGAGTGCGGACAGGGGGCTTAGGCAAAAGTTAAAAAGTTTTACAATAACATGATTCCCACTTACAGTCGAGTGTATCCTGACATGTTTGATCAATGAGGAGCGAGGGGGGTTTGAACACAGTTGTGTTCTTTGCCCCATTTTTTGGGAAGACATTTACACTTGAGAAATGAAGCATGTTTTGTATCCAACACTGTATTTAACTATAGTCAGGAAACAACGGAAGAGTGTAAACACAAAAAAAAAAAAAAGACAGAAGTAAACAAAGGGGAAAAGTCAACATCTCTTTAAACTGCACCTAGCAATTGTATTATGTTCAGATGTAATTGGGAAAAGGTCATATTGAGATTACATCAAAAAATCCAAGCTAATCCACTGATGGAGTTAGATTAAAGTCCTTTCATTAACAATGTGTAGAAAAATAATCCTAAATGCTGTGCAGAGCCAGCGGCACGTACACCCAGAAGTCATCATTCTGCAAAAGAATGCAAGTAGAACAAGCACAACAGACTTGCACTTAAATATATGTGTGTATGTGAGTGGTGTAACACTCAGGCAAACCAGAGCAATGTGGTTATTGTAATTCAGTGCAGTGAGGAATGTACACACTTACAAAACAGGGGAAACAAAACAACCCTCGACACACGAGAGCCAGCTCCATACGCTGGGATTCAGCTGGCCACTTACACCGGAAGGACAGAGGGACAAGTTCAACAAGTTAAAGAAGTCAATGACGTCCACATTATAGCCAGAGAAGAAGAGAGGATGGAGATATAACCTGCCATTAATCTATAACACAGTCTGAACTACCGCCTTGAGACTGCAGTAATTACATGTAAGTAGCTGGTCATTAACGGAGGCTAGTCCTGTGAGTTTCTGGTGGAACACCAACATGTTCCTATTTAAACCCCAACTCTCCACAAATCTTTTGAACTGAAGAAGCTCCTTGGATTTAACATCATCAAATCAGTCCAGTTGCCCTTGTTGCCCTAGGGAATACAGTTATTTCCTCTGGGCGATTTTCAAGTAGATATTATTGTGGTTGCACAAATCAATGAAAGACCAATGGCTATTGTACTACTGTTACAGAGGCGTGGCCCAGGTGTGACTGATGATATTGTCAGTGGTGGCTGGTGATGAAATTTGGTGGGTGGGCTAACAAATGCGTAATACCGATTAAATAGTCACCTACAATACACACAGTCACATACAGGTACAGTACACTTTTTTATTGCTCTATGTCAGTGGTCCTCAGCTGGTCTGATTTCATGACCCCTTTAATGACCCCTTAATGACAAGCTGTGACCCAAATCAAAGACAATCTTCAACTTCTCAATTTTACTGAATGTTCTACTAGTCACTTCTTCAAGCATTAATCAAAGTCTGACATGAGAATCACAAGATTTCACTAACAGACATTTAACAGACTCAGCTGGCGTTTTCATGCAAATTGTGTGAAATAAAAAAGAGCGACTTCTGGGAAATATTAACAAAAATGAACTTTTATTATGTAGCTTTAGCTGAGAATCTTAACTTACTGAGACTATGACAACCAACAGTGCACTATGGGAAAAAAATCCGCTGATATTTTGGTTTTATCTTAAATCTTAAGGCTTTAATTTGTTGTCTGAGAAAAGTTCATTTTACACACTTAATTTGTTAATAAGGAGGCACGCGGCAATAGCTGTTAAAGCTAGTTTTATTTGTCTTAAGACTTGAATTCACTATTTCATATGCTACAGTTATAGAGTGTCCTGAAATGCATGCATGTAAACTGTGACTGTGAACCTCATGGGAAGCTATTGAATACTGATAAATCCCAGTTGTAGTTCATAAAACCTATACATAAATTACACTAAAGTTGTGAGCAAAAGAGAGCATGTTGACATGAACATGCTCGGTCAATTTAAAAGCTTAAAAAGCTGTTTACATTTTAGAAGTTAATGGTTTTTACTGGACTATTTGTAATTGGCCTCTGGCATTATACAAAGCTGCAGTACGACTGCAGATAAATGATAAACCGTCTGTGGTGTTCTTAAAAGTATAGGACATGGAAGGATATATTGTATATATTGTATATCTGCATGTCCTTGATAAAACCCACTGAGGTATTTAGTTGTGGTATTTGCTGCGTCCTCTTACTGTTACGCCTCATTGTTGAGTTAGCTTGGCTGTTTTCATTTAATTTTAGAGTGGCTACATAATGCCCCATGCAGGGCCACATGGACGGGACTAAATGATGACCTTTTCTGTGGTTCTCCAGAGCTCTTGCGTGGGCTATGTATTTGTATGGGTATTGATTGAAGCAAAGTGGCGTATGAAAGCAGCGCAGATGTGTTTGTTCATGGGAGCCGGTGAGCTGCAGGTTGTGTGGACGCCTGTGCAGCGTGTGAGCTCACACACTAGTGAGTTTACTTCGTCTGTGTGTGTGGGTGTGTGTTAATAGTAACTAACGCTGTCAGGAAAGACTCAGCATGGATACATACTGTCTATTGTCCCAGCAATCACCACAGCATGTGTGAACTTCAAGTTTTTATTATGCTTCGAAATGGGCTACGTTTACCTCTTAAAACCTTGTATGTGCACACATATGTGGCCCATAAAGCTGATTTTGAAAAAAAAAAAAAAAAAATATACGCCACCAGACATGGACTTCAGAGAACAGTCAGGTCTGTGAAGAAGATGATTGGTACTGACCCTCCCTCCATCCAGGACCTGCACCGGTCCAGAGTAAAATTTCCACGGACCCCTCACACAACCTGTTCAGCCAGCGTTACAAAGCACTGTACACCAAAAGTGCACCCAGCAGTCACAGAGGGCGTGACCATTCACATGAACAACAACTCTTCAATTGTACATATACACATACGGTTCAAGTTCAGGTTATTTTTTCTGCTCCTGACCTTTATTTTTCCTAAATGCTTTTATTCTGAAAGTCGAATTTATGTTGTACAGTTTTCAATTTTTTTTTTTTTTTTTTTTTGGGGCTTCTGTTTTTACTCTTATTTATGTGTTTTGTTTTGTACCAATGAGCAAAGAGGCCGGTGTGCACACATACTTGGCCAATGAAGCTGATTGATTCTGATTCTAAAAGCACCAGGAATACAGCTATAAACATTTCATCACAACGCTCATAGAGGACATCAAGCTTCGTTTCTGTGGGTACACAGTCCTTAAATGCGAAAGGCCTATTCAAAATTGATAGCCTATACATGCTACAGTTTCTCTAAACATCGGCCTGCAATAATAGTCAGATAATGCGTGTGCATAAAAGCCATCTTAGGGCCTGTTCAGACCTTGCATTAAGATCCAATCTGGACGATCCAATCACCTAAGAGACATGAACACCCCAAGACACAACGAGATCACATTTGAGAATGCATCCTTAAGGACTGCCTTTATGCAACAGCGGTGCTCCATCCTCACGAGCTTTGGAGTTTTGTCTCACTCATTCAGGAAAATAATGTGATTCTGTGTTAGTTATTACTTGTGACTGGATAACCCAGATCAGATCTTAATGCAACAAGGTCTGAACAGGCCTGAGGAGAAATACCATAAACTATGTTGGACAACCTGACATCTTTATCATTACAGTAACACCAGTTAAGGTCATTCACCTAAGCTCATCTAAAAGGAGCAGCCTTTGATGTGTCACACCCCCAGTTGAAGCTGATCTAGGTAAGACAGAGGGGAGGAGGCTTGGCTTGCTCTCTCTGAACTTATGTTTGATGGGTCTAGAAGACTTTCTTTTTTCAGCCTTATTTTTGATTACGGTTTACTTTTGGATATACAGGGTTAGAATGAAGACACCAGGACCTTTGGGCCATTGTGGGCTGACTGAGTGGCTTCTTTGTAGAATAGAATAGAATAGAATAGAATAGAATAGAATAGAATAGAATAGAATAGAATAGAATAGAATAGAAAAATACTTTATTCACCCTCCGGGGGATCGAGGTTTGTGTTAGACCTCTTTGTTTGGAACCAGTTGAACTGTATCATAACATCACCAACCGCAAAAAGATCAATTTCCAAGTTGCATCTAGTCATTGTACTTGTCCCCACTATTGGATCATTTTAGACTTATCTTTTATTCAGCAGTGTTTATTTTGCATTTTCTTAATGTGGTGGTGTCAAGGGTCCTATGATCTGCATCAAATCACTAATGGAATACAGATTTCTCAAGGGCAAGGAGCCATATATGGTAACTTTATGGACTTTGACTTTTTATATGAAAGTAAATTTAGAAAAATATCACAAAGTCTGTCTGTGCTCTACAATAGCACTCTAGGGCTGAAATTTAGAATTTACTTTATTTTCTTTAAAGTATTTCAATGAGCTCCCTATAAAGGGTGACGTCTTAAAATCTGAAATTCCGAAAGAGACTTTTGTAAAAAGGATTTTCTGCTTCAGACACTGCCTTTTCCCCTCTCGTATATTGGATTTGGTAGCTCTAAGGTATTGCACTTGCTGCCATTAAAAACAAAACATCAAAACACAGCTTTAATTGGAACATCTTCACCTTCAGTGCTCAATCTACTGTGACTGGATTAAGGACTCACGGCAGAACACCGACTACTGTAGCCCTCTGCTTGAAATATGAATGCGAGTAAGCACTGGCCTTGATCATACTTGTCACAGTGTTGAATGTTGTGTGAGGGTGTAAGTGTGTGTGATGGAGATCTTGTATTGTTGCACTCTAAATGTACAATTTGCACAAACACACATAAATGAGTAAAGCCCCCATGAGAGCTACAATCGCACCTTCATGAGTAGTTTTCACACGCACACACCAATGCCATCACCAGTGTAGCTTCAACCTTTTCTCCACTCTCTTCTCCTCCCCACTCCTCTTCTCCTCTCATCCACAACTCTCATTCTCACTGTCCTCGCCTCCCACTCTCCTCTTTTCTCTCCCCCTCCTCTCTTCATGTTGCTTGAAAGGCAATTTTATTGTTTTACTCTTTTGCTTTTCTTTCCATACTCGCCACACATGTTAAGCAGACCATTAATTGTGCATGGCAATATTACAGCAATTTTGTGTCTTAGTGTGTGTACACGCTGGGCAAGATTCTCAAACCGTATGCGGACGCAGTCAAGTGCACACTTTCATCCTTATCGTTATGAGATAAAAGCTACCTGAGTATGACCACAACCTCCTAATAGCAGCACTGACCTTCATCCATGCATTAGCAGTCCTGCAATACTGGCTCACAGATAAGAGTGCTGTTTTCATACATGTTAACAGACATGTGGGACCTTTGAAGATGGCTGTTTTCTTATCAGAGTAATGTATGTATAGCTCGGATTGGCTGCCCAGGGAATTTTCTGAATTGTGTTCCGAGCCAACCTGAGCTGTACATTACAGCCTCAAGGTGATTTTCATTCATTTACAGAGTTAAGATCATTTTCATCCTCATCTCCTACTGTAACAGTGGGTAAAGGTAACTATAGCTTATGGGGCTGCAGACTTAAGCTTTTCCAACAAGGAATATAGAGGGCATGCATGTGACATCTCTGTGATTACAGCCACTGAGTGGCAAAAAGGGACAGGTGAGCATGTAGAATGATCGCATTAGTTTGAATCATAGGTTTTAATAGTATCTAAATTGTAGAGTTAATTAAAAAAGGCAAAGAGCTGTTGTGCAAATGACTGTACCAACAGATTTGAAAAGCAGTCAGAGATATATTTTTTACAGGTACCTGCCAAAGAAAAAACAACTGGAATCCAGGCACAGAAACCTGGTGTTGTGGTTCACATTTAGTGTCAAGTAATTTATGCTGTATTTTTTTAATGAAGTCATACCTTAAGTTACTTCTTAAGTTACGTTCTGGAGGCCTGTCAGATAAATTTGTGGATGTTGTTGTTTTGGTGTGGTTACGGCCGACAGTAACTATTTCACTTCCAACAATTATAAACAATAAACTGAATATTTGTGATCACTCCTCATCATGCTTTTAATGCTACAGTATTGTATGGCTAACATTACTTCTTAGTAAAGCTCTTAGCATTAGCATTTTTTATTTAGTTACATTTATCATAACTGAAATGACAGCGATGAGGCAACCAGATCATGTAATGTTATTACTGGGTTGTGGTGATGACATGTCAAATAACCTCTGTCAATCTAAAGTTGACCTCATCTCAATTTTGAGGTGCTGTGGTTGAAAATACAAGCAATCTGAGAGAATTAAGTAATTCACTGACATCAATCAGGAGGCTAGTAGGTTCTCGAAACAATCACCACAAGGAAACACCAACCATAGCTTAGGCACCTGCGTCGTCAACCCTGTCTAAACAGAGGAGCATCTCATCAATGCAATTGCTGAAAAACTTGAATTGTATAACTGCATTCACAATCCTTTTGTGGACCACAAATTATCTGCATTGACTGTGAGTGCACACCTTTATTTAAATGGTAGCTACATATGAGCAAGTTTCTTTCAAGTTAAATACAAGTTGGTAACCAAGGCAATGAGAACTTGGAATGTTCACTAGCAACCAACTGTCAGCCTCAAATTGACGGGTGAGCAAAATATTTCACATGTGGATATGGTCAAAGGAAGACAAGAAGATTTCCAGTATAAAACTATCAAATATTAATTTGCTTTACGGAATTATTATGTATGGGGAGGGATGCAGAGGAAACATGCTCTTAGCAGTAAAGTATGTCAGATCTTGATTCCATTGTGAAAACCTCCTTTAGCTCAGTCAGTCTTTATCAACAACATGCACCCACACACATGATTAGGCAAAGCGATTGAATGCAAGTAAGGGTTACCAATGTACATGTTAGTGTGTCTGTGTGCTGTACTTTAAATGACATGAAGCAGGAGCAGCAGCAAATCCTCCAACTTGGCATTGCCGAAGGTGCACATCAAACACACAGAAACAGTCATTAGTAGGCAACCCGCATTTTTAACAGTAACCACCTACTCGACACCGGCAGAAAATTCTCTTCTATCCCTCTCCTGTAATCCATCTTCCTTTCCTCTCCTCTGCCATCCCTTCTATTTCCTCCTTTACAGAACCTCCTTTCTCACATTTGCTTCCGTCGTCATTCATTTTCCGTCACCACCCTTCACTCTGTCGTTAATAAGGGGAGCAATGCGTGGTGCACATCACCAAGGGACCGCCATAAGTTTCTGATAGCCATCAAAATGCAAAACAGATTTAGAGTGGCATATTCAAATCAGTGCACACGGAACCCACTGTGTGCATTTCAGGAGCACACACAAATAAAAATAGTTTTTTGGTTATTTGGCATATTGCTGAGTTGGTGTATATACCCAGGGAAGTCGAACGATAAACTATATGTTGCTGCATTGTAAAGCAGTGTAATGACCCTTTACCTCACTATAATAGACAGGAAATGTTAAGATGCGTGTGTGTGTGTTCTTAATGCATTTGTCAGGGTTAAGGATTTAATGTAGTGATTTATAGAAAGGACCAGCAGGGTAATGTTGCATAGAAAACAAGTGAACTGATGTATCTTATTGTGTGTTTAAGAGCAGCTTCTGTATCCCATTGGTCTGAAACTACCTGAGATTGAGAGGTGGAAAAAAGAGAGGATGTGTCTGACACGTACACAGGACAGGAAAAGACAGAACATGTCTTGCACAGGCGGGGGAAGAGAAAGAAATGACAGGGAGACAAATTGTTAAGGACAGTGTCTATACTCCCCAAAACCTTGGTTACACAGGATTTCCTTTGAATATGTGAGAAAAAGAGACAGCAAGAGAAAGTCAGAGAGAGGCGGCGAGAAGCTGATAATGACTGAGACAGTCAGAAAAGTCCACAATTCCTGACTGAATGCTTCTCTGTATTTGTTCCTCCAGTCACTCAAGCCAATCAGGACTCTATAGAATCCTTTCAGGGGTTGTCACTGTCGCGTCTCACTGTCTTTTGTGAACTTCAACACACCTTAAAACAAGTCGGGCTGAAACCTATTTAGAATACATCAGCAGTTTCATAAACTTTCTTTCAAGTTCAGGTGTCACAGAAAGTCTAGAAAATCTTCCTCTTTGCCATCGAGGACAACGACTTCTACTTTTTTTCCCTACATTTAGCTAATACCGTTCAGCCTTTGCACCAACACAAAATCATATGTCAGCCACTTTGTTTATTTGTTTATTGACCTTGAAGCTTCACTTAATTATTCATGGCCCACGTGAATACCAACCAAGTATTTTCACGAGTTTGTTCACTGAGGAAGGTCACAAGGTGTGACTAAGTATCTCACTCTCTGGAGTGAATGGAGCTTATAAAAACGTCACTTTCATCAGCTATAGTTCCATAACTGAAGATCCTAGTCTATTGAATGTTAGCTTGAGATAAGATAAGATTCTTATGTCTCCAAAAATGTCATTTTCACATGTTTTGCATTATTATACTGTTACGTGGTTGGTGCATGCTCAAAGTTTTAGATTGGACACTTTTTGCCACATGTGTTGGACTACTTGTGTATTTACATATGGAAGTAACGAACATGGACTGGTTTAAAACCAACGGTGCCAAAAATCAATCGTTTGTTACAATTAGCTATGAAAAAAATGCCCTTCTTAAACTCCACTACAGGACACAAGAATAAATGAACATTTTCAAAGTTTTCTTTAATTGCATAGTAATTAATTTACAGATGTCGGGACAGCCACTAGCAACAAGCAAAACTAAGAAATTTGACATACTCATTCCCATTATGTAAACACATATTGGTTGCAGCCAGTCACAGTATCATTCACTGAATCCACAGCTAGGCCACTTCTTGTAAAGTCTTATTTTGAATCTGTATGTAAAATAAATGAAACATAAACACTGAGGAGTTGGGCAGAGCCTAGGGTCAGATTTCATTTCATTACAGCTGACCAAGGCTGACTTAGCTGTTGATGATGAGTGAGCAAATGGGTTTATTATGTAGGCTGACATTAAACCATGTGTTAAATACAGATCTAACATTTGGATGAGATATTTGGACTTGCTGGAAGGGACCTGCTGTAATGTAATGGAACGTCATCTGAACTAGTGAGCACGTGATTGCAATTGATGCTTGATGGAGATTAGCCATGAAAACCTTTCGCTATGTACCTGGGCTGAAAGCTGACCATCATTTTGTTTTTGTTCTCTGTTAAACCTCTGTTAATGCTAATGACGACTTGCCTTGCTCAAGGTCACCTAGCTGCTAACGGCATAGAGGCAGCATGTCTTTGTCACTTTATCTGCCTTGGTTTTCACCCCTGGTTCTGAAATGCTCCAGATTCTCTCTTAACAAGTGTCCCTTTTGTAGTCTTTAGACTCAGCCTGTTTCCAAAACTGTCTGGAAAAATTCAGCTCCATGACTTCACACCTCTGTTCTGTCCTAAACACTTCCCCTGCAGGTCTTCACCTTATAGTGGGTATTGCAGTCAGCAGTCAGTTGGCTTGCCAGTTGAGATCGTAGTCTGACGGTGTGGCACTAAAGGCATTAGCATTTAAATGTAGGTGCCAGGAGGTATCATGGATCACAGCCTTGGGTCTGTCTCTTTGGAAATTTGGGAGAGATTTGTTCAATTTACATTACGAGTGAAGTCTCCAAGGCTATTGGAATAGCACATGTAAGTTGTACACTGTGGCAAAGTAGTAGTCCTGACAATAATGCGAGTTAACGAGTTACATAATAAGCAGAGGATAATATTTAAATGTGTCTTTCTGCTGTACATCTTAATGATCCAAATCTAATAAGTCATACTAGGAAACCACACTGCTTTCTGTGGCTTTGCAGATGTGCAGCAGCTGAGTTAATGTAACTTATATTTTTTCTGAGTCATAAAATTAGATTACCCTAGAGACCTCTGTTTGCTGTGATCATGAACAAAACAGCAATGAAGTGGGTACATAATATACGTACTGAGAAACTCATAATCACAGTGGGGAAAAAGTCCTTGAGGGCACTGTAGTTGTTCCATAATAGTTACCAGTGTATGTCTACTGTCTGGCTATTTTTCATAAAAGAAACACATGAGAATAAAAAGCAGAAGAATAGGAGAAGTAGCTACTCGCTTGCTCACTCACTAATTGCAAGGGCTGAATTATGGACTGCGGTAGAAAGAGAAGAAAATTACAGAAAGGGAGCAATGTCTTTTTGAATAAGGCTTATAGTTAAGGCTGGCTCATGTGACCCTGAACCATCCCTTAGTTATGCTGCTATAGGTCGAAGATGCTGGGCAACTTCTCATGATGCACTGAGCATCTGTCCTCTTATTTTTAATTTATTATCAGTCTCTTATGTAACACGCAAACCGCTATATATTGTAGTCTTGCTTGTATTATATTTAGATTTAGTCCTTGCCACTGTTACTTTGTGCTTGCTCTGGGGATTCAGATTCTGGATTCTGTAGACCGTGGTCTTAAGACGATTTGAATTTTTATTGACGGTATATAAATAAATTGGAAGCTGAATGGAACTGAACTGAGTTATTCAGCTCTCGTCACAGGTATGTAAAGTATAATTTTTGATGTGCTTGTGCAGAAGGTTTGTCCCCGTGCAGTCAAACACTAGCTTGGTCATCAATTGAGGACAAGGGACACGGTAAACCACTCATTGAATAACATAAAGCCAACTCTTTCTAAGAAGTGATCTGTACGTTGCATGTGCAGGGTGTGCGGGTTGTGGTCCTGTATTCTGAATCCCATCCCCTACCTGAACCAGGGTCTGTATCCTCATCCCACCACTTCCGCAATTGTGTACTGTTGAATAGCAGTAAAAAGGGCTAAGCTAATCTGTCGGTGGTTGAAAGTTACAAGTTGTAAAGTGGCAACATGGAGGGGGTGACTTCAGGACGCTGGAATTCACTGTTCAGTCTTCTTGATGTGTCATGGGCCTAACTTAATGAAACATCTGTGAAGGGAGGTGCTCACTTAAATGCCCCGATGATGTGCGGCATACTGCCTACTGCTGTTGGCTAGGCTAGTTAGCTGGTGTCTTCTTGTTGGTTGCTAGCTGATAGGAAACTGCCAGCCTGCTGGTTGGTTTTCAGTTGGGCTGAGCTTCTAAATGTGTTTTGCCTCGGATCTTGCACAAGGGACCAGGGACAGGGGATTGTAACAAATTATCCTGTGTAATAATGAATGCATGTTTTTCTGGAAATGACTGTCGTAGGTTTTATAAAGCTTCTTCTACCTGATACCATAATCCCATCACTTGTTAGCTGAAAACTGTTCCAGTATGTCCATGGGTTTAGCTAAAGTTGTCAAACGGTTTAAGAGCATGTCTTCCTGTATTTTTTCCAAATCCTGTATTTTTTTTTTTTTTTTTTTTTTTGTAGATTCTGCAGACTAATATCTGGAGAAACACATTAAATTATTCACTAAAGCATGAGGACATTAACACTCTCCCTTCAGTGAGACTAATTTCTCGGCCCGGGAGCAGTGACTTTTGTTCACTTTGCATCGGTGCAATGGTATATTCATGGCTGTGGGAACTTCCAATCTCTGTGATATCAAAGCTGGGCGATGAACAGTTGTAGTTACGCCCTAAAGACAGTTATTAATATTTTACATTCCAGTTTCATCCTCGCTGCAAATATGCATACTTTGTGCTGTTGTTATCTTTGGTAAAAATGTATTTATTTATTATATATTAAACATGGATATTACCCTCGATACAGAAAGTTGTAACGGCAATTCAGTGCTGCAGAACAGCTTTTGAGGTAATAAAAGGTTGAAGTAACAGATGCAGGAGAGATGAGAGGTTTCATTAATCAGTACTGATTCATTGAAACAGTGTCTTTTGATTTCCTTTCAAGGTTGAATTCTAGTCTTCTGTCAAGCGTCATCGACCTGTCACACATCAGAGCTGGTTCTTTTGTGTGAAGTTCTTTCATTTTCACACAGAGTTACAATGAACTATCCGAGCTTATTGGGGTAACATATGTGGGTTTTGCTTTAAGGCGCGCAATCGAAGCCATGTGTCAGGTGATCCTTATTGGCAGCCGGTCTCCTCAACTGCCAGGTTAATCAATCTGGGTCTTTCTCTTCGTTAACAAGTCCGGTTTGTGTGCTAAGAGAGATGTGAAGAAGGCAAAAAGCTACAAGGAGGAAAAATAAATCGAGTCCAGTATAG
Source organism: Mugil cephalus (assembly GCF_022458985.1). Lineage (NCBI taxonomy): Eukaryota > Metazoa > Chordata > Actinopteri > Mugiliformes > Mugilidae > Mugil > Mugil cephalus. Next base: position 22,520,274 of record NC_061782.1, on the reverse strand, counting down.
GAGACACACCAACGGCATATGCTGTACTGCTTCACCAAGCCAAATATGATAACATTTGGGTTTTGACGAACTGACAAAATTGTCATTGCAAAGGTAGTCACATTAAGTTACAACGTGGTGGCACAGTTTTATCCAAACACTACTGACCAGAGAACTCTTGTATCCAAGCATTTATTTTGTTTATTTACTAGAAGAAGTTCCCTATCCTCTGTCAACCCCATCTCTTCCATTTTTTTTTTTTTTTTTTTTTCATTTTTGATGCCTTGTATAACCGTTATGCAATGTTTGTTTAGCTATAGTTCTCGTTGATGGTTTGGTGCAGAGGAAGAAAAACTATAATTGCCAGAAAATGTTGGAAATAGGTTCAAAGGAGCAACATCTAAACATGACACGGTTTAGCAGTCATTTATCTGCAGCATGCTACGAGCCATTAATGACTGTCAGTTATCATCCTTATTTGTTACATAATATGACGAATAAACAACCATGTAACAAGCGCATGAATGGAAGCACTGTGAACCTGGGAACATAATGTCTTTCTCTGTCAGACACTGAGTTCGCTGTCACTTGCCATACACTTGGAGTTCAGAGACTATATCTACCAGTTATCTAGGTTTTTACAGATTTTTTAAAACGCTCTGTGTCTTATAAAAAACAAAACAAAAACAAACAACTACAAAAACTCTCGATACGCCAGGGTAACACCGTGTTGATACACAGTTCTCTGGACTTGTACTGTTGAGACAGTCTTCAAAACTACCTCTGCCATGACAGCACACAGTGCCTCATCTCTCTGCATCACACTCTCACACTTTCAGATCTGTCACATGTCTTATCACCCTGCCCACACACACACACACACACACACACAAACACACACACTTGACAGCCGTCAAACTCCCTGTCATGGAGACCCAATGTTACAAATGCATGCATAAACATAAACATGCTCACGCACTGGGCTGACGCTGCCAGAGCCCTCGTCATACCCACCCACACTGTCTGTCTCAGTTTCTGACCTACACTGACACAGGCCTGTGTGTGGACTGTGATATCCAACTGTCAGCCATGGCGTCTATGTTCCTGTTGGGCTCTGTTGTGTGGTTACACATTGCATGGACGCTTACACTGTTGCAGCCCACTCAAATACTCGAAGGGAGTTAATCAGCAAAAACTTCCTTTATCAGCCACAACATTATAGCTTAATGATAGGACGGCTGGATAACATCGATCATCGATCGACAATACAATGATCTGCTGGGAAACGTTTGGACCTGGTATGTGGATGTTGTTGTCAGTGAGGCTGACCCTGCTGACTTTGCTTTACACAACTATTGGATGATCACACAGAAGTCAAGGAACCACACAGAAGCCAGATTTGTCAATTTATTTCACATAAATGAAGTATACTAGACAAAACTGTTTATATTGTCTTGGTGCATATTACATGTTTTGTGCTGAGCCATAGATGTGTGCGATAAATAATACGTTTACCACTGGCAGAGTGCTGAAGCTGGAAGCTGGACAATTCTTGTACTCATAGGCATGTTAAGCCTTACCAAAAAAAGATCTATGGACTTTATCACTTAGCACCAACTAATTACAGTCATTAGCAACAGCCCTAACTTGTTGTTGGTGTTGTTATAGTAGGAGTTTGCTGGCTAGTTTTTTTTTCTCTCTCTCTCTGGAAAACTAATAGTGCAGGTTGTCTGTCAACCACTGTCCACGGAGGGAGAAAAAGCAGTATCGGCTCCAGATATTGGCAGCACGTATCAGCCACTGGCCAAAGCTAATGTAAAAAAAAAAAACGGTATCAGCCCTAAAAAATCCACATCGGTCGATCTCCAGTGTGTGTATGCGTGGTTGATGCATGTATACTGGGAACACTTTTGGCCACTCAGCTATTGCTCTTGGCAGTGAAATCATTTTGGACAAATGTGTTTCCTGTTACTGTCAGATTTGGTTCTAAGCCTGGAAATTCTTTCTTATTCTGATGTACAGGTCAGTTGTTTTGAGGTCGCACTCACCTGGGACGCCCTGCCAAACCACACACACATGATGCACCTGGTGTGCGAGGTTACCCTGATCTGTTATTTTCAGTATTTCTTTACAGCCTATTGTAAAACTGTCTATCCATGTATGCATACTTAGACATGTAGCACCCACCCAGACCAGACCAGACACCCCCACCCCATAGCAATGACACTCCTTGATGGAAGCAGCCATCAACAGCAAAATGCAGCCTGATGCAGACACAAAAACGGTTTAGGAACAACTATAAAAAAACGAAGAACATTACAAGGTGGTGACCTGGCCTCCAAATTCACTAGATCCCAAATTGATCAAGTATCTGTGGGATGATCTACAGAGACCCCTCCTCTCAACCCATAGGACCCAAAGACCCCCACTAACACCACGTTAGCAAGGTGCATATTATATCAGCAATAAAACGAAGAGAAGGATGATATTTAGTTTCATCAAGAGACAATTAAATGACACATAGTGGTTAAGGTTATTAATAAAACTGATCCCGATGTCACATCGTTGGTTTATCCTAATTAATCTGAGTTGATAGAAATTTACTGACGTTCATTTCAGGGCACAGCCCACTTTTATTTTTTAGTTCATTACTTATAACACTGTTATTTCTTACAGCACTGATTTCTATTCACCACACTCATTGTATACTGCCCACATTATTAAAATACTGTGCTTCAGGGGTTGAACATTTCCTTTCAAGTTCTCAAAGTTGACTCATAAAATCCTTGATAGGAAGGTAACCCCACCAGTGAGAGAATCCGTTGGCCTGTAGGTAAAACAGATGAGCTGTCAAGTTGTGGATTTCAAACTAAAACATGAGGGAAGATGAAGAGAAACAAAGCTGTGTCCCAGTCTGCCAGCTTCAAGGAAAGTTTCAGCCTGGATCTAATATCTCTGATATACCTTTATGTGCTCTTCCAATAAACTCTATCACCGTTAGCTGTTGTTTCTGAGTCACAATAAAGAAGAAACACTGAAATATTCAAAACTTTATAGCTCATAGCTAACTCAACAACCCAACAAACCTATTTATTGGCTTTGATGTGTATTTTTCCTCTTCTGTAAGTTTGTCCCCACATTTGATCTGTAACTTCTGCATTTTCTCTATTTTCCACTCTTTGTCTGAGCATTAGGAATAATTGCTTGGAAGTGATGCAGTCAGGCCCTCATTAAGCAGAGTGACACAGCTGATCACTCCAGCAAGCATGACTCACGATACCTGCAACGTTTGACACAACCCTGAATCTCTCAAAATTCGTCATGTTTTTAAGCGAGAACCTGAATCTTTGTTTACTCAATTAAACATTTAAGCTCAGAACAAAGTGTTGATTTGTTTTTGTGCTCATTAGAAGGACTTCAAAAGTTGACCCACACAAACATGTCTTGGATCCTAATTCCTAGACTTTGATATCGGCCCGTCATAAACCTTTAGCTGAAAGTTTATTCATCACTGCTATTGAATATTTTTATGAGGCGGGTGGCATTTGACATTTGAGATGTTGACAGTGTTAACAATCATTAGAGAGGATGAGACCACCACAGTTTTAGCCCAATTTTCTTCTCTCTTTTTTTCTCATAATGCATCTTTTCAGCTTCTCAATTTTACTCTTTCACTTGTCTGTTTCTCCTCTTCCACAGCCAGCTCTTCTGTATTCATTGTTCTGTGTGTATCATTTCCTTCCTCTACCTGCTTTCCTCATTAGTTTGTCTTTATTCTACTTCCTCTCATTAGCCCTTTGCTCTGTTGTCTCTGTTGTCTGTCAGGAGAATTCTCAGACAAGTGGTCTGTGCTGTAGCGCAGGCAGAGGTGATGGAGGAGGATTCAGACAGCTTTATAATAGCGGCTGATTTTGATTTAAACTAATTTATAGCTCCAGTGAATGCTGCACTGTGGGTGATTAACAAAACCAATCATTTCTAGCGATCACAAATACAGTGTCACGGTGGCTATATGTGTTTCTGAGACCTGTCAAGTAGCTGATGGATGGTGAAAAAATAAGTGCTTTCTGTAAATTATCTTTCTGATAATTCATCAGATTCATTTCATGCTTTCTAATATCAGATCACTGAGTTATATCCTCTGTTAGCTGGTACCATATGCATATAACACACAGCTCCAGCAGTCGAGAAGCAGAGCACTTTAGTGGGGCTGTGTAAGGGTTGAAACTGCAACAAGTCTTTCTATCTTTAGGTGATCAGTGAAAGGAGTGTGGGGCTGTAGTCTCCAAGTTAACTGGTTGAGCACTCAACATACTTGTGTCCAACAAAAGTCTAAAATAATTGCCTTTGCTACTTTCATAGGGCGATAAGGGCCAAATCAGTACTATACCTTGGTTGTAGAAGAGAATCGAAAAACCTGTTTGTCCCACAATGGGGAAATTGCAGCCATCCATTATTTTGGGAGGTGGGGGGGGACCTTTAAAAAATGTGGAGGTGAACTCTCCCAACAGCTCCATCCATCTAATTTATTCAACTGAATGTTTGTCTATTTTCAGCTTTTGTGCTCATTTACAAGCTGGACTGTTTTTTTTTTTTGTTTTTTTTTTGTTTGTTTTTTTTTAATTCAGATATTTTTAATCCGCTATTAACCCACTATTAATCCCATACCCCCTATTAATAATTAATTTATAATCCAAATTAAGTATTTCAACACCATCCACAAATGTTATACAATAAATTCAGTCAGTTGACTTCTTTCAATTTTAAATAATAAAAAATTAAATATCTCCAAAACTGCACAGTCATTTATTTATTTTACAGAAGAAATTTGGGTGCACAAAAAAATATAATAAGAAGAAAACAAAATCAACCAGTCAAATGTGAGAAAACGAACATCATTAATGTATATGTTGCCCGTCATTTATGTGCCAAATCTGCCATTCAGCTGCTCTGAATCCGTTTGAACTCTGAGCATCATGACTTGAAAACCCATCCAGACCCTAAAGCAAACCACCCCCCCACCCCTCCTCTGCTCCTGCCTTCTTCACTCTTCGGCTCTTCTTCTCAACTGGACTCCGAACACAGAACACTCTCTCTTTTTCTGTCTTCTTCAATTAACCAAAATGTGTTCCTGGACAACAGACACTGTGTGCCTGTTAATTGGAGAGTTGAACTAATCATCATGAAACAAATGCCCTATTATTTTTTGCCTGATGCTGGCTAATTTTAATCAGCTCACATAAAAGACTAATATCTTGGTGCGGTTGGATAATGAATAAAAGAGGATTTTTCGTCTTTTATTGTGTGTGCCAGCCTATGTATGTACATGGGTATGTGAGCGTTCTCCAACTTTCCCTACAGAAACAGCTTTAGTATGTGCATGTGTAATGGATATTAGGAGGAATGTGTGTGCACGTGCAAATGAGTGCATGTGGATTTATGTATAAAGCAGTGTGTGAGGGTTTACTGTTTCTATGTGCATGCTCCTGTGTCCTAAATTATTTCCCAACTTGATTATTGTTTTTTTTTTTGTTTTACTAAACTACATATTTCCCCATAGGCCATTTGTGATGCCCATAAAATGATGGTTGTTTTGCACATTTGGGACATGACTAGATGTGAATGAGAGTAGGCTGATGCATGCTGGGATATGAATGGGTGTGATTTGGACAGAAGGCGGTGGGAGTTAGTGTCGAGTTGTTTTTCATGCTTCATTGCTTTGTTTGTGATGGAGCCTCTTAGCTCGTCTTGCATGTGCAGTTAGATATCATGACAGGAAACCACTCTGTTAGATGAGATGATTATCACTTCACATAGCAACCGGAGATTTCTACGTTTTATTACCTCAACACTGCACTTGAGAAATCCACTTTTTCCACGGAGCACTCGCGTTCATCATTGTTTATATGAAAGGTGTGAACTGTCATATATAACACATTATAAAAGTTAAATATGAAATCATGAGCATTATCCATCACGCATATTTAGAAAATGTGTATAAGGAGCAATATAGTGGAATTAAATAATCAAAACCTATGCGCTCACTTTATTTGTTTGGACTGTGATGGCAACAGGCCAATAAGACAGATATCCCAGGCATTTGTCTCCCTGGCCACATCCTCCAGCATTTCTTTGGGGATCCCACGGTACTCCCAGGCCAGGTGGAATATGTAATTCCTCCAGCGAGTTACGGGTCTGCCCTGCGGTCTCCTCACAGCTAGATGTGCCCTGAATACCTTCACATACAGCATCCTAGAGGCATCCTAATCAGAAAACACCTGCACTGACTCCATCCATTGACACAGAGCAGAGGTTCTACTCTAACTCCCTCCAGATGCCTGAACACTGTACTGAAGAACAGAGAAAGGAGACCTGGAAGGCAAAAGCTCATGACCTAGCTTAACTGGAGCTTCACATTGCTGCTGACATGGCAGTAGTCAAGCACCTATCATGGAGAGCGACCTCCACATATGTAAATGCATTCACTGATGGAACTTTCTGTGATATTTTGTGAGGGCCATGGCTTCAGCCTTATCCCAGCTACGTCCCATTACACTCTGGAAAAGCACCATAGTAGCAATGTAAAGATGAATGATATACACTCACTGGTCACTTTCACCTGTTATATTGCTTGTTAACACAAATTCTTAATCAGCCAATCACATGGCCGCAATGCAATGCATTTATTCATGTAGAGGCGATCAAGACAACTTGCTGAAGTTCAAACTATGCATCAGAATGTGGAAGAAAGAGGATTTAAGTGACTTTGATCGTGGTGTGGTTGTTGGTGCCAGATGGGCTGGTCTGAGTATTTCAGAAACTGCTGATCTACTGGGATTTTCACGCACAACCATCTCTAGGGTTTACAGAGAATGGTCTAAAAAAGCGACAATATCCAGTGAACAGCAGTCGTGTGGACAAAAATGCTTTGTTGATGAAGAGTCAGAGGAGAATGGGCAGACTAGTTGGAGATGATAGAAAGCTAACAGTAACTCGAATAACTACTGGTTACAACCAAGGAATACAGAATACCATCTCTGAACACACAACACGTCAAACCTTGAAGAAGATGGGCTACAGCAGCAGAAGACCACACAGGGTACCACTGCTGTCAGCTAGGAACAGGAAACTGAGACTACAGCTCACACAGGCTCACCGACACTGGACAATAGAAGACTGGAAAAACATTGCCTGGTCTGATGAGTCTCGATTTCAGCTCCAACATTCAGATGACAGGGTCAAAATTTGGCATAAACAACATGAAAGCATGGATCCATCCTGCCTTGTATCAACGGTTCAGGCTGGTGGTGGTGGTGTAATGGTGTGGGGGATATTTTCTTGGCACACTTTGGGCCCAATAGTACAAACTGAGCATGGTTTAAATGCCACAGCCTACCTGAGTATTGTTGCTGACCATGTCCATCCCTTTGTGATCACAGTGTACAATCTTCTGACGGCTGCTTCCAGCAGGATAATGTGAGTGTATATTTTTTTGTGTTTGTCAATCAATAATTTCCAGAAATCCTCTTTATGTAAAGGAGAGTACGTTTTCTTGGTTCACAATAGAGAAAAATATACATGCAAGTGAGAAATTCTCAAAGAAATAATAATGTATAAATAATATAAACCAACCACCACCTTCCTAATAATGTGTACGTCTTCCTTGTGTCTCTAAAACAATTGTGAATCATCAGAGAATGGACATGGGCCTTCTGAGTGTGTCCTGTGTATATGTGTGTTTGTGTGTGTGTGTGTGTGTGTGTGTGTGTGTGTGTGTGTGTGTGTGTGTGTGTGTGTGTGTGTCAGGCTGCATCCTGCTGGGGATGGCTGTTGCCATCAAGGAGTGTCATTGCTATGCGGTGTGGTTGTCTGGTCTGCTCTAGGTGGATGGTACATATCTAAGTAACATCCACGTGAATGAATGCCAGGTCTTAGAAACAGGTGCTACATTTACAACTAAAATGTTCGATCTTTCTCTCCCATCTTTCTGAGCACAGTGATTTTCTGGTGGTTTAAGAGACACTAGTTTATTTCCTGGCCTGTAAAGCTTTGCCGCCACAGACCATTTATGGCTGAGGCTGCCTGTGCTGCTGGCACCTCTTCTGGGAGCTCGTGGAAGTCATGCAGAGAGGAGGGTGGAGAGCAGTCAAGCTCTTTGAATCAGTTAGAGAGCAAGGCCTGTGTGAAGAATACATATTGTATCTGGCTGGGTTCCACTACAGTGGGTCAGTCCATCAGTCTACTAAAACAATTCGGTGTGTGTGATTGCAGAACTGAGTAATGCGCGGATAATACAATAATAGTACAGGGGGTGAATATGTCTTTTAGCAACGTGGTGACATTGTTGTGTTGGTCTGTTGTCATGCATCAACAGCCCTTGGTAATTCATTTCAAAATAAAAACAAGTAAAACTAATCATAGGTTGTGGTGTATTAGTACAATGCATATGAGTAAGATACACACATGTTAACTAATACTAAAGATTCACTTTATTTTTATTTATTTCTTTATATAATAAATGCTTTTTGGTAGCTCATTTCAAAGAAAGATCTAAACAATACAGTAAATAGCCAATATTCAAATTGCAGTTGTGAGTGATTATTATCTATTGCTTTGTGTAACTAACTGTTCAAATAATTCTCACACTGTATATTTTATAGACCCTGCCATGTAATGAAGTAGAGGGTTAGCGGTTTGATCCTCGGTGGAACATGCCACTGAACCCTGAGTTGCTCCCAGTGTCTGAATCTGAATGTGTGTTTGCTTTTGTGTGAACAAATGGGGAGATCATTCATTGTGACTGTAAAGCACTTTGAGTCCTGATAAATGACACATAGGCTAAAAATCACAGTATAAATAAAAGACCATTTACCGCTAATCTCTTTCATTTTTCTCTCTCAGGGACCAGCATGGCCTTGGTATTGAAACATATACTAAGATGGAGCCGAGTCAGTAAGTGCTATAATGTTTTATGTAAAGACAAAACTGATTCAAAAATAATGCCATTTTAAGGCGGCCGTGGTGTGATCATGAAAGGAAGCCTTATCCAAAACAGTCTAAGCCTGCTAAACTATTCTCTAGTGATCTGGACGTTTTCTGTGTTTTTTTTTTCTTCCAGCTCCTTTCTTATGACACCTCTCAGCTTACTCTCTTTGAAACATAATAAGAGAGAGGGAGGCACACACACTTGGGTAAGTAAGGACACGCACACACACATTTAATCTCTTTGAAATGCACACGCCCTCCATGCAGACGGCTAAGCCTGGTTGGGACTCGGTGGGCTGCGATATGGCCAGCTTTATCCAATCCAGTCTTATCTTAAAAGTGCGTCTGAGTGAGGGTGACTGTGTTTGTGACTGATCTATTCATGCCTTTTTATGAGCATGACTCCCATGCTGTGTATGACCATGTGTACTTGATGCATATTGCTGACATCCATGCCTCCGTGTGTTGACAGTACACAATTAAGTTCAGGTGTTTGCTCAGGGTCACAGTAAGTTCAGGAAATGAATTTAGGTCAGTGTACTGTCCTCTGGAGTGATGGGAATACATGAGCCTCAGACCTCAAATAAAATACAAAGATACATAGGAGGCCTCCACTGCCAGGCGTGACATAAAGATGTCACATCAGTGAAAGGTTGGCTGTGCTGTCAACAGGCCAGTTACATCAGTAAATGTCACACTTGTCCTCTGATGCACTAGACTAAAAGTTTATTTATGGGCCACTGAAAAGAAATTTTAATTAAAACAGAAAACATTACATTTAATTATTATTGCAGTTTTCTGTTTTCATATCAATTTAGTCAAAAAACTACTTCATCAACAGACCTGCAGTGCACAGGGGGTTCTTCTGGGCACTGTGAAATACCTGGTGGCACATTATTGACAACATATGTGTTTTAAGAAAGATTTAGTGACAGCAGCAGCGCAGATCAGCGGTTCAACAACCTTCACCAGACAGACTAAAGTGAGCAGAGAAGGCCAGTTGTATTTTTAGAAGTATGACTACCTGGATTTCACATAGGCTGACCGTGGATAAATGACATGCGTTGCCATGGATTTCACACTCTTAAGGTGAAACTGACTCATTAGATGCCATTCCCCATGCAGATGTTTCGCAGTCCCCCGTCAAATCATCAAAGTCAACTTGAAAACAATGAACTTGCGATGCATCTTTAATTCATGCTCCTGTCCTTCCAATACAAATCACAGTGACCTCAATCAAAAGACTAAACACAGGCAGCGGTCCACTGGGTCTGTCACATGGGAACAACTGCAGTCAGTAGTCGTCTGAGCGCGTAGCCTCTGAATGCTTATAACACTGAAGGAGTATGAAGGAAACGAGGGGGGGGGGGACGGAGACGGACGGATTTAAAAGGGGAAATATAAACCTGATCACCAGCTGTTGGCCCAGTGTTTACTTAGCCGGAGCTGCTGGGTCGTGGTGATGACAGAGCGAGAGAAGGAGAAAGAAAGTTGTGACTGCGGGGAGGAGTATGGAGAAGCAGGCGTTATTTAGGTAGGGCTGGATGAATGGGTCTCTGGGGATGGAGGGATGGAGGGAAAAGGGATATGAAGGAGGGAGTTAGGGAAAATGAACACGACATGAAAAAAGGATGGGCATGAGGGTGGGGTGGGGGTAATGAAAGGAGGGAGAGAAAGAAAAATAAGAAAAGGAGACTGTGGTAGGAGGAAAGAAAAGGAGATGGGGAGGCCACACTGGGCATGTGAAAGGCCGTCTTTGTTTGACGGGTGCTTGAAGAAAGCTAAAAATACAGCGAAACCCGTCTGGACACCCCACTGCTCCCTGTGCGCCCTCCACACTAGTGTGTGTGTATTACAGGTCAGGTTTCTCCATGGTTAAGATTAGGATTAACCTCAGGGGTCGAGTCAAAAAAAAAAAGAAGAAGAAGAAAACAACGCTGAGCAAACACACATACTTCAACACCAGCACAGTTGCATGCCCATTACGGCAACATATGTACACACACGCACAGTCTGGACACCCGACCACCCCTCCCAGCTCATTTTCCACTTTTTAACCACGTCTTTGAAGTGAGCCTAAATGGAAAGGTTTAGCGTCATAGTCTAGTTTTTCACTGACATACTTCTCTCTGTAACTCGCCACCATATATCATCATCGCGCGCTCCCCCATTCCTCTGCACCCGTATAACCCAGATGTTCGGAGCACTGGAGTTACTGGGAGTAACCCTGCCTTCACCTCGATAAAATAAACACACTGAGGTTTTAACGTATCACGGGAATTTTGGAGAATGAAAAACGTCCACGTGGTATTTTCACTTTTGAAATTTTACAGACTCGTGCTGTGAAGTCTAAAGAGAATGTTCCATAATTGACATTTTGCAAGATAAAGACCAAAAAGGGCGAAAATGTTGACCTAAGTTTTAGTTTAAATCCAGTGTGTGAAAGCCTTTTATGCGTTTCTTTAGACAACACAGATCTTACTTTGGGAGGCGGAGGGCGGTTTAAGGAGTAAAGGCATACATCAACATATCTCTTGTAGGTATTGACCTTCCATACAAACACAGTGAAGTCTCTGTCAGCGTTTCATGTTTTCTGTGTTTTCCTTGATCCGAGATCTGCAAGAGGCCGTGAGCGCAGAGGGTGGGTGGGTTATAATGGGAGATAAAACAGGGGACAAATGAGAAGGATAGCAAGAGGATAAAAGGAGAAAAGAACACCGGTGTGAAAGTAAAGTAGGGGAAGAGGTTAGAGGAAGGAGGAGGGAGGGTTATACAGTATAGGGGGGACAACAAAAAGCAGAGAAAAAAGGGAAAGATTACGGCTTGAAATAGTGTTACTGTTTCAGAAACATAAGATTCATCTCTGCAGGGAAGCTCCTTGTCCAGAAGTTCAGCGATGCAGGGGAGAAGCCATGAAGAAATCAATAATGCACACACACACACACACGCAAAAATCGCCAAACGCAATCATGCACACACAAAAACAAGCACCCTAACTCACATGAAAGACATTATTCATCTATGCTTTCTCAAGATGACCCCCTTAACAGTAGAAAAATGGTTCCCTGTGCAGAATGCCTATCTTTGAAATCCCAGCGGGATGTGTGTATTACATGGGAGTCGTCAGTCAGTCAGCATGGGCTGAGCTGAAATAGAATAAATAGTGCATATGAGTACGGCAGATAAGCTCTCAGAAGAGGAGAGGCAGAGAAAGAGCGAGCATTTCAGAAATATCTGCTCTGCAACACTGAAACCATGTAATCAGCCGTAAGTGACAAGATCCTTTTATCCGCCTTTCAAAATGTTCAGCCACATTGACAGGTGGCGGCTGTGTTTTAAAATAATTATTCAACAGTCATACAGTTCCTCGATACAGTGCATGCACGACCTGAGTCCTTGATGTTTGGTGTAATGGAAAAATTATACACATTTTCCTAAGTAAAGCTCCTCAAGTTGTTTGAAGTGTCAGACGAGCCTAACCTCCTTCTTGTTTCACCTTATAATATGTGATCTATTTATCTTGTAAAACTGCCTTAAATCAAAACATTCAAAGTCCTGTTAGTCCTGTGACGGTTTAGATGAGGCGATTTAATAACAGTCTGGATGGTTCACTTTTTCTTACCTTAAAACTCCTGCTGTGATAGTCTGCAATGTAACATGGATCAGATAGTTTATGCTTCTGCAGGACATAGATGACGTATGAGTAGACATAGGTGAGAAGCCTATAATAATAATAATAATAATATTAATAATAATAATAATAATAATAATAATAATAATAATAATAATAATAATGCATGGGTCTTATATAGCACTTTTCCATTAGGTGCTCAAAACGCTTACAATTGTATGCATTATACACCTGCTCACATAGTGACACAGATAACCTTTTCTCAATGTGTTCCATCTCTGTTGATCAAAAACAATCAATTCGAAAATGGCGGAGATGAAAAAGCAGTCGGAAATAATAAAGAGACAACGCACTACTACCAAACAGATCAATGAGAGCTCTTGTGGTCATACAGCGTGCATTACAGTACTTCTTTGACATGACCAGAAATATTCTTCTAACTAATGCTCATCGAGCATCTCATTGAGAGGATGATACATTGATTCTGTGTCCATCCAGTTCTTGCTGCTCCAGTGTAAAGTCTCAATAAACAACACAACGGCACAAGTTACACATTCTGTTACAGAACAGAGAAACTCTCTGGTGAACGAGGGAAACATGACAGCTTCTACTGGACATGTCTGCACTGAGATATTCAAATCAATGAAGTGAAGCTTTCTTTCACTAAGGGCCATTCCACACTGCAGTCCTCCTAAAACCGAGGGGGCTCCTTTATATTCCATAAATAATGTATGGAATGTGAAAAGCATGGGGTGGCATTACATTTTCACGCATGTTTTACTGTAATAAAAATGGTGAGACACTGACAAAATACAGCAATTAAGACAGAAATAGGAGCTATGATGTGTACAGTTTTTAAGTGGAGGGGCATTCATCAATTCCTCCATGGCTTGGAAGATCCGACATGGGGCCTTTTCTTAAACTATTTTGAGACAATACAGGTGGGGTGCATAGAAGTGTGTCAGTGTGTGTTCTTGTCTGTTCTTGTTGCCTTAAAATGTCATGAATAAAAGTACATAGTGCACCAGTGCAGTTCAAATGCCTAAATGTGTTCATTCTACCGTATTAAGGATGCATTGAGAGGTAACTGGTGGGGACTTAAATTCTTATGGAAATAGACGCTGGGGTATCTGGCAGCCAGGTATCCCAGAACGTACTCCATGGACACATACCCTGCTGTTCCAATCACACAAGTCAGAAGTTTGTGCCTTTGGTATTGGCAAAGGCAGCACCTTTAGCGACTCTTTTCAGCGGCACCATGACTCACCAGTCACCTGTTTACTTTTTAAAATATACTTTATTGACATTAACAGTTTACTTCATAAGAGTGAAACAAGAACCGGAATGAAGAGATTTGTGAGGAGACATATTCTCTCACTGAAACTAAATTCATCCAGACTCTTTTGATCTCCATGTAAGCCAGTAAAATTATTATTATTTTCTTTTTTTTTTTTTTTTAATATTTGTTTTTTTAGTTTCCTCCCCTGCTCCCTTTATTACACACACACACACACACACACACACACACACACACACACACACACACACACACACAAAACACGTGTGAAAATGTCATACTACCAACAGGCATGGGCAGCATCTTCAGATAAATAGGATTTTTTTTTGGCAGAGCATTGCTGATGTCTCTCCTTTCATTTTTTCCTCGTCCTTCTATCATTTCATGCAGAGTCCATTTTAGATGTAATGAATGCCATAATCTGGAGGGGGAGATGGTTTCATCCACAGCTCTTAGCTGCTGGACCAAGCATGAAAGCCTCAGTCTGTGCTTCCAACATGGCGATCCCTCTGGGACACTTTTAGCAACACGACTGGCTTTTCCCTCAAAGCGGATTTTGCTTCTCCAACCATCAAAATCAGTGTCTCAGCCTGCAAGGCCTACAATTAGCTTATGCTATCCACAGATTTAAGAGTTCAAAGACTGGTTGTGTGTAAATTGCAATGGACAAGCTACATATGTACACGTGGATATAATGTGTGTACACGCAAGTACAAAATTACCCTCCTATTATTTGTCCTCAAACTTTGAGATTTTACATCTCAGCTGTCTGTAAAAACTGATATCGACTGATTGACTGATTTGCAGATACTCAAGTTTGAAGTAAGATGGTGAAAGCATGCAAATTTCCTGCATGCGACATACATGGGTCTACATATGCGTCTCCTTATGTTTCCTTTTGCTATTTCTGGTTGATTAAGGACCCTGCTGTGTACTCACTGCATATGAAGAAGTGTAGAGCGTTCAACTCCACCCGCATATTCCACATCAGCCTCTTCCTCTACCTGTGAGAATACACTTCACATTTGTATAGACGAGGTGAATAAATCACGTGTTGTATCTTTAACCTGCATTGATTCGGGTGTCACGGTGTTGAAACAGGAAATCGCCGGCCATGTTATTTGACTAAAATGTCAAAGCTTTATAGAGGTCAAGGCATTGTGAACTGAAAGACAGACACACACGAGGTGTGAATACAAAATCCGGTAGGGCAAAGGAACGGCTGCAGATAGGGAATCTGTAAAACAAAGATGAAACAGCCACAAAACAGCCCCGAGCCCTTTGAAGTCTGTCTCACAGCTCCATCGGTTTGCGGGACGGAGCGCTTCAACCATCACTGGCACTGTGGCAAAGAAGCACGCCTGTAGCTTTCTACCTTCTATTTACCATCTATTGTATCTAATCTGTCCTCTGCACATCTATCCATCTATCCGTGCATCCATCCCTCCATGCAGTGTATCTATCTATCATTTGTCGATCCATCCATCCAACCATCTGTCATTCTTCCACATTAAATTTGTCTGTCCATCTGTTTGCCATCGTCCCTCCACAGCGTCATCTATCTATGGCACAATCTGTCGATCACTGAATTAACATTACTATAAGTTGTCTAGTGACCCTGAAAAAAGCAGCCTCCAGCTACTAGCATTAATTTAGAACAGTTGGAGGTCATTATATGAGAATCACACATTTATCTGAAAGTTAAGTACGCGCCCATTCTAATAGTTACTTTGTTGTACTATATATTGTGTTTCATTACGTATTATCTTCTTGGTTTAACAGAACCAAATCAGAGCTTAATGCGCTCTATAATCTTGTTAGCTGTGTTCGATCCACATCCAGCGTGGCTCCATCTACGCAACTGACATTTATCAACTGACACACCACTGAGAAGGTTTCACAGAGAAGAAAGACGTGAGTCAAGATGCGGCTTGAAAATGTCAGCGGGGCGCCGGTACGATGGCTATATGAAGGTTGATGTGTGGGCTACTAAATATGGCCGTGGCTGTCGTGTGCTGTTTCTTCATGCTATTGATTTCCTATCTGTTGGTCAGACAGGACTGACCCACTCACTCCTTCACTATGCACACAAACACGCTAATAGAGATGTCTGACCCTTCACACAAGCACACACAGGGGAAGGAGATTTACAAAAACTTGGAAGACACAGAGACGTGAAGTAAAAACACCACGAACAAAAATCCCAATCACCGTTCACCAGGAAGTCAGATCATTAGTTATCATTATTTTTCTAATCCTTTTATGTCTCTACTTACCTGTAATATTTTTTTTTTTTCAATTTTAAAGACATTTTGGCAAAGAAACAATACCAACAAATAATTAATTTCAATGTATCTATTAAAGAATTCTAATATAACAGTCGTGCACTAAATCCTCACTTCCTCACTAAAGGTTAAAGTAATCAGCCTTTGTTTAAAATGCCTCATGACTGAGCTGTTGATTCAACTGTGTTTTCATTTTGGAGCCTGTGGTTTATAGTACTATTGAATTGTATTGTAACGTGCCAACGTATTTCAAAGTGGTGTCGTTCTGACGCTGTTTCAACATAAACTAAACATTGTGACTATCATGGAGAGGAAGTTAGCGCAGGGCTGTTTTATTGGAATGCATTCCTTTTCACTGGTGGTTTTCAGTAATTCTTGGCAAGTGAGCGTATGAACAGTTTTCTTCAGCTCAACCTGTCCATGTATAAAGTGATCTTCTGCCATGTCCATGGTTTTGACGATGACAGCTGGTCACTAGCGAATGTTTCAGGCTCTGGTCCCTTTGGTAACCTTTTTGCAAGCAGAAAGAGACCCCACCAAAGACCAGACGTCATTTGGACACTGGTTTTTGGGCTAAATCTGGTCGGTCCGTCATAGTCTTGATTAAGTCCAGAAATAGTCGTTGAAAATTGGGTTGTGTTTAGCTCGTCCAATGCGGTACAAATTTAGTCCAAAAATTGTTGAAAATTCAGTTATGTGTAGTCCATCTGATTTGGAGAAGAAGAGGCAGAAGAAGAATGAGAATGGCCGGGAGTGAGAGTGATGGGTACAGGATTATTCCATTCCATTCCATTCCATTACAATAATGCTTTTTAGTGGACCTCCACCTACCTACATGTGTCTCCCTCCTCAACTCAGTCAACTCACAAGTTGGAAAAATTGTTTCTCGCAACATCCTCAAAATAATAATAGAAAGAAACGTGTCTTACTTCAGAAAGATATTGTCTCTATTCCACTTGTTATGTCATATTGGAATTGATTTGTGAATGACCTCAACTAGAGGAACGTCTGGTTGATTCCCCATAAACACCTTGTGAATAAGGTGAAGGAAGAGTCATTTAGAATTATTCACAAATATTACCCTACTAATACATAGCAAAATTCAAAAGAGACACAAACACTGTTCTAGGGACCACACAGAAACAGTGTTGCACCTTTTTTTGGCATTGTTCACACACCAAAGAATTCTGGCAAGATTTCAAAGAAGTCAAAGAAAAGAAGATAAACATTTGAATTAGGCATTCATAAATATCAATGAATATTACTATGAATATTATAATACGTTGAATGATGTGTCCAGTATCACGCCTACATGTATGAAGTTTGCAGGAAAAAATCCTGTGAAAATCACTTTTATATTTGTATTTGTATATTTTGTATTGAGTTATGATTGTGACGCTTCATTTCTCCTGTCAGACAGATTTGAGTGGAGTGGGTGACCGGTCCAAGATGGCGGCCATATTTCTTGCGCCTCAGCAGCCAATGTAGCGTATGCTTTTTATGTATATATATATATGTCTATGTGCTTAAGTGTTGCCTATTCAGATGCTAACATTTAGCAACATCCTGCCTACCAAGTGCTCATAATTTGAAAGCTAACTGACATTACTCAAACTCCTTTTTTCATTGTATTGCTGATAGTTGCTGATCTTACCAGGCTAGATGGCTGCACATCTAAAAGTTTTTACCATCTTTAATTTAACTTTAACTTAACTTTTATTTATATTAAATTTGTGGGCCTTCAGACTTGAAGGAATATTTTTCATTTTGGTATTTTTTTGAGGGAGGGGAGTAGAGGGAAATGCACTGTAAATGCAAACATGGTAATTAATTAAAAATAGTTAGCTGACTTGAATCAGTTTTTATCAAATTGCTGTTAACACTCGCTTTTAGTTACTTGTAATGCGTGGTTGTAAAATCTCACCAGCTCAGTGTACTTGAGCTGGATTGATTTAGAAAAAGTATGTTTTCGATAATTGTGCTTTTTTTCTGTGTTGGAATGTAGCTAAGTACATTTACTCAATACTGCACTTAAGTACAAAGTACTTTAAGTACTTTACTTGAGTTTTTTTGTTTGAGGTGTCCCCAGACGTAAGTAACCAACCCCTCCACTGCTCTCTGTCTCGCAGCAGTCAGTGGAGGGGAAGGTATCCTCACTAATAGGTAACCTCCTGCTTGAGCTCTCTGTTGGAATCGTCAAGGAAGATAATTTAAGAAAATACTTTAGTTATCCCTGTGTGGAAATTAGGGTATTACAATGGCAGGGAACAACAGAGCAAAATAAAAAAATAAATAAAAAAAATTAAAAACACCTATACTGTGGGGCTGACTGTAGGGTTGTTGAAAGTTATCCCTATGGCTGCGATGATGCCACGTTCCTCCGTCTCTTCAGTTGCTTTTTAAAAGATGTCACAATGATGTCTTCCATTTGTGGACCTCGATAGATCATAGGAGTCCACATAGCTGATTTGGGACAGTGCAACCTTTTGCAGATGTCTTTGAAAATTGCCTTGTCCACGTCCTTCAGCTTGTCGAGGTTAATGTTATAACCTTGTCTCTCGACTTCAGCCCAGAGTTTGTTGAACAGCCTCTGGTGCATGGTGTCATCCACCACTGTGCTGATTTCAGAAATTTGAATCAGAAACACTATATAAAATACTAAAAAATACTGTATACTAGTTACAACTTGTAAAATATGGCAGTCCCTTCATTTCAGCCGTAAGGTCAGTTGCTTACTTCAAAACCATTTTTTTTTTCATTACCTGATAAATCTACTTTATATACCCTACCTTAAGTCATATTAATTGTTGCTACAGTGTTTAAAGCTCTACCTATCTTTGTTTTTAATATTCTAAGAAGAGAAGTGCACTGTACCGAAAGTAGCACTTTCCCTTTAAGGACGATGGTACTCTTGAGTTGCTGATGTTGTGCATGTTGCAATAAAAAATTTGGCAGTCTACTTTGCATTTCCTACATTAAGCTCATTTGCTCGCTAAACTGTATCAGTGCACGGTTCATGTCATCTTGAACTCCTCTCATATTTTGTGAACACGACTTCACATGTCAAAACCACAAAGTTTGACCTTAAGGCATCATTAGTCACGTTACACGCCGTGTTGTCATTGGCTTGACCATGGGCTTACATGAACTGCTGAGCTTCTGCAGGGAGTGGTGTGTTTATTCGGCCAATACTAACAGTCTTTCTCAATTAGTGACACCACCTTTAAATATTACTCTACCACAGACATTCAATGGACTAAATGCTAAAATGAAAAAAAAGTTTCATTCATCTCGCCTCCGGCAGAGGCCGTCTCCAAACCATCTGGCTTTTGAATCACTTCTGCTTCCAACAGTCGGGCTGCGCCGTGCTGCTGAGCGCTTCATCTGAGCTCCCACACCACGACTGATGGAAGTTATTTCACCATTCCAGTAACAGATTTGCCTCTGTGGCTATATGAATTAAATGTTGTTGTCCCCTCTTAAACGCTTAACAGGCTGACATATAAATACTGAGCAGCACGCTGGAAAAACTGTAAAAAAGATGTGCACAGTCAAATTCATGATTTTCTGTGGTGACTGAGACTCTAAGTGTGACTCTAAGTACATGTTAACATGTGCATGTGTAATCCTGTGTGTGCCTTCACCTGTACCATGTGTCATCTTCTCTCTTTTTCCTGTCTGTCAGACGGCATGTTAGTAAGCAATGCCAAATCCTTTGTAATGATGTGTGCAGTAATGTCAGCTAACGCTGGCTCAGAGCTATATAGTTCTATGCTAGCTGAACTATATTCTGGACATAACGTGGCTAAATTTTGATGGAACTTGGGCAATGCTTTGTCATTTTTTCAACCCACGACTTATTCGGTATTGAAAATAGGGAACATTAAAGACTTTTGTCACATTAAATTTGAGGAGAAACTTTAGTCTAACAGTCGCGGTGCTGGTCGCCTGCACGCGCGCACCCGCTATCGGAATTGATTTTTTTTATGAAGCCAGTGCTTTATGGAGGTACTGACTCACGATGAGGGACTGATCGGTTTGTGAGTTTCCATGGCAGAACATTAGAAGTCTGGATGTATCATTTTATTTTAAGCTCGGCTGTTAAGTTAGGACCACGATAACTTAGCCAACTTTAGCTACCAAGAATAACAGTCTGTGCTTGTCAAAGACAGGACTACCACTGTGTGCCGACCCATATCACCAAAGTCAACTAACTCCATCCCTACCCACCCCTCTCTCTGCTTTTCAGGTGTTTGCTGAGTTCAACAGAATCGCAAGTAAGAATCTTGAGGGAGACTTCTTTGAGGCTCTGGACCAGTATCATTGAACTTCAAAACAAAAAAGGGAACTGTTGGCTAGAAGCTCAGTGAGCTGATGCAGCACATGAGCTGGATGGTAAATAGGTTAATTTTGCTTTTGATCTGTATGATAGTTCATCAACCAAGTTCTAAGTGAGATCATCCAGCCCAACCTATTCGATTACCTGTCTGACTTGTGCTTGTGCCCTGCAAATTACTCTGTTAACTGGTCTTTTCTCTCTGTGTATTATTAGACACCAGACGTGACAGTACTTCGCTCTGTTGTCCTCAAAGGCATTCCTATTTTACTTGGTGATGGCTCCAGTGAATTCTTCAAGACATGCTCTGTAAGTTTAGTCTGCAATAAAATAGAACTATATCTGTCAATTACATCAGAAGATGTAATTCTATCAGCACAATATACAATATACAGTGTACAGTGATTGATGTATTTTGTATAGCAATTCCTCCACCGCTAATCTGGGAGGAATTTAAACAGCCAGTAAATAAAAATGAAATTTGCCACATTAACACTGTACACATAAATTCATTGTAAATTTAAGGAGGGGGGGTCCAGGTTGAAAAGTCAGTGTCACTGTTCAAGAATATTTGGTTCTTGTGGACCATAGCTCTAGTTTAACCATACCAAATTTATTTTGTTGGCTATATTGTAACAATGCAGTGTGAACACATATTTAAAACCATATTCCCTAGCAAATGCTTTCAACATTAAAAGTGAATGTTTTAGAAGAGCATAAATTGCCACACATGAAGAATATGTGTGTGTGTGTCTTTGTAGGATACAGCGAGAGACGATGCTCTAGAATACACTGTTGGTGTGCTGACAGTTGTCAGTGAAGATAATCCTCATGAGGGTCCAGGTTCAGTAGACCTCCAGTCCATCTCCACTGCCATCATTCTAGAGGGAGGTATCGTCATGGATCGTATTAAAAACTTGCCTCAGGCAGTTAGTCTGTTATTTGGGCTTACATATGCTTTGCATTTGGATTACCCAAAATGCATGGCAAAACACTCAACGTCATTCAGACCGTGATGCTTGGACTAGGAAAGAAAAACCTCCCACCAAAACTGTTAACTCTGAAGAACAATCTACTGGGTTAGACCAGCAAAGAGCTTCAGCTGTCAGATAGCACTTTGTGAGTTATGCAGCCATTGTTCTCCTGTTATCAGAGAAAGTTTTATGCTTTCATGCAATGGAGCTGGCCTGTTCAGGATCTCAAAAAAAAAAAAAATCTCTTTAAACTATATTTTTGTGGTGTTTTCCCCTTTATTAGGTAATAACAGCTAAAATAGATAAGAAATGGGAGAGAGAGAGAGAGAGAGAGAGAAGAAGGACAAGGACTCATTCGAGGACATTGGTTTGTTTAATTTAAGTGAACTGAAAAAAAAAGAGTGAATAGTAAGTAGTAGGTATTTAGTAACTCTAAGTGGGGTTAAATTTGTATCAAGCAGTTGACACAAAATGAAAAAAATAAGTTAACACTAACCCTGGCTATAAAGTAACATGAACTTAATTTTTTTTAGTTGTACTACTTGATTTAGTACTGCACACTTAAAATAAACAAGCTTTTCTAACTCAATATTCTTAGTTAGTTAATAAGTTTTCTTAATTTTTTTGAGGGGATGATTTTGCATACTTTAACTAAGGTCAGCTAATTAGATTTTACAGTGTGTAACGTTAGTGTTGTTGTTTGATAGAACTGCATCATCACAGCCTAGCCTCCTGCCAAGCTGGTTTATGACTGACTGAAATGAGAAAACAGGTATTTAAAAATATTATTAAAATTGTTGTTGTAACATATTATGGAGAACTAATCTTTTACTTTTTTGTGAATTATGTCTATGTCTTTTTTTTTTAAAGGGGATGAACTTTTTAGTTTTTTTCTGCACTTTTTGTAGTCAAATATTGTAAATATTATGTTACTGCCATTTGTTTGCATTTGTTGTTAAATGTTAACTAGATAGGTATTGAAAAAACGTTTATTTTTTACAATATTAATGTAAATTGTAAACAAATGTCTCACTTTTTTGTGAATTATGTCTAATTCTTTAGTAAAAATTCAGTCATGAATTTGTGATATATATTTCATAACACTGTAATAATAATGAATATATGACATCATAATGAAGAATAATTCAGGGACATCTTTGGTGATGTCTTTTCAACGACCTTAAAATAACGGTTTTTCACCTTTCACTTTTCAACCAAATGTAGACGTTGTTTGGATGCATAGCAGTCAGTACGTTTACATGCATGTGAAAAAAACAAAGAATTATTGCCTTAATCAAACTATAACAAGAGAACTTAAGACCATGTAAACACGTTACTCTGATTAAAATCAGAGTTCTCATTATCCGATTGAGACACGCGGATAATGAGATTGGAATTCGATTTTCTCCGCCAGGTATATAGTGAATTGGAGTTTTCATCGGATAATGCGTGTGCACATGCTCCACAACCGCTGCGCTGGCGTGTGACCCCAGAACAAAAACATCCAAGAAAGCCGGTCGCAGAAGAAGAAGAAGAGAAATGGAGCCGCTACAAGAACCGTCTGAGGGATAGCGCGGATCTTAGCTGCACCAGAAGTAGCGTGAACGTTACGTATGAGATTAAAAAATCTACTATTATTCGTCTGGTTGTTGTTTGAAATGACTCTTGTTTATTACATGACGTAATGGGTCAACTGGAAATCGGGTTGTATTAACGTGGTATTAACCCACTGAAAAGACACGTATCACCACGTACTGTGGAGGAGGAGAACAGTTATTCGACTTTCTTGTGCTGCATGTAAACTGGGACAAGGACTGTAGTCAGAAAGTCGAATTTTGAGCATAGCTCAATTAAGCTCTGCAAGTAAATGCACTGAGTGATGCCTTTTCAATGTCTTTTCAACTGATTTTTGCTGGGTGGGACATAAGAGAATTAAGCAGAACAAATAAATATTGCTATTACACAAATACACAAACCTGGCTTTTCTTGCTGTCACCACCCTCCATTAGAAAAGAAAATACTACACTACCGCTCCATCTGGGGTCACCCGATGCTCTAGGCCCGCTATCAGCATAGTGACTTCGGTGTTGGGACTGAATGTTGTAGACAGTGTTCCCCTGGAGTTAGGTGAAGTCGGGCCAGAATGGAACCAGCTGGTTTGACTACAAGACTCATGCATTTTGGGGTTCAGTAAACTGACTATTGCAGTTCAGTAGCTAATGAAGTCTCCAACATCATCCACATTCAGCAACAAAATGTTTGACCTTAAATTCCAAAATTATTCATGTCTCCGATCTGGATTTGTCTAATGACTGAACATGTCTCTTTTCACTGAACTCAGCTTTTATTCTAGGAAACTCTTCTATTTTCTGTCCTTGTCTCTTTCTTTCTCTGTATCCTTGTGACCTGTGAAAAGCAAGTACCTCTATGCACAAGGCTAACGTAGCATTCCATCAGACAGGTGTGAAGATATATGCCAGCATGTTTAAACACCAAGGAGAAAAATAAGAATAAGATGTTCTTATTGCTATTGGACAGAAGAAAACCCAGTAAAATACAGTTTAGCATTCCATTTGTAGGGATAGCGTCATGTGAACACCTTTCCCACATATAGTCCTACAGCAATTGATTTATAAAAAAAAACAAAACAACAACCCTCTAAGCAGGCAATTAAACACATCCATGCTTAACCTTGCTTTCAAACACTGTGGATTATAGACACAAGCTAATGAAAAACACTCTCCTTCTCGTGCCCGCTGCTCATTATGCTAATGAAATTCCCCTTTTAGCTGCCATATCTGCTTTTATTTTAATATTCAGAGAACGACAGAGACCTGAGGAGGAAAAAAAACAAATTGTTTGTTTTTGGTGATTTACGCTCCACCAGTGAACGTGTTCTAATAAATAAGTCGGCAGTGGGACGACAGGAGCGGGCGTGAAATTATTACACAATGCACCTTGATTATTGAAAATGGAGAACAGTTGAGAAAGAGGGAGACAACTGGATTTTTTCTCTTTTTTGTCACTGATGTGTGAAGTGCAATCCCAGTCACCCTGACGTAATTATACATGCAAGGTGATGTATGTGTGTGTGTGTGTGTGTGTGTGTGTGTGTGTGTGTGTTGGTGGGGTTGAATAAAGGAAAAGGGAAGGTAGACTTTTTCCTTTGTAAATAATTCATGGGATTGAGATCTATGAGAAGTTTCTGCTAAGTAGTCCTGCTGGCAGACAGTGACAAAACCAATACACACACACACACTGAATAAGAGTGCCGCAACAATCCAGCTGCATAAATAAAGCACATACCAAAAAGTATAAGTAAAAGCATAACATGCGTAGTGGAGACTCTCTTCATCGTGACACCTGTTAGTGGGCAGGCAGTAAGTGACATTTTGTCATCATGTGTAGGACGCAGGAAAAATTGCCAAGCGTAAGAGTTTGAGTCTGTGTGACAAGGCCCAAATTGTGATGGTTGGACTACTTGGTCAGAGCATCTAAAAAAATGCAGCTCTTGTGAGGTGTTCCCATTAATGCATGTGGACTACACTCAAATTGCTGAAGAAGCTGTTGCTGGTTATGATAGAAAGGTATCAGGAGACAAAGTGCATCGGGCCTCAAAGTTCTCCAGATCTCAGTCCAATCGATCGTCTGTGGGATGTGCTGGATAAACAAAGTCCAATCTATGGAGGCCCTGCCTCACAACGTACAGGACTTAATGGACCTGCTTCCAGAAAAAGTCCGTTTCACGCCTTGTCAGGCCATGTGGTCTTATTGTTATGTCTGACTGGTATATTTTAAAGAATATGGGTCTGTTCAGCTTCTGATTTAAGAGCATGGATGGTGACACAAACCTGTGCCACTCTCTCATGGAGCAGCTGAGTTTGGCTTTCTGGAGGATTTCTTCCACTCTATGAATCTTCACTGTGGAGCTTAGATGTAAGCTTCTCTTGTGTTGTCTGCATCTTATGTAGGTTCTTGTAATTTGCAAGTTCCCTCGGTGTCCTGTCCCTCTCCAACATAAACCGAAGGGTGTTTGTCCCAAAGTGAGTGGCAGTATGTCTGCGAAGGGTCTTGTGCAGGTCATGGTAAATCCAAAATAACAGCTGGAGAAGAGATGTGGAGGTGAAACGCCTTCAAGAAGCTCTGCAAGTCCAGTTGTCCTTTTTTCAGCTTGTTCTTTTGGACGCCTTCCCATATGTAATATTTTTACAAACCGCTAGAGTGGCCATCAGGCTTTTCAAAAAGAGTAAGACTGAAAAAAAAAAAAAAATAACTGTATGTTATACATGTGGAAAAATGTCAGAGGCATATTTTTGGGAACATGCTTTGGAAGCGTGTTTGCCCTATGGATATATTTTACTTTTTTAGGAAATTGGTATTCAAAATTTTAGTTTCTTTCCTAAACTCTAAACACTTAACTTCAAACATTTAACTTGCAGCAGTAGCTTGCTCATATAAAATCATGCTGTGCATGCAGACCTTGTTTCAATCAATCCGTGCAGAATAGGAAGCTTTTAACATCCTTACAGGCTCTAAAAGGAAAATGAAAAGGGGGAAATGGGTATGTAAAGCGATTAGGGTGATTATCATGTTTGCAGCCAAGCCTGTAGAATTGTGCAAATAAAAGCTCATTATTAATAGTAATTATACAATAAATTATGTATATACTTCTTCATTTTCTCAGTTGAGAGGTTTCCTAAAAAAAAAAAAAACACAAATACATAAAGGCTTGGGTTTACCCAGGCTGTACAGCCAAGCACACAAAACAAAAGAAACATACTAAAACTCAAGAGTTCCAGTGAGTGCCCTGACCACTAAATGCTTTACTCCCCACTCCCTGACATATGCACACCCTCACACACTCCACAAAAGACACACAAACACACTCTGAGTGTCCTGGCTGCTAAATACTTTACCCACCTGGCAACCCATGACTCTGCTAGTTAAAAGCTTTCCGATTAGATGTACACGTATCCGATTTCACTTTAAAGAGCCTGCGGGAAGCAAAGCCGCTTGCCATCGGCGGGAAAACATCACGCTTTTATTCCGGGAAAGTCGGAGAGATTGAGGCGATGACCGGCAGAAGAGATAGATGGATATAGACGGAGGCCGCGAGAGTGCAGGAAGAAGGGCCTGTTGTAATTAGTTTAGCTAATATCACTCTACTTCTATCTCTGTCATGGTCTCTCTAAGTCACTTGTTAACTCCTCCTGTTTCTTTCAATGTGTTCTCTTCACCTCACCTGCCCTCGCCTGCTCACCATTCTCTTCTATCTACTCCCTGTCCTCTTACCTCCCACCTCCCCTCCTCTGCCCCTGTCTCCCCTTATCTTCTCATTCGCCTCTCTCTCTCTGCTCTCCCTCCCTCCTCTAAACCCATCCATCTTTTTTTTCTGCCTCCTCTATTCATCCCCCCATACATCCATTCATCCGTCCAGTATAATGTGTCTCTAAGTGAGTTACCTGTGGAAACAAAGTGGGTCACATCATGGTAGTGATTACATCACCTAGCTGATATTATGGGCTCCATTGTTTATACTCTGGACGTGAGAGGAAGGGAGATGGAGCTCATACACCGACATTCCTGTGTGATATAAGGCCAGCGCTGTTTAGTTTATGGGGTATAAATTTCAGTGTCTTCCCTGAATCAGTGTTGTGGTTGTAGTCCATGATACCAATTAATGGATGTATATTATTATTCCCATACCACAGTGGTAGTTCTGCCATACAAATCCCTTGCTTAGTCCCCTGTCAACTCAAACTAAGTGAATATCAAAAGGAAAGGACACAACAGGGCTCCCAATAGCAGCTAAATTTACATGAGCAATAATAACTGAGTCATAATGTGATTAAAGCAAGGGACTGAAGTAAACCTCAAATGCTGATTATATTAATGTAATAACATCCGGTCTAAGATATGCGACGGTCCTCTATTAGCATTCATTGTGATAGAAAGAAAACATCTACACAGTAGCAGTGTGATCTTAATTCACTTTTTAAGAGCTGAAATTACAGATTGTTTGTCAAATTCACACACAAAAAATACCGCAGACAAAAGATTGAATCCTGGAGGGTTGTGTGGCATAAAGATGAGGTATCCTCAGCTATTAGTCTTGAGGCATGGAAACAAATAAATTAATTATGGAGAAGTCTGAAGCAACTCATTAAAATCCTGTTATAAATATTGGGCAGATGCAAACATTATTTGGTTCACAAATGATCCAGGATCAACGGGGATTATCATGGAGCTCCAGAACTGGCTGCATGGTTCAACCACACCGTTTGATTAATGAATTGTAAACTGCTGAACAGGCCGTTTCAGTAAAGCCTGACCAAACACTAGCGTACTTTTTTTTTTTGTTTGTTTGTTTTTTGTTTTTTTTTGCTGATTCCCAACAGTTGCAACAACAAATGCTAAAAGAATCAGCTTTCCCATTTTTCTTAAATTTGCAGAATAGGTTATTATTTGCTGTGGTGTGCGCATGAAGCGTCGTTCTTCAGTGTTCCACACCCTTTCATCAGAGCATTTACGGCAGAGACCTGAACGAACTTGGGACTCCCACTGGTCCCTTGGCAGTTCTGAGCCTAGGTGTAGAAATGTTTTGGATATTTTCCCTTTGTTGGACAGTTTGACAGTTGTGAGTGGCAGGTAACACAGAGCGAGAGAGCGAGGAAGGTCATGCATCAAAAGCCTCGGGGCAAATTCAAACCAGAGGTGTTGTGGCTACATAGTCAGTGCCCTGGCCTACAGAGACACTATGGCCTTCACATGTATTTTTAATGGCTGTGGGTTGACATGGGTGATCATATTAGAAGGCTGAACATGGAGACAATTTAACTGACATGGAAAGGAGTCAACTAGTCTTAAGGGGTTGAATGTGTAAAAGGAAGATGGAACTAAATCACCTCTTATAATATTGATCAGTTTTTGATCTTGAGAATTTCGATGCCAGGTCAACACCTTGTGTTGTTCTTCATGTTTTTTTTTTTTTATTTGTTCCTAAAGCATGTTTTCTGTGTGTCTGTGTCAGGGTGCAGCCTGCTGGGGATGGCTGCTGCCATTATTGCTATGGGGTGGGTGTCTCTGGTCTGGTCTAGGTGGGTGCTACATGTCTAAGTAACATCCACATGAATGAATGCCAGGTCCAAAAGTTTCCCAGCAGAACATTGTATTGTGACAAGACGGTCAATGTGATTTACTTCTTCTGTCAGTGGAAGCCATTCCATTTCTGATCAGGAAGGTTGGGAAGGGTGCATATGATGGCAAAGGAAACACTTCTGAAAGAAGGTTTCATGTGCACAGAAGGGAAGGCCTCTCTTTGTGGTAATATTTAACACAGGTTCCCTTCAGTATGAAAGATTGAGCACAGAAGATTGAACCACCATTGTTATTTGTCATTACGGTATCAATATATAGATTAAAGATGTGTCTGTTAAGGATTAAGAACTTATCTGCCATGTCTGTTACCGCAAAGATGCTCAAACTGTCAAAAACTATCCCGGTCTGATGATTACAATCCAAATACACAACGCAGGGTAGAAGGTCTCTGTTCAATCAGTTAAACGATGAAGTGTATGTATGTAAAATTCATATAGGTCATAAATAATAACACAGGCTTTGTGATATGAGTGGCTGTCATTATTTTCATTTGTCACAAGTTTCAAATGAAAATCATAGTCAACTGGGTGTGTGCATACGAGAGTACGGTAAATGATAGGGTAATAGAGAGAGTTATATACCTTTGTAACTTCCTCTGTAGTTTCTTTGTCTTTGTTTTGACTCCATCTCCTCCTGCTGCTTTTGTTTATCAGGGTTAGCAATGTTGGTAACAGCAGGCCGACGAATCAATAGAACGCAATGTCATGAAGCAAACTGATAGGGCTGTTATTTTGTACCACGTGACCTCCTAACTGCAGATGGAGCTATCATTTTTTCTTCTTCTTCTTCTTTTTTTTTTTTGTCTGTGCATGAAACCACAGGGCTGAAGCTTTATCCGCTCTGTCGCTCCAAGCTGGGATTCAGGAAACAACAGCTTTTATCTTAAAATGGACGGATGATATTCGATAAACCGAGCAAACTTTTAACACGTGAACAGAATTCCACACACAGATTTTCTGTTGAATTAAGGACAATTCTGGCAAACTTAACAGGAAAAACATCATTTATTTCCCAAGATATGACGGCATTGTACCAAGTGTGTGAGTGAAGACAGATTCTTCCGGTGATGCCAAGTTGTCCTTATTTCTCCTCTCACAATTTGATTCCAGCAACCAGTTCTTAAAACTTGCCTGTACAGATGAGCCCATTGTCTTAATGAATCGTCTTTACAATAACCCTTGAACATCATATATTGATTCCGTGCTGCATGGCTTTATTTTTTAGTATCTCAGCCAAGAATGTGTCAGTGTGTTGGTTTGTTTGTGCTGGGGATCTCTTGTTAATCTGGATTCAGGACTTTGAAACATGAATTTTGAACAAAGCGACCAAGTTTAATATTACCTGTCAGCTGTGAGATATTTCAAAGTGGTGAAACAGGACTTTATGTCTGCAACGGTAAATGAGAGACAATTTAACAGCAGAAAAGTGCAGACTGACACACAGTAGATTAGGATATTACAAAGAATCACTGGAATGCAAATGTTTACTTACCCAGGGGAGAACAGAGACACTTTGAGAAGCCAATATGAATTTTGTTGCTTTTATGTTTGTATCAGCTTCTCTCCCGAGGAAACGAGCAGAAAAACTCTGTGTGTGTGTTTGTGCGCACAAGAAAAAGTGCATTTCTTTGCATGTGTGACTGACTGTGTTGTTTTATATGTGACAAAACGCTGTGACCAATTTACAGAAATTCAGACGCGTGCATGTGTGTTTGTTGAGCAGGGGGCCGTTTATCCTCTTCTCACTGTCGTTGTTCGTCTTTCATGCGCTTTGCATTTTGTTGTCACAAAGTAAATACCAGTGTGCAGACGAAGGTGATTTAAGGTTGCTAACGTGGCACGTTGTGAAATGGTCTGACAGGATTATGGATCAATAGCAGTTAACATCACCTTAATAAATAACAGGAGGGGTTCAGGAGGCCTGTGTCCACTGGACACACAGTGTTTGGGCTGTTTGTCTTCCGTGGGAATGGTTCTTGTTTGTCCTTGACACAGAGACGTGCTCAAATAACACTGAGCTTTATGTGTAACTACAATGCATCCCCACAAGGCTTACAGTGCATTGTATGTATTTGAATGTCTTTAAATAAAACTAGAACAAAGTGTGGTAACGCCTGCAACCTGTTTCCATAACCCTTCCCTGACTTTCGCCCCAGTACCCCAGCCCTCTCCACCGCTTTGACCTTCAACCCCACACAAGCCCCCTTTGACTATCTCCTCCCACCCCTTCAAATTATCCCGTGCAAAGGACAAAACCTCAAAGTGAATTTCATGTTGACTTTGGAAAGGACACGTAGCTGAGAAAGCAGACGCTATCTGATTATACTGAAGTAATTGTAAGTGTAATCGAATACAAAATGCTGTTTTTCATGACCGCTTGATAATCTCATTTGCCAGATTGCGTGAGTGGTTTAAACGGGGCTTCTCCTTCTTCTTCTCCCTCTTCTTCATCTTGCCCTTCTTCACTTTACGCAGGGAAAAGTGGTTCTCAGATCTTTGTAAGAACAGAGTTCAGAATTTCAAGAAAAAAGGACTTGCAATTAAAATTTAAAATGACCAAGTATTTATGTGTTGATGATTAAAAATGAAATGTCTGGTGAGAATTAGTCAGACACACAAACACGCAACCAAAGAAACCACTTTCTAATTATATGAGTAAGATGAGACAAGCTATACCCGGCCCGATGTAAAGCAAATTGTGCTTATTCCTGGAGCCACAACAACAGAATAATGTTGTCATTAAGAATATGGAAAGGCTGTTCGGAGAGTAACTGCATATGGGCTTTATTTTATATAACGAAGCTCTACCAGGAAATATCTCAGCAAAACACTTCAAGTCACTGAGGCGTTACCACAACAGAACTCTAATTAACACACTGATCCTTACACAAATATAATATCCATCAATGTAACTCTATATAATGAATAGAAGAAACTTTTTTTTCGACAATACAATACAGACAATTCATATATGTACAAAATGTGAACGTGTGAAGTGTGTGTGTGTGTGTGTGTGTGTGTGTGACCATTCATAGTATTACATTTGATAATTACATGTTTACCAGCAAATTATGAATATAATAGTAAAGTAACAGTAATAATTAAATTAATGATAATTAATTAAATAATAATACATAATGATAAATAATAATTAAATAATAATTGTTACATATTATTATATAATAGTAAGAATATATATATAGTAATGCAAAGCTTCAATTAATAATTATTAAAAAATAAGAAATAACAAAGAAGAAGAAACTTCTAATGAATGGAAGAAAGAATATAGAAACTCTCATTATATGTGTGAAGGTCATGTACAATCAACTCACTAGTAAAATAATAAATAATCTGTGATATCTTCACCCTGTCGAGATGCGTACGTCAATGGTTCCCGTTGTCCCCATACCTGCTTTTATTATGTATTCTTATTAATATTAGAAATAGATCACAAATTAAAACCAAATAATATAGAGACAAAGTTGACATTATACACCGAGATGCACCTTTTTGTTCTGGAGCCTGACAAACCAGACAGTGTCAGAGTATGTATTAAGTCTCAGTGTCAAGCTCCAATTCAGTGGTGTAATGGTTGGGTAGATGTTTTGGGTTTTCATATTCTAGATAATCCAAAAGATTTAGTTATGACAGGAAGGATTCTGACGAGACCAACAAGGGTTACACTGTATAACACTCTGGTAATCCCTCAGTTCATTTATCACCTAATGGCACTTCCTTCACTAGAGGCATCCTTTTTTTTTAAACTTTTGAACAAAAAATGTTTAAGTTCCAAACTGGACAAGATTAAAAGACAATCCAGAAATACAAAAATAGTGGTCTGAATTTAAAAGATATTGCAGCAATGAACTGGACTGTAAAAGCTTCCTGGATTAATAAAAGTTACCAGAACAGTTCCTGGAGAAAAAGCCGACACCTAATGTCTGTGTCCTTCTTTGAATGGAAATTATTTCTGTTTTTTCAATTAAAATCTCACCATCTTGATTAGTTATTAAAAGGTATATGTTTTTAAAGATGTACTAAAGGACACACATGTAATATTTTTAATAATTTTAATATTTTTAATAATTTTAATTTCAGTTGCTTTCAGCCATGACAATTAATTGGAAATGGAATCTTAAACATAGTGGATAGAAAAAAGATTATCACACACACACACACACTCCTTGGAAACAATTTTTCAGAACAATTTATAAAACAGTTGTTTTTAATTTCATTGTTTAATTGTTTTTCAGTTTAAACTTTTTTTTTAATAGAATTACTGTTACTAAAAAAACAACTTAATTTGTTTAATATTGTGGAGTCATCATTGTGTAGATTTTGTAAAGAAGAAGAGAAAGACCAGATGTATTCATTTATTTTTATTGTCCGTCTCTATGTTGCAAGCTTCTGGACCAGTATTCAAAACTGGCTAAGGCCATTGAATATCTGTCTTAAATGTACTCCTTTAAACATTATATTGGGGGATTTTGATGACATTTAATAATAAATACAATGAGATATGTGTACTAAAAGCCCAATGAAGAACCAGCCTAAATATAAGATTCTTTAAAAAATATATTGCAAAGCCAATTTCTTTTGGAAAATATAAATGCTGCAAATAATTGAAAGGTATAGCATTACATAGCTTTAAATGGGAATTTCCTCAGCGGGATTAAACAGAGCTCCAAACATGCTCTGTCACATCTTTATGTTGGTTTCTGCTCTCAGTGTCATCTCTTATATTTTGAAGGGATTGTATATATTTTATTTCTTTGTCCTGTCTTTGTTCGTGTTTTGTGTGTGTTCTTTATTTGATGTTGTGTTGCTGTATGTGATATGCTTATGTCTGTATGCTTGCCTGAATCAAAATGAAAAACAACAAAAACTAACTCTGACATTCACAACGTCCACCAAACCTGCCACCAAATGCCACTTCAGTGGTTCAGTGGTTTCTCTCCTGAGTGAAACATCTAGATGGGTAAGGATAGGTTCCTATTTATAGCCACATCCTTTTAATTCAAAATTATACCTGATGCCTTCAAATATCTAAACTGATCAGGCACAACATTATGACGACCTAGGTCTCCTTTGTGCCTCCAAAGCAGTTGTGACTCATCAGAGAATGGACATGCTAGTCTAAGTAACATCCACATGAATTCCAAAAGAGTCCCAGCAGAACACTGAATTGAACACAAGATGGTCAATGTCATTCACTCCTCTTGTCAGTGGTTTTAATGTTGTGGCTGATTGTAGTACATATTAAGGCTCCTACATCGTATATGCATTTTCAGGTGTATAAATGTTGACACAAGTATGCATGTATAATTCGACATGACTTCTGCAGATTCTAATATCCAGACAAATCCACACACAACCTCTTTGAGGTAAATTGAGCCTCTTGCAGCAGCATCCCAATATCACTCCATCTTTTCTCTTCTGACAGTTTAACACACACACGCTCACTTTTATAGCAGTGTTAAAACCCTAATCTTATTCATTTATTTCTCATCAGCAAGTGACGGGAAGAGAAAGTGTTGCGTCACATTACCGCACTCGGCTTCCAGGAAGCTCTATTAAAAAGGATGTTCAATTTTTCAACCCCTCGCTGCTGCTATTTACCCATAAGTCTTTGTAATCAGTTTAGGGGGTTTATGGGTGCGCAGAAAGTGCTCTTTCCACACAGCGTGGCTCATTTATCAAGTGAGATTAAGGAAAGTCCGGAAAGTGTTTTGAATATGTGCTATCAGACACCTCTCAGTTACAAATTAATTTGTACCACCAAGTTGTGTGTTTTGAATGCACATTTGAGCTGCATTTGGTGGAGCCTCAACAGCTTGCATTGACTGTGTTAGCGTTATTCTCTCAATTGTATACTAGTTGCTGCAAGCGCTTCGTGTTTTAAACTATTCTGCGATACATCTTCTATTATAGTAAGGTCACGAAACAATTCGCCCACAATGCAATACCAGATTAATGAAATCAAGATACATGAGTCTAGTGTAATAAGAGCCCACATAAGACCCACAAGTGTAGGGATGATGGCAGCATTGCAGTTATGAAGGGTTCTTCCAAGTCAAAACGACAAACATCAAAAGAGATTTATAGCCTTTTTTGAACAGATCAAAGCTGTACTGTAAAGCATGTCTGGAGAAAATGTAAATCTTTGTAGCTCACCTGTCGCTAACATCTAAACGAGGCTCCTAATCAATGATACAGAACTGGTTTGGATATCAGAAGGTGGATGTGGATCAAACTTGTCCCATGTGCATAGGTAATGGCTGAGAATAGCAACACAATAAATTTATTTCACCGCCTGAAGTACAACCACAGTGCGGATTAGATGAGAGCCAACAAACGAGTCAGGAGAAAGCACCCACATCCCCAATTCCTGGGGACAGTCCCCATTTTGGATGACCTGTCTCCGGGATAAAGCTGTCCTCTAAAATGTCCCAGAGATGGTCGTGCTGCTAGTTTAATTATTTAAATATGTCAAAATAAATGAAACCGATATTGTCCCTTTTTCTTCATTTCATCCTGATAACATCTCATTCTTTATTATTTTCCGCTGTGAATGTCTTTGGATTTCATTCCAGAAATCTGGTCACCTAATGGTAAAAAAAAAAAAAAAAAAAAAACTTATTGGCAAAAATTGCCAACACATTTCATATGATAAGCAAAGCAAGTGATGCAAAGATAGAAGCGGAGGAATTACATTTTGTCTGGCAGAAGACATGTTGCCATTTTCACATTTCACACTTGTTTCATCTGTCACATCAGTTTACTCCACTTCCTACTTAAACCTGTAGTTAAGCAGCTTAATTGACTATAACTGGTCAGCATCATCTTAGAGCTCTCAAGACAGAATATAGTGACAGGTTGAGTCAAAAACATGGATTAGAATATTTTTCTATTGTTGTTTTTATTGTTATTGCCAGAATGGCAAAATTTAATTTATTACCATTCTTGTGGTGATGATAAAAAAAAAATCATGATAAAAAATATTATAATTCCAATCCATATTTTTTTCTGTCACTATATTCTGTGGCAGTTTTTGGCTGAGTTTCTTTTTTTGTTGTTGTTGAAGTAGCTCAAAGCCTGATACAAACCATTTGTCTTGTCGGCTTGGTTAGACTCTGTTGGTTGCATACAAATTTAATTATTGCATTAACTGTACAGGGTACGCTACGGTATCAAAAGCCACATCTGAGCTGGATGTCTTGAAGGTGACTCACACATGCTTACATTTATTGACTCGCTTCAACAGCATCTTATTTTATCCCCTCAGGATATGAGTCCATGAATAATGAAATAGCTATCTTGAATGTGATAAAGCAGGCGATAGTGTGTGTCTGCTCTTGTATTTCCTTTATCAGTACCAAATGTTCTCATGAGAACCCTATTTCCACACGAGTTTATTTAGTGACAAGAAAAATCTTCCATAGTAAAGATATTTTACTGGGATTCACATCTGCAACAAGTTGTATGAGGGCTAGGGCTGAGCCTGGGAAGCAGAGCAGGAAATGAATGCAGTCTGTGTGTGTATGTGTGTGAGTGTGTGTGCATATTGTTTGTGTGATCAGTGGAGGTCAAAGTGTATTTTCAGATTTACACCAACAAACTGTGTATGAAGTCCTTTAGAAGTAATTCTTCACCCAGACCTCAACTCAGACACACGTCTCATGCTAAGTTTAGAATATTTTTTCCCCTCTTGTTGTTTGTTTTCTTGCGGATGCTTTCCATTCAGCTCTTTCTCAGCTGTTTGTTTCGTTGAGCGGTCTATACTGTGTTGTTGTTTTTTTTCCTCAACGTGTCCTCTTCCAGTCAATCTTGCTGTCGTTAACACACTTAATTCTCTGTGGTGTCTGCGAATTAGCATTTGGTTGGTGTCCCCCAGCACAACAAATATTTGTCTATGGATTGTTTTGTTCATATTTGACAGCAGATCATCAGTGGCGCTGTTTGTGTTGAACTGGGATTTTATGTCTGTGTATGTTTATACCAACAGCTCTGTCTAGTGGGATTGTGTCTGATTTGATTCACAAGATGCAGTTGTTGGTAGTTCACATAGCACTCCTTATGGGTAAAGACTCACTTATTTTTATTTTGTTTTGCTTTTATTTCCTCCTCTCAATGTATCACAAAGTTTTCCTTATTCCTGAATGACTGCAGACACTATGTTTTGAGATACGTCTACTCAAAGGTACCTTTAAATGGTGAGAACCACTATTTAAAACTAGATTTGGTAATTTGGTTCTATTTGGTTCTAACTTCTGAACTTCTATCCTCTGGAAACCAAAACTCTAGGTTGTCATTGTTTGTAATGAATGAACATGCAGAAACCTGCTCCATTCCAGTCCTGTGATGGGAAAGATTATTTAATGAAGTTTAGGGAAAATAATATGACAAGCAGCCGTCAGTGCAACAGAAAACACAGATCCAGCCGTGGCGCCGCTGATCATGTTTTGGTGCTTAGGGGGTAATAAGGTCAATGCTGGAAAAAGAGACGAACAGCAGGGGCGCAAAGTGGATTCAAATTGCCTGAAATCCCCGTTAAGTAAGCAAACAGATTTCACAATTTACTTTAAAGACTGAAGAAGTACTTGACTAATCAGACATGTTAAGCACTGCAAGCAACTCCCCAAAGTTTCTGTACTTTTGGGAAGTGCTACCCACTGCGCAGGGTGTTTTTATAGGGAATAAAATAATTATAATAGACCCCTGTGGTGTAAACTGAGTGCTTCCAAAGTTTCCCAGTCCCCGAGGAAGGCTCCTGTGGTAGAAACATAAAATAAAACTCAGATTTTAATGACATGCCACATTTTGTGTTCCGTCACTATTCAGTGCTGTCATGTTTTTATCTGACTTTTTCATGAAGCTTTGTTCCTTCTTTTCTTCTTTACAGAAGGGATCACATCTGGTTATTTAAAATGCAAATGTCTGCAAATGCTTATGATTCGCCGCTACTGTGTTGTGTTAGTGAAGCGTTTCTTTGTGATTTTTAGCTGTTTAATCTCAGCTTTCCATTTCAGTCTGGGGTTCACAGTGTCACTTTTAATCTTCTCATTTCTGCATGTAAACAAATCTTCAGGTCGGAGGGGTTCTATTTACGCAGAGGGGTTCAGAGAGAGTCTGATGCGTGCACGCACATGTACGTACACATGCACAGTCATCAGAAAATAATATATTGGATACGCACACTCCACCAGCTCACACTGAGAGGTGCTTTCATGTTTACATGGGTCTATCCTAAACCACTCTGATCTTTTACTTTGAAGGTTCCAACTCTATACTCACAAAGTATAACATGGTAGGAGTTTTGGGGCAGTTGCTGAAAAAGTTACTGTCTTACTTGCACAGAAATACTGACACCTATGAGTCATAATAAGACGCTTGCACAAATTTTCTATTGCTTTAGTTATCTGTAGTTCAAATAGTGGTCTAATTGGTGGCTTGGATCTGTGGCTGCTGCAGAGGCCACAAGATCTTGTGTAATCTGGCAGACTGGGTTCTAGCACCATGTTATGTTACTGTCATGTTATTAAACTGTGCCCACTATAGAAGCATAGCAAGAAAATTAGAATATCACCTAGTGGTTGGCCAGCTTTACAATTTGGCTTTGACTCAAACTGTAAACAGCTTTATTCAGTCTGTTGGTGGTTGGGAGAATATTAACTGCTGCAGCTACTGTCATGACAGAAGATATAATGTATTCAGCAGCAGGGAAACAATGAGGAACCTGAATGAATGACAGTCAAAAATTGGCCCAATTAAGTTTTTCTCTGTCACAGCTTTTTCAAATGTGACTATGAACACTGATGCAGTTAAAAACAACAAATCCCCTATAAAGACACATGAACACACAAACTGAATACCTTGTTGAATAGAAAATAACACCAGAGGTTGTTTTTTTTCAGGATTGTGTGTGTGTGTGTGTGCGCGTGCGTGCGTTAATGTGTGCACCTGCGCTCATGTACCACATACAGCAGTATATCTGTCAGTCCCTGTGAGCATCATCTCTGGGTATGCGAGAGCAATGCAATAAAGTAGAGTGGATGGAAACAGCTGTACAGACACCGTCTTGCAAATATTAGAGGTCGTAAATCAGCTTCCTCAAAGTGCATTGAAGTGCTGTGGTTTCTCTAAAGGATTGGCTGTGGCTGAGTCGAGCGAAAGAACGGATCAGAGGTATGTGATGCTGCCGGGGGGTGGACTAGCAAACTAGCAGCGGTTCATCGAGTGTTGGGGGAATACTTTACTAAAGATGAAGCCCATACAACCGTGACATGCACAATATTTAAGTCAGTCCTGAAATACAACAAATGTCCTGCTGCAATTCGCACTCATGTGAAAAGGCATTAATGCTAACAGAGAGAGGATCCAAATCCTCTCAATGGCATTCAGTTAACAACTTCACTCAACGCCCTGTGGCATCAGAGAGAAGGAGGCTGCACATCCACAATTTGATGGTGAATTTCATTGTCAAATTTATTAGAGCTTCAGCTTCCATACACAGAGATATATCACATTTTTCTCTAATCTGGCCACACTATCCAGTCTTACAACACACTGTGGAGAACTAATAAATGCTATTAATGATTCTGAGTTACAGCCTGTTTCTATAAAGGCTGTACATACACCAATCAGGCATAACATTATGACCACATGTCTGTGAAGGTTCCCAGTCCTGGTAATCCAAAAGGCATTTAAAAAAACAAAAAAACAAAAAAACAACTGGACTTGTACTTGTAGGACTTGTAGTTTCACTGCTCATCCGAGTAGCTTCTTCAGTTCTAAGAGACTGGTGGTTAAATAGGAAACTCTGTGGGCAAAAAGTACGGTTGGGCATCGAGAACTGGTTCTTTAAAAGTACTGGTTCAATTGACTGATAGCCTTCATGCTTATCCATTCCCCTTATCGATTCTTTTTGTGACAAATCTTTACGTTGCAGTCCATATATTGGCAGTAATGTACCTAAGTTGTTTGTCGTGCCAACCCCAACCACACAAAAGAAGAAGAATCTACATCAAAGCACATCATTCACATCATATGACGCTTACGATGTGACGACATGGAAGACACAATGGCAGAGAGACTGAAATGGTTGACAGTTAATGACACTCAATGACTCTCCTTGAAGGAGAACAACACGTTCTGTGTGCCCATAAATCCACTAGCACCTCCAACCATCAAGCCACCACTCGGTGGAATAACATCTTGGTGCTTCTGCTGCAAAAAATACATCAATACATGCCACGCTGCCATCTCCAGCAGGATGCAGCCTGACACAGACACACACTTAGGAACAACTCAAAAATCCTGGCCTCCAAATTCACTAGATCCGAAACTGATCAAGTATCTGTGGGATGATCCACAGAGGGCCCTCCCCTCAACCCATAGAACCCAAAGACCCCCACTAACAACATCCTGTTACCAGACACCACAGGACACCCTCAGTCACAACTGTTTTGGAGGCAAGGGAGACCCACACAATATTAAGAAGGCATGTTACGCCTTTTTGGTGTATTTGCAGCACACTGTGTAGAGTGCATGAGCTGTAAACAGAAGATGTAAACTGTAAACTGCAGATGGGGTTGGCAGCTTCTCTGTGCATTGTGGGAAACTATTGTCTAGATAGTGTGGATGGAAAAGACCTTCACATATACTAATAATGTGTGACAGAGGAAAACTAATTTGCGTATGCAGAACAGTAAACTCATCACTGCAGGAAATTCATAGTCCACTCTCTCCTATCCACTGTTTATGAATATCCCATCGATTTTCAGGACACACTCTTTCTCCGTTTAATGATTTTATAAGCATGCACGACTAATCAATTTAAAAATAATGCCCTCAGTCAAAGAAGAGCTGAAATACAGAATCTCTCAAAATAAGCTTTGCTCGACATTTCTGGACAAATAGTGCACGTGGATGTGTGAATAAAGTTGTATTCTATGCAGCAGAAGCAGCAAGATGTTGTTCCACTGTGTAGTGTCTTGATGGATGGAGGCGCTGGTGGATTTGTGGGCGCACATGTGCATGTGACTTTGACGAGAAATAGCAGAGTTTTTGTCCTGCATGGCTCCTATAACCAGTGAGTGTTGACCCTTAACCTTAACCACAGACGTGTTGTTTTCCTAAGCACACCCATAAACTTTCCTGCACCTTCATAAATACGTTTAAGTGGCCGAAACTTAAGCAAGACTTAGGAATTAGAAAATGTTCACCTGTTGATTTAAATCTATAAGATTACAAAAGATACACATTATTTATTTCTTTATGTTTGTTTCTCACTGACTAAGTTTTGCCTCTGTGCTTATGCATGCTTTATGTGTGTAGATGTGAGCATGTGCGGGTGCACGTGCGTGTCACCTTTGTCGACACCGTTCCCCACACTTATCCATCTGACAGGCCATGATTGATTGGCTGCTAAATGCTCCCTTCACACACATGTGCACACCCACACACACAGAGAGGAGAGTCCATTATATATCTATCAGTAGGTTTGTCCTAATCGTAATGGGAGACAGATGTAAGGTGTTGGGGAGCCGTGCCTTCCCACGCACCCACAAAACCACACCAACAAGCCGTTTTACATACATACAAAAAGAGACACAAACCCGCATCTTTTTCATTCCTTTCGCTGATTTCACACATGCCCGTGTTTCTCTCTATCGCAAATTGCACACACGCACTCCAGCACCCACACACACACACACACACAAACACACACAGGTTCAGAATCCATTTAACGTGCTTAGCTGTAGTTGACAACAATGATCAGAAGTCTCCTTGAGAAGGGTTGGTAAGAAGGTGAGCTGTCCTCTTCACTAAAACCACTCATTACTCAACTCACAGCCTGGATGAATGGCCACGGTGTGTATGTTCCTAATGCGTGTATGTGTGTGTGTGTGTGTGTTTGTGTGTGTGTGTGTGTGTGTGTGTGCGCGCTTAAGAAAAACGGGTAACACTTTCTATGAAGGTTGTATTTATAATGCCCTATAAATGCACTCATAATGTTTTATAAGGTGTCTATAAAGCATTATAATGGTCATTATTACCATCTATACATATTCACAAGTCGTCATAACCAACTTCATGATGCATTATGACAACTGGTTATGAATGATTATAATTTTAATCTGAATAGTGCATTATAAATATGTCAATATCTGCCTACTCACTTGTTAGTTTTATGATGCATCATGACTACTTTGCTTTGCTAAATGTGTATAGTGATGCATAATGAGTTTTGACTTCGCCTATAGTGCTTTATATCTGTAGTTATAAGTATATGTAATAAAGTTATAATAATGAATACATCTCCCTACAGCACACTGTTATAAACAGCTATGCAATATCATAAGTGCTATTTGTCAGCGCTAAGTAAAGTGACAAGAATATGACACTATTATTAACAGATATAAGTTACTATGAGTAATTAAAAGGTGCAACGAACTAAGTCCTGAGTCTGGCATCTTTACCCCATATGCACAATGTTAATATCATAGGTGTTATTTGTCAGCTTTAGGTAAATTAGTGCAAATGAGGTGTTGTGGATATAAGACTATTATAAACAAATATGAGGCACAATGAAATGAGAGCCTGGACAGTAAAGACAAAAGGAATGCATTTAGTTCACTTTATTTTCATTTAAACCAACACACATAATCAGAATGATTATCAATGCTCTGAGCACATTACACAAACACATTAAACACATGAAACAGGCCACAAAAGTGGCACGGCGTGGTCCTAGAGATGTGGCTCTTAAAAGTGCCTTTGGGTTGGTGAGGTGATTCAGGGTCAGAGGTCAGGAGATGGTTTGACAGCAACTACAAGAAGAACAGAGGCAAATCTTTAGTGCTCTAGTTGGGTTTGTTTTTAATGCAGGTTTGATTGAAAACACATAAGTAGATCACGTTTTTTTGTTTAAAGCAGCCTAATGAGACATTGTGTTACCGCATATCATGCAGGCAGCGCAGATTATCCGTAGGTGGCTTAAGCTAGCTACACGAAAGTTACCAGACACGGCTAGTTTTAACTCACAAGTTAGATCGTTTTCGTGTTCTTGCGTTTAATGATTGAAACCATTCGAAATCATTGCTTTATTACGTAAACGATGTGCTTCATGTAAGCAAAGTAAGGCATTAGCTCACAAAACATTAGAAGGACAGACAGACAACCTACCTGTCCTGTAGAGGACTCAGCGGAGAAAGGAAAGAAAAGCCGCTTTACGACTAGTACATACAG
This sequence comes from Mugil cephalus, assembly GCF_022458985.1. NCBI lineage: Eukaryota > Metazoa > Chordata > Actinopteri > Mugiliformes > Mugilidae > Mugil > Mugil cephalus. Next base: position 22,477,380 of record NC_061782.1, on the reverse strand, counting down.
TCAATGCTTTGCGACAGTGGGAGGAGCTGGGGACGGAGGTGGGTGGGGTCTGAGGTCAGGGGTCATGGACTAAGGAATGACATTTCTACAATAATAATAATATACATAAAAACGACATTAAAATAATATCTGACGGCATTCAATAAAGGCGGATATTTCTAGCGATCCTGTATAAGCGACCGATACAACAAATAACCATTATTTTTTTTCGAATCTCAAAGTGCCGAATCTTGCAGCAAAATTGTCGTTACATTAAAAACCGAAATAAGATCATTACAAATCTAGTCTAAATGAAATAAAATCAAACCTCTTTATTGCGCAGTGTCACATTGACAGTCGTCCTCATAGCACGAAATAACTTCCAATTGAAATACATCAGTTTGAAATTCGTTTCGAGCGGCATGAAAATTTGAGAAAAATCGGCAGGCACCAAACAATAGATTAATTTTCGTGACAGTTTCACATCCACTGTGACACCGGGTTGGCATTTAACCGCTTGTTTATACAGGATCGCTAGAAATGTCCGCATTTATTGAATGACGTCAGATGTTATTTTAATATCGTTTTTATTTATATTATTATTATTGTAGAAATGTCATCTTTAGTCCATGACCCCTGACCCCTGACCCCACCCACCTCCCTCCTCAGCTCCTCCCACTGTCGTAAAGCATTGACCGCGGGTTTTCTGCTCTTTCTCCGCTGAGTCCTCTCCAGGACAGGTAGGTTGTCTCTCTGTCCTGCTAGTGTTTTGTGAGCTAATGCCTTACTTAGTTTACATGAAGCACATCGTTTACATATTAAAGCAATGATTTCGAATGGTTTCAATCATTAAACACAAGAATATGAAAACGATCTAACTTGTGAGTTAAAACTAGCCGTGTCTGGCAACTTTCGTGTAGCTAGCTTAAGCCACCTACGGGTAATCTGCGCTGCCTGCATGATATGCGGTAACACAATGTCTCATTAGGCTGCTTTAAACAAAAAAACGTGATCTACTTATGTGTTTTCAATTAAACCTGCATTAAAAACAAACCCAACTAGAGCACTAAAGATTTGCCTCTGTTCTTCTTGTAGTTGCTGTCAAACCATCTCCTGACCTCTGACCCTGAATCACCTCACCAACCCAAAGGCACTTTCAAGAGCCACATCTCTAGGACCACGCCGTGCCACTTTTGTGGCCTGTTTCATGTGTTTCATGTGTTTGTGTAATGTGCTCAGAGCATTGATAATCATTCTGATTATGTGTGTTGGTTTAAATGAAAATAAAGTGAACTAAATGTATTCCTTTTGTCTTTACTGTCCAGGCTCTCATTTCATTGTGCCTCATATTTGTTTATAATAGTCTTATATCCACAACACCTCATTTGCACTAATTTACCTAAAGCTGACAAATAACACCTATGATATTAACACTGTGCATATGGGGTAAAGATGCCAGACTCAGGACTTAGTTCATTGCACCTTTTAATTACTCATAGTAACTTATATCTGTTAATAATAGTGTCATATTCTTGTCACTTTACTTAGCGCTGACAAATAGCACTTATGATATTGCATAGCTGTTTATAACTGTGCTGTAGGGAGATGTATACATTATTACAACTTTATTACATATACTTATAACTACAGATATAAAGCACTATAGGCGAAGTCAAAACTCATTATGCATCACTATGCACATTTAGCAAAGCGAAGTAGTTATGATGCATCATAAAACTAACAAGTGAGTAGGCAGATATTGACATATTTATAATGCACTATTCAGATTAAAATTATAATCATTCATAACCAGTTGTCATAATGCATCATGAAGTTGGTTATGACGACTTGTGAATATGTATAGATGGTAATAATGATCATTATAATGCTTTATAGACACCTTATAAAACATTATGAGTGCATTTATAGGGCATTATAAATACAACCTTCATAGAAAGTGTTACCGAAAAACGTAAGAGGGACCAGTATGCGCCCAACCCCCATCACACCAGCACGATGTGTTCCTTCACAAACAGCATGGCGGATGGAGAATGAAATGAAACTAAAGTGAGGCCCTGAATGTGGTTCTGCATGGCGACCATATTGATTCTATTTCATAATACAGCAAATACAGCCAGCTGGTAAAAGTCCAGACCCCGCAGGGGGTTCTATCCATAACTTTTAGAGGGGCTATAGCACCGGAAAATATGGTTTGATTTGAGGAAAAAATGAATTTTCCTTTCACTTCCTTGATCATACACACATTTTGGCTCCGTTCAACTGGAATGGACGAAAGACGCATGTATAACGTAATCTAATAAATGTGTCCAGCAACAGAAGGATTAGTATGCGTATTGGTATTTGATTTACTCTACTGCTGAACTGCATTTGAAAGTACTACTACTACTACTACTGCTGCTTTGTAGACTTTGGCAGACAAAATCCAATTAAACCCCTGCATGCACAACAATAGGCCATGAAGCAACACCTGCTTTATCATAAGGGGAGACACTCCAGGTGAGTATTGTAAACCAGGGGTCTTCAATGTTTTTCATGCCAGGGACCCCCAAACTGGTGGAGACATTAAGTAGGGACCTACTATATGTGTTCTATATTAAACTTGGTCTAGTGCAATTTATAAATATATATTATTATTATCATTTTGCATTCTGTTTTATTATCATTGTTTTACATCCAATATTAAGCTATTCAAATAACACACAGGTTCAAATATTTTTTTTTTTTTAAATTTTAATTCTGCAACAGTAGGGTGGCCGTGCAACTGTCGTAAACATAAACATACCAGACATAAACATACCTATAAGTGTATGTATATGAAATTAAAAGATAAAGACAATAAACCCCTCAGTAGTTGACTGAGCTCCTGTTCTGCTAATATTGCTGTGCTTCTGGATTTCAAATGGGGACTGAATAGGCTAAATAGACTCTCGGCCAACTGAACGTGTAATATGCGGGATCGTGATTGGCTCAGCAGCGGTAGGGGCGGGGCTTAATGTGTACATGAAGCTTAGATTGACAGGTCTTCAGCCTCTGTTTATACCTTTACTAAAATATGTTGGATCCTTGTTAATGTGTATTTAAGGACATTTAAATTGTGATGGAAAATTAAAAAAAAAAAAAATATATAAAATATATATATATATATATATATATATATATATATAAAACGTCTTATTAATCAAAGATTTTGTGACCTCCATCAGTACCTAATATACAGTATATTACCATAGAGCGTCAACAAATTATTATTTACTATAAACCAAATGTGGTTAGCATTGGTGCCTCCCAAAGACATGCTTGTTAGATTAATTGGTGACCCTAAATTGACCTTAGGCGTGAGTGTGTTGTTTGTCTCTGTGTGGGGTAGACTCCAGTAGACTCCAGTAGCCCCCGTGACCATAGTGAGGAGATGTAGAAGATGTAGAACATTAGATGAGATAAAGCAACTGTATGATTGTAAATTTAAAAGCGATGCTAAAAATTCCACAAGGAATGTACGAATGTACATACTCCAACTTATCAAGTCCGGTTGTGAAGTTCTACTCTTACAGTTATACATGAAAACACAAGACAGGCCAGACCTCAGACTGTCATGTTCAAACAAAGACACACGTGGAAATCAAGAGAGCCCCAGCGTCATCAGCCATCAGATTCAAAATACTTCTTGTCAGACATGTTCAAACTTCTAATAATGTTTTTAATACATAAAGAGACACAGATAATCAGGTCTGATTTGACCAGCTCTTTGGTCCATCAATAAATGAATTACTTACAGATTACTTCAAAAGCCCACGTTACTCAGCAGCTGTACCTACTGATATGCACACATGCTTTGATTTCCCATTGTTTCAGTTGGGTTCAAGATAATTAATTTAAAAAAATGTAAATGTTTTGGGACAATCCAGCTCGGTATTTTATTCTCACATCTAAAAATGTTCATTTTGTTACCGAAACAGAAGTGAAACATGGAAGCCGAGATGTTCCTGAACTCATTTTCTGAATGCAACATTTCTTTTCCTAGGTGATACATGACGGCAGAATTGGAGGCTGTTACAGGCAAACATAGAGCCTTTAATGTATATATAACCCCATACATAATAAAAGTTGGCAACCAAAACTGTGAAATAACAACTGAATAAAATTTCCAGCAACTTATTTGGGGAATCTAGAGTGAAGCATTGGAAATACTGGTCTCTTTCCAACATCTCTAATCATAAAACTAATAATTACCCCGAGCTACTACGTTAACACACTGAAATATGGGACAACAGAAGCTTTTTTTAGACTATGTCTGTCCATAAATCCAGCTCTATTCTCCCTTTCACTGTCGCAGAGATGAATGGCACTTAGGTGTGAAAATAATACTTCCCTGTTCAATAAGGACAAAGAGCTGGTCTCCCGTAATGATCTGTCTCTGCATTAACGATCTGTCTGCTTACTAATGACTCAGCCTTCATAATGACTAACTGATGATGTGGGAGGTACAGAGAGGGAAATGTTAGCCTCCCAGCGCGCTCAATATTTTCACGATTAGAGGTAACATCCATCCAAAATAGACTATCCCAGGCCTTTGCTTCGTAATGACCGACTGATGATGTGGGAGGAACAAAGAAGTTTGACAGTGAGCTCAGTCAATACTTCCTGACACCAGGAGATTAACACCAACTCTCAACCTCCAAGTCTGACAAAAGCATACTTTTGTAAGACTTTTTAATTGATACTCAATTCAGTCTTCTACTTAGATTTTGTAACAGATTATAGGATGCTGCTTTCTTTAAATGACTGTATTTAAATATGAAGCAGATATCAAGTAAGAGATTGGGAGTCAATGCTGCCACAACAGCAGTTATGTGCTACAGTTGGAGGTGAGACGTCTAGATGTCATTTCACCCTAGCATCACTAAATCGAGGCTCACTCATGAACTATCTTAATTACTTAATTTTGTCCAATCCATCATTGTGTAAGAGTAGCTGCCAGTGCTGCATAAGAGGCGAATATCTGACTTCCGTTTTCACTTCATCTTGTTGATTATTCAGCAAAGTTATTGCCCGCTGTTTTATTTTTGTACGTCCATGAAGGCTGCTGTCACTTGCTCAATAAACTGATAACTGATAAATCAGGGACTCATCTCTGAGGCCAGACAGTATCTTTAGCTGCGGGCAGTTGATGGTATTTCCAAGGACATTGGCATCATTCATTATCATCGTCAGGTGTTGACTCCTGAACACTAAGACGCAAGGTTCCGCACTGTCCTGCAGAAAAACATGTACCTTGTGGAGCCACGGGTCATTAATCAATATTGAGGGAAATGCTTGCATACCGGGCAGATAATGATGTCAGCAGATCAGAGGAGAAGGACCTTAGCAGGCATCTTGGTCAATATGGGAATGATGGAGAGAGATTAAAACTTCTACTGAAGAAAACTCCAATACTTAACGCCAGTGAGTTTACTTCCCCGGCCCTGTGATAGACTGGGGACCTGCTCAGGGTGAACCCCGCCTCTCGCCCCATGACAGCTGGGATAGACTCCAGCAACCCCGGCAACTAGTGAGGATAATTGGTAGAAGAAGATGAGATGATGAGTGTACTTCCCCTTCTTTAACATGAGTGCTGCCCTCCAGAGTGAGGAAGAATGAATTATATGTTACAGTGCCATACTCGTTACATGCGCGTAACGTTGTCTTACCCATCACAAACTGCCAGTGATATATTGGGAAACGTTAGAACGGATGTAAGTATTTCAACTCTAGCCAGATAGATGTTGAAGTGGGAGAACATTCATTCCTAAGTATGTCTAATTGCATCTTAGTGTGTTACAATTTATACAGCGTGAAGTCAAAACCCCTGGGATCAGGACCTGACTTTTTCCAAAAGTCAACGATGTGCACTATCTATCTGAATAGTGACACTTTCGTTAAGTTGCTGGTATATATTTTTTTTATGTTATGCCAAGTTCAAACTACGTGACATAAACCTAAGCTGACAGATTCATGAAAGAGGGAGGTGTGCATGAGGCTACATGTTTTTGAATTTGCTGATCTCTTTTAATGAAAGAATCCTAATATTAACTCAAAAAACACCTAAAAAATAATCTTGTGCCAGTGGTAACATTGATATTTTTTTGCTCATGTTTAGTAGCCTAGTGATCTGCACTGAGGTTATCCTTTGTGCATTTAATTTCAACAAGTGAAATATGATTAGAGCACATTCACAATTGGCAGGAAATTATATTATAATTATACTAAAGAGTTTTACAGTGAAAGAAAATCATGGGGTATTTTAATGGAGCTGTGATTACTCCAGCCAAGGAAGTGGTAATATGAATGTGCAGATATGTCACGTGACCTTATGCTAATGCTCTACATTGCATAACATACGAGTATGCAGTTATGCATGTGGACCCATAATGAGCCCAATGAGACGTGTGCATGCACAAATGAGAGGTGCTGGAAAACGTCTCAGGGTGAGCTCATGAGGAACATACAGTATACATGAGGCCAATGGTGGCTCTGCCTTTGAAGCGACCTATGGGGAATTAACGAGTGATGAGCCCATAGCTACAATTATGTACAGTAAATCTTGTTATCATGCATAGGGAATAAATGATGAGTGGGGATGATGAATGTGCCAGTGGAAACCGTTCCAAAGAATTAACAAAGAAGACTCAACTTGACTGATGGTGGGCTAGAACCACACAATGGAAGGTATCTGGAAATCAGAGGCGGATCTTTATTTCGTTCCATCGTTGCTCCCTTGATTCCTTTTTCTCCGTTGCCCGTTCTATACAAAATTATGAAGCATATGAAGTCTTTAATCTAACCAAGAAAAGGTGACAACTTCATGATAAACACTGCAGCTCTTACAGCGATTTCAAATATGACATTTGAACCGCTAAATTATTTTTCGATTGGATTCGTCGTGTTCCAATATGCCAGAGAAAAGAGACTTACATTTAAAATGAATGTGACGATGTTATCAATGACCAGAAAACAAAAGCAGACACATTTTCATTTTCAACCTGAGCATGAACAACAGCCCTTAGAGTAGATTTTCTGTTTGGTATTTGTGCTGTTTATGTCTCCAGTACCTCAGACAACATAATGATTCAGAGTGAGAGGTAGCAGACTTTTAGAATATAAGGTTAGAAAACATGAACGAAGGAGAGACAAGGGAAGAAACAAGCTTCAATTTGAAGCAGCAAGTTTAACCACTGTTTAACCATGTTTTGACGTATCATATGGTATATTGACCCGGCTACTCGAAGGCAAAGACACTTCAAGTAGGACCCGTAAGTGGCTGTGTTTCAAGGGGCTTAATCATTAAATAACAAAAATAAATCCTTTGTACTGCCCTCACTATGCGTGTACCAATGCAAGGCGAGACAGTCAGTTAACGATTTATCGAAGTCCTTCAATAATCACAAGGCTTGTCTTTTCTTGTGTTTTTCTTTAAGTCTTTTTGTTACCGTAAACTGAAAATTTTTACAGACAGAAACACATATCCATAGTGAATAAACACTGTACAGGTACATTTCAATCAGTGTCCAATGAAGCTAGCATCTGCTGTAATTAGCATAGCACATTTTTCCATTAATGAGAAGTAAATAGTATGTATGAATGTATAAGTATGTAACAAATATCCACAAAAAATACTTACAGATAAATATCTTCCAAGGCAAAAGTGTTGAAACAACTTCAGCAATGTGAATTCAGCAGTCTGCTTAGCTTGTCTGTGCTCTACTGGCTTAATTGAACATGCAATGGAAAAAACCTAAACTGCATAACATGTTCACTCTGACGCGGTTTTTCACATCCAAGAACATCGACTCTTTAAACACTTAATCTACTCAGTTATTAACTTGTGAACTTATTTAACTTAAGATCTTTAACTTTTAAGAGCAGCACATCCTTTAACACAATTAGAAAGCACTATGAATCTGTGGGTACAGTACAAGCATAAACGCACATGTACAGAAGCACAAATTATATTCGTGCATAGAACAGCAAAACACACGTGCAAAGGACTTAGTGTCACAGTAACGCACACACGCAGCCTGCGGTCCTTCACATAATGAGTTCTTTTGTGAGTGTGAGGCTGCTAAACATTTACTGCAAATAGATCTCAGAGCTAAAAACAGATTCATTTGGGTCAAAACGCTGTTTGCATGTTTGTAAGGGGGTGGGGATCAGTACATACATGGATCCGGCATAACATTATGACCACCTTCGTAGTTCTCCCTTGTGTCTCATCGGGGAATGAACATGGGCCTTCTGAGGGTGTCCTGTGGTGTCCGGTAACAGAATGTTGTTAGTGGGGGGTCTTTGGGTCCTGTGGGTTGACGGGATGGGCCATCTGTGGATCATCCCACAGATGGCCAATTTGAAATCTAGTGAATTTGGAGGCCAGGTAAATGCCTTTTTCATGTTTTTTTTTTTGTTGTTTTTTTTTGTTGTTCCTAAGGAGTTTTGTGTGTGTGTGTGTCAGGCTGCATTTCTCCTGGGGATGGCTGCTGCCAATGCCAGTGTCATTGCTATGGAGTGGGGGTGCCTGGTCTGGACTAGGTGGCTGCTACATGCCTAAGTAACACCATGAATGTCAGGTTTCCCAGCAGGACATTGAATTGACCGCAATGGTCAAAGTTATTCACTTCTCTCGTCAGTGTTTTTAATGTTGTGGCTGATCCGTGTATGTAATCCCATACCGTATGTGTGTGGCATCTAAAATCATTTGTGTGCTCAAATCTATCATCATTAGGAATTTAAAAGCTTTCTGAGTTTGGCATCCACGCTAAAGAGAAGCTGCTTTATCCCTGCACATCCTCCAACTTGTGAGCAGGTGCGCTTGTGTGTGTGTGTGCTGTTTGTGCTGGATGGCAGATATCAGTTTCTAATAGAGGGGGCAGAATTCGTTCCCCATTCCAGGTAATAATCATGCCCCGAATCCACAATAATGTGCAGACTTTAAGGGAGGTGAGTGAGATGGCATTGGTGGGAGAATGAAGTAATACAAATGCTAATATCGTCCCTGCTCGTCTCCTCCCTGCCCTCTTCTCATCTGCTCTCTCTTCTCCTGCACTGGCCTAACTCTCCTGTCCTCACACTAGATTAGATTAAACCTCAATCATCTCAAAGGACCAAACCCAAAATGAAAGCCAAAATCAAACCCAGGACTCCCCACTTACTCTGGTTTTACTAGTAGGCAACATTTCCAATGTGAAACCCTTCTGTCATGTATCTCTATAATGCATACTCATTCCACGATTCTCCTCCCTTACAATTCACTGCTTTGAGGTATTTTTTTTAACTCAAATGTACATGTTATTTTTAATATCACTTCTTCATTTCCTTCCTCTCTAATTTTCTCTGTAATTTTCCTCCTCTCCTCTTCTTTCCTCTCCTAATCGGCTTTGACCTCCAGCTTAATATGGCGTAGCTTGTATTAGCCTTAGTGTCTGCCTCCCCTCTTGAAGAGTCACACTGGTCTTCCCTGGCCGAGAGAAGCTGCCATCCAACCTGAACGACTGTCATTAGTATTGGCAACTGGGCCAGGGTCAGTTCACTTTTACCTCAGTCATTTTCAAACTTCAAAGGAAGAGGTGAATCTTTTTTTATTTTTTTTTTTTCTTCGACAGACCCCATTCTGAATTATTTCTCACTTTGGCAGACGTGACAGAAAGGCACTTTTTTCTAATTTTTTCTTTTCTGATTTCCCAAAGTTAATTGAAGCCGGCTGTCACTGATTTCATTACAGAGTTATAGTGCGTCACGGTCTAAATGGTTCATGGAAAAAAGAAATTAGGATTGGCTTCAGTGCAAGACTCTTACTGCCACATGTCATTTAAAGAATTTGATTAGTATTGGTTCCATTGGAGAGTTTTAGTACTTCAATTTCTAAATACCCTTTGAGAGGGTTTCTTTTATTCAAGTTCTTTTTTTTTTCTTTTTTTTTTTACAAAAATTATTTCCACTTATTAGTGATATAAGTCGGTGTATGGTGTATATGGCCCTGCCTTTCTCCTTGTTCTCTGTGGCGTCGCTCTTATCCTCCCCTGTATGTTTCTTCTGTCCTTCTCCATTTTCCAGTTCTTACCAGTTTTTTTCATGTTTGAGTTTTTGAATTACCCTGTTCCATGTGCAGTGCTTTCAGTTACCTATTGTAATCACTGTAAATGATTTCAGACACATTCAAGCTGAAATAAACATTCACTAAATTATGTGTAGAGCTGAAATGATAGAGGGGATGTCATGTGAACAAAGGCCTCAGCTCTCACAAGAAAAACTGTGGTTTGTATTCAGTCTGCGGTTAGGCTTGAGGTAGGGACAAATCAAACCTGTATCAAAGAGCTGATGGCAACAAAGGAAGACTGTGGCCTCGTATTGCTGTTGTCTGGTGCAAAGAGCTGCACTTGAACGCACCGCAAAGACTGCAGTAAAAGGCTAGCTTCAGAATAGAACAGCTACTACGATGTGATAAGAGCTACAAACTGTCCAACAAAGTCGGCCTTCAATGATTCATTTGGTTCAGTTGTCTACAGTTTTGTCGTTCTTGATGCCAGTAGTTAAACATCAGTTTGTTCTGTGATTTCATTATGGCCTGAAAACAGTTGGGACACGCTGCCAAAAACGCTGACCAGTGGCCAACTCTGGCCAACTGCCCACCGTTTCCTTGGTATGTCACAACTTTACGGTAATAACAGCTCTTTGGATAAGGTTAGGAAGAGGTTGTTTTAAGTCACTGTCAATGTTTTCTGTAATGAAGCCGATCACAAACATCCTCTAATCGAAACCAAGTACTCTGATTGTCTAAACATTAACCATATAAACGGAATCACACCACGACCCAGTTAACGAATACTGCACTAGAAGATCTGATATTTTGCTGGTGAAATAAACAGTTGTTGGACACACATTATCTACTCTCAACATTTGTCAGACTTGCCAAATATATTAATGTGTCTTCATCCCATTACCATAAAATGTAATTCTGTCACAGGTTCCAAACAGATGCAAGGACGGAGCCGAAAAATAATACTTTTTCCCCACTATATTCTCCACTCTGACCTCATCTCTAAGACAGTCACCATTCACACATCCTTACAAGCAGCCCTGTCATCTTCAGATGGCAGTCTTTCATGAGCATCTCAAATTCATGAGAGATTACCTCAAGTGTCTGAACGTTGTGTCTGGTGCCTGGTGGGAAATGACAAGTGGCCTTCTGAGACACAGACGCTTAAGCAGATTATTGTCCTTATGGGCTGCCATACGTACACGGACAAATGCGTATGCACAAAAACACACAGCCTCCTACGATGTGACGCCACCAGCCAAAGATCAGTTCCAAGTCTAAGGAGCCAGAGCACATATCTACTCATTCACAGAGACACTTGTATGTATTATAATTTTGGCTGCATGCAGGATATATGAGGAGTCCGAGCTTAAAGGAAGTCAAAGGAGTAAGCAGAAAAACAGGAAACGGACGGCGAAGAATCGTGATGAAAACAATAAGGGAGAAAACTTTAAAAAAAGACTTAACAAAAGGGTCATATATGATAGGAAGAATCGGGGGGGAGTCAGAAGGGGAGGAAAACAAATTTCATATCAGCCTCTGACCTCCTTTTAGCTCGACTAAATGAGATGTTAGATTAAAGATGGAGCGCAAAAGGAGTTTCAGCGTTAAAGAGAGCAGGAGGGAGTGCAGGGAGAGGAGGGAGGTAGAGACGGACGGTAATCAGGGAGCAGGGAGGGTATTTTGAGAGCTTGGGATGAATAAAACGAGAGAGAAACTAAAAGAGAGACACAGAGGGAGAGATAAAATGAGTGTGTGTGTGTGTGTGTGTGTGTGTGTGTGTGTGTGTGTGTGTGAGTGTGTGTGTGTGCAATGGAGATGATGTGGCAGAAAGAGATGTTTTTAGCCTAATCTGAACAGCGCTTCCAATTTATCCTTGTAACTGATGCATTAGGAAGATATTCTGCCTTCTTAATGAATGCCTAATGAAATGTCAGGAGAGGCATGTTTACTTCTCCACACACACACACACACACACACACACACACACACACACGAGTGCAGTGAATTAAAAGGGGGAGGGGGAGATTTGTTTACAGACGCATTGAAATTTCCCATTAAGCACAGATAATTGCCTAATTTTGCATTAGCTGTAGGATGCTACTGGAGCGGAGTAGTAATGCAGCCTGACTGAATTTGTGGCTCAAATTAATGACCTGATACCTGATCTGGAGAGGTTGAAATGGTTGAAATATTAGAGGGATAGTTTGGTTTCTATGAAGTGGGTTTGTATGTGGTACCTATCTATAGTGTATCAACCAAATAGTCGACCAATACAAATGAACCTGTCAAAACTCCGAAGTCAAACAGCCATAGACCAACAGCTCTGGTGTTCTGTGAGGTAAAAATTACTGCTTTTGCCAGTTGAGTCCGGTAATATCCTAAGACATCAAGGTGAAAATATTTTTTAATACATTTTGGTAGTAGTTTATTGATTGGTTTCCAAGCTGGTACTCCTCTCTGAGTCTTCAAACTGAGGGTGTACTGAGCAAAATCAAGTGCAAGGTGAAGCACTGAGTCGATAAGTACCTTAGACAACCTCACTTCAAAGAAACAAGACAATCCCTTTAAATCTAGTTTCATCCAGAGTCCAGTAGGTTGGGAAATACCTTCTTCACCTTGACAGTTACACATTGACAAGGACATATCTTCTAATGAATTTAGCACAAGTTAGCACAAACTCTCAGGCAGATGGTTTGTTGGTGTGAAGCACAAGCATAAACACGTAGATACACAGATGAGCCAGTGTGCAAATTTCTTGTGCCGAATGGAAGCTGAACTATAACCATGTGACATCCTGTGATTTTCCATTGTGGTAACTTTCCATCTGCCTGTGCTCATATGTTCTCCAAAAAAACAGTTTCATCATGGGGGGAACCTTTCCGCTTTTCGCTCACTTTCTGAGCACACCCATCTGATAGTAATACATCTGGTGCTGCATCACATTACAGCTGTGAGTATGTTTGAATTATATTTGCCTCAGCTCTGGTGTGGGGGTCATAAAAACCTGTCTGGAAAGCAGCTCAACGCAAAGTAACATATAGCATGTACTGAATCATGTCTAAAGGTTAAGCGGCGTAGCACTGAAGTGACAGTTTGTCCTCTTTTATGGTTCACCGATGGCTCACTAGAATTTGGTCCAGGTAGTAAAATATATATACTATGAATTTCAGTGCAGAAATGTGAGCTGGGATACCTCTGTCTGTGCAGAGGGGGTGGACTAATCTCCTTTCATAAAGCAGCACTGATATAAGATGAATGCCTTCGAAAGACAATGTTTGGACCATATGTTATGTGCATGTTTGAGTTACACGACTAGGAACCTGAACATTGTCTGCACTTCTGACTTAACATCACGTGAATAGGATGTACACTTGATACATAGTTGATTATGAGTAGTGTATTAAAGATTAAGTAGAACAAAGTAGTTGGCTGGTCATTGTATGTCTCCACTGATAAGTTAATCTGTCAGCAATACTTTCAATGTTTTCATTTTAATAAGTCTCCCTCCTAAACTCAAACATACATGTATATGCCCAGCTAATATTAAATTGACCATTGTCTGGGTTTCACACATTTACTGCATTCTGTTCTTTCTTACACTCTTATCAGTTCTGTTTCTGGAAGAAGTCCGCTATGTTTTGAGGTGGTAAAGACAGGGAGCTGCTTCAAGCATCTTCTTAGCAACCTGGACGAGTGGCCAGTTTAACAGGTGATGAAATGTCTTCAAGAAACTCTAAAAGTCCAGTTTTCTGGATGACGAAGACACTTCAAAGCCAAATAACCTCTGACAAACCTCCACAGGTTTTATCAGCCAAAGTACATCTAAAACATCTAAACAATGGACTTACATTAACCAGACATCCACAAACATGTCAAGGCTGCGCCTCAACTTATTCTGTGTAGTGACCAAATATTGATAAGTGCAGCTTTATGCTTCTACTGCTGTGTCTTGAAAGCATCAGAGCAGAGTTCGTACTGGCTGAATATAATGTTAAAAGCGTCTCACGTCCGTGTGTTTGCGCATGCACACGTGTACAAATATCTAGCCCACTGCATGAGTTTTTGTAACTACTTCTCTACAGTATGTCTGTGTGTGAGCGTGCGCAGACTCGCTGTGGGATGCTGGGGTAATACAGATGACTTGTCACGTCTGTCTCCCAGGAAGTGCATCTTCATTAGTAACCAATCAAAATCCAATTACAGCCAGTATCTTGGCATATTAGGGCCCTGGCATTAAAATGATATGGTGCGCGGATATATTTCCAATCACTGCAGACTTTAATTACCACCCTGTACCACACAGACCACTCTTAAAGGACAAGGGGGTGGGAGCTGTAGGGTGGAGGATGAGAAATGAGCGAGAGGGGGAGCATAAAATGAGCATTAGCGAGATAAAATGCAAGAGAGGGAGTGTCTTTAAGAAAGACTGCGATGGGAGGGATGTTTGAGAGAGAGAGAGAGAGAGAGAGATGGTGTGCACATCGTCCTTGTGTGTGTGCATCTTGCTTCAGCAGTGGAGTAGACTGGTATTATGGTTGGATGTGGATATTTTTGCTAACATCTTTGCCTCAGGCATGGAGCCATTAGAAACTGGTTCCCATGTTCAACCAAATACAAAAATAAGCCATTTACCTCAACTGACAGCTGTGGTAACAGTCCATCAGTTAGTCAGCAGGTATGTAGAGAGATCACCTAGATGGTCACTTAGTTTAATCAGTCACACAGTTGATTAGGTAGATTAATTGGTAAAAGGTCAGTCAGTAAAGCAATCATTCAGACCTTTAATTGACAGATAAGCTTAATAGCTAGTCAGTCACTTTTTTTAATGTTATCTCTCAGTTTAGTCACCACTTTATGAAGTTAAAGAGTAATTACTCTCTGACCCATACAAACAGTTATTATTCAGCCCAGCAGCATGTCAATTCACCATATCAGCACAGTCACTGGAGACTAATTGTCAGCAAAAAAAAAAAAAAGTCATTCAGTCATACAAACCAATAAGCCTAGAGTCAATAACTAGTTACAAAACATATGTGCAGCCAATACTCTGCGTATGTGAAAATCGATTGTCATCTGTTTGCCTGTGTCGGGACATAAGTGAGCATCTGTGGCTCTAATCCTGGAGGTGTTTCCGGTACCGCTGCCGCATGCAAAGATGCTCTGACACAGATGCTTCCTCTCGGGTAGCTCAGCCGAGTGTGTTTACTTACTTAGTATTTACAAAGTTATTAAATTACATGAAAGTTATATGAAACATTACAATGTATAAAAATTAGCACAGCAAAACACTGCGGATATGCATCATAGGTATACATAAGTATACCTATATAAGTAAGTGCGTAAGTAAGGTAGAACGTGATACAGAGTTAAGATAGCTGCCGTGGCAGTAACCATTAAGCATTTAAATCTCCACGAAAATGCTCCTAAAGCTCTCAAAATGCACGGGAAGTGTTCTCAAAACATATAACCTGTTAACCAACACCTAAAATTGAGCAGCATAAATACTCAGAACATGTCAAGTGGAAACGTGAAGCTAACATTAAGGACACGACGAGGAACAACGCAAAGGCAGAGCTAAAAATACACACAAGGGCTGAGGGACGACAAGACACATGTGAGACGCATGATGACAATCAACAGGGGTGAAACCAATGAACAATCAAGGGACACACAAGGAAATACAGACAGGAAATCCAGAACTTAACAAAATAAAACAGGAAATACCAAACGCAATACAAGACTTAGTCATGACAGAAACAGGAGGCAAGACAAGCAGGAAACTAAGAAATATGACAAAATAAAACAGGAAACTCAACACATCACCTGGACAGACATGGCAAAAAACAAAAGGAAGCACGACAGACAGGAAACTAAAAAACTTGACAAAATGAAACAGGAAACACAAAACATGACCACAAAATAAAAGATAGACAAAGAACATTGACAGAACCTTAACAGACCATAACTGAAAAGGAGTTAATCAATAAAGACACTCTGACACAAATGCTTCCTCTGAGCTCAGTCCAGTGTGTGAAACATTCCTGCCAGAGCTCCCCCTAATGGTCTCTGCAGGCATAACTAATCAATCACAAATGAATTCTCAGGACAACTGGACAAAGTTTCTCATTCAATTCAATGAGGAGATGTGTCCAACTTTTGACTGGTGGTGTAGATAACCATTTTCAGCCTCTTTCAAATAACTTTTGTCTTTTAACCATCTCATAGTTTTAAGGTTGTTCAAGTGAATTTTTAATTCATTCAGTAGTTAGAAAGTGACTACATTACTATCATCTTCTCATCAATAAATTCCTGCTTTACTCTTCTTTTAATTATTGATTTCATTTATCATTTTTGAGCTGGTGCCTTATCATGGTGGAAGGGTTTGAGTGCCTTAATGACCCTAGGGGCTATGTTGTCCAGGGCATTTTGCCCCTGGTAGGGTCTCCTACGGCAGATTGGTCCTAGGTGAAGGGTCAGACGAAGAATGGCTCTGAAGACTCTGAATAATGAGTAAGAAGAAGAAAACGTGTACCTGGCCCGGGTAGTAAGAACAGAGAAAAGAATGCATCAGTTCATGAAGTGATTCCATTCAGTTCGTACGAACAAATCTTTCTGTGGCTGTGGCCCAGTAGGTAGAGCGGGTTGTCCACAAACCGAAGACCGAAGAGTTAGTGGTTCAATCCCCAGAATGTGCCATATACTAAAGTGTCCTTCAGCAAGACACTGAACCCCCAGTTGCTCCCAGTGCAAATGGCACTGGTGTGTGAATGTGTGTGTGGTTGTGTGAGAGAATGGGTGGATGTGTCTGTGACTGTAAAAGCACTTTGAGGTAGAAAAGCGCTATATACACTAGACTAGAGACTTTCTTAAAGCAACCACCACTCTAGACTAGAGTGGTGGTTGCTTTAAGAAAGGGGACCAGAGGGTGTGTTCCAACTATAGGGGGATCACACTCCTCAGCCTTCCCGGGAAAGTCCATGCTAGGGTGCTGGAAAAGAGGGTCCAATCAACAGTTGAACTTCAGATGTGGAACGATGCGGTTTTCGTCCCGGGCATGGAACCATGGACCAGCTCTCCACCCTCGCTAGGGTGCTAGAGGTGCTGGAGGGGAAATAGGAGTTTGCCCAATTGCCCAGTTTTTACTGTCTCATGAACTGATTTTCATTATCGGGTTTCAATAAAAATCTACCTACCGCACACATCTGACCATTATTGGTAGCTTTTCAGCTGATTCAGCAAGATTCACATGATGCGATTGTTTACAATGAATAAACTGTGGACAAGCTGACCAGAGTGATTCAGAGTGAGCTTAGCCCAGTACGTCAGTTTGTAAGATTTCCTAGCTTCCCAGTCATCCAGCTAATATTAGCTCTTCCTGTTTTCCTTACTGAGAACCTCAACAGTTATTTCATTTCTTATGGAAGTTATGTTTCAACTCATCGTTGGCTGTCTCTATGGTGCATTCAAGTGCAAACTTTTTGGTCCAGATGTGACTCTTTCATGTTAGTTTATTGTGCCCAGATCTTCAAGATAAAACCTAATATTGAGATTAATTAAATAATCTATTTATTTGAAGAGACTTTAAGAAAGCTCCAGCACACCTGTTAAACTCAAATTCAAATAATACGTCTACTAAATCTGCAATTACCACTTTGATTCAAAATGATGTATAATGTTCACAATTAACAATAACCCAAAGCATGGTAGTGTATTCGGTATCAGAATAATGTATACTGTACATTTAAATGCATTTAAACATGTGCTGCTGCTGAATTACTGTAGCAATGCTAATTGGCAGGAGAGCAAATATTATTCCTCTGCCAGGTTGTTGGTCTTTCTATTTATCTGACATGCCCTCAAAGGAAATCTGTGCTCATGTAACAGTATTCACCAAAATCGCTGTGTTGGCGAACAGAGGACAGCATTGAGTGCCCAGCGCAGGAGTGGAGTGGTAGATGGAGAGGTGGCTTTACAATGATCCTAACATGTTCCTTTAAATATTACATAACAAAATGCAATTGAATTGTGACACAGACAGAAGAAGAGGCAGGGAAACTAAACTAAACTAAATAATGTATTATTTATTAATTTATTTATTTCTCAGCATTTGGATTGATCTACAGAATGGGCTTCGTAACAGAAAAAAATTGCATTGCATAGAAAGTTTTCCTTCTCAGTTTATTTCCACTGCAACATTCATAAGTTAAGTTAATTAATTCATAAGTACTCAGTATGCAACACTCATAAACACCACAAGAAAGATAAAATAAGATTAGATTAAAGTAAAATAAAAATACGTATTCTCTCGCAAAATAAAATAAACAGTGTAATCAAAAAAATTACAGAACTAGCATAATGAACAAATATACAAAATCAGCTGCAAAAACAGTGTCCAAGGTGATGTGGTTGTTTGGCCAGTTGCATAGCAACAGCGGCATGGATCGTGTTACATGGTGTTTCCTCGTCCACTGAGGGAGGGATGTAAACGGTAAACGGAGTGTGTCCACACATAGAGTCCTGAAGCCGGGCACAGATGCACTGTGGTCCCATGAACCAGGTCTCCAGGGCACTTCACATAACACACTCCTTCTGGGTCCCATCAAGCACACACCCCACCACCGGACACAACAGCCAGACCACCGAACTCCACAGCCAAAAACAAAAAGTCCAGAAAAAACTACATAAAAACAGCACAAAAATACAAAAATGACCAAAAACCATGTTGACCATGTTGGCACTGAAAAAAACAAGTCAGACAAACAAAACAACCATTAACACACTCAGAATAACCTAAAAACATTCATTTACATCAAGGAGATACTGGCGACAAGTGGCCACTCTTTCAGGAGCTTTTTTTAATTAAAAAAAAAAATAAAAATAAAAAATGCGTATGAACCTTATTCCCTGAATATGATACAAGTTTATGAGTTAGCGCTTTGCAATACCCTGTCATCACTTGAGTGAGAAATTCTGCTCCTATTTTTCTGTGTAACCCACTGTTCAGCACTCAGAAGAAGCCATTTCTGAACACCATCGTCTGTACATGCATTCACCCTTATATTGGTGCCTTTGCTGCCATCTCTGTCTTGCTGTATTTGGACTGCAACTTCAAATTCACAGTCGTAAACAGTTCACCAGCATCCGATGATTACTACTGGAAATGGATCCACTTCTCCTTCATCGTGTTGATTGGTTATTTCTGACATGGGGGGAGTCACTGCTCCCACAGTTGCTACACATAGCAAATTGTGCCCTCAAGGCGGACTAAATGAAACACTCAGGCATCTGTCCAAACTATGCCTTTGCTGCATAAATCAGAAATAAATGTGAATGCGTTACCAAAATATCACAAGCTCTATGTGTTCATGCAAAAATGGCTCCTAATCACCGTCGGTATGTTTATCAGTCTATTCCAGTGGCGAAGTAATTAATTAGTGGTAAAATGTTAACATGAAAACCCCTCTGACAGCATTGTTTGACATTATTACAGTATGTGAATGATGAGTTTAATGTCAGTGATTAGCTCCCTGCTTGCAACAAGCGGCGGCATAGTTCTAGACTGCTCTCTGTCAGCAGATCACAGATTCACCTGAAAGGTGGTTTGATGTTCATTAGACCATCAGCAGGTGCATCAGTCCTCAGAGTGCAGCAGCCTTTTCACACTTTGAGAACCTTTCAGAAAGCACTGAATGGGACCGAATATATGAAAAGATGAAAACTGGCAACAGTTAAAATACTTTTTGACTTTTATGTGGCACTTCAACCTGAACCCATTATGTCCTACCATATTTTTCTTTTTTTATATATATAATTGAGACAGAAATACGAGTCTGTGAAAATATTTTACGTAGTTGAAGCGAGAACAGTTTTAAAAATAATGCAAAGGAGGGTGGTGTAAATTGCATGATTCTGTATTCTTCCTGTCACTGAAAATAGTCCCTTGTAACTGTGTGCTTGGTGTCATTTATGATCTGTAGTTTTATTTTTCTTCAAAAACTTTTTAAAAACGTGAAGATTTTTAATTCAACATCAATAGTAGTTAAGACATAAATTCTGCCATTATCCTTGTCTCCAGTGACAGATTAATGCTGTGCTATGTGCATTATGAGCAAGAAATACTACAAACCGTAAAACCTGAGTGGCTACTTTACGTGTTGCCACCAACACATGGTTGTTTGTCATGTCACACCCAACAAGCAGCGACAAGTGTGCACTGTCAGTTTGTGGCTTCATGTCACCACCTTCTGTTGGAAATAACTCGTGGCCTATAACTTATTGCCCAAACTGTGAACACATGTGAAGTGACTCCTGTCGTTTTAATTCACTTCATGCTCATCTCCCAACACTTGAAATGCTTGAGAACTTCACTCAACACACTTGAGCTTAATTCGGGAAAATCTAAATTTCAGCCCCTCATTTTACACTGCTCTGTGAGCTTGTTAAAGAAGAAGGGATTATATATGTCTGCATCATATCCACATCTACGTTTATTTCCCGTAAAGAAATATGTGTTGTTTTTAGTTAGATGTACAATAAAAAGCTCATGAAGGTAAGCGGGAGGTAATGATGGGTAATCATGGGCGCTCATCTCCACAATATTTATTAAAAATGTATCCTTTGGATTGGATTATTATGCGGTGTCACAGTTGTTCTTACATTGTGCATATGTTTATAGGTCACACTTTAACTACGACCCAATATCCTATATGAAACAATAATGACTGAAGATTGAACTGAACAGAATTGGCCACTTTCAGCTACTTTGAACATGTGCTGCAGATTAATATGAAAAGAGTACAATGACTAAGAACTTGGGCTTATGGTGTAATGCTCTATTTAATACATCTCCATTTACTTGCACCTTAACCTTACAGTAATTCTGACTAACACCCATTTCAGGTACAATTTTGCATAAATGATCCTGTTCACTGCACTCCCTAATCTTTTGAAATGTAATTTCACCGATAAGCAGCAAGGGACTATAACATACAGTCATTTAAGGTATGGCTTGACAGGTGTGTTGTTGAGCAAATGACTAGAGATTTCTAACTTTTAAGGTGAACTTATGTTTCATTATTGTGTTAATATTCTGCACTTTTCTCAGAAAGTCACTCTTCATCTGACCTTTCATAGAGTAGTTTTGCTGCCTACACTCCAACTTCCTCTACAAAAAGTGTAAAAATGCAAATTCATTTTTAGAATAACTTGGAAATAATAAGTCAACAAAGTCTAATTGACTTTGGCTTCAGACTTGTTGACAAACCCAATGTTGGTTCCATATTTCCAGCAGATCCCCCTGGGCTTTGGCACTAAAGAATACCTCAGCTTCTGTTCCTGCTAGATGGAGCGGGGTATAATGGGGTAATCTCTGCGACTCTGTATGTAAATAGCCCAATAGCTGTGTGTGTATATTTTCACCCACTTATCCACAATTTTATTCGCCTAAAATGTACATCTGATGGGAGGTGATAAGATTTCAACTGCCGCTCTTTTCTTATGCACATTTCCAAAAACAGGCTATGTAATGTTGAGTATTTGACTGATAAAGTGACTGTTATACACACTCATAAAGGCTGCCTTAAAACCTGCAACTTAAAGCTTTACGTCCTTGCAACTGCCATGCTGACACCCCTGTATTAGGTTTAGAACAAGAATGTGGTTTGGGTTAAAACACGTCCTATCCACCAGAAAGCCTTTCTGCTGGTACCAAACTAATGACACGTCTCTACACTGAAAACGTAATCTATAGAGTCATCTATAATAACGTAATAGCTTTCAGTTGAAGTGAATGTGTGTAGCCTAGGTGTATTTGTTTCACAGTATTATATTAGTATTACTAGCGTTCACAATCTCTACTCCAGTTACTGAATTATGTTCATTAAAGGCTACGAGTGATAAGTTCCAAACTAGTTCAGAGTAACGTGATGATGTAGAGATCTGAATCCTAACTAGAACATAAAAACTATTCATGTATGAAAAGCCCGGAATAACCTTTTAATAATATAATAATATTACTGTAGAGCGTTTCATTCTATGAAGACCTTGAGGGAGGCCATGAGAGAGACCAAACCCTTGAAATATTAAGTAAGAAAAAGAGACAGATGCAGAGAATGAAAAATATGTCCCTCCTTCACACAGTCTGAACCTGTATTATGTTCTTATTCTGCACAGGTCATTGGCCAAATTACTTAACCCAAGGATGGTGAAATTGTTGAAGGAAAAAAAAAACAGTATTTATTATATTTTATATTTTGATATCAGTGCACACCAAGGCCTCAAACCAAGTCACAGTTACTGGAAATGCCGCTCAACGGAGGCCTTGAAGAACAGCATGAAAAGGCAGCTTGAAATGTTCTTCTTACTATTTTTACAGAACATTGTAGCCTTCAGAATCACTGTTTCTTCACAAAACTGTTATTACTACCCATTGTGGTGGTGTCCAGAACAGGTCGAAGGTGAATGATGATTGCAAGTGCTGTTGCCAATGTTGTAGAGTAATGGATTACATATATGTTGCATATTTAGAATACAAATCGTGAGTAACTGTTACAGGTGCGTGGCATTTGCCTGTCTCTAGCCCAATGACAACTGGGATACGGAAATGTTGCAGAAGTCTTACAGAAGTGTTTGCAGAAAATGAATGAATGTATTCCATTACAATTACATTTAAACATATGATAATTAAAGTACAGTTACACTGTAGAAGTCAATGTATTTCATGAAGGTACGTTTTATGTTTCACATTCTTATTCTCTTTCTACATAACACACACACATGTTCAGTTGAGTTAAATTGATTTATGTTGTTGAAAATGCAAAATGATGAAAAAAAAGGGAAAAAAAATGAACTAGAGAAAAAGAATCCTGACACAAAGGCCATAATCTGAATTTTAATTAGACCTTTAAGTATGCAGAATTCTTTTTCTTTCTTTCTTTCTGTCTTTACTTTCGCTTTTTAAGCTGAGATAGCATCAAGAACACAGTGTGGCAGAACACGCAAGGGTAACTTAAAAGAACAAGCTCTGTGTTAATAGTGCCATTATGCTAGCTATCATGACCTTGGTGATGAGATGGGATATTTTATGCACTGTATGAGTGGACACTATGACGACAGTAAGCTCAGCATTCAGTCTCATCATCATTAAGCAGTTGTAATGAGCTGGATTTGAATCACTTCCTGCGTGTTTGTAACAGTTTGAAGTCCTCCAAAATCCACAACAATAAGCAGGATAATATCAGTGATCAAGCACTGACATGACAATCAAACACCACAGAGCAGATCGGGCAACCCAGACACTTCAGACCTTCAGTTTACGACAAACACAATTCATGATCTATTTACAGCTCTGTGAAAGTTGATGTGTGGATGCTGTCTCTTTTCTACCAGGGTTAAATTGTCATAAGTTAAAGAAATGAAATAAGATCTGATCGGTGTTAACACCTGTTAGCGATAAGAGGTGCAGTAAATGAAACGACAGCAAAGATGGCTGACATGAGAAAGGTCGTGGGAACACCTTCATTTATTTAGCATAACCTAGTCACAAAGTATGAGTCACTGCAGAGCTCATGCTGTTGTTTTTGACGGGTGAAAATTCAAACGGTGTGAAACTTCTTGTGTACAGTTCACTGGCACTGTTTGAATAGACTTAATTGGCTTTTGGCAGGGAGAATGTTACATCCTGACAATCCTTATCACTACTTAAGAAAGCAGAGACAAACATCTCCACGCAGAGGAAATATACCATTTTTAGCTATGTTAGCGGTGGAGGCGTCATTCATAGTAAACGGTTTCTCTCCCCCTCCACAAACTTTCCCCCGCTCTCTTCACACCTTCTCCCCCTCCTCTCCCATCACCGCTCCCTCCCTTCCCTCTACTCTCTCTCCTCAATTAAACTCTCTTCGTCTACAGATGCTGTCCCGTGATTGGACGAAGAAGGGGCAGTGGGATTTTGGATATAACACACTGAAAGGATGGGCCATGTAGCTACATGAATTATTTTCTGGATCTCAGTAAATGTTAAATAGATAGCAAGAAGCAGTCTCAGTCATCCTTTTCGAAGAATCCACGAATGCAGATTCTAACACATAACACGAGAACGAGACCTTTGACACATGTCTCCAGGCTTCAGTCACTCAGTCCCTCACGGCTGTCAATGTTCTTCAATAAGAAAAACCCACAGAAGGTAATCTTGTTCTCCCTGTCAGTCACTTTCTCTCTCAGACTGTAATCTGTTCTCTGAAAGCCAAGTGTCTTTTTTTGTCTGGATGTTTTAAGATTCCTTAATGCTGTTTCCTTCCTCCCGAGCACAAAAATATGTGAATTCACAGAAGCCTACTTACACTCATAACTTTTCTTTCTCCTCCATGCTCCTCGTTGCCTATAGCCTATGTCTCTGCTCCTACGGGAGTTCCTCTCTTCAGCTCAGGCAAACAATGACAGTTGGCCGATGTAAGACCGCCAGCGCAGGAAATGTTGTCACAGACACCAAATTTAAAATTCCATTCAAAATTGACAAGGGATTGAATGTTAATGGACATTCTTCTGTAAGTACTGCAGCACAGCTTTAATTCTTTATGACTGTCCGTCAAAGAGATGATTCACATCGCCCATTTCTGCTGTACGACAGGACGGCGCAGAAACAAATCTCCAACACACTATGTTCACCTGAATCTACTGTACTTGCATCAAGTCTCTATTACTGTCCGTTGGCTACTGACTGTTACTACTGTTGTTAGACTTTAGCAGAGGAGCTAAAGGAGCTTTTAAATTGTGACTTAAAGCAAAGATGACAGCTCACCTGTATGTGCGTTATGATCCTGCCTTGTTAAAACACAAACACAGAGACAACTGGGATGTGATTATCAGTTACCACAAATATTTGAACTAAAATGATTTTAATCACTTAGAAAGTGCTGGTTTTCTGGTAAGCAAAAAAAAAAAAAAATTATTTTTGATTTTGGTCAGGATCATTTTTACAGTGGTTGATGAGGGACAAACGGATATTTCACATTCACCAGTCACACCTCAGCTGTGGATTAGAACCTGCAAACTTCCCCAGCGGAATAACAAGTCTAGGTTTGAGATTACACAGGCAGCGTACAAATGTGGGGCCCTTATCTGTCTGAGCTGGGAGAGATTATTACTACTAACTCATTATCTCTCCGTTCGGGCTTATAACCACTGCAGCTGCTATTACTGCCACAATGGCCTTCAGCTAGACGCAGAGAATAGACTCATTTACTTGAGTTTTATTACATTTCAGATAGCAGCAACTTATCTCTGCGTCTGTCCATCTTGTCTTTATGAGCGCACGCGTGCGTGCATTGAACCAACCAACAGATTACTTTATTATCTTTGAGTTTCGTTTTGGATAGCCACAACTTTATTATCAGTCGATCTCTCTCCTTCTTAACAATTCCCAATTTTAGCTTGCTCATAATTTTTATTTTATCTCTACCTCTCTCTTGCTTCGTCTCCCTTTTTTTTTAAAAAAAAAAAAAGAGAGATATTAGTAGTGCTTTAATTGTCGACTGCCGGCAGCAGAGATGAATAGACCAAAATCTTGGGAGGTGAATTGTCTGTCAGAATCAGAAAACTGAAGAGCGATAAGAAAGGGTGGGCGACAGAGAAGGAATCTGTGCAATTACAAGAGGAAAAGACATCAAGGATGACCAAGAACACCGGGCACACAATCGATGATGACAACACTATATATTCTACATCAGTTTCATGAATAATGCTGCATGCCCAACCATTATTCCTCTTATAATGTTGTTGTTTTTTAGTCCTAATAAAGCTTAATAAATAATGCAAATCTCCAGACACAAAAAGCAAATATGCCAACCATAGCACGAGCATAGCATTATTAAAACATTTTTTATATATATGTCAGGGAGAGCAGGTCCACAAGCTTTGACCTTTACATTCAGAATAAAGCACTTCACTTTAAATATTTCTCATAGCTGCTCCCGGCTCTCAGCAGCTAAAGCTTCCTGAAGGTCTGTGGAGGGCTGAATAAATAGACAGAAGTGTATAGATTTTAATGAGATCTCCATATGGCTGAGCTGACACTGAAGTTGGAGAAGAACAGCAGACGGTTGTGCTCAGTTCGTCTTTAAGTCCAAAACCTATATGAGAATATGAGTGTAGAGAAAATAAAAAATGTCCCTTAGAGACTTTTGAGGGAGCTGACCGACTCTCCATGTCTGACATCTTTTGACGATGCAAACCAAACAGAGCAACAGAGTGCTGATGTAAATCTTCCTTTATAAAA
Source organism: Mugil cephalus (assembly GCF_022458985.1). Taxonomy (NCBI): domain Eukaryota; kingdom Metazoa; phylum Chordata; class Actinopteri; order Mugiliformes; family Mugilidae; genus Mugil; species Mugil cephalus. Next base: position 22,451,038 of record NC_061782.1, on the reverse strand, counting down.
ACTTGTTTAAGAACCGTGACATTTTGATATATAAACACAGACACTGAAGACTGGGCTGAGCGTTACACACGGCTTTGATTCATATGCTCTGTGTGTACAGATATGTGTCAGTACATATGCAGCACTGTGATGCATGTGGTCCCATATGCACTTTCTTTTAAGCTATAGGTACATGCACGCCGGGATGATAGCATATGCCAAACACTGGTCACCCAGTGGATGGTGGCCATGGTAACAGGGCAATTCAAATAAAATAGGCTCTTACACTATGTGGTTTAGAAAGTCATTTCCCCCACTTTGTGACAAATGATGTATTTCAGTGGTAGTGATAGTAAAAAAAAAGAAAAAAAAAGAAACGTAGCTGGCTACTAGCATTACCCCATGAGACCTGAGGAAATGCAGCTCCTACATTAGAGCATTAATCTCAATGATGCATGCGCAACGTTTTTAGAGTATTGATGAAACCAGCATAAAACTCTGCAAAATCTTTTTTCCACGAGACTGTGATTGTTGCTCAAAGTCGGCTGGTTTCAAAATCTCACTTTCACAGAGAATGCACAAAAAGACCTGAAAGCACAACAGAGTCTTCATTCCTAAGGGGGAAAGCAGTGAAACAACACACACACAAAAAAACTAAACCTTTCTCTACAAGCCAAACATTTTCTCCCATCTCGGTTGCAATGGAAATGGAGTTTGAATGGACAATGCAGACACATTTGTCTTTGTGAAGACACTTTTGCTCAGGGTTCACTGCTGCTCCACTCAGTTCTTGTCACCACTTGTTTCCTCTTGCTCCCCATCGCCTCTTTTTCCTTCACTGGAATTATTTCCCGTTTTGTACCATCGCCTCTCTTTCTGTGTGTGGGTGCATAGCGAGAAGCTGCCTTTACTTGGACAATTCGGTTTATCCCTTTCTGCAGCCTGGCTTGAACTGAATTGGAGGTATTGTTCATTGGTTCCATGGTGCTCATTAAGCTCTTCTTCAGAAGATCTGCTCTCGGTTATACGTGTTTTCTTCTATAGTGTGACCGTCAGTTCATGTCCTTAAATCACATTTTTACCAAGACACGTAACACTGTGTTGTTTTTTGTAAAAAAAGACACCATCCATCGACTCGTGTCCACCCAGACTGTGTGTATGTGCATCTCTGCATGCATCTGTGAACGTGTTCACCAGTGTGTGACGTCTCCATCTCGCCGGCATCGGCCGTTAACAAAAACAGACATTTCTGGAACAACTTATTAGTCACTGCGAATAGATGAAAGAAACGAAACGCAAACAGGCTCCTTTTAGAGGATGTTGCCGCGCAACGTTAATTACATGTAAACAACTCGATTTGATTTTACTGTGCTCATCAGGATAAAGTAGATAATTATCGAAACTAACCGCTTGGGGAGTTGCCTTTTTGTTGTGGCTTGATTAAATAGAAATATTCACCGATAAATAAAAAGAGGTACGCAAATAATGATCACAGACAGCTGAAAAAGTGAACACGCAGCTACAGAAAGAGATAAAAGGATGGGAGAGATATAGGGTTGAAACTAATCATCATTTTGACGTTCTTTAATCTCCCAACTATCATTTAACCAACAAATTATTTCTCTACTCATGCTGTGTTTTAATCCTTAATATATGGTTGTAACTTCTCTCTTTAATTTATACTGTCTCTTGTTTTTGTTGTTCATTTATAGTTACATGAGAATTTTAGTGAAAAAAAAACACACTTGTAGTTGAGTTACAGCTTTACAGCATTAAGCTGCAGCTGGTTGAACTAAATGTGAGACAAGCCTCAATTTCTGCTTTATTAGACACAAGTGGAGAGAGACACAAAGGGGATGCAGTGTGACACTGAGCTGATTTCATGTGTGCATGACATGTGCGTGATGAACCCTGGGACACTAGACTGATTGTTGGAAATAATACGATTGTGCCTTAGGCCCAAGTGGTGTAAGTTCCCTTTGACAAATTCAATTTAATTATCTCGCAGTTAACTAGTCCATTAAAAGTCTATTGGATAAAATGGCACTGAGCACTTATTGTTGTTCCCCCGTATAGGAAATGAAGAAGGGCTGGGTTGTGTGTGTGTGTCTGTGTGTAAAGTCTGGGTGGTGGTAATATTAAGTACGTAGGCACAGAGATAGGCCAGAGGGCTAATAGCTGTGTGCATGCGTGCGTGTGTGTTTCTGAGCTTATGTGTCTTAAGCGCTTCTGAACGAATGAATGTGTGTTTGACTGCTTGCACATAAGTCTATCAGCTCTGAACAGATAATGTAGAGAAGATGAACAGGGACATTCTCATTATTAAAAGTAAAGTTCTCTCTTTCTCTCTCGCTTTTTTTTTTTAATTCCAGCTCATGTATTATGAATCGTGTTAATATTTCCATTTGTCTTCGTTAGTGTCATCACCATCTCTGGGCTTCTTCATTCTCTCCTCCTGTGAGTCGTCTTTCTTGGAGCACTTTACTGCACTGTAATATCATCATAATGTACTCTTATAGTCGCCTACGTCCAGTCTATCAGGCCAGTGGCAGTCAGAAGCATGGCTGCTGAGGTCTGGCGCACATTTTAAAAGACAACTGTGGTGTTATTAATGACCAAATGGGAGAAATCATCTGGATGTATATTACAGCTCCACTGTTCTTAGTGGGCTGCCTTCAGAGGAAGCCATTTATTACTAGTTTAATTGCCATACTCGTTGCATTAGCATGTCAAGTTCATTATGCTATGCTGACTATTAATTACTATATATGATGACTTTTTTTCAGCTAACAATGAGACACACTAGCCACTCTGCGTGGTGTGAGTTGACAACGGTAACACCCGCTGAAAACGCCGCGCAGGCATTCGCATTCGTCAGTTTATGCCACTAGGCCATCAATCAGTGAAAGAACGTAAGCTGATAAATGTTGCTTTTTATTTTACTATCCTCAACTGTCACAGATTTACGGCGGCGGCAGAACTTGGACATTAAATGTGTCAGCTGCACACTTGTTTAACGAGCAAAAGTTTCTGAAATGACCTTCGCAGGATTGCGTAAAGTAAAAATTAATTACAAAGCCGTTCCATGCTGTAAGTAGTGACAGCGGATATGACCAAAAAGGCTGCTGCCGTTTTAAACAGCAGCAGCGGAGAAAGGCTCAGATTAGACTGTTTGATGAAGTGATGACTAGAGATAAAGTCCAACACGGATAATGATGGACATTGAGAATGGTGAAGGACCCGGCTAAAGGGAAGAAATTCATCTGGCCTCCTTGCCCTTGGATCACAAAAGGAGATATCTTTTGAAAGCACGCCAGCTGGTCCACCGTCCTTCTGAGATGGGAAACCTTGCCAAAGTTTGTCTGATAAAAGAGGGATAACGTATTAGAACTGAAACATGGCCAGATTCTCCACTCCTCCCTCTGAGAAGTTCGCAGTATGTCGCGACAGAAACTTGGCCGGGCCGTCGGGATGTCTCGTGGCGAAGGGGACAAAACCGGTAGGAATGAAACTGAGCTGACCCCCTCCACCTCTCAGCTGAAGCCAATAGATCAATCTTACTTTAACAGCCTCGCTCAGCCGCGTGTCCACACACACACACACGGGCAGAGAGAGAGCAAAAGGGAGGTTGATTTCAGTCTAAGAGCTCTGACTTTCCAAGCAGAACGCTCACCGAAGGAGAAAAAAATCAAAAAGACTGCAGGTAGAAAAAAAGACTTAAGTGATGGAGGAAGGAAAAAGGAGAAAGACATAAAGGAATAATTGGTGGTGAATGTTGCGGGTGAACTGGGATCTAACTGTGTGAATGTTTACTATTAATGTTTAGCACCATTTTATTTCCCCCCTTCTGTCTGTAGACGTCTTTGCAAACCAGTTTCAGTTTAAGAATCATGTGCTTTATGATGCTCATGACGTACAGTAGAGTGCTTCACACCGTCCTTATTTCATGCCACTTCGGTACACTGACCACTCAATGCATGAAACTCTGAAGGACGTACGCACATGGTCTTTATATAACATGGTGGGCGTCATCTCACCTAAAGTGGTGGGTTTTAATGGTGGGGTTCTCTCATTCTTCTATTGTAAATTTGATCTTGGTTGATAGATGCATGGATGTCTGGATAGGTGATAAAATAGATGCTGGGTATGAGTGTGAAGAAGCATGTAAATGGTTACATTATCGCTGTATTGTTAATAACATCCCTGCGAGTTATGATGTGATCACACAACACCCTCTGCTCACAGCTATCAGTGGGAAGGTGCTAAGAGTTCAGGGATGTTCTCACCTCCTCTGTGATGCGTTATGAATGATAAATAGTTTTTTTTTGTTGTTGTTGTTGCCGTCTGCTGAAGCAAATGAGTATGAACGTCTTTATTGTATTTTGATTTTTTTGCAATGCGTATACGAGCCTTTAATAATTTGTCTAAATTCATTTTACAAAGCAGTCAGAACCTGAAAATGGAGATAAAATATTTGATGTGTGAAAGTCAGTAGGACATTTGTGTCACTCAGCGCTACGTTATTATCAGTTTGTGTAGCAGTGCGTTGAACCGGTGCACAAGGAGACAGCTACACCAAGTAAGACTCACTACTAGTTGTGCAGTGATCTAATTAATTCCACAATGAATAATATTTACCATCAAGACAAGAGAGATTGCACCAATTGGATATCCACTGTAGCCCCAGTAAGCTAGCTATACCTGTTAGCATTAAATACACATTTATTATTTATGGCCCTTTTGAGTGAGTTTACTGCTGTTTATCGGTATTTAACACCTTCGAATGTAATAAAGACTGAGCAGAAATCTCAAACTCCTCCATTCTGTCAGGTTAATTAACAGCACCTAGTCATTCAGAGGCATCATATATATTTTGCAGGTAAATATATTTACAAATTGAACAGGAATGGTTAGTAATTTATGGGTGCAATAACACGTGGCCTATATATGCTTGAGGGTATTCATTTAAAATTATAACCCTCATTTAGATGGGGTGAGTATTCCGAGGGGGATGTGGGTGATAAACTTTGGCCACGCGTCTCAGTAACTGGAATCATCACTCTGAATGGCATGTTAACCAGTGATAAATTACAGTCATAGGCAACGTCCTCCACTGCGCGCTAGCCATAAAATCGGCAGTATGAAGGCAGCGTATAGCTGCGGAAACCTGTCGCCGACATTACAACAGGCCATTTCACCCATTTCCCGTCCAGAGACATTAATCCTGCTCAGATGGGGGAAAACATATAATATAAAGCTGTTACTCTGTCCTCCATAAATACCGCCATCATAACACTGTCTCAGCCATCAGATTAGCCATGTTAATTCTCAAGGTTTTTATTCGTATTATATTTAGATTTAAGATAAGATCATTCTTTATTTATCCCACAGTGTTGTAGCATATATTAAAGGACAAGAGATTAAATTAATACCTAGGAATGTGATATTCAACGTCTCACTGCCATATTAAATAATATATTTAAGATGCCAAAAAGTGAATTCAAATATTATTATATTATTAATATATATTAAATTAGGATCATTTGTTTCTGTTGACAGTGATGCCCATTCAGCACAACATGTCCACAAGAAATACTGTAGACTTCCTTTTGGCAGCCATGGTAATCAATAGAGCCGTTCAGAGTGGCGGCATATTCCGCAAGACATAATGTACTATAAACCACACAGATCATACATTATATATAATATGTATAATGTGACTATGATAAATGACAATATATGCACCTCATGCTTATGAGCCCTTTTCATTTTTCCTGCCCTTCTCCTGCTGTGCTCCTTCAGGTTTAATTGACTCGGCTCCTTTCGCCCATTCCTGTAGGCGTTCGAGATGTACACGTACAGTTGTAATCCAGGAACACATAAAAAAGCTCCATGTTATAGATTTATGAGAGTATTATGGGATTTATGTAGGTAGGGCAAGGGAGCAGGATGTCTTGTTCACCAGCATGGTCAAATGAGTGTTAGGTGTGAACAGCTAAGCTACTGTTCTACTACGTAGAACTGGTATATCACAGCACCTCAGCCGTAGCTTTAACCCGGCATTATCCTCAAATAATAAATATTCATAGACAGGTACAAATAGGGGAGAAGCGAGTCCTGTACTAATTAAGTGTAAGGTGACTACTTTCACTGTAAACATGCATTTCCTTTGGTTAGCTTTTCTATGGATGTGTATTGTGTTCTTATGCTGACACAAGATACTTTCTTTTTACAGGACAATTGAAAATTGTGTGACATCAGTGAAAAGTCAAAACTAGCACACAAATGCAGTGATATCAGTTACAAGTGTGCTAACCTCAACACAATGTATAACAGGCCAGACTACGGATGTTTTTGATAGTGATGTGCGGATTCACACCGAAATATCGAAACTTTGGATACCTCAGTCATTTGAGGTAATGTAGTAGGAAAGTAACTCAACTATTGAGTTGTGGCAACACAATAAACCTTGTGAAACACCTCAGGTTAAACCACAACACAGAATACGAGGCATTTATGATGAGGAGGACAGGAGAGGAGAGCTCTCCGCTACTTATTTCTTTTTAGAGTGTCTATGTGAAAACACCATTTTCACATATTTTGAATGACTGTGTCCTCTGGTTTTTCCGTTGTTGTATTAGCATGGCTATAATAAATGAGGCCACTACCTCAACATGCCTGAGTTTAAAATAAATAAATAAATTACTCTGATGTCTTCTATTCTTTATGAAGCTAGGATTTGAATTTTAATTGTTTCTTGATGAATATATTTAACAGGCTGTTCTTTGAACTTAAAAGACCTATATATCTAAAAGTCTACTCTCCATTTCAGTTTCTATTATGATAATAAAAGATTATTCAGTTAAAAGACACAGCTTAAGGCAGATCCTTCCCCATACAAAGTAAGAAACAAGTTTGATGTGATGGCCAAGTTACACAAAGAGTAACACACTGTACCAGAGGCCTGTGCGTATGTGTTGCTGATAGAGACGACAGAGGAAATTGGTACATTAGCGTATGATAGAGAGAGAATAAAAAAGACAATTAGAAAAAGAGAGAGAGAGAGAGGGAGGAAGTTTACCCCGGGGAGAAAACACTGCAACAGTTTTACTGTGGAGGGAGGAAGGTGTTAGAGCGGCCGCAGAGTAAAATGTTTTCTGTTAAGCTTACCTTAGCCTGAAGGCACAAACCTCACTGTGTGCACGTTTGTGTATAGGAGCGTGGACAGCCATGCATGTTTGTGTGTTTATGTATGCGGGCACCAACATTAAAAATGTCATGCAAATTCCCCTATAGTTCAACGCATTCAACTGGAGCCTTTAAAATGTGCGTGGGATGGAACACATTTCCAGTCTTTCTGATGGGAGGAGAGTAGAGATTAAATCAACCGAGTTCCCCTGACGGCTCTCACTCTCTGTTTCACACACACACACACACACACTGACATACACACTTTCTCTACCTGGAGTGTCTGAATCTAATCTTCGCCAGGTCAGACAGATGTACACACCGCTATGAGAAGCAGGGGAGCAGTACGAGCGTGTGTGTGTCTTGTAGATGGGGATTTCTGCCATGTTAACCACTCCAACATGACGGATGGCAGGACATAGACAAGGACACATATATACGCTCATTTTATAAAACCAATAACCTGCTCGGGCCTGTGCTGTATGGAGAATCTATCAGAGCTCTGGTGGCAGTGTCATAATTCGCACGTTTTTAGGAGGCTTTCACTGCGGGAAAAATTATTTTTGTTTCATAAAGTTGAGATGCTGCAACAGTTTAAGAGTTTTCTTCTGTCAAGCGGCACACTTTAACTGAAATATGATTTCCATACACTGCAGCCTTTCGTGGGTTATTACAGTAATAATACCTGCGAGGGCAGTCTTTACTGTGATTATGCGTGTGACAGTGATTTAGAGAGGTATGCATGCTGTTGGGACGGCAGAGCACCCACGGCAGTGCTTGAACGCTCCCTCTTGGGTATCGTGACTTTTATGCAACAGTTCCTGGCTCATGTGTTCAATGAGGAGCATCCTCAGGAGGGAGATTACAGAGTGTGCATGTAACAATAAAAAGCAGGATAAAGCAAGGAAGATCATAAACTTGATCCCCGGTTGCCAAAAGCATCTAATAAACGGCAATGAGACTCATCAGTGCGGTCTAAAAGCCAAGCTCGACTGAGAGTGAAGGTTGTGGAATCTGGTGCGTTATGGTGGCTAACAAAATAAATGAAAACACAAACCATATGACGCCGATTTCTAGAGCTAATGCGTTGACCAGGGGGTTGTCACTGGTCCAAGAAAGGTGATAGAAAGTTCATTTACACCCCTTTAAAAGATGTATGGATTATGTACTATGAACATTTGCGATAAAATCTTCTGCAAGAAATGTCTCCCAGTAGAGGAGTGGAGTCTTATTAATCAGGTCAATGCGTCTTTATGAACCTGAGCTGAAGTGTCTCTATAATTTAGAACTTGATGGTGAAACATAAATCATATAATCAACTATCTTACCGTAACCTTTTATAACCTTTTACAAGGTCAAGACTAGTTTCTTCTGCACTGGTAGTCGCGTTGTTCCATATTGATTGACTGGGAAATCCAATGCGGATCACAAGACACATTAACGCAGTTGTACTTGCTGCTTCTGTTCCTTAGTGTGACCATAACCACGTTATGAACATATCTTAATTTAATAATTCAAAGCTTAAAACATGTAACTAAATGAGGCTCTGGGGTTACATAGCAGCAGTTGACCTGCTGTAATGCAATACTGAAATTCAGTTGTTTTGTTTAAATGCTAAACGGAAACGTGATTTGACTTGAGGTGAACTTCAGGCTATAAGCAACATCAGCCACCGACATTCCCATCATACCACAGGACCCAAAGGACAAGTCGCCTTTTTAAATAAATATAACCTTTAGCCCTCGTGCCCAACTCAGGATCACATGACTGGCCCAGGAAGCCAGAGGCTACTGCATTATTTATTCTCTCCTTTTTTCTTTTTTTCTTTTCTGTTCTTGAATCCTTTTGACAGCTAACACTTGCATATTTTAACTAGATTATAGTGTGGATCATAGAGATTCACTGATCGGCTGTCTTTGAACGTTTGATCCATCTTCTTATCAGTTGTACAGTGTGTTTAATGAACATCAGGAGTTCAGTAACATGTTCTGCCTGCTTGATTCAAACACGGCTGGTAATTTTCAGATCTGACAGTGCTTGACACACATATGAATGCGAGTCTCTGACTAATTCCAGATACATTTAGTGATTAGCTTAAGGCCAGTGAAGGTTGGTTTAAGGACATCTATAAGCAGAGAATATAATTTTTATATATATAGTTTTCAGTCATGTACATCCAATACATCAGTTCATCCACCTGGATTACAAATTGTGTTTTTGCTAGCTTAATATCTACTATCTCTATCTCTGAGTTTGTGACTCCCTGTTTCTACAGTACTACTCTACGCAGTGTTTAAGCCAAACACTGGCTGTTATGAGGACCCTGCACCCTCACTGTTTCACGGCAGTAAATCCTAAACGCGTGTAAATTCATGCAGTATAAGCTTTTAGGAATACATCGCATGAAAGCAGCTTTGTGTTATGTACATGGTAATCGCAGTGTTGATGTACAAACTTTACACTTTAGTCTCTGGTTTTGAAATGTGTAGTTAACCAACTATGGCAACCTGTGACCTAATGAATGGGAGGTAGCTCTGAAAATTCATGTACATTAACAAAGTTTCATGCTGAACTCAGTGACTTCCAAGAATCTTTCTGGGATTATTAAGATGAAAATGCTGATCAGCAACAAAATCCACTGATGCTGTATGCTGTATCTGTTTTGCTACTTCTGCTGCACAGGTCATGCTTATCTGTGTAACATATCATTTTTTAAGACTGCCTGTCATTCTGTGTGTCTGTCTATCCGTCTGTTTGTCCATCTGTCTACTCATCAGGGTGTATGTGTGGGCTATGCAGACTTCAGCGTGTGAACGAGGAGGATTTTTCACTCCACATTTCTTAACATTGGGTTTTCACACCTCTTCTCCTGCCAGTCGCCCTATCCCCCATCATCTCTATATCAGTTTCAGCCCCTTTGTTCTCTTTTCTCCCTGCTTCTCTTTCTGTCTTTATATATCTTGTTTCCCTTATGTCACCATTTACTTAATTTCCTCATACTCCTTCACACTTGTTCTCCTCTGATTCCCCACTCATTCATAATGACAACTGCCACTCTCAGTTGTACAGGTGGGTTGCCATGACTACAGGTCCGTGTGATCAAATATTAATGACCTCACTTATTCTCCCATGCAATGCTTTATTTATTTAATCAAATTCAAAATGTCTGGTGTTTTCTGGCTCCGATGACGATGATTTTTGTATTTATTTCAGCAACATATCATCAAAAGATGACGCTCAAATCATTCCACACATGGTCCGAAGATGCAGCTGATGCAGATCCTTGTTGTTTTAGCAATATGGAAAAAGTGGAGGAACTGAAGTGTTAATGGATGAATACCAATCTTATGACATATGGCATCAAAGCAGTACAGGTTATAGGCACCTGTATCTTTTCCTAGCATGACTGCACTTTTAAGATAGAACAAGCATCACCGCAGATGTTTGACATGCCATATTTTTCAAATTAATTCGCTATGAAAGGCAGTGATATTTCACTGTCACAGAATGGTGCGGTAAATAAGACAGTTCTCAGGTTTTTCCACTCCACACAGTATTAAACTCCCAGCTGCTGAACGGGGCGCAGATGAGGACAGAGTCTGCACTGGGCAGATCACAAAAGGGCATATGTATACTATAATGTGAATGTGATGTATTACGTATGGTGTAATGCACAGCAAGGTGTTTCTAAAATCAGCATGCGTGCTCAGCAAACCCCTTCTGGGATACAAAGATCTTTATTAAGTAACGCTCTCTCCAGCCACAGTGATTAGTATGGGAGGCAGGTATACTGCATCTTCCTTAAATGTTGATCAGGCTTAGCAGTTGGTGTACTGAAAATATCAAAAAATATGTAGCTATGGTCTACACATCTGAATATACATCAGGTTAATTTCTACGCTCCTGCCTCTCTGATTCACTACCTCTGTCTAGTACCTGCCAGATGTAAAGGAGTTTAAATATGGGGTATTTCTATCCCACTTAAGTACAATCACAGATATGTTGTGATGCTACTTTTGTGTTGTCTTCAAGTTTAATAGCAGGATATTGAAAGGTAAACATTTGCCCTATCTGGTGGTTGTGCTTCAATGGCCTCTCTGTATTTGGGTGCATTCATTCAATCGTGGCATCAGTTACTCAGAACACCACTGTAGCATGATGCTGTCACTACCATGCTTCACTGTAGCAATAGCATTAACCAGGTGGTGAGCTTGGCTTGGAGTACTTCTTCTCAGAGAGTTTGATTGTTGTCTCAGAAAGTCTTACTATGGATGGTCAAAAAGTCATTTCACATCTCAAGGGGCAAAGAAACAAATTGTACTGCCACACTTATACCCAAACAAATAACATGTACGAACATGGTTTCACTTTAGATTTATGTACTTATAGATGGGGAAATAGCAACTTGATCTTTTGGGAAAGTGCACAATACAAAGGGGTCTGAATGAGGAGTGTATTTGTCTGACATTCCAGTCGCAACTATACCCTTAGTCAAATGTTGCTGATAACTTTTTAGCAGGAAATGGGATAAGGACCCAATGGCAGGACACAGGAAAGGCATCATGATGAAATAATTAAGTTCACTTTAATGAGATATACTGTTGGCCTACTGTCAAGGAATCTGATCCAAACAAAGTTCAACAAAAGATAATCCAACACGAAGTAGTCAAACAAAAGTAACCCAGAAATAATAATAAAAAAACATAGAGAACCAGGGAACATAAGGAAATAGGAAATTACTGTGGAGAAAGCTCACAAAAACTGACAAAGGAAGAAGGGAGAAAGAGAACTATATATACACAAAGAACATGCAGGTAAAACTAATGAGGGCAGAGCAAACAATCACAGAGGGAGCCAAAACTAGAGAGACATAGGTACAAGGAACTTTTCAAAGTGACACAGGCTCTAAGCTCGACACGAACTAGAGAGGAAACTATCAAAGTTAAACAAGGAGAACATATAACAAAATCCAACCTGATTAAATGTCCAAAACTAGAAAAACACACAAACAAAAATAACTCAAAAACTTTGAAAAGAGAAAACTTAAGAGAAAGTGTTTCAGACACACTGTTTAATGATAGGACGCTACTCAAAGGAAGTAGGATTTAACTTGTAGGAAACTGGGCCTGCCCATGGACTAAATCAAAACTAATAAGATGTTACTTCAAATTATAGGCTATTTAATACTGAACTTGATCAATAGGCCACTGTCACAGCGCAGGTTTATGTGTAATACAATGACAAATTACAGATGTTCATCCTTGTCTTCCCTCATTAACATTCTGCAGTGGCTTTGGTTTAGTTCAACTGATACATTTACAGTACCAACTAGATATAATTCAGTCGTGTGATTATAACTAAATTTATGCATTGCCAAGGATTGCCTAAGGGTTACATTATACCGTTGACTGACACACAGTACAGCTTGTGAATATATTATATGGACAATCGCTTATATATACACCCTACCAGTCGTGTCCTCCAACATCAGGTAAAAGAAGACACCATACCCAAGATGCATATGCATCAGCATTCAAAATGAGGCTCACCTTGGTAGCCATTTAAAATGTATTTAGTCATGAAACATGGACTTCAGATGATCCAGATACTGAATTAGGATGCAGATGGCATGGTCGATAGCCAGCATTTCTGTTGTGTGTTCATCTGTCTAAATAATTAACTAAAACGTCACCAATCTGGAAAAAAAAAACAAGCAGTTTTTCTCAAATTATCGTACATGACTTTAATCTTGACTCAGCAGCAGAGACAGTGGCTTAGCTATGTTTTTGAAACCAACACCTATTTATTTGTCTCTGCAGTGATCAAATCTCCATCATGATGTTCTATCAGACACACTATCGACACTACATTCTTATCTAATGCATAAAACATGTAGGGTAACTCTATGTCTGCCCTCGTCTCTACATTTCACTGTGGACCAATTCCCTGGCTTTCCACGAAGCACATCTTGCCTCTCTGTCTCTCTTTCAGTTTAATACTGTTGCCATTCCTCAGCGCAGTGTTGGACAGACAGCAGTCACAGCTTCCTCCGGGGGTGTCGATTATGGCTCTGGAGGGAGGGCACGTGCCAGCACACCACAACTTACTGAAAATGTTGCTTTTTTTTTGGGACAGTTATGAGAAAGCGTCTCTCTTTCCATATTTTATATATTTTTTGAAGCTCTTCTAACACATCCACCCATTTGTGCTCTTGCACACCAACACACACGCACGCTCACCTGCACATGAAAAGAGTGAGAGAGGACGACGTGTTGGATCAAACGGACTCATTTGGCCTTGGTAAGAAAGAGTCCTCTTATCTTAAAACAGCCATTTAATGTTAATTAATCCTTTTCACTGAAACTTTCCCCCTACAAAACGTTCTCTTCGCTTGTTAGGCTTTCATGTTTAAAATGCTCACACCACCCCGGATAGGCAAGTTACTTAAAATCACAAAACCTGATTAGGCCCCTTTTCTCTCTAACTACCTGGCACACATGCAGCACCCGCTAATATCAGCTAACTGTCCACTCTCTCTTTAGTTTTACAGCATTGGGCTTCAAGCTGTAAGGCTGTAAGATAGCTATACACACACACATAACCACAAAAGGAGGTTTCCTGAATGTTCCGCTCTTCAGTTAGGTTTCCTCTTTTTTGATATATCTAAAATACTTCACATTTGCACACCACACCGCCCCTCGTCGAACAAAAATAGCCTCTCTTTTGTACTTTGGCTTTGTTTCTGTAATTGCCGTTGCAGCCTTCATCAAACGCAAGCAATCTTCTACTGCTTGGCTTTCATGTTGTGATGGCCAACTGCTACGCTGTTAGAGGACTGCTGTACACATGATAAAGCTAAATAGCCCGCACTCAAAGACAATGTCACACAGCTTGAACTCATCAAGACTCAAACACAAACAACGCTGCTTTGTGTTTCATGCGACAGCGGCTAACGCTTTGATGGCGTGGCTTTCATGCTAAAAAAAAAAAAAAAAGCTTTTTGGGGTTGAAGCAAAATTTTCAACTGAGGTGGTGTTTGAGGGGAGGCCTTGCAGAGCCATGAAGCCCATCGTAGCCTTTTTCAGACTTGGGTTTCGGCCCTAAAGATAAGGATTGACATGATCAAAGACATGAGAAACAAAGCAAGCGAGAAAGAAAGAAAGAAAGAAAGAAAGAAAGAAAGAAAGAAAGGGAAGGAAAAGTTTTATAGAGCTCAGAAGCATCCCTTCTTCTTTCTGCATCACACACACACAAAGAGAGAGCTCTCATATTCCCTCAGACTCAGGTTAATGTGAAGTGACAGTCTAATGATTTCTGAGCGTTGCCATGCTTCAGGAGTCGTGTACAAGTTCAACAAAAGACTCGCCGGCTGCAGCTCTGTCAGTCAGACAGAACACAAACACACCGAGCCGCTTGGTTCTTTTATCCTCATTGCTTGACTCTGGTCCTGCTACCGTCTACCTCAATCCGGTTGAACATCAGTCAAACAAATTTGTGATTTAACTTGAAAAACATATTCTTTTCAGACCACTCATAGAAATAAAGCTTAGAAAATGGATGAGATGGTCGTACAAACAATCGGAGCAAAGATTGTGATGTTGTAAAGTTATTTTTCCCATAAAAAAATCAACAACAACAACAAAAAAAAACATGCAATAGCGGAATCTAAATGTCGTGCCTTTCTGATGTCAGCCATTTAGAATGTAACTCTACAGCATGTAGAGTTTTATGACTGCGTCGCTGCTGATCTTCTGTACATCACGGCATCAAGTCTCTCCCAGTTGTTCCCAGTGCTTTGGCATTGGTGTGTAAATGTGTGCGCACTTGTGGTTATTGTGACTATAAAGCTATTTGATGACCAGTAGATAGAAAATCACTTCATAAAGGCAAAGGCCAATATAGCAACACAACAACAATGGAAAATAAAGTCAGTAACAAAGTCAGTGGATGGAAATGTTGGCTCATTGATTTTCCACCAAAGATGTGGGTCTGCATCCCGTGTAATTGTCTTCTCTTTTGAATACAGACGCATTTCAATAGCGGTATCAGTGCCAGCTGTGTGATGCTGCTGTGATGCTAGGATTTGAGTGTCAAACTCTGTCCATATCCCATGTACTGTCACAGGTGAGGATGGAGAAGGTCCTGGTGCGCACAGACCTGGAGAGAAGCTGCACTCCTATGAACTCTGTGACGAGTAATTTGCTGGACATATAGAAGAAAAACTGTAACAAAAGTATCGATATCATCACGCTAGTATCGATCCAGTGCTGATACTGGCCTTAGTATCGATACTATTCATATTTAGATCAATACGCCCTAGCCCTGATACACTTTCTCACAAGTAAAAGAGGGAATGCTGTGAGAGCTGAGGATTTCCTGGTACCTAGCAGGTATTCTGACATGCTGAAAGATCTGAGCTTCCTCAGAAAATAGACTCATCTCCTTCGTGAACAGAGCATCGGCATGGACACACCAGTCCAGACTGCTGGTCACACTGACACCAAAGAACCTGTAGGTCTGAACAGTCTCAATCTGTTCCTGTGATGCTCTGCAGAGTATCTGGGGGCTGATGATGGTTTGAGTTAGTGTTTTTGACATGCTTACAATTCCATGGGGATAAATTCGATTTACACATAATGACAGAGCACAATCTGTCTCTCTCTCTTCACCTTTTCCTTCCTTCGTTGGTTTCTCTCTCCATGCCTCCCCCAGGACAGTGAAATGTCAGGCTAACTAGTAGTGTCATAGGGTTTCTCTATTCCAGTGGTTCTGTAACTTTTTTTAGAAAAAAAAAACAAACAGTAGAACTCAGAACAATTAGTCTTTCACCACTGGGACCCAGTTTAATTGACCCATGAAAGGGCCATGACCCATTTAAGGATCCTTATCCATGGTCTGAGAAATGCTGACATGGCAGGGTGTGTATGCAAAGCTTTAAATATAATCTGCTACTCTGGGAGCCAGTCTAATGAAAACATTCTCTGGCCGTGCCATGACCCAACAGAAACAGACTCATGTCTTATTTTGGTCCTGAACCTTGGAAAAAAACAAAAAAAACATAGTGTTTTGTCATAGTCTGGTACCAGACCTAAACTGGGTCATGGGAAGATTAAAACTGGCCTTCAAATTATTCTCAAGAAACTGATGTCAGAACTCATCGGCTATGCTACATTACAAGACCCCTGGGTTAGCTCAGTGAGTGCAAGCTTAAGTTTTCCATATGAGTCTATTTGGTGAGTCAGCATACAACAGTAAGCAGGGTGAAGAAATCAATTCATTTCAATTCTGCTTCATTGTCGTCAGGGGGGAAATCTTAAAGCCAAGATGTACACAAAACATCAATGGATTCATAAAACAACATATGGAAGAAAAAAAACTGCCAGGAGTCCTTAGTTAACCGATTACTTACAGTACTTTGGGCTAAGTAAGGACTAACTACAATAGGTAC
The DNA here is from genome assembly GCF_022458985.1 of Mugil cephalus. NCBI lineage: Eukaryota > Metazoa > Chordata > Actinopteri > Mugiliformes > Mugilidae > Mugil > Mugil cephalus. The sequence goes on along the minus strand of NC_061782.1, from coordinate 22,434,423 downwards.
TACTTACTAGTAAAGCAGCAGCAGCAGTACCAGAATAAACTGAACAACACTGGAATGAATGAGAAAATTAGTTATAGAGATCAAACAGTTTTGTACCAGGCTGTAAACATGTTTAATATGGCTGTAAAGTTGGACAGGACGTCGATAGGGGTTGACTCACTTTTTGAGTAAGCCTCTAGTGGCCATTAGAGGAACTGCAGTTTTTGGTATTCCCATTCTGGCTGTGTTATTCAGCCTCTGATGTGGTCACCTCTTCTCAGCACACAGATACATTTCAGGATGAAAAAAAAAGCTGTTCCCTTTTTTTTTTCTTTTTTGTAAACATGTGTCAGTGCTTCTATTTAGAATCTATTTAGTTTTTTAGCGTAAGCTATTAGCTATTTCAGTCTTTGTACTAGTTCAAACAGATACTAACTAAACTTGAATTGGGTCAGGTCCTTTTCTTTGCATGTCTTTGCATGGCCAAATTGAACCCACGAATAAATTGAAGCAGGTATTATTTTTTCAATAATTTACAGTTAATATTCTGGAAATTAATTGTGTTTTTGGTATTTGAATTTTGAAAAATAGATGACACTTTACTTGTGGTATAGCATTTTCATATGCTGCCCATTATGACTTTAGATGAAGCAATAATTATATATCCTCCTGAGACCTGGCGTCCTTGTATGGGGACATTGCGTTTTCGGTTTATTCTGCTTCATTTAGACCTGTTGCCTTCAGAAAGAGACAGTTTTTTCTGTCATGTATTGATGACTTAAATCACAAAATACAGTGAAAGAATCCCTGCATGTATTTCAAACAACTTCCAGTTCATAGATAATGCTTATTTTCAATACTTCTTAGGTCCTACTAATCCCAAATACCTAAAGAACTTAATCTTATTTTAAAAAAGAAATTAAGATGCATCTATCTATCTATCTATCTATCTATCTATCTATCTATCTATCTATCTATCTATCTATCTATCTATCTATCTATCTATCTGTTCATATTTGTGTCTTCAGTGAAAGGCTATGTAGAAATCACAGGGAGAAGTGGAAGGAACAGATATAGGAATCTAAATCTGGCACTCACACACATATGGAGCACATGTGGAGCCTATTAGCGCTCTCCCTGAGTTACACTTTTCAGCTCGGTGTCCAGACTGAGTCTGTCTGGGAAGTTCGCCTCACTACATGATAACTGTGTTGATTATGATGCGTGACTGTGGGGCAATACGTCAAGTCTATGGATGGATGGTGTCAGATGGTGACAAATCAAAAAAGAGTGAAAGCATCAAAGCTGGAATAACACTTTACGTAGGGTTTAAAACAACAATCTTCTCTATCAGTGTTTAATTGTAGAAAAATGGTTTAATTAATGAGACAAAGGTCCTGTTGGTTTGTCTGTTCTTCCGTTTGGGTCTTGGAAGATTGATGAGACCAAAAAATGTGTAATTTGATATCCAAGGACCTCCCTCCTCCTCCTCCTCCTCCTCCACAGAAAAGCAAGGTTTAAGTCAGATGGGGCATTTTGCGCTTTCTCTCCCATAATTTACTGAGGTCTCCACACGTTCTACTCTCTGTATTGCTTTACTTTTCCTTCTCCTATTCTGTTGCTCCTCCTATACAGTAAGTATAATTTCACAAACCTGAAGATTTCTGCTCCAAGCCACAATTGGTCTCCACTTCCCTTATTTTGGATCCTCCCTCATTTAAAAAGTATTTTACTCCAGAACTTCAATTTTCTCTTAACTCCCTTCTTCCCCCTCACCTCCTCCTTCTCTGTCTATTTTTCTCCCTTCCTTTTTTTTTTTCTTTCCCTTCCCCCCCGGAGACCTTGGACAGTGATGCCGGGTGTATTTAAGAAGGAAGCCAAGGATTTTCCACAAAGCTTCAATCTTGGTCTTTTACACAGCGGCACCACATGAACACACACCAGGCTGCCAAACCAGGCTTTATAATGGCTTAAAATGTCCAGAGGGGGCGGGGTTGGAGAGAGGAGTAAAAGGGTGGGGGTGGGGGGGTAAAAGAAGTGATTGAGAGAGAAAGGGGCCGTGAGGAAGTGGAAAGATGAAATCACACTCTTTGTCTTTTGCTGAACCTATTTAGATGAAGAACATTGAGAAAATCTTGAGATCATATTCACCATCGGCAAAAAAAAGTGAGAGCATGGACGGAGGACGGATCAAATCGCACGCAGAGAGCGAACGGTTAACTGAAGGTGAACGAAGGTGAACGTGAAGAAAAACAGACCGGAGTCTCCCATTTCCTTCACCTCAGGCTGATCCAGAGGAGCCTAAAACCACACGGCCACGTGGCCACCACAGATTTCCACCATCTGTGTGTGTGTGTGTGTACTACATTTACAGTGTGTTAAAGTTCTGTGTATACGTGTGTGTAGATGTTAATGGGGTGTGTTGGCCATTTCTGCATTTACAGTGTGTCTGAGTGCACTGTTTCTTTTTTTTTTTTTTGGAGGTGGAGGTTTAATGAGGACATTTTGTGTGTCTGCACATCACTGCTGAATTTACTGCGGGGTTCAGTGTAGCTGTGTGCATGTGTTTCGTTAATGTGGGTCACTCCCCTCGTCGACATTACGTATATTTGTGCGGATGCGTCTTTTGGTGTGTATTCACCTGCTCCTGTGTACAAGCTGCTGCATTAACAGCACCTCTGATACGGCTCTGTGTGTCTGTGTGATGGTTGTAGACTCGCTTTTATGTGTGTGTGCGTATGGCACACGGTGTGTATAGTGAATTTACTATACGTCTGAAACTTGACTACAGATTTTAGTGTGTAAACTTTTTTTTTCTTCGTCTCCATCCTGAAAATCAGCATCTAATTTAGCAGAAGCACCGTCTCAGTGCTTCTCATCTGTCTTCCTATTCATCCCTTCTTCCTTCTTTGTATGGAAATCTGACAGCTAATCTAGTGTGAAAGGGTAAATTAATGTAGATTTGTAACTCTCTCTCACCATATCAATCTTGTTGACAGAGATACACATCTATTCTCTTCATAATATGTTGAATTACTTAAAGGAGTCATGGACTTGAGTTAATTTACTGAAATTATGGACCTTATCAAGCAGCCTCTGAGGCTGAAAATGAAACCAAAAACTTCCATAGAACAACCTAAACTAAAAAAAATGAAAAAATGGTCTTGGTCTCTATCCGCAATTTCCTGTATGTATGAACTATATGAGGTGAGTGGGTTCACGTGTTGCTAACTGTCTGCCTGGACATCACCTGTCCGCCTCAGCTCCACTCACGCTCCACCTCTTTGACCCTTTTAGAATTTGCCAGAAGTTAGGCAGAGCGGGACACTGCACATACGACGACCTCCTGAGAGACCTCTCTGAGCTACAAAAGTGCACTTCAAGAGACATAAGGTTGACATCTTGGGAGGTTCCAATCACCTTTATATACATTCAGTGATACGCACCAGTGACGTCTGTGATCTCTCTGGTTACACAACAAGCTCTGAAAAGGTCCACAAAAAAGATCATTTATTTTTATTATGTGTTAGTTATAAGGCACATTTTTCCCCAATTATGCTCGCAATGCATAAGGTATTTACTTAAAAATACAATTCTAATGTCACCTTTGAGCATGGGTAACTCAGTGATCACCTCACATCTGTGCTCGTGCTGCTTCATCCCGTGTGCCCTAGTCCACACTCTGTCTGTGTTGTGTTCTATGAGTATTGCTGAAGTCTAAAAATGCATCTGTCTGTGCTGCAGAGGCGTCAGCTGACAGGAGAGGCCTTCTGGCCGGAGCATGTTGACAATGCCTGTTCATTATTGTGGCCATGGACAAAAGTAAAAAGATATGGCCATGCATGGACTGCAGTCCTTTTGAAATTGAATATCTCCCCTGTCAGTAAACCTGGTGAACTGGCTTTGTGAAAGGCTCAATCCAATCCTCCACAGCCCACCATCTGACCGTCTGCGGGAAAAGACTCCAGCAGACCATCAAAAGCTGAGGTTTGGGGTCCTCTGGGATCCAAAGGTTGATCATCAAAGAGAGGTGATTTATGGATACTTTGCAGACCTGATGAACTTACTGTTTTTCAGGAGAAAATGAAACGCAATTTACCAATGTTCCTAATGAATATATGAAATAAATATGCCACAGACAAAAGAGATCAGGTTAGGTTACATAGTATAAACCTCATAGAAGAAGTAAATATCCTCTGTGGCCACGACTCACATGGTTTATGTCGTAAGTTTTTACTAACTGTCACGTCACTAGATGTTATTTGTGTTTCTCTGTGTAGTCATGTCCCTCCCTCAGATCAGTTCCTCTGTGCTGTCTAACCAGTGGTCTTTACACATTTCATTAGGTCCCATTTAGAATCATCCGTCATAGCTGTCTGTCAGAGGGTTCTTCTACCGACTGTTTATCTTCTTCTTCTTCTTCTTCTTCTTCTTCTTCTTCTTCTTCTTCTTCTTCTTCTACTGCGACCGGCTTTCTTGGATGTTTTTGTTCCAGGGTCACACGGCAGCACAGCGGTTGTGGAGAAAACTGAATTTCAATCACAATATCTGGGTGGGTAAGGAGAACTCAGTAACATGTTTACATGCACTTAGGTTATCCAGTTAGAGTCTGATTAAGGCTTAGTGTCTGACTGTTAGCAGGCACAAAGGTCAGGGCACATTGAGTCAGGTGGGCTGGTTGGTGCGTACAACTGAACAAGAAAGAGAAGAAATTCTGTATGAGAAGGGAGGAAAAAAAGAGGCCTTTCATTTCACATATCACCTTTTGAGATATTGATTGTGGTCTCAGGTGCATAGATTTTTTTCCTCGACACTAACGCTGACTAGACATGTATCACTGAGCCTCAACCTTAGAACTGAAATGTTTAAGACATTATTTTTAAAGCCTACTATAGGCTGCATTTAAATATTGTTCTTTTGTTGTTTTTGTTGGGTGTTGCGTGTTCCTGGTCTAGTTGTTTAATTTATTTACTTAATTTAATTTTATGTGGTTGTGTTGGAGAGCAGTGTCCTGTTCTAGACAAAGCTCAGTGGTCGTTGAGTATTCAGTTCATTTCCAAAGACAGACAAAAGCCGAAAACCTTAGTATGGACAAACAAAATGAAGCCTTTACCAGCTGTGTTTGTGTGTTTCTGTGTGTGTGTATGTCTGTGTGTTTGTGAATCCAGCATACAGCAGCACTGGGCAGAGGAAGGTAGAAATAGATGTTATTTTCAATCTGTCAGCCTCAGTGAGCAGCAAGCAGCAGTCAGACATACTGGGAGAGACCCCTAATGCGTAACAGGACATTTTCCTTATGTGTGTATGTGTGTGTGTCCATACATGCATGTGAAATAGAACCAGCGGCCGTGTAACCCTGAAGCCCAAGAGCCAGGTGTACATGAGGGTAAATGAGAGAAGAGGTTGGGGGAGAGACAAAGAAATGGACATAATGCAGCAGAGCAACACATGTGCAGCAACATCAGAATGTAGGTGGGGTGGCAACTCAATGTATTACCTGCAGAGTTCATTTGATTCACCCAACTCAAGAAGAGTGACAATCAGTGTGAAAGCAGCATCTTTCAAAATGTACAGGATATGCATTTTTTTGTATTCCTGATGGCTAAAATCATTACATATTCATATTTGTTTTTAAACATCAGTTCTATGTGTTGAGATTTCCTCCTCTCAGGCGATCTCTCAGACCAGCAATATCTGCTGAAACCAAAGAGCAACCTGTGGAAGGAGAATGAATCCAATAACTGCAGGTCATCAAATGTCCACTTGAGGTTGGCTCCAAAAGTGAGTCAATCTCCAAAGATCTCATCTTATCTTCTACAACTACTTAATCCTCACTATGGTCGCAGGGGTTGCTCGAGCCTATCCCAACTGTCATTGAGCGAGAGGTGGGGGACACCCTGTACAGGTCACCAGCCTATCATAGGCCTAACACTGAGACCGCTCACACTCAAGCCTCAGGTCAATTTAGAGTCATCTCCAAAGATCTCCATGCTCAAATGAAGTAAGTGTCAGCCAAGGCACAGCTTCAAAACAGTTCTACAGAGAAGGCCCTGGAAGGTTTTCTTAACACACAGTTCATGACTGAGCCTATACATATAAATATATAGACCCAAATAAGCTTTGGATCATTCAGAGAAAAACACCATCTCACCAAATTAATTTTTCTTATCTTCTGTCTTTAAAAAAAATTAAAAAAAAAAAAAAAAAAAGTCTTTTTCACAGCTTGTTGTCTTTCTTTGTTCACTTTTGTCTTCCAGACTCTATTTTTTTTTATCTGCATAATCTTTGCTTCTCTTTTTCGTCTCATCCCTCTGTATCTCCCCTACACCACGTTAATTCAGGACAAACAATCAGACGCCTACTTTCGTCATAGTGAGTTAGGAAAATAGGAAAAACTGTTTATCTTTAAGCAAGACTCAAAAAGCTTACAACCAAACTGTTCCTCGCCATTGGAACTGTGATGGTTTGAAACTGAAGACTGAAAACAGACTTGAGATTCACCAGTTTTCTCCCAGAAGTCCACAGTCAGCTGGTATAAAAAAGAAAATGAGAATATTAGTTTGTTTTTAAATGCAGAAGAATATCAGTGACTCTTTACATCACGTTTAGACCACTGTGTTCTTTCATTATACCGCACATTGCCGTCATTTTGTTTCTGTTACACTGTCGTCTAGATCTTTCTGTCAATTAAACTGCCTGTGAGGTGGATTACCATCTGGATTACCATTCTTTATAACATCTCCGCAAGTGGAAATTAGTTTGCTTTCTGCATGTGAATATATCTAATTTCAGCCTTAAACTCCCTGACTTTGAACACAGTGACTGCCTGATACACTGAGATGTCAAATATCCTAGATTACAGTCAGGAGTCGCGTGAAGTGCACTGCAAATTCAGTAATACTTGATCCTATTATTTTCTTAAGTTCTTAACTTTGTTATCTGTCTTCGGTTGGCGGAAGCGTCTGTTGCGTATTCTGGCGTTGTATTATTGGGGGTATATCGCTTCCACTTCATCCCAGCTTAGTCAAGACACACAAAACAGCATTCCCACATCTGTGCCAAGCTGAGCTTATCAGGGCCAGAATACACTCAGCGTGTTTCTAACATGATATTAGCATGTTATTAAATTAAGAGAAATCCCTTGGAAAGAATGTACAAGATGAGATTAAGCCATCATTTTGTGACAAAGACGAAGGGTTATCCATTTACACGTTATTGGCTCTTGGCTGGTCTTGTTTTATTTATTTCTTCACTCAGCACTTATTGTCGGTCACTATTCCCACACGTTAGAATGAAGAAGAGAGATATCTATGGCCAGTTTATAGGAATGCCACTACTTAAGCAGCAGGGCATGAAGTTACCTACTTTATCATATACAGGTGGATAATTGTTTTTGTTATACGTTTCAGTATTTTAGTAGAATGGCCACAGTGTTCGTCTTAGTCGAGTGTAGCAGCAGCTGCAGCCTCTCTCTTTTTTTATTATTTTTAGGGCAGTATGTCCTTTCTGGAACACTATCTTAATCTGGGGGTCTTAGCGCTGCTTAGTTTGTTATTTTTGTTAAGCAGTGTGTGTATATCTGAGCAATGCACGAGCCCCTGCACGCGGACATGGGAACGCCTGCGCTCATGCTGCTGCTGGTGTGTGTGTGTGTGTGTGTGTGTGTGTGTGTGTGTGTGTGTGTGTGTGTGTGTGTGTGTATGGAGGGGTGTGACATGCACACATGGCAGGAGTTATTTCTGTTTAAACGGAACCAGAGGTAGCGACACCTGTGCTGGCTGGAAGCCTGGAGACGTATTTTTCCTTTACTGGAACTCCATTCACAGAGCAGGATCCACGCCAGATGTGGCCCCAATTATTACATCAACAGAAGTCTGCCTCTTCAGCGTGTGTCTGTGGTTCTTTCTTTCTTTCTTTTTCTGTGGAAATTAGAACGCAATTAACCCACCTAAAAAATATCCCATTTACACCAATAAGGCATAACATTACGACCACCTTTCTAATATTTCCTAGGTCTCCCTTGTGCCTCTAAAACAGTTTTGTCATTGTTACGGGGTGGGGGTGTCTGGTCTGGTCTAAGTGGGTGCTAAATGTCTAAGTGACATCCACATGAATTGCCACAAGACGGTCAATGTTATTTACTTGTCCTGTTGGTGGTCATAATGTTGTGGCTGCTCGCGGATATGTAACAATATATGAGATACATTTTTCTTTTCTGTATCCGTTTGGAAGTGCATCGGCTGTTTGAATTACTTGCAATAAAGCATTCCTACATTAGGGGTAAGGTGACACCATAAACTTCAAGGATGAGTGTGGAGGATTTAGTAGCGTCTAGCAGAGAGGTTGCAGATTACAACCAAGAGAATATCCTTCACTCACAGTCCCCGTGTAACTGGTAGCAAACGCTTTTATGTCAAATTGTGAAAGGGCCTTTTCAGAGTCAGTGTTTGGCTTAACAGGAAATGATCAATCTACTGTTAAAATAATACTAATAATAAGTAATTAGACACAGATGAAAAATGATACTATTATTATGTATATTATTATACATACCAAATACGTAATGTATACGTAGATCAGATTGCAAAAAATCCACAGTGTAGACAAAGTTCATAAATTGTAATGAGGGACACGCTTAGTGCAAATCCCTGTGCTGTGGAACCCAGATGCTCATGAAGCAGGCACCCTGTGAACTGGGGCTATAGTCTTCATCACAGCGGCTTTGGGTCCAGCCTGCACCCTTTGTGGCGTGCCCTTCTCTTCTCACCCTCTTACTTCCTGTGTCTGTTTTCATCATAAAAGCCCTGCGCCTTCTGGAAGGGATGGAGTGGAAGGGGAAGTGTATATGGATGAACATATAAAAGGTCTTGTTAGCAGGTACACATGAGGCAAAAAGAATAACAGCCTGATGTGACCAAGCAAAAAGTGAAATGTCTATTTTCAGTGACTTAAGTCTGCTCTAAAAGGACAGTGAAAAGGCCGTGTTTTAATAAAATACCTGCATGTGTGAGGATGAGGTCACTCCTAGTAAAACCTAATCTTACCAGGGTCCTATAATGTGTGATACACCATTTGACTACAGGAGAGCTTTAAAAGCCAGGTTTAAACGTGATCATAAATGGTTTTACTATCGAGACAAAGCCTTAATGGACCTTTCGTCCACATTTGAATTTTTACTGTCGTGTCCACTATAAAGTGTCCCTCACGGGTTATAACAAAGCGTGTCCACACTGAAAACTGGGCGGTGGGTTTTTAATTCAAACTGTAATTCTTTACGATACATTTTACTGATCCCAGACCAAACACAATTTGTCCGTATCCTCTGTCTATAAATGGATTTTTAACACCTGTTACAGTTGTATCTCTGTACAGCTGCAAACTCCAGATAAGAGCCCTTGGTTTATGCCGCCTTAGCCATGTCAGCCATTTCCATGATGAGCAGCCTTCAGAGGATAGGAGTCAAAGGTCATCTGTAGCGGTGACCGTAGCAACCTTGTTGAAATACAGCAATTGAGTGTAAGTGGTTGAGACAGCCAGTGTTCATTATGTAAATCAATGGAGGGATCAATAGTCAGAGTGACTGGAACTATGTATTGTTCAGATTCAGTTTAGAGAGCCATCAAATGGTTAGAAACCAGCGTCCATGCAGACTGCTGTGATGTTAAACAAATAATACAATAATTAAAAAAATGAATGAATGATGAAAGTCATCATGCTTCATTTGCGATTAGATGAGCAGACATTATAAATCTGTTGTACTATTAACAAATAAAAAGTCTTTGAGTTTATGTTAGTACAATTACCGTTAGTCCGATTCAGGTTTTCGTTTGTGTTTGTGTTGTGTTTGTTTCACTATTAGCTGCATATTTGCAACAACAGAAACAGCTGTTACTCGTGTGATCATATCGTACTCTCACCAAGTGATCAAATTATCATCTTCAGCACCCACTAACTTCTACTTTCTTCTCTCTTTCCATCTGTGTAGGGGCGGATAACGGCCTCAAACTGTCAAACCGGTGTTAGTTTTATTGGGTCCCGCCGACTGGATCCTCATGGCACTGAGAGCTAGTCCCTGTAAAAGATCTGACTGTGGTCTTTCTTTATTTTTGTTTTTAACATCTAGGTTAGGTGAAAAAGAAAACCCATACTGGCAATATGTGGTATTGAGTCTTTACGAGCTCCTCGTTTTTCAAGTGATGCGACTTAAGATGCCAGGAAACGATATAAGAAAAGAGAAACTAAAGAAGCGCACCGAATTGCACTGTGCCAATCACGCCGTCCACGCTCTGTATCTCACACTGGGCTGAGGCCTCTGTGCTGTATATCTGCAGTGGAACAAATGAGGCCTATAATGCATGTATGGTGTTACACAACGCTGGTAATAAATACACTCTGCCTTACAGTTATTTTTGCCCAGAGCCTGACTTTTGAAGTGTGTATGGAGTTACAGGAGACTGGTAATAAATAGAGTTTGGAGATAAGACAACTAAGACTTCTGCTCTCCTCCTCCTCATCTTCCTCCAGTGATGGAGATGGTGCGAGGAGCAGGGTAAAGTGATTAGGTTTTATTACTTTCTCCAGACTCTGGGCTTGCGGTTGATTAAATTAAAGCTTGTCTGAACACAGGAGGGGTCAAAACGAAACAGCACAGAATAGCTCTAAGGGATTGACGGCAGGATGAATGCAAGGCGATAGATAATACGGTTTTGTGACAAGAGGGTGAATGAGCTGAAATAATAATTGCTGTGTCTCGTGTTGAAAATCCGTATCTTAGAGAGCCCTGATATGTTTTGGGAAGGAAATGATGCAAGATTCAGACAAGTGGACATGGGTCAAATGCAACAAGCCCTAAGTTTGTTTTCTTATTTGCATTTGAATACCTTATTTTTTTCTATGATGTACATTTGGTTTTAAAGTATGTGTCTAATAGTTCACAAAAATGTGGAAAACATTTTCTCAAAGAGCAGCAAAGAAAATATGTGCATTTAGCTTTGGGCGAACCAGCTTTCCCTCTCATTATAAGCGTCGGAAATAATTGACATAAAATAAGACGTTATCATGGAAGGAAGCAGATATTGATTTGTCAGTCGAAGACATGTCGACTGGTGTTAATTTTTAACCTTGGTGGCGAGCTGAAACTGTAATTACGATATTGACGTTTTTCCCCAGACAGAATGAATAATTTGCAGCTTCTGATAGTATCCATTGAAATTTGAAAGTTGCTACTTGAGTGGGAGGACAGCTTCATGACATTTTAATCTCAAGACTAAATTCAATTGACAAAAAGAAAGTTCTGCTCAACATAAGCTTGGTACGAGATTTTAAATTGAGGTGAAATATCTCCCCCAAAGGGTTGAGAATGTTGGTAGTCGGAAAAAGCATCGCCTGAAATAATTTGTTCAGGAAGACAAAGCTTCTCAATTATCTTTTATTGTAACCTTATAAACAAGTTGTGCAGCTATATTCCCTAGGGATCTTAAAAAAAAGTTTAAATGTTATTTTTATTTTTATTTTCAGCACAGCTTCACCTGTATGATCTGATAATTATTTATTTCACTTTAACCTAATATGAACATATTACACCCAAAAATACATGGAAATAAAAATCTTAAATTCTGGATTGAAAGAAACAAAAAACACGATGAACTGTTTTGGAATGTGAAAAGATAAACATAGGTTGCAAATCTGAATATATACAGGTAAAGTTGAAATGCAGATCAAATATTTCCCACAAAAATTAAAAAATAAAAATAAAAAATTAAATAATTTGTCAGCTGCAACTCTTCAAAACCAACTTGTGTGCAAAATTTTGCAGAGAGCACTTACATGGTCTATCAGCTACAAACAAAAAACAGTAGAGGTGTTTTTTTGTTTTTTTTTTGGTTAGGGTGCTTTGGCTTACAAAGGATATAGTCATAAGAAGAAGTGATAAGGTACAAAATAATAATTTTTTCCTCTTACGGCATAGGTCTTCAACAGGGGGTCCGCAGAAATACTGCACTGCTACCTACCTACCACATATAGTAGGCAGGTAGGGGGGGCCCTATTTATTCTCTCTAATCAGTTTACCTGCCTTAAAGGAAAATCTGCTGCACGGAGGATTAAATCTTTCAGAAAATGCAAAAACTAAATGAATAAATTTACTTTTCCCCCCATAGGTCAACAACATACTGTAGCTCTTTGTCAACAGTTGTGTGCATTACAGTCTGGACATCTGGAAAACATAAGGTAAATGTAAAAAGGTATTATTATTATAACATCATATACTGAGAGGTTCAGCCTGTAATTTGATCTGTTTTCCTCTCATTATACCTGGTTTTGTTGAGTAGATTAGATTTTTCGAGTCCTCCACACGGAGATCACATTAAAGATATAATAACTTTTCAAAATCCACAGTGAACAAGAATGTGAATGCTTCACAAGTTCAAACACCAACTTGGGTTAATGATGCGGTCTTCTACACCAGGAGTAAGACTTATTAAGATATATTTGTATCATGTGGGGACCCTGTCCAGGTAAGGGTAATGGGCTCCATTAAATAGAACACTAGCTATGCCATGTGGGACTTTAACCTACAGTGAGTAAGTGTCACAGCTCACCCAGAAACCCTGGCTGATTAAAACATAAAACCAATGACTCGCCTGAGTCCAATTTGTGTCTTCCTAACGAACAGTCTGTTAGAAACAGAGCTGCAAACCTCCATCCCTTTAAAATAAGAGAAAAGGATTCTTTTTTCTTCCATGAGTCTGTTTGTCAGAGTGTTATTGTTTCTGGCAAACAAAATGGTTCCAGGAAAGTCTTTGTTGATATTTAAACTGTAGTTTAAATTGTATTTAAAAATTCTGCTTTTATTTTTGGCCAGCCGTCATTTCCAAATACGGCATTTTTTCTCAGGTGGCATGACAGAGGTGATCAGCCTCACCTGAACAAGCACATGTCCCTGTCCGTCTCACACGGATGTGTGGGAGTGAGAATGCAATTCAACAGGAAGTGACTCCAAATTGGGATGCGCTCATGATCTATTTTACCATGTTATCTTAACCGCTATGAACGCCACAGAAGATTAATTATGGAAACAGGGAATCATTCATCATGCTTAGCTCCCATCGCACGGACCAGAATCACATTTGTGTTGACTTCCCGTCTCACGGCGATGACAGATTCTCCAGTTAACTTATGCTTGGTTGTTTGAGAAAAGGCTGCGTGAACGGAACTGAACCACAAGTAATCTGACACTAATATTATTAACAAAGGCAACGATACTATGGACTGCACACATCTACTGAAAAACAAAGAAGCATCGTCATGTGCAGTATTTGCTTTCTTCAAACATACTATCACATTATCGAGCAGATTTTAATGTTATTTGGCTGCCATTCAACATATTGATAAAGATTAGAGATAGACTGATATATCGGCCGGCCGATATGCGGGTGCGTTTGCCAATGCTTTTTATTTATTCCTCGGCAACATTTTTAGACAGGCACATCTACAGGCAGGCCTGTGCTGCTGGAGAAGTTGCTGTGCAGCCCATATATCACCCCTCCCCCACTAGCAGAGTGCATGCAGCTGGAAATGCTTGTACTCATGGATGTATCAAGTGCCCCTAAAAATAAGAGTTGAAAACTGTTTTTCTTTTGGTTATTTTTATTTCTTTTCTTCTTTTCTTCAAAAAAAGAACAAGATCTATTTACTTTATCACTCAGCACCAACACATTACAGTCACTAACAACAGCCTCAATTTTTACTGTTGTAAAGTAGGAGTTTGCTGTTAAATTAATGTTTAAGTTTTTGGTTAAATTGAAACTTGCAACATTTGTTACCATTGTGTAATTTTTATCATGTAAATGGAGGGAGAAAAACCAGTATCGGCTCCAAACATCGGCTGCAGGTAGCCAATGTTGATGTAAAAAAATCAGTATCGGTATTGACCCCTAAAAAATCCATATCAGTCAATATCTAATAATGATGACAATTTTACCCCCAGATTTAATTGTATCAAAATCCAGTGTTCAGTTTAGTCTGTGTATCGCTGTGAAATCTTCTGGGAATGTCCCATAGGCCCATAGGGAGGAGCTGCTATGAACTGAATGCTACAAGGCCTCACCTTTAGCATTATCTCACACTAACAATACTCCACAAATAACAGCACTGACAGCACATTGTTTGCTGCGGCGGATGAACTGCCAGGTGCAACTAACACTGCATCCTCTGGGGACCGTCGGCGTACACCACCACCTCACCTCAGCTTCACCCTCTGCCTCACCCGAGCTGCTTTAGTTAGAAATAATGACATCATTTATGTGACGGTAAACCCTTTCTTGTGGATTCAAAGCACAGATCTGAAATGTGACATCTCAGCGTGTGTCATATTTACAGTCCACTTTTTTATTCTTTCTTTTTTTTTTCATTCCATGCCATACTTGGATTTAAATTGAAAAGCAGACAAAAGATGCGCAGGAAAAAATAGATGCACAGTACATAAATGAAAGGAGAGAACGTGTGAAATATGGACGCAAAAATAAGGAATTTGAGAACCAGAGAGAGAGAGAGTGGCTTCCTTTTATCCATAAAGGGACATTCCCACTTTTGTACCGCTGAGCGGAAATGAGTCACCCCCCTAATCTAGGCCATGTCACTCACACTGGAGCCCACCCTACTACTACGTATACCAGTCTGAGTATATGTATGTGTCTGCGTGTGTGCTCTGTGCTGGGAGTATTATGAGCTGGTTTTGGTTTACGTCCAGCTACCTCAGTGTGCTGCTGCTCACATACTATGGCTATGACATGCTATACCACAGCACACACGCAAACACACACACACACACACACACACACACACACACACACACACACACTTAACAGAATCTCAGCAGACTCTGACGGATGTGAGGGGAGTAGCCTGGAATTAAACTGAATTAAAGACTCTTTTTTGCTCTTGTCATTTATTCATCGCTTCTTCGCTCCTTTGCTCCTGGGCATCGCCGCTGCGTTCTGGCAGCATGAGGAAATGCTCTAGGGCCTGTGTGTGTGTGTGTGTGTGTGTAAGTCTAGAGTGTGTGTGCGCTGTATTTCCAGAGTGTTCTTCTACCAACAGCCGTGGGCCTCATCTCCACAGAGATGGTGAGTGGCATCATTCAAAGCCAAAACATGACCAAAAAAAAACAAAAATAAAAAAATCTACTTTCTTCCCTACATTACGTACAAAGGCAGTTCTACAAACTGCATGCCATAAACAAATGCACACTGCGTTACAATAAAATCACAATTACCTACTGGAAGGGCGTTTACTGTCAAGATTACACAGACATGTTGGAAGGAGCAGTGGTTGTCTGTTTGATTTGTCACTGAATCTGTTCATGTGCAAGTATGTGTGTGTGTGTGTGGAAGTAAGATGGAGTTAGATTACAATTTCAAGCAGGCAACAGGCGTTCAGCTGCACCGCGAGTCCCTCATCTATTCTCCAGAGCAATCCTGAGTGCTGCTGAGAAGCCCTCACTCAACAGCTTTTTACTAAAGTTGAAGAAAAAAAAGAAAAAAAAAGAAGGCACACTTCTTTGCATCCTGCCGATCAATTTCTGTCTCTGCAATCAATTTTGTCTTCCACAGATGGAGCGAGTCCAAGTGCGCTTATGAGCTTTGCGGAGAGAGGTGAGGTGGTGGTGGTGGTGGGGGGGTCTGTATGTGACAGAGAAAAGAGGATATTACTTGTTTGGTGCCAACACACATTGTGTTTGGGAACAAACAGCCTGTGGTGCTTCAGAAACACAGTTTATCATTTGAAGGATATCTGCAATGACATAAATTAAAGTTACTGAGGAGACAACTACAGCAACGTTTATTACATAAATTGTTGAGAAAAGAAAAAAGCTGGTACAGACTGGGACTACACTATGAGATCTGATCAGCTGGTTTCTATCAACAGAGAATTACAAGAATTACTATGGAAATTTCTATTGGCACAGAATGACACTGCGGCTAATGCCACACAACATTTCATTTCCAAGCCCAAGAAGATATGAATTGTCTTGAATTTATTTATTTAGTTTTTTCTAATGTGGAGTTGTTCAGAATTACTGTCAACATCCATCTCCACATGTGCCTCCAGCCATCCCTTGAGGTCAGATTCCGGGTTTGCACTGTATGCAAATACCACTGGATCTGTTGTTGAGGCTGTTGTGTGCGCATGCATGTGCACCCTGACATAGTTTTGAGACACGATGAGCTGTGCGGTCTTTTTCGCACAATAACTTATTTATTTATCTGTCTACCTGACTGATGAACTGACTGTTTGTTGAGATTCACTTACAGCTGTGTTGGGGTATTAAAATTCTGTCCATGTCTACAGATGCTTATCTGATTTGGAGGTTAGTGTGACATACAAAAGCCTTCATAACAACAGAAGTGGAAGTATGTGTGTTGCAGAGAGGAGGAACATTCCTGATGGCTTTTCATCTCTTCTGTAAATAGCTCGAACCAAGTCTTGCTTCACCACTGCACTCCTCTCTGTCATATTTGCCCTTGGTCAGACTTTCTCTTTCTCTGTATTTTCCATCTCGCATTTCTCATCTTCTGTTTCGCCATCCCATTCACTTGTTTTCACCCTCTTTCTTTCTTTCTTTCTTTCTTTCTTTCTTTCTTTCTTTCTTTCTTTCTTTCTTTCTTTCTTTCTTTCTTCCAGGCAGTTATTACCGGTCTAATTAATTCCATATGCTGACGCTGGTCAGGCCTGGTGTCTCTCAGTCTCACACACACATATGCACACCCTGAGATCCAGGCTAAGCCTTCCACTCACGCTCGTTCTTTAGTAATTGCACCCAACTGCTCCCAGCCAGAACAATTAAGTTCCCATCAAAGTGGAAGCAGAGGCCTTAAAGCTGGAACACTGTGGGCTCACTGAGGTTCTGGGCAGGCATGCAGAGTACAGATGTAGACATGACACAAACTCTCTTTTTTACTGCATGGATGCAGTGAACTGCTGCTGCAGGAGGAATTTGGAAGGGTATGTCTTATTCATGACACTGGGGAATGTATTTATGTGATGCAGTAGATTAGTTGTAGTGTGTAGTGCGCATGTGCGCAACAAACTGAGCCGCAAAAACAAAACAAAAACAGTAGTGCTAAAAACAGTTCGATTTGCCTGAAAAGAGACTGTTAATTATAGTGAGTCTACACTGGCTGTTTACATGGACATTATTTCTTCAACCCAGGGTAAATCATCCTAATTAGAGATTCTAACTTGTGTTCACATGAATGCTAATTACCTGATTGGATATACATAGTTTATGTTTTTTTTTTTTATTATTTGTATTTCTTTACATAACACGACTATAGTGCTTTCACCAGCTGTGGAGTATTGACATATTTATGCCATAAATATAACAGAACAGGAATGTATTTAATAAATGAAGGTGGGCATTGTGGAGGCACTTTTTAAGCATTCCTGCCCACATCAGTTCCATCCCTCCTGGGAACTTGTCATGCCACCACATGTAGGTCAAACATGAGCAGAAATAATGCATTTAGTCCAGGTCCAGAGAAACGATCAATCAGATCAAGTGTTGTTGGGGCTAACATTTTCCTAATGAACGGACTATCAGATGTTTACACCAGCCCTCACTCTGACTGAGAGTTCCTGCAGATCAGGCCAGTTTGTTCTGATTAATGTGACTCATGACACATCTTTTGATTGATTATGAGTGGAATACAAACGCTTACCTGTTCTATAAATGATCTGTTACCACTGGCACGCTAAGACCGGTCACTGCTTTTGTTTCCACATGAACCATAACATCATAAAGCAGTATATGCGTTGACTGAAAAACTCCATAGATGCAGCTTCCTCCATATTT
Organism: Mugil cephalus; assembly: GCF_022458985.1. Taxonomy (NCBI): domain Eukaryota; kingdom Metazoa; phylum Chordata; class Actinopteri; order Mugiliformes; family Mugilidae; genus Mugil; species Mugil cephalus. The sequence goes on along the minus strand of NC_061782.1, from coordinate 22,416,590 downwards.
TCTGTATTAAAACGGAACCGACTCTTTTTATACCCATATATACATAGCCACTACATGCTACTGCAGACTTAGTTAACCTCCTGTTTCTTCTGAGTTACAGCTAGTCCAGAGACATGCAGAGACGTGATATCATGGTTTTTTGTTTTTTTTTTACTGCCCCACACAAAAAACCCCACTTTTGGCAGTCAGCGACACTTGGCTCGCAACAACACACAGTTTTAGGAGTTCGAGCCATAAAAAATAACTATATATTTAAGAATTTAAACCTATGAGAGAAGGTCTGTAAAGTGACCCTGCCCTGCCTCTTGGTAGCCTCAGCTCCACAAATAGATTTACAGGCTTTCATTAAAGCAGCGGTTATGCAGGGCAGAGGCTCTTGGACGGCCAGATGCATGTGTGTGTGTGTGTGTGTTCGTGCATGAGCACGAGAATGACTTTGTGGGTCGCTGTGACTTTATGTGAGTGTGTGTGTGTGTGTGTGTGTGTGTGTGTGTGTGAGGCCGGGCCCCAGATTACTTCCAGAAGTGGAGTTCCACAGCTTGCTGTTTCATTACAGCTACAAAGCGACCGCACCGCTACACAGAGTGCAGAGTTGCAAAAACTTTTTTTTCCCCTTTTTTCCCTGCTCTGTCCACCGCTCCTCCTCTTCTTTCCCTTTCATGGTTACAGTTGGAATGGGAATAAACGTCCATATAAATATATTTCTCTCCATTCTGGGATTTTGGGGAGAAATAGAGATGAACTTATCCAATTTCAAACAACTTTGAATATGAAACAATATTTCTCCAAGATGAAACGGCTCCAAAATGGCCACTTTTTCAAGTTCAAACAACTGTGTTTCCATCAAGTTGAAATGCATTTAACTTCAGTCGTCTTACAACTTTGCATGTTCTCAAATATTCATCAGCTGCACTGTGCCGGAACTATTTTTTTCTTTTTATGTCTCCATGTGGTGTCGGAATAACTGAAACGCGGAGTGTGAATTTTTGTGGTGATTTTTTTTTTTTTTTTTTTAGTTTAGCCAGACATCTGTGTTCTGTCTTGAATTTATTTTTTTGTAACATGACAAATCCCCGAAAAACACAGCCAGAGAGTCCCCCACAGAGGTGTGATCTCAGACACTGAGACACTGAAAAACAACGGCAATTTAAAAAAAATCTATGTGTGATGTACCTTGGACAAACTAGAAGTTATGCTGTTTTTTTTGTCTTATTAGCAGTTTTTATGAAGTTAACTGATAAAGTGATTCATACCATTATTCTTTCCCGTTAGTGCCTAAACCTTTTGTGCAGCACTTGTAATGTATTTCAGAAGTTAAACTTGGAGAAGGCTTGATTACATGGAACACAAACGTTAGCTGATTAGTTTGTGCTGCCATTGTTGTGAATCAATCAGCCTGCTACTCACAATTCAGTGGAGGAAGATGATGATAAACCAAGTTTGTGCGTTTCACATTAATGACAGGCTGTGTGAGCAGGCGTAGATATTAAGTGGCACTCAGTACTCAGACCACTGCAGACAAAGTGGCAGCATTGTGTGTAGATGCATTTAACCTGCAATAGAGCATTGATTTTGCCACAGCTCTAAGAAGCCACTAGCACCCACAGTCAACCAGATGTGAGAGGATTTTCTGATTGAAGTGTACGGGCTCGTGCAGTTTAGCTTCGTCACTTCTGATGAAAGAATGGACTGAAATTCAAAAACCAAAACTGGCATTTGAAGATTAACCAGGTTTCAATACTGATTAATTCCTAATTAAGACAGGGATGTCAATACCAATATTCTCGAATTGAAGTTAAAAACTGTTATGAGCATTTGCTTGTTTCATGAACTGTGGAAGTATAGGGAATGTCTTATTATTGGCAAATTCAGTGGAGGAGGAAAACAATATAGGGGAAACACAAACCTACCCGTTAAAAGTTAAGCTATGCCATTAACATTATATTGTGTATCCATGTGTTCCAATTAAGATGTAAGGTACTTAATCTTAAAAGATTTAAAATGAATATGTTTAAAACACAATGTAGCCTCTCAGTTTTGCTTTTTCTTTCTTTTTCTGTTGCCCCCATGCCACGTAAATACTAATCTGGTTTAATTAGTAACTTCAAGCCTAAAGCGATGGCACAGACCTGTTGCATTTAACTAGTTATCCCTATTTAACTTTACAAGCAGAAAATAGGCCAGGCATAGTTCATAATAACAACCTCACTGAGTGTGCGTTTGGCTGTTTGTGCGAGAGACATTCCGAGGCCTGACATTGATTCTCCACACTTCAGACTTCCAGATGTGGTTGATTCAAACCAGCACCTGGCAGGTTTTTTCAATAAACACACACACACACATACACACACACATAACACAAGTTATGGGAGTCATTCGAGGAAGAGTGCAGAGAGTTGGAATTTATTGCATCCTCTCCCTGCACTGTTTATTAATACCTTGTGTGTATGTGAGTGTGTGTGTGTAAGTGGGCGAGTGTGTGTGTGAATTAATCCACTGCTTGACTCCCTTCAGTTGATCCCACTCAAGCATCGCTAAAAGGAAGCATTAGGCGTTCAGGTAATTTGAATCGCGGATTAGATGAGAAAAGTGGAGGAAAACATGGAAATGGATGGAAAGGAAAAGGGACAGAGAGAGACCCAGGTGTCTCCTGAGAGTTTTTAATGACAGGCGGAAATTGTGAGAGTGACACAAACCCGCAGGAAGCAGAGATTAAATTGTGCCTAAAATTGAAAGCTTGGATCGATTGGAAACCCACATAGGTCTACCTGGACCGAGCCCAATGCTTAGTCGCATTTTCAGAGCTGAACCTGAATGAACTTTCCTCACCTACGTGCTGCAAAGTGTCACGAAACAGTCAGTGCTCACTAAAAGATCATCTATAATTACATCATATTAAACAAATGCATCCAATGTATTCAGTCTGGAAAATGCAAATATAAGGTTTCCTCTCTATTTAAACAAGTCCCGTCTCACTTCTTCATGTTGTAGAAGTCTTTTGCACCACTGAGCATATTTGTGATGCAATTGCATGGTATTTAAATTCTGCCTTGTGTCAGCCATTGTCAGTCCTCAACAGCTTTTTGCTCCTCTGCTGCTGTCTGTGCTCTCATATACTGTATTTTAATACCAATAAAGCTGTTTTAATTTACATAATTTTCAGTTTAAATTGTCAGAGAGCAGACGTACTATGGAACAAGGACTAAACAGCAGTTTGCAGTATTGGAAATCCCGATTTTATGGGCACTGCGTGGCACAAAAGACAACGGTTTTTCTGTGATTTTGACTATATTTAAATGTAAAGTGATCACATAAAGTTAGTGGACATGCAGTTCATTTATGTCACTGCAAGCTTCTGTGGGGTCAACTGAATGTGCTCAGATGAAGACTCAGACCGTAGGCCTTTATTCAATCTGCCATAAGAAGTTGCCAATGTTGGTCCAGAATTTCTGAGTTGCGATTGTTGCTGAATCCGCAATGCCACAGATTTAGCATTCTGAAAAGTCGCTCAGATGGCAACAATGACTTAACAACAACTTGGGAGCGACTTTGCTCACTATATGTAAACAGTGTAGAGGCAAACACTGGCACAGCATTATACATAGATTGTGCAATCCTTCACCAAGCTAGCATACCAGTGTTACGTATCAACAAGAAGGATATTTATAACATATTGCAAAGGGTTAGGAGGAACATCTAATGATAACACTATGCTATTATTACTTGATGAATGCGGAAAGGGAAATGGCACACTTATACCATCTGCATTTGCTGAAATTGGAGGCTGCAATGTTGCCTTAACTGACTTCCAAATAAAATCCATTATTGATAAGGGCAGTTTTATAGGCTTAACTGGCCAAACAGCAGAGCTTGACTGGAACAAATCCAGACAAGCAATGAACCAAGCTAATGCCCAGATGGAGTGAACCACCAATTTTGAGGCTGACTTCAGGTATATCAGTACAAGGATTTCAAACTTTGAGACAAATGCGATCTGTGTAAATGGATGTCCTACAAACTCTGGCAGGGAGCAACAGGGAAGACAGAAGAGATACAAAACTGAGCTGACCTCTTATCTCTTCCAAGATGACAGCTGAAAAGTAGTAGATTCAAATTGAGATCAAGACAAGTTGCCTTTTACACATATGGGGAAGTCAGGACTATATATTCTTCTCGTCCTTGGCAGTAAGCATTATTTATGCTCATAATAAGCAGACAGATTGACAGTATACCAGTTATTTAAAGGTATCTTGGCTTACATTAGTCTCAAGTTTTTTCCCTCTGTGCATCTGGTCATGCTAGATATTATATTATGCCCAAATCGCAGGAAACCTGCTCTGAAAAATATGTGTTTCTCCAATGAATTACACTAATGAGATGAAATCCTGTCTATGATATCCCTCATTAAAATCACATCAATCACAGAGATGAATGGAAATAAAGTCTTGCGCAGAGAGATTTTAATATTCTAATGAACAACAATATGTCCTTATTTTCCCTGACGTGTTGTGCTTTTGGTGGTGCTTTTGGCTTTCTATTCACATTGAGGGATGCAACTAATTACCAACACTGGGCAAAGTCTAGTAATTCCAGACAACTTTGACTGTTGACTATCCAAAATACACCCATAAAACATGTACTGTGACAGATGAATGGGACAGATTAAATATGATTAAATCTCCTCGCCGAGGTTCATGATCTGGACTTGTACAGTTTCCTGAAGAAGTTTTATGCATCCAGCTTCGTCAGTTCTAAAAGTCTACCAGGGGGTTGTACATTGTGGGTGTTGTCCATCAGAAACACATCATGACAAGGGTCTTACCCTTGATGTGTTGTAGGTACAGCATCTTTTCCAAAAATCTGGAAACTTCCTCCAGAATATCCGACGGTAGGTGTGATGTCAGTTTAAGTGACTGTTGAGCTTCTGATTTAACAACATCTTTGGGGAAGTCAACCCATCTCACTCTCTTGTGGTGCAGCTAGGTTTGGGCTTTCCAGAGGCTTTTTTCTGCTTTGTGGCCCTTCACTGTGGGGTGAGAATGGTGAGAGATGTCCTCTCATTCTCCCACACTAGTCGAAGGGTGTCATCCAGGTCATGGTATATGCAAAAAAACATCACGAACAAGCTGTAATTGCACTACTTAAATATCTGGTAGACCTTAGGCATGCCAGTTTCCTATGTGCAAAACCCACCAATATTCCTATTTGAACCCCAATTCTCCCACAGGGTTTTAGTGAAAAAGTGAAAAAGCTACTTAGATGAAACATTTTCAAGAAACACGACAAGTCAATTGGCCCTTGTTTTTTCAAATACACTCTTAAACCATGGAAATTAAAACAAACTACAGTGTGCAATAGTTTGTGAGAACTTCCTGAGCTTTTTATTAATAAGGTTACAAGCATTAGGCCCATCATTACCCCTCCTTATGACCCGTCCATATCTGCCACATGCTCAGTTTGCACGGCCCTATTTGACAGAGATAATTGGTCATATGAAGTCTGTTGGGTCTCCCAATGATCCAATTCCACCTTGTCTTTTTAAAGAGATTTCTTCCACCTTAGCACCATATGCTCAATATAATAAATAGCAGCTTAGCCTGTGGTTAAGTTTCACTGTGAAGGTCAAACAGAGGAGGAGATGATCTGCTGCAGACCAGCCTGGTAACTGTTGGTGGTTGGTGGTAGAGTAAAAAAATATCATTTGAAATGTCTAAACAAAGCCTTTCTACAAGCCTGGCCTAGTTTGTGTTTAAATAGAAAGGTCTTTAATTTATAAGATTTCACTCATGCAGCAGTGTGTAAAATAGCACACTCTCAAGTTTTGTGTTTGAAATCAGTGGTTAATCCAGTTTTTTATGAGACAACTGGCCTACACTGGACTCCTGCAATGCACTTCATGTTGGGCTTTACTCAGACCTCACTTTCAAGACTACAGCTGGTTCGACTCTTAAAACAAGAACAAATTAAATTCTTTTATATGTTTTTAAATGTGTTCATGGCCTCGCTCTGTCCAACCAGCTCCGGCCATACGTTCCCTCACACTCTCAGGTCAGCAGATATGCCGTTGTTGGTTGTGCCTAAGACAAGTAGGAAGCTGAGAGGTAACCACACCTTTTCAGTTGCTGCCCCCACACTGTGGAACAACCTGCCTTTGCACATCAGGCGGGTTCTGACTTCTTTTCAAATTCTCTTTTAAAATAACATAATTTCTCTTTGGCTTTTAACTCAGTTTAAGTTCTTTTTGTTTTTGTTTTTTGACTGCTCTGGAATTTTAATGTCTTTTTCTAATTCCTCCACATGTTTTATCTGTTCTCATGTCTGTGTACAGCACTTGTGATAGACGGATGAACGGATGGACAGATGGACAAACAGAAAGAAAGACAGACAGATAGATAGATACTTTCAGCTGTGATTGCAGAGGAGACTTGCTGTACTGCCTCTCAACAGCAGGTAGATGTATATATTTGGATCGGGAAAAAAAAAAAAATTAAATTGAAAGTCTGTCCATGACAGAATATAAACAACTAAAACTAGACTCTGCTCCTGTGCCAAGTCAGCTGCTTTGCATATAGTGCAGACAATAAACAAGGTCCAGTTATGATGTGAACATAATGCTGACAACAAGAACACTGGAAATCAAGATATGCAAGGAAATTATGAGACTGTTCATTATATACATGATAAGTAGACTGCATTTTAATACTAGATGAGCTCCTACAGACATCTGTCAGTGTAATATGGCTGCTGCTTGTGCATCACACAAAGCTAGCGGGTTCATTCACACACACACATGTACGCACAGCTGCTACATTTCAAGGCTTATTTAAGTTTTGACCTAGGGGAATTCACTACAAAACTCACCTTATATCTCTCAATCTATAGCACACATGACACACACATGCACACACACACACACACTCGGACCGACAATCCATCAAGATGATCAAGCAGGCAAACAATAGGACCTGGCCGGTCATACATCAACCTCTCTGAGCTTGTTAAAGACAAATAGAGACACACACATGCACACGGTTATGGACGCAGAACAACATGATGTTCCTTTGAAATGACAAGCAGGGGCAGGAAAGACATTATTTCACGTGGTGAGGCAGACCAGCAGTTGGAGTGGATACGAAGGTGAGCGGAGAATAACACTGAAGGCACACTTAGGGTTTGGTAGTGTAGCAGCACAAAATAGTGAAAAGTATAAAATGAAAGATGGAAAAGCCACGTTTTTTTTTATTATAGCCTAGAGTTTTGCAGGAATAATTTCAAGACATGTTGCAAATACCCTTTTAACTGTTTTTTGCAGCCTAGACTAGTCTATCCAGTCAGTTGTCATCTCAAGGAAATGTCCTATTCTATATTGTACTGGTGTTCCATTTTCTAAACAGCACAGCAAGAGACAACTGCACTTAAGAAGGAAAAAAATAAACTCAAATAATTTTGGAACAGCCAGAGTAGATGCATAGCAGTGACTAAGATGGAAGACAATGGAAAAATAAATAAATGTGACACTAAAAAGAATGAGCACAACGTGAAGCTCAAACAGAGGAGGAGACGATCTGCTGCAGACCTGGTAACTGTTGGTGGTAGAATAAAAAAATATCATTTGAAATGTCTAAACAAAGCCTTTCTACAAGCCTGGCCTAGTTTGTGTTTAAATAGAAAGGTCTTTAATTTATAAGATTTCACTCATGCAGCAGTGTGTAAAATAGCACACTCTCAAGTTTCGTGTTGGATGTTGTTTAATAATTTGGCCTGAAGAAGTTATTGATTCATATCTGGATTGAATGCTACAGAGCGGGCCACAGAGCGGCATGTTGCGTTCAAGAAAATTCCCCCAGATCGGACAAAAACAAGAGCGGAGACAAACCCATCAATGGCACTACAAGCCAAATCATTCAGCTCCGTAATTACAACTGAGCCACAACCGGTCCGCTGTGGCCTAACAGAGGAGGGGAGAGATACAGAGACGAGAGAAGACACGAGAGAGGGGAGAAAAAGATAGATTTCACGAGTGAGAGGCTTTCCGATGTGCCCAGGGGGATTGTGGTTACAGTGTTGTACTCTGCATCTGTTTACAGCAGAGGGAAAGACAGACGGCTGAGACGGCGGAAACAAAGAGATGGAGGGAGAGCTGTGGCTGACTGCATCTGTCATCCCCGCAATATAGTAACTGCACCTCATTATGTTCTATTCTAGTCATCATCGTCCATACATGCACAAACACACAGTTCATATCCAGCTTTCTTATCCTAACCCCGCCTTGAATTAATTCCAAACAAACTCTTGGATCCGTCAACTTGTTCCCACTGACGATACAAAACTGGTCCCCACAAAGATAGGTGTCCAAGTTTGTGCGCACACATATTGTTCTTTCATCCCATTCTCTCTTTCATGTGAAAGCATCGCATCAACAGATGGGGGGCGAAAAACAAATAATAGGGGATAGAGAGAGTCAATGGGAAAGTGAGAGAAGCTGCAGAGAGGAAGAACAAGGCTTAGGTTGTGTTCAGGGTGCTGAATGTTAATCAGTTTCTTATTGTTTGTTGCCCATGGCAAAGATTTCCACTTGACGCTCTCTGTTGCTCGCTGGTGTGCGCATGTTTGCACAGACAGCTTGTGTGTGTGACAGAGTGTCACCAGAGATCGTAACTTGTCTCTGTATGTCTGTGAGAGCGTCAAGTGTCGAATAATCTGGTAAAATGTCTGCGTGTCTGTGTGTGTGTGTGTAGAAAACTGAATTGTGTTGACTTTACAAGGTCTTCTTTCTTTATTTCTTTTGCGCAGATTAGAATGCAAACAAAAGTTTATATCAGCTGGAAAAAAATAACCTGAAAAGGAGGAGCTGGCAAAAGAACCTACAAACCAAAAGAAGAGATGCAAGAACCCAGGGGAAAAGTTTTTGCAAAAAACAAACAAAACAATAACAACAACAGAAAACGCAACTTTCATATTCTATGCAGTGCAAGAATCTACCTACAACTGATGTGTATGGGAAGGTACAGTATAAGAGGACAGACGCAATTTCTGCAATTCCTCATTTCTAAAAACAGGTGAAGAAGACCAACAAAAGTAAATTATAATTTCATTTAGTATCAACTAGGCCTATCTTTAAATGTGAGGACAACAATAGAATAACTCTGAGTGATTTTATGCAAATCCTCAAACTGAGTGCTCTGTTCTGGGTCAGAAAAAAAAAGAAAAAATCTAGCTAGATCACTGTTTTTGAGTTCATAAGTAAATGTACCTTGAGATGGAGGAAGACTTTTTTGTGGTGGATCTGACTGGACAAAAGACGGTGAAATGCTGAGGCTGGGAGAGAAATGTTACATGTACATAAGTCTTAGCCTAAAAGGGATCCTTGTGGGACACCGTTACCAACATTTGAGTTTAATTTAGACACAACATCTGCAGTTGAGCCAAAACATTGATGCCACTTGAACATAGCGCTTACTTTATAGGGAAGAGTTGTGAGTAAAAAGCATATACTTACCAATTCACACTCTCCCCAAAGGTGAAAATGAGTTGTCAAGCTTGTGTCTAGCTGCTGCACAATTAAAAGGCCAGTAGTGTCATGGCGTTTTTGAGAACATGCTCTGGCTTTCTTCCAAATAATTAAAACAGTTGACTTTTAGTAGTTCAGTTCAATTTGTCTTCAGAACAAATGTTAAGAATTTGGTAAAATTTCCCAAGAGGGATTTTTTATTTGTTACTGTCAGTACATGAGAATCCCCACAGAAGCTGTGAGCTACCATGTAGGAAAAGCTTCAAATAAACCTGCTGCAGCAACTGTTTGACAACTGTCCCTGCCTCATTGCTACCTCCCCACTCGTTCACTCTTTCCTGTCTTTCTCTCCAACTCCCAGTCTGCTTTTCACCTGTGCTTTCATTTGTCAGTGTCTTTCACTGCCATCTGCAGCCCACCCTCACCTTACCTCTTCACTGTCTCTTGTCAGATGCTGCACTCAGTGTGCTTAGACGGAAATGCAAATCTGTAATTAGCCGGTTCACGTTAACCGAGGATGAATTGGTTGACATCGCCTCAGTTGGATTCTCTCAAACCCCTCAGATCCTCCGACTCAGCCTGTCCCCCTGAACTCCACCACAGCTCCCCTCTCACTAGACATGAATGTTGTTTCAACAGAAAGCCAAGGATGACTCATCAAACAATATCCCAGTTTGTAACTCTTTGTGTGCAGCTGTGTGTGTGTCTGTGAGTGATTACCTGCGCAACAGTATTCGAAACAGTGAGAGAGAAAACAAAGCCACAGTAAATATCCAAACTCCCCATGGATAGTGCAGTCACCTTATGGGTTGATAAGCAGCAAATACAGGAGGTGGATAAAATTGGGATGAAACCTTACAGCGGGACGTGACTCATCCTGTAACTGGGTCAGCTGGCTTTCTGATCAGCCCTGTATGTACACGGGTTAATGTGCAGATACTGCAACATAATTGACATCAGATGTTCAGATTACATTATAATCTCAGAAGATATTTCTGATTCAGATTTAATTAAATAACATTTACATATGTGATCCATAACATTATGACCACCTTCCTGATATTGTGTAGGTCTTGCTCGTGCCTTGCTTTGTGTAAACAGTTGTGACTTATCAGAGAATGGGCATGTGTTGAGGAGAGGGGCCTCTGTGGATCTTCCCACAGATACTTGATCAGTTTGGGATCTAGTGAATTTGGAGGCCAGGTCACCACCTTGTTTTTCATGTTTTTTTTTTTAAGTTAAATCGATTTTGTGTTTGTGTCTGTTGTCGGGCTGCATCCTGCTGGGGATGTCTGCTGCCATCAAGGTATGTCATTGCTACAAGGTGGGGCTGTCTGGTCTGGTCTAGGTGGGTGCTACATGTCTAAGTTAAATCCACATGAATGCCAGGTGAAAACATTCCCAAGCAGAACACTGAACTGTCACAAGATTGTCAGTGTTATTTATGTCTCCCGTCAGTGGTCATATTATTGTGGCTGATCTGTGTATACCCTGACAGCACTTAACAACTGAGCTGTTTCTTTTCACCAACTGTGTGTTTGTTATCCTGCACCTTCAGGATCAATTTTGTGAGATGCAACTTCTTCCAAAAGTTTGGTAGAAACTGCAGGAATAATTTCAAGAAACTCACAACTCAAGATGAAAAAAAGAAAGAGTCAACAATGCTGAATGAAAAGAGCAGGACATGGAGCCAAGGGACAGTAATAATGCTTTAATCTGCTGACACCTTTACAGTCCCCGATGTTTGTATGGTTTAGATTACTTTTGATTGGCCTTTGATTGATATAGGTTTCTCTGTGGTGCCCATGCAGCAGCTGTCATAGCCAGTGAATGAGTGCTGGGACTTAGCATTTAGACTAGCTCTCTAAATCAACCCGGGCAACGCGTACACTGACTTATGGCGCTATAGGTGGCATACTGTCAGCACACATACCTGCTCTTATAGGTATGTGTGTGTCACTCAATGTGCACGTGTGTCTTAAACCGTTGTGGCGAGTATATAACAGTGCTTAACGGTGTAGCTCAGGATGCCCTGGCCATAGACACAGATGACACAAGGTCAGCATTTACATATAGAGACATACAGTGTACACTTAGAGCCTGAGCACAGATCAAAGACATGCAACATTATGAGAAAAGAAAAGAGAAAAATTAAAAGGTTAAAGGTTCCTTTTACTTATAGGGCAGGGAGGCAGTTAGGGAGTAAATAAGGGCAAACCAGACAAAGGAGAGTATAAAAGGAGGACAGATGGAAGAATGAGGTGGGAAAAAATAAAAAAGGAAGGAAGAAATAAAAGAGGAAACAAGAAATGGAGTCTGTGTGGGAGAAAAAGTTAAAAAGAATAGAAGAAGTAAGTGGAGAGAAGATATGAAAGAAAGAAATATTGCCCGCCTGCCTCAAAACCAAACCTATTCATGATATATAGATAAAGAAAATAGTGCAGATAAGAAGTGGTTCGGACTTCTGCGGTGCGGATCAGTGCTATCTGATAATTAGACAGCACCGCCATGGCACGAAGACTAATTGTTCTCATCAGATTAAGGGAATAATTGTGTGTGGATACATCATCAAAACATGGCAGAGGCAAATTTGATCAGAGCAGATGTTGAATTAATTGGTTTTGAGGCTGATTGCATTAATGCTCTGAGTCTATTAGTGAGACAGACTAGTAATTAACACCCTGCCTCTAACCCACACATCGGTGATGATGCCTTACATACGCACACACACACACACACACAAACAAACAAATGCTGACGCAGTGAAAATGGGTACAACGCTATTTTCTGTTGTGTGCAGAAGATGAATAGTCTTATTTATTTTATTGTTTTTCTATTGGTTATCATATTGTATGCTTTCAACCTAATGGTAGTTGGTTCAGGCGGTTTGGAGGTGTCATATATAATCATCAAAGAAAAACTTACCTAACTTTTAATTGTTTTCCGTGCCTTTACCTCAAGGCCTGGTTACCTCCTTTGTTGTGCAAGAGTTCTCCGTGTTTTCTTTTTCTTGTCTGTGTTCAATTGTTGAACTAAACAATTGAACACAGACTTTCTTGATCATTTTTCAAGCCTGCAACAATCCATCCCAGACATGATTTCTTTTGATCTTCAACTTGTTGATACTTGAAATCTTAGGGCATTTCACTTTGAATGAATAAATGAATGAATGCCTTTATTTTTCATGGCACCAAGTATGACAGATGTGGATGACTGTCCTTGTTGCTACAAGAATGAACGATAAGAGACACAAAATAGTCTCTAACAATTATAAGAAAACATATATAAAGTTCCTCCTCTACAGGTGTTAGGAGTGATATAGTTTACCACCACACAGGCACTGACGTCATACAAATGTGTGGCAATGCTGAGGGCTTTAATGGAATAATAGAAAAGTGCTATAAAGCTTGAAGACTATCACAAAGGTTTGATTTAAGTAAAGGTAAAGTTAAGTAAAGGTTCAAAGAGAGGTTTGATCAATTTTAATGACTAAATGGATAACATATGAATCCGACATTTACTTCTCCAAATTGTCTTTGATGCATAAACCTAAATGTTGGACCAGTCTTTGGTATAAAAGCAGGCTCTGTAAACCCACTGTCCATCCCCACCACTTCTTTACCCATGCGTATATTACATTAAAAGCTTCTTCTATGAGAAAACCCAGAGCCACTAATTCCCCATTAAAGTGCCACTGGGAATATAAATTAGCGTATTAAGTTTTGTATAGTGAGTGTATATATCTCATTTCTAAGAGACAGTGTTGTAGTATCTCATGAAGTTGTGATAAATGAACAAGCGGTAGGGATTTGACAATGACTTTAGGCTCCTAAATCCAGGTCACCTTTAGCTACTAGTGATAAAGTGTTGTATGACTTTAATGTACTTAAGTGTTGATAAAACGCAGTGGAAGTGAAGGTGAGAGGTATGTCCGCACGTCTGGATATGGGATAAAATTGTCTTGTTCTTTGTAAGCAGAGCATTGTTCAGGACATTTTTCAGATGATAGCTTTATGGACATATGATTCACATCTCAAAAAGGTGCCATTCTTGAAGTATGCAAACTTGAGGCAACACAAATGTGTTATGTAAGACAGCTAACAACCTTAAAATAGCCACACACAAAAATTTAAAAAATACACAAATCACATAGTCAGTTTTACAATCACTCGGGGTGGGTATTGGCAAGGACTTCTTGATACGATACGTACCATGATACTTGAGTCACGATACGATACATTATTGCGATGTTATGATACATAGTTCACAATTTTTTAAATGCAGCTTAAAATACAAGTTGTCTATCAGAAGTACATCAGAAGACAGTGGAAATTCATTGGACAAATTGAAAAAAACAATATTAATTGAAATGATCCATCCAGTTTATTGCACTACAGAAAGTGGACCAAGTTCTTGCTTATTAGGTCCAACTTATTGATTCTTGTCTCCAAACATCAGTTTTGAACTTTGCGTTTCAAGTTTTGCTGCCGCCACCATGCTAGCGTCTGCTACTTGCCTGTCCACTTCTTCGACACCACTACAGGGAATGGTGTGCAGCGAGGTGGCGCTAGAGCGGAGGGGCGGAAGTTGTCACGATCAGCCCAAGACATGACTTTTTCTTTTCCTTTTAATATCAACATTAAAACATTCAAAATTCATATTGTATCGGAAAAGAGAAAGTATCACGATATATTGCCATATAGATACTGTATTTATTCCCACCCTAATAATCACTGAGAAATCTGACCAACAACACATTTACATAATAATTCAACATTTTGATTCCAACATGCTACCATTCACCCTGCAGACAAGACAGTTACATTTGAAAGACATAAACATATTATACTCCACCACCAGCAGTTATTCATAAAAATGGACACATGGTGAACCGTTTTCAGGATGATGAAGCCACAATAAAGCAATCTATGATAATGTATCAACTACAAGAGAGCTACACATTTTCTTCAGTGAAGTAACGAAACACAGTTGTATCATTACATTTCTGATTAGACTATGAACTGATACGCCAGGGAATCATTTCTGCATGTTGTCTAGCATCCATTTATCTCCTCCAGAGAACAACCACCTGAACATTTTAATGACTCTACCTGTCAGGAGCCAATCAAGATGTAATGATGCAGAAAGTCCTACCCATCCCTTGATTACCACTTGGTGCTTTATAACGTGAGCTAAACCCAAGAGAGCAGCAGTTGTGACTGCTGACATACAAACTGAGTCAAGTGATTCGTCTCATCGGCGAAACAGCTTAACCACAGCCCATGAAGCAAGCCTCGCCATTCACACTTTATTTTATTTTATTTTATTTTAATAAGGTATACTTCAACCCCTTCCACTGAAAGTAGAAGTGTAAAGCCTTGCTTTCACACAGTATACCTCTGAATGTGAGTCATATCATTCAAGGGCCACAATGGTTGCCAGTAGGGAAATTAATTACTTGTCAGGCTATTCAGCTGCTTGCCATGTTAAGAAGTTCATGGACCTTCAGTTAACATTGAAATGAACTCAATTTTCTTTTGTTTATTTAAATACACATGAAAACATAAATTAATAGTTATCACTGTTGCCTATTGTTGAATTGCATTAATAAACTGAAATCCTCACAATTAGACATCATACCATTTGTGTATGAATTCAAATTCCCAGTGTCTGCTTTACAAAGACCCAGTTGAGCGCATTAACAATATTATTTTATGTATTTTCTTACAGAAAAGAACAACATAAAATCAATGTTGCAACAGCTGAAATTTAAGAACATCATAAGCTGAAAGTCCATGCTCAAAATACTTTGCTTTGAAACTGTCCACAGATTGCTCACTGCCACAAATGTTAAGCTAAAAAAAAAAAAAAAAAAAAACACTTAAATTTTAACAAGGGAAAGCTAAGTTTTCTGTGGGAAAAGTCAAACATAAAATAGAAAACAGAAGCTCTCTGTTGGAGTAGTTAATGCTTTAGAAAGACTAAATGCTCATGCTTAAAACAAGGTGACATTTAACTGCCTTGGAGTCCCTATTAAAACTTAACAATTATGACCAAATAACACACTGAATACACAATGAGCTCTGAGACGATGATATTAACACAAACTCATATTTAACTGACTGAGGTGCAGTGTGAAGGCGGTGAACGAAGTCTGTGTTACAAAGAGCGAATGCAATAATGAGAAATGGGTATTTGTACGTTCAGTAAGTTGCACAGATTGGTGCAACTAAATCTATGTTGGGCCTTTGAAGCTACAAATTTAAATTGCTGTTGCCATATTTCATCCTAATTAGCCTACACCACAGAGAGGGGGTGTTAACAGAAGCTATGCTAATTTAAACGTGAGAGTCCCAGTGTTAGTAACCAATCTATCTGATGCAACTATCATTGTGTGGAGTCTGCTTATGTAACCTACCAGAGCACTGAACTATACATGTGGCGCCTTTCTGTGCTGACTGAGAAAACATAAAGTTTAAAGTCGTCACATTCGATCATTTTTTTTTTTAAGTACTATTACTTTAACCTCTTAGTTTGTATTCAGTATGCTGACAACTGCTACCGTTTTACATCATGCTTAAATGTTAAAGTTATACATCAATGAGCAGCCACAGAACATTTCCTCTCTAACATGGACACACGCAACAAGAGCCACAACATTATGACCACTGACATGAGGAGTAAATAACATTGAACATCTTTTCAGTGTTCTGCTGGGAAACCTTTGAACCTGGCATTCATTCATGTGGATGTTGCTTAAACGTGTTGCATCCACCTAGACCAGACCAGACACCATCACCCCACAGCAATGACTCTCCTTGATGGCAGCAACACAAGGTGTTGACATGGCCTCCAAATTCACTTGATCCCAAACTAACCCTCAGAAGGCCCATGTCCATTCTGTGATGAGTCACAACTGTTTACACAATATTAGGAAGGTGGTCATAATGTTAATTGGTTTAGCTTAAACACTGTACATCTCGCTTGAGGAGAAACAGCTTGTTTT
Source organism: Mugil cephalus (assembly GCF_022458985.1). NCBI lineage: Eukaryota > Metazoa > Chordata > Actinopteri > Mugiliformes > Mugilidae > Mugil > Mugil cephalus. The sequence goes on along the minus strand of NC_061782.1, from coordinate 22,400,073 downwards.
CATTTTGCACCCATGTTTTGCACACAGTTTTTCAAATAGTTTTCGGAGAGGACTGTTTGTAAGTTGCAGCTGCCTAAGACATGTCTACCAAGCTCTGAAAATTTAGCATTGAGAAGTCTTAAACATGAATGTCCCCTAAGTGCTGGCTAAACGGTGGCGTCATCTCGGGCCCCTGGGCTCATCCGATCTGTCAACCTTCCACATGTTCAAGAGTCAAAGCTACAATCACTGCCAACACATGATCACAATTACAGCTCATCTTGTCTCATCAGATGCATCAGACGTCTCCATCACAAGCAAACACACGATGAAAAACAACAAAAGCAGTACATCTTCCCCTGTCAAAGAATCCATGTTGCGTCTCATCAGCAGTGATTAACTCGATCAGCGTTCAAAGTACAATCAACAGACATCACAACAATGTCAACTTTTCATCTTTGAAGCTTAAATTATAAATGTTTTGCCTCATACTGAAATTAGAGATAACTAGAACACTCATTACGGTTTAAAGGGATGTATTGTCAGCCAGCTAGGAAGAAAGGCATTTCTTTAAAAACACAAATTAGCTAAATTGTAGTATGTTGTTGCAATTACGTAAGTAATGTAGAAATTTGCTTTGTTGATGAAAGTTATTGTTTTGTTATTGTGAAACATCAAACTGCAATATTAAAGTTCACGGATCAAATTAATTTACGTCACTGGTTTTCTACAGCTAACCACCAGTTTGTGGGTTAGCGCTGATGCTAAATGACAGACCATCTGATTATTCTTTAAAGCCTGAAGGAATCTCTTGATGATTCATTTTTGTAGTTTTATAAATAATTTATATCATAAACGGTCATAATTATAAGGATCCAAAACTCTAATCATCTGTTAAGTCATTTTCTCTATAACAGCTAATCTGGAATGAAAATGTGTGTTGTTAATAGACACCGTTGACCAATGTGTGTTTTTATAGAGCTCACAGTCAGATAGCCTATAATTTATTTATTATTTCACCATTAAACTAATGGTTGAAATAGACCTAATCTTGAGTAGACCACTCGGCCTGCTTGCAATTTCTCCCCGGGGTGGTTCATTTGCAGTGTGAGCACACGTTACCCACGGACCAATACTACATGCTCCACTCCTATGATCATATAACCAGGTAGTTTCTCTGATGTGATAACAAAAAATAACACTTTATTCATCCCATACATGGGACATGTGGAGCAAAGCAGCCACACACCGTTAAAGACACAGGATAAAAAAAAAAGAAGTCAACATTAAATAAGTCTGAAAAAAGAAAAAAAAAATACAATAGAAATCCCACATGACAATAAGTCATTGCACAGTGAGAAAGGAAAAACAATGGAACCAAGTTGAGGTTACATGCACCAATATAGTTATTAATTAACCCCTCAAATGGAAATAAACACAGCTGTGAAAACACCCTTTAAAACTCTTTGTTGTTTTCTTTACAGTCCTGTTGTAAAACTCAGTGTCTTTTCACCTTGTCTCATATCAGAATGAAATACCAGTCAAAACTACAAAAGTTAAATCCAGGTTGGACAAAACCATTCATCTGTATTTTAAGGTTTAAGGCAACCAAACAAACAAATCAAATAAAAGGAATGAGGGTCAAACCACATGGGCGCCTCGGCAGCTTTTGCTCAAAACGTAAGCGCTGTGCTAACATCAGCGTCAGCACTCGCTGGCATGAGTGAAGCAGTGAGGTAGAGGGTCACTGCAACAGAAGTGAAAAGTTGGGTCATCTGACAAGGCACACAGACCTGGCACACAGACCTGCATCCAGCAGCATCTCCTGTAATGCAACATAAATGTAATAATAACACAAAAAGTTGCGTTCATGTTAACCGCCCTGGAGTGGATAAAACCTGTCTCACTCAGTGTGTTGTCGCAGCGTTCCAGTGTGCTGCGTAAAATCAAAGCCAAGCCAACCGGATCCAAATTTCCCCTGCCCTCGTTCCTGTCTTACCGCTCATCAATGTAATTTCCTTGTTTACATCAGAAGCCGAAAGCAATTTAACCTTGAGATTGCCCACGTCTGTCATTTAAGACACTCGCACACGTGTACGCGTACACACACAAACAAAAGGACACAGACACGTTCACATCAATCACACGTCTCACCAATCTGTCCATTACTGAACCCTGTAATGGCATGCCTATTACTTGCTCACATGAATAATGGCTCGTCAAATTGAGCTGTATACAGGTGTGTGTGTGTGTGTGTGTGTGTGTGTGTGCGTGTGTTTGGGTTTGTGTGATAGACAGAGCTTGTCCATGCATGTGTATATAAGTACCATGTGACCTTGTATATAAGACACAGTGCAAATGACAGAAGAAAGAACGATATGATTGTAGGAGGTTAGGAAGCTGATGGTGTCTCCACGCAAACGCCTTACTGACAGTTTCATAGCTCAGGCTATCAAGCAACCTTGATGGACACACATTACCACAAAATACACACTAGAAGGCAAGCAAGCATGGAGAGAGGCTGAGACCATGGTGTCTGTGGCCAAGCTTTCGCACTAAACACACACACACAACCATGTTTCCTGGCTCACCTTGAGCCACACAATGGAAGCCAAATAGTTCCAGATGGTTAGGTTGCTTGGTAGCTCGTTGGTCAATTTATTTACCTTTATTCAGTGAGTTCAGTGAGTTTAAGCGAACCTTATGTCCAGATTTGAGGTAAAAACAAAAAAATGAATACAGTACTCATGACTGAAGACGAATCATTGACGAAAGGTTAAATGACTGATGCTAGATAACCCAGGTTTGGTAGTTGATGACGTGGAGCATCACAAATAAGATGTTGTTTTCTCCTTTTCAGTTCAGGGAAATGTGTCCTGTAAAGGTTAAATGTAAAGATGTGTTTCGGCACAGAAGATGTGCTTCGAAAGGGATAGAGCTGCAAATAATAAAATATGAGCTAACAAGAAAAGAAATCTTGCAATCTTGTTGACACAATGTACCAGTCAAAAGTTTCTCGTTGAATTGAATGAGAAGGTGTGTCCAAACTTCTGACCGGTAGTGTATACTGGTGACAGAACTGACACAGTTTATGTTTCAATGAGCTGCATTTTCTGAGCCACAATCTGATATCGACATGCATGAGTGATGGATTAATGAACTCAAGAACTGGGAGCATAGCCGGAGTTCACACAGCAGGGTGCTGACTCATTATATGTTAGCACCATAATGGATCCATCACATAAAAAGGGCAAACTCTGTCGAGCCTTGTTAATTCACTGCACATGTTATAAGAGTCTGAACTTCTTCTGATTCTGCTTCAGAAGCTCGTCAATCTGACTGGAGGAAAAAAGGAGGCTTGAGTTCGAGTGGAGAAATGTCCTCCTCCGTTGTTGTAATCTTAAACTTTCTGTGTCATACGGCCCCACTGACCCTGTAAACCCGATGGAAAGACATAATATTGAACTCAGCACAGAGAGCCCCCTGGGAAATAATAGCCTCATTAACCAGGATAACGTCAGTAGAAACTGACCACTTTTACTCTTCTGCCTCGAGTCTTCCTAAAATAAATAAATAAATAAAAAAATATCACTATTTGACTTACGCTATGTGATGATGTTTTAATGTAATCATTAGATTTTAGAGAGAATTGATCTATTTTTTCCATTGCATGTGCAGCGGGACAAAAAAAAAAGAAAAAAAACAGAAGCTTTTTCTTCAGATAATACCACACTGCATTACACAGTAAACGTATCATCAGGTCTCTGTAGGTACATGATGATATTATACTTTTGCTAAAGCGGCATTGCACGTTCCGAGGAATCACATAAACATGATTTGATCATCCTGTGCCATATGGTTACTTTCAGAGGAAACATTTGGTTTCAGAGTGGCAATGTAGGTAGCAATTTATCTCCAGGCTGCAAGGGAGACAGAGCAGATGTGGAGGTGGATGGTTGTAGAACATCCAACATACTGTAGCCCTATGTAATTTCAGACTTTAACTAGAGTCTGGATGTGCTGGTCCATGTGGGCCATGTGGGTCATTTTTAATCCGACAAAATTCTGTTCATATATTCTATATCTTAAAAAGCATCTGTCAATATTTGTGCTGTTGTTGTTCTGTTTTATTTTATACTCAGCACACATCCTTCCCGGTGGCTAGCTAATACAGTGTGACCCCGTCTGTCTTTCAGGCTTATCTCCTCTGGAGAGTGTCTGCTGGGACTGACTGACTGACGGTGAGTAAGGGTGTGTGTGTGTGTGTGTGTGTGTGTGTGTGAGGCAGAGGAAAGGAAGGGAAGATATTGCACCCTGTGTTTCCTGAGGCTTCTCCTCCTTTCTCCTCCTCTCCCTCTTCTCTTCTTTCATCTCCACCTCCTCTTCCTAAGCTCCCAAACTGTCATCACCACACAAAAGCCTCTGATTCATTGCCCACACACACACACACATTGGTTTTCATTTTTCACACCAGCAATGTAAGAAGACTTACAACTTATACTGAGGAGAGAGAAATGTAGCAGCATGAGGAGCATTAATTGCGTTGAATCTGCTTTCTGTGTGGTAAATGTTACACACACAAAACTGACAATAAAGAAACACCAGCAACGAAGACAGACTGTGACACTGACTCATGTTTTTTGTGTTTGTATCAAAAAACTCATCCACTGGTTTGCTAAGATGATCAGCCAGTCAGAGTGATCTTACTCACCAATACATCCCACGGACAGAAGTCACAAGCACAGCTTCAAAATGTTGAATCGCGTCTTCTAATCTGGTTTGTAAAAGCATTGGTGACAAAATGCATCTCTGTGTAAATATCTTCCAAAGCCTCCAAACTATACATTTTTACTTGAATACCGAGTGACATTTATTCATATATATCCACAACCATTGCTTCAATTAATGAAACAAATAATACAATAAACCTCTTTATCATGTCACTATGGAGGAAACGAACAACTGTGAAGAGATGCCAGTGAAAGGTACAAATATGTAGCATTTAATTACAAAGATATTAGACGATAAATGATTGCATCTGAAACTTTGATTTTTTAAGAACACATTGTTGATCCCTTAAAACCGTGTTTTGCTTGTAATCCTCGACCATGCTCTCTCATCAATCTATTCATCAGTGTGACCTATTGACCCACAGACATGTTAGACACTGATTTTTACATTCATTGGAAATGCCATCAATTCGACTCAATAGTTTGACCCTGGCTAACTGCAGCTGACACCCACATCAAGAGAGGTCACTGGTGCCTTTGGAGTAACATGAAAAATGATTGAAGTCGAAACTACAGATGGAAATGACCGGTTGTGTTAATGAAGTTCTTTTCTTCTTCTTGTCATTATTTCGACATGAAACGATAAGAGGTGATCTTATCAGATAATTCCACTAAACTTGGCTTGGTTACAATGAATCTGTATTGTGGTTCTCGGTCCACGTGACTTTGTGTTCCCAGGTCCCTGTCTTTGTATTTGGTCGTAGCTAACAAAATGATGGAAAGACCAGAATACACCGAAACTTGAAATGCTGTTGACCATGTTCCAGTTAAAACGGTAGTTTTAGTTTTTGGAAGAACTGCAGCATTTCCAAAGTAAGCAAACTCATGCATTATTTATATACCTTCACGCAGTTTAGTGTGTTTAGTGTTGAGTAGTCTTTAGGATCAAGTAGCAGCATCGAAGTCAAATATTCTCTATGCCTGTTGAATGTGCCTCATCTTCACTCTCATGCAACTCAGTTCCGGCATTAAGAGACTTGAAGGGACGCGGTGACAAGAGAGGATGTTAATGAACACTATTAGAGTTTAACACTACGAAACACAACCTTGGCTCCTAACAGAAAATTCATCGCGTGAACCCAGATGGCGCGGAGGCATCATTAATTCCATTTTCTCTTTAAACAGAGAGCTGAATAAAGGAAAAACAAATTAACTCTATCCATACACTAGCAAACTTCTTATGTCCTGACTGTTTCGCCCAGAAACAGTGGTGTCAGAATTAAACAAAAGGCTTGTCCAGGCTACCGGTGTGTGGAACATCCACTAGTGGCCAACTGTCAGCTATAAAGAGATGAACAATGGACGAATCGCTTTATTAGTGGACGGGCCTTTAATCTCATTTATTGAAGTCCAATATATCTAGTGTCACTGTAGTGGCTCTTGCTGAGAATGGATTACTACTGTAAAGCCTTCATCAATAATAAATGTGCGCGTGTGCATTTAAAATTTGTGGCGATCAGACTACATAGCTATAGTCTCTGTCGCGTCTGTCTAGGAGGACACTTATTGACCTCATATGAAGATCAATAAGTGCCTTCCCTGTCTCATTATTCAAAGTTTACCCACAAAACTTAATACCTACCTTTGTCTCTGACATTAATCCCAACCTAAACCTAATTGTAACCTTAATCCTGGAAGGTTTTAATAGTCTGAATAACAAAGTCAGTGGAAGTAAAGACTGGACTAAACCCCCTCACTGCCTCTCACAAAGATAAGGGGTGCAAACACACGCACATACACACATCTGCCTTGTGGTCATAAACTGCAGCGTAATCCATCTATAAAATCATAAGTCACTCTGGGTGATGTGATTATTATTAATATGTAATTCAGTGGCACTGATTTATCCAGCCGTTGAATTCCCAACATATTAAACTGAAAATAAAGTTTAACATCCGGGACCGGGGGTATTTTATCTCTCAGTGCTGCAGATCTGTTTGCTTGCTGCTCACGGTGACTGGTTGGTTGACTGGCTGACGGGATGAATCACAGAGTGGCTGGAATTAAGAACATTACTTTAGAAATTACACTTTTAAGTCTTACTAGAGCTGAATTTTATTACGTCTGTACAGCTGGTATGCTGTCTGGTTTCCCTAATTGACTAGCAGACATAAACTGGGAGAAACATATTTTATTATCAGTGAAAAACATCCAGCTTCTTTCAGTTAACTCTGGCGAGCTGTGTTGGCTGACTTTCTGCCTGGCTGTGTAGGAGACTCCTGGCAGATGTAAATCCACAACATATTAGGACATACATCAGGATTTGAAGTCTACCAAAACATTTGTAGGTAAGACAGAGGTTGGATGGATTAGCCAGACATATAAGCTAACTGATATGGCTCAAGGGTGATTGCATACAGGGATGGATAAATGTCCTGTGACCTCATCCAAAGGATTTCTGAAAGGGTAGGGTGGTGTTTCTGACTGACCAATCTTGGCAGTAGTGACTCTTAACTTTCAGCAAATATCGGCAAAGATTTGAAGTGTAAGTGGAGCCCAGGTTTATTTTTGCTGTGAAGTTGGACATATTAATGAGGAAGTCTACCTTTCAAAGCCATCTGAGGAATTGCAGTATTTGGCCCTTCTCCACTGGCTTTATTTTTCAGGTCGCTGCCGTTTGATTGAACAGTTATTTCTCCGCAAAAATAAACAGAACAGAAACGCATAAATGTAGAGGCAAAGCTTTGCAATAAGATGCCAATGGTGCACTGGAAACTAATTTAAGTTAACTGCAGTGAGACCCGAGCGTCATCCTCAGGTGTGTAACTGTTTGAATGTTTTAGTGCAGCTGCCCTCATTCCTACAACTAATCTGCCTCAAGCCGACGCTTTAGAGAAGAATATTATCTTTGGCAACTTGCCTGGTTTAATAAAAGCCACGGCAGAAAAAAAAGTGCAAAACTCTGAGCGTAAAGTGATGGTTGGCAATGAAAAGCTAATCACGTTGCAGCAGTGTTATTGAGACGGTCAGAGCGAGAGATGGAGCCTCCTTCAATCTGCCTGATAGGGCCAATCAACTGATGAAACATACAGAAAGATGGAGAGATGTAAGAGCTCTCACTCGCACTGGAACATTCTCACATCTGCCCCGTCTTTACGCCCTTCTCTGCGTTTCTCTCTCTACCTCCAGCTGTCCTTGTTGGAGGCTTCTCTCCTCCTTCTAATCATCCCTCTGTCCCTCCTCGCTCCTGTGAGGGGTGAAGGCAAGGAGAGGTATTGTACGACAGGAGTAGCTTGATGAACAGACAGAGTCAGATAATGGACTATCCTATTACTGAAACAAGCAGAATGGCATTGTGCTTATGAATGACAAGGGTGACGGCTAGACCGAAGGGAACGGAGAGTGGGAGGCGAGGAAAGAAAGGGAGAGAAATGGCGAGGGAGGGAGATGCTATAAGAGAAAGGGAGAGAGGGGGTGACACGGAGACAAAAGCTATGAAAGTGACGGGTAAAGAGGAAATCAACATGAATGAGGCAGAAAATAACAGTGGGAGGGAGAAAAGAGGAGAATCACACTGGGATGAATAATAGTCAGTACACACTAAAGATGACCTCTATTACATGAGGCCAATTTGTATGAGCTGGTGTGAGTAATGGAGACCAGGTGAGATAATAGTTATCTTCACCCAGAACCTATTCTGGGGCTCTTTTTGTCTCACACATCTCGTTTGAGTTCAGTAGCAATTTAAGATTTCCTTGTAACATGAAAGAGTTTATGCTTAAAAAGGCTAGTTTGTGTTTACATTCTAAAGGACGATAATGACTATTTCTACAGATAACAACTGAATAAATATAACACACCATCAAAATCTGCCTTTAACTGAAGAGACCATTAAAACGCTGTATCTGCCGATACTTCCGTTTACCATTAGCATTTCTGCTTCTTGCCACTTTCTTCTCATGGTAATAACTGTAATTTTAGGTTTAGCATGTATCCTGAAATATCCAGGGATGGCCTTAAGCAGGATGTGAGCCTGTGTTTAAAATGCTCCGTGCACGCTGGGGTTTCCTGAAGGAATTAGAATTAATGTATCTTCAAAAACAGCTTATGCTTCTCACAGTCGCCGGCCTTAGTCAGCAACTGAGTGCTGCTATTCTGTGCTATGTGATATATTCCTGCGATAATATCTGCACTGCGAGGGCTTATGAATTGTCTCACCTGGAAAATGTCAAGTGTGAACATGTTTTTTTGTGTGTGTGTGTGTGTCAGCAGGAAGTGTCCCGCCTTGCCATGCGTCTTTTCAGTAACTCGTAATGCTCAGCCTTATCTGTTGTGACCTTCTTAGGAATACGCACTTCAAAAGCATTCGCACAAACTGAACATGTTGTCTTGTATAGAACATTTTTACATTTCAAGTGATTCGTTCCATTAACCGACAGCCTGTTCAGATCTTGCATTAAGGTACAATCTGGGCTGTCCAATCACCATTGGTTAGCTTTACGTGTGTTCAGACCTGGAATTAAAAGTGCATCTCCAGATCCAATCACCTGAGACGCAATAAAAATTTTTAACTGCAGTTGTCTGCAGAGATTGTATGAATCTCTGCTGCTATTTCAGAACCACAAACATCTTTGTTTGGTATGTGCGTAATGACTTTGGCACACATGTCATGTTATGAGTTATGGATCTCTGCCCTAATGAAAGTTAGACCTGAATAAAAGTTTCCATATGCTCAAGTAATCTCTGGTAAAAGATGTAAATGAAGACAATGGAGGAAATGTATAACTTAACCACACGCAGCTCCCATAACACGATTAACATTAAATACTTATCTTAAGTGGAAACATATGAATTATGAAGCCTCTGTAAATTTCACAAATTCAGAATACACTGAACATTGCTTTTCTTGTGGGACTTCAGATTTCTACATTTTTCCCTTCACATCACTTATTATAGGATATCATCTGATCAAAAGTCCGGAAAAAAAAAACAACAAAAAACAAATAAAACATGATATTGGGCAACGACAACTGAGGACAGTAGTACAATGCTGATTGGTTAAAGTAAGTAGACTGGCTTGGTGTAGTCAGAATGATAAGAACTGAGTAAAATGCCATTGTGAGGTGTGCTTGAACCAGTAAAGAGCAAAATAAAGCTATGCACGCATATGGATAGCCCAGCAACCAATTACAGCCATTTTGTTGTCAACTTCATGGCACTCAGATGACATTGTACGATGTACGATTCGTTACCTTTACTCTTCTGCCATCAGCCCATAAGCTAAAAGACCTGGCAGTTCTTTTCCAGAACATAATCAATTCCCAAAAATCTGCAGGCATCTTAAATTGGGGCTGTTTTATCAGATTCTCCTATCAATGTAAATAATAATCTGTTGTCTTTGGCTGGAAAAACTCACATTTATAGTTTTATAGCTTTACTTTGTTGTTTATTATCTTGTAGCAAGGACAAGTAAAGACGAAAATTTCATGTCCGAAAAGCAGAAATCAAACAGTGTTTAATTTTTCTTTTTGAAATGAAGAAAACAAAACAAAAAAAAAGGCAAATATGACTCACATCATTTTGTGGCTTTCGGAGAAATTTGGGCCTCAACTGGATTTTCTTTGACAGACTGAGAGTACTTTGGTTCCAGCAGCAGAAATCAGCAAACAGCACTTATGTCTAATTGCCAAGCATTTACCGAAAACACTCCCAGTACAGAGCCAGTGTGCACCCCTGCCTGTTCATGATAAGAGTAAGAAAAATCTGTTTTAATGTATTCTAATATCTGTAAGATCCTTGGAAAAAGAGGTGGTCACAGTGACCCAGTTTACTATTTTAAAAAGTTCAGACACATACTATAGTGCCCTTTCCAGATGACCACAGAACAACATTAAACACCAACACCAGATTTCTGAAGGTTGTTTTGGCATTTCTGTTTCACATAACAGTCACATTACTGTACAGTGTCCTACGGTGTATTTCATCTACAAATCTCCCAAAAACTTGTCATTGACAAGCTCTCAACAGTAAACAGTCATGCATGCAGTCCACAGTAGGGAGCTGACAGCAAACATCTGTGCTCACTGAAATGTCACTTTCTAAACAGTCCAACCCTTACTTGTTCAGTCTGTCCCTTCACCATTGGTAGCTGGTGATATTTAGTCAAATATGTCCTAATTGCTGGTGCTGCCAGTGTTAGTGATTTCTCATACAAGTGTGAATCTGTGTCTCTGTAAATGTTCTCAGTCAACCAGGTCCTGATATATCCAAAAACAAGTTGATCAAACATCTGGACTCAAAGAGTTTCAGAAACTCCAGTGACATGGGACATTATGGGCAACACCAACAGATGTTCCTGTTCAAACCCAAACTGCACCTTAGGCTTTTAGAAGCCACTTGGATGAGTGGTGAAATGTCTTCAAGAAACTTGTGTCTCTACGTTCAGACTACGTTCAGAATAGTACATTTTAGTGAATGGTGATCTTATGCTACTCACTAAAATATACAGGATATTTGTCTTCTTAACCTTGGCCTTTCTGAAAAACACACTTGGAGAGGCATAGATTGTTTTTAAACACAACTAATCAAATCATTCTATAGCAAATGTACTGGGCGCTGGGCGAGAATTCTCCAGTATTAGAATATATGTATCTGCCTGTCGCATTTTCATTTTGTCACTCAACAACCTGTCAGACTGTATCATTGTAGATACTATACTTGTAGATACAAGATAGCTTGTATTGCGATATTCCACATTTTTTTTTAACGATCATGCAGTGCGTGTGAGATCTGCGAGCTGCTCTGCATCTGAGGAGAAGAGGAGATTTGGTGGCAGATATTGGGAACTGTACAGGACAGCGATTTATTCTAATATTAGCAGCCTCTTCAGAAGAGCAGGGTTTTGACCAATCCATTCTTCAGGTCATCAACAGACTGAAATATACCATGCTCTCCATTGTTTACCTCTCAGTCTACTGTACTTAAATGTGTAATGATGACATTGTCAACGTGATCACGTATGAGACAGGAAAAAACAGGCATGCATCTCTCACAGCAGTGAAGTCTGACCTGGGACTGCTAGAGTAGTGAAAGCACACCAGGGGCGATTTTTGATGTGAAAGGGGTATAATGGCATTTTGCTAACCCTTTAAGACCCTAAACATCCGCCTGTAGGTTAGGAGTCAACGCACGACTGGGTAGCGCCAGGACGAGAGAGTTGTTTGGAGAAATTTGCTGGTAAAAATAAAGTTAGTTATACCCTTGAGATTACACAAAGATCTTCCAGACAAAAGCACAACTTCCCACTGTTCAGCAACACTTTGAATTTTGTCAATAGCGCAAACTATTGTGAGTTACGGTAATTCATAAACCAGGAGCTTTAACAGATTGCCAGCAATCCATTTAAAGTTTTAAAGGGTCAAAGGGTTCTTAAACTACATTATGTGACTTGTTCACTTTCTAATGTGACTTTTACATGCCTCTATACACCCGCACTTATTTGAGGTTAAAGCAAGCTATAAATGCTGGTGCTTGACCTTAGTTGTAATACTGGATTATCTCTGCTTGGTATGTGTGTTTGACTCTGTGCATGTGTCACTGTTGACCACATGCCTTATCATGTGTGCCAACATGAACCTCCGTCTGTCAGGGTGTGTCTATGGGTTCATACAGACATCCCCTCACACATCTCCATGTGTTCCCATGCATACAGTATGTGTTCAAATTTGTGTGTGTGTGTCAGTGTGTCTGTGTGTGTGCAGCGGACACATCTATCACGTAGTCCAGAGAGTTACAGAGTGTGAAATCAACTTTGACATTCATGGTTCTAACCTCCCAAGGCCGTCCTAAAGCGGAACACTTAGAGTGGAGTGTCACTTTTCAGACAAAGAATAATAGCAGAGCCTTCTCCGGTCTTTGAAGACGACTTTTCATTCTCTCACTGACTCTTATTCATTCTGACCTAGCCGGTGGAAATAATGGGCTAAATACTCTTGTCTGTCTTCTTCTTTACTGTTAAGGTTGTCTTTTCACAGCGCTCTCTCTTTCTCTCTTTCCTTTATGCAAGTCCTTTCCCCCTCACTGCACTCTTCTTCAAGCACATCTCTACATCACAGCAACGAGAGCATTCAAAGATTCAGGAAGAAAAACAGATTTTTCCCTGTTTTACCTATTAAACAGTGTTTCATCAACATTCAGTTTCATACAAACAACAGTTTCAACAGAATGAATGTTACTCGTCTTTCACTTGCGTATCCATGGATGAAAACATAGACTTGATCATTTTTTTATTGTAGCGCAAAACTACTGCCAAAGCTTACCCACGGTGTATTTTTCAAGGATGTCCTGATCGATAAATACTCTGCTCTGTCTTTTTTTTTTCTTTTTCTTTTTACAACTCCCTTTACCATTGGCATCAAATCTTAAATTAAAAGACTGCTGTTGCTTGAAAGCTAGAAGACCCATTTAAGTTAATATTTAAAATTCTGTCCCCATGGCTTATCACTGCTTCTTTTCTTTTTTCATCCACCCCCCTCCCCTACACCGATTTTCTGACTTTCCCTCTCAAAGAAAGCAGATTTAGTTTTTAGCTGGGGACAAACCACTTCTCTGTAGAATTCCTTTTTTTTTCTTTTCTTTTTAGTTTCAGCAACCACTCACAGTCTCTGCTGTCTTTTGTACTTGAATTTTCCAGACTCACTAAAATTTGATGAGACACACGTCTGGCTATGCAAGATTAGGGTTTTGTGTTCGTTCAGGCATTCGATTGTGTTCAAGACTGTTCGTCATGCACAACGCTTTGGAGAATCGTGGCATGTCCTGTTTGGGTAGAGCGTAGCCTCAAGGGCCTTGAATAAGGACAACACTGCAGACAAGATGGTAGAGAAAGAGCCGAGTGTGTTCTGGGCGGAGTTTCTGGAATTCTTCTTGTGATGCTCAGTAAAATATCACACATTTAGTTTTTTCTGCAATGATTGACTTACGTTCTGTATACATCTGTAAAACCACATTTTAGTGCTCCATGACAACAGTCTAGGGAACATTCGTGAGAAACAGTTATACTAGGGTGGGTCACGGGATGCTCCTTGATCAACACTGTATGCAATTAAAGCATGAGCTTAGTCAGTAGGTTCATCTTTAAGGTAATAATGTTGACCTCAAAAGAGAACATATACCGATCAGGCAAAACATATGGCCACCTTCCTCATATTGTGTAGGGTATATAAGAAGTTCAGTATTGTTCACTATGGAAGTGGAGCTGAATCAGTCTGCTTACTTTTTGTACTAGCGTTACTTGTACTAATAGTAATTGTATTAGTCATGATGCCTATTGGTAAACAAAGCTGGTAGATCAGCCCTAGAGTCATGATTGATTCTGGGCTGGATCAATTACAGCCGAGGGACGATGCCTCCTCCCTCTTAGAATTCAGATATGAATCAAGTTTGGCTGATAGCTTATTTCCGTTGTGCTTTCTAACTCCTCTTTATATCCTCTTTATTCTAGATAAGTTGTGTTTTGCCTTGTTCTTTTTCTTTTTTTTACCTTTTCTTTTTTTTTTCTTTACTATAATTTAACAGCAAACTCTTGCGTACATTAATTACCTGTATTTTTTAGTGCCAGCCCTCTCCCTGACTCAGCTGGCTTGTGAAAGACCATCCACTACACTCTACATGAATTCATTAAAAGCAACTCTGAAGCAGCCTGTTCGCAAACAAGCTGGAGGTGTTTATGCTGATGGCCGCTGAAAAAGACATGCTCATGTCATTGGACTCTGGATAATGTGTCAGACAAGATTAGAGTCAACTTCATTGTCATTGCACAAACTACAGTCCAAAGAAAAAGTTTTACATCTAACGTGCGTGCAGACAAGAGCTCAGAACATGCTTATATCAGAATTAATTACAATTAGTGCATCTTAATAAGTCTGAATGCACAAGACACTAAGTGGAATAAATATAAGAATGAGGTAAACAGCTGTTTTCTTACAGCCTTACCTCTCACTGTCCCTTATAGGATGCAGTCATTTGTTTTTAGAAGCCTGCTGTGGTTTTTATGTAAGTACAGTATACAATACACGATGCAACTATGTTTCTAGAAAAAAATGGCTGCTGCCATCAAGGAGTGTCATTGCTATGGGGCTGGGGTGTCTGGTCTGGTCTAGGTGGGTGGTACATGTCTAAGTAACATCCACATGAATGAATGTGTCACAAGATGATCAATGTTATTTACTTCCCCTGCCAGTGGTTTTAATATTGTGGCAGATCAATCAGTGTATATCCACCAACAGTTTAAAGGTTCTCAGTCTTTCTATTTTTTTTTTTTTTTTTTAGTTTATGACAAAAAGTAACAATGACAAGCAATATCCCATACTTACACTGTCACATTCTACACTGTATACTTTAAGGCTGTACTCAACAAACAACAACAACAATAAATAAAATATATCCAGTGTTTTCTTTCAGGCTGTTTCCCTCCTACCTGAAGCTGAGGAGCATGTCTGTACATTGAAGAAAAAATGGGGATGAGTTCGGATATGTGCTTTCCAGGTAAACAGATACAAGTTGTTTTGCTCTTTTCAACAGCGAGCTGTACTATCATTGTGTGTACGTGTTTGTATACATTGCAGTTGTTGATTCTTGTTCACTTTCTCTTTGTGTTACGAAGTCTGAAAAGAAAGCTCAAAGTCTCTCGATCCCTTTACTCTTCACAAGAGTGTGGTGATGGAGAGAAGAAGAGAGACACTGCGGGCAAGACGGAGATGAGCCAAGCACAAACCTGAAGGAGAAACTCATATTTTTCTGACACTTTCATCGGATTAAATGATTACTTTAGACAGATTTTGCAACAACACTTTAATAATGCCTCTGTTTGCATTTTTATTATTCCTGTAGTATTGATCATCCTTATGATGGCTTCACAGTTGAAGACAGAAAAATGGTGTGTTTACTGCAGGAAATCAGGAGGGAAGAAAAGTTTCCAAACCTTCAGAGTGTTTTCATTCCATTTTGTCAACCTCTTACTTCTTGTCCCCACACTTCTACCACATGTTACATCTATGTGACAGTAGTGTCTTTTACAGCATTCCGTAAAATGGATCTGGAAGAAGAAAATGGATATTGAAGATTCAAAGTTCTCTCTCCCAGTTTTCTCTCCTTGTCTGTTTATTTTTGTATAAAATCCGGTAATAAGACGATCCAAAACCACTGGAGTTTGTTCCGTGTTTACAGGTATCAATTAATCTAATAACCTTCGTTTTTCATAAGCGAGGCAGGTAGGCGCACCAGTCAGATGTTTGAGCTTAGAATAAATTAAGTTCTAGTGACATTTTCCTTCCACTCCAAGGAATCCACTTCTGCCTAATGTGCTTTTGGTACCAGTAATATCCCTTTTTTCTGTAGCCCTTTGTGTTTGACATTTTAATAAAGCGCCGTATTGTTAGAGCACACTCCCACTCTTCCTCTGTCTCTCCCGGCTCTTTCATGCTCACGCTCTCTTTTATGTTGGGCTCCGCAGAGATTGTCGTCAGCATATTGCTGTATATAAGATCGGCTTTCAGTGACAGGGAGACGCGGGGGGAGGAAAGCCGCATGAAGGCATGCAGAAAATACATATTGTGGGGAGTTAGACACATAGAGGGGGAGGAATGTATGAAAGCAAATTATGTGTGATTGATGAGAGCAAATGAGAGTGGAGATTGGTGACAGACATAAACTGCTGTGATGAAAACTTGTGAAATGTTCATAAGAACCCTCCAAATATGGCAATATTCTTGACTTGCAGTTTATCACAAATGCCTGTATGTGGCGTCAATCAATTTGTAGTTACCAAGATTACACACATAGAAATTTAAATGTTAAAAAAACTGCTTGTGTACTGCTGTCCTGTATACACTGATTAGCCACAAAACCACTGACAGGAGAAGTAAATCACATTGACCACCTTGTGACAATCCAGTGTTCTGCTGGGAAACTTTCAGACCTGGCATTCGTGTGGATGTTCCTTAGACATGTAGCACCCACCTAGACCAGACCAGACACCTCCACTGTTGTCAGACACCACAGGACACCCTCAGAAGGACCACGTCCATTCTCTGATGGATCACATCTGTTTTGGAGACATGAGGGAGACCTACAAGATATTAGGAAGGTGGTCATAATGTTATGATTGATCAGTGTATCGTCACTGACTTGGCAGCATCTCAGAAAACGTCACCAGGAGATCGTTCTCAGTTGGAAAATGTTTCTGAACCTAAACCTCTATGTTTATTCCAGCTGACTCTCTTAACTGTATGTAAACACAGCTTCTCTACAGTAATGTGTTGAGCTGTATAATAGGTCATAAGACACATTAACTTCAGTTACATATTCAAGACTACCGTTGTTCACTTTTACTAGTCACTAAAATTGATATTGTATTGCTGATTTCTTTTAATGTGCATTCTGTTTGATATTTCCTTTGTACAACTGCCTGTGGAGCAGGCAAAAAAAGGTTACATTACAAGAAAATATACTATTTCACGTTCTGATTTAACTTACAGTACATGGTGTATTGAGGATGTTATTTCAATGTTTTTTATACGACTGAAGATGTACAGAAACCAACTAGCAACTTAGTGTTAGTTGGTTCTCACATCCATATTGTCCACTGAGGGCCTTGTGTAAATCATACACCACCCATGCACCATGTTAGTGTTTTGGTGTACACTACTCATTTTATCTGCTAGCTTTTAATTCTCTTGGCTCTTCCTGCCTTCTCTTCAGCATCATCTGCCTGAGGCTGGCTAGGCAGAATCATACAAGGAGTGTGGCTCTACCCGGCCGGCCTCAGGCCAATGGGTACCCCCATGTGAGCTGGGTTCTGCTCAATGTCTTACCTCGCCACTGCTGCCTTAATGCCAGCTCTGGCGGTCTTGGGTGCATCTAATAAACTCATGACCTTTACCAAGTCCGACATAAACTAGCGAAAGTGAAAAGGGTTTGTCTGCTTTACTTCATTTTCTATGTTATCGTTTTCTCTGTGGAACATTACTTTCTTCCGAGTACGCGCTCATTTTGTAAAACTCGTTGACACCGTGTTGAACAGACACTCGAGGCAGTCAGCAAGAAACTGAGCTCCTCGTCGCTGCAACAGCAGGTAAAGTAATTAACCCAGATATATTTGGTTCTGCTAGCGCTTCATATTCCAGGTATTCATACGAGCCCATCTTTGTCAACGTTATGGCTACAGAGGAAGTAATTAACAGACATACAGAGGGAATACGACTATATTAGATCCTGGATGAGTGGTCCTCTGGGACAGTTTGTTCTCGTTCTTTCATTCCCTTTACTACTCACACACATACTTTCTGCCTCCCACCTCCATGCTTTCTCTCTCTCTGCCTTCAGTTCTATACCTCCCCTGTTTTCCATCCTTCATTTTCCAATCCTCTCCCCCTCCTCCGTCTCCTCATTCCCATCCCTGCCCGAGGACATCCTCTAACTGCTGTGATGACTTCATTTTCTGGGCTGAGGGAAATTTCGTTATTAGCCCATCTTAATGATTCTTTATGATGGCCTAGATACAGAGTTATGTCTCCACAACGTGCAGCCTCTGAGGCTTTATCTAACATGACTATGTCGGACCAGTCAACAAGTGGTTGCTGGAAAAGGCGTCTTCACGGCATCTGCCTGAGTCTGTCTCCGTTATTCTTCACCATTTTCTTTTCTCTCACTGGGTGTTTATAACACGAGTATAAGCCTGGCTAGGCGATGAGCGGCTGCACTTGAATGCAAGATGACTCAGGGGTCAGTGTTCACTGTCGCTGCTCTGCCATCTTCTCTCTGTCACTCATTATGTCTTCTAGTGGCATTCAGACTCACACTACAGTGTCTCTGTTAAACTTGAATACAGATGTCCAGGTCCAGCAGTGGTTATACAAATGGTGACAAATTGTAATTTATCTTGAACGAAGAACAAATTTGTCAATTTTCTTGATATCTGATTTAAGGAATGCATATTTTGATACTATATCTCATTTCTATAACACAAAAATACTGTATATATTAACTCCGCATATACTCCACTTGAGATCAGACTTTTGAGTTGTGAAGATCTCATTCAGTGTTTTGATATCATTTTTATTTTTTTTAATCCTAACGTAGATATGCAGCAGTAATGTCTTGGTTCCTAGTACAATCATCACAGTACATCTGTTGGCTGGCTGAGCCATCACTTGTAATGTTGGTGCATAAACTGTCACAAGTGTACCCACACTTGAAAGAAAAGTCATGTGTCCTGACCTGTAGCACCGTTACAAGCATGAAAACCTCAAACACTGCATCCAAACTGAACCAACACCGGTGTTTGATGGACTGTTTGAAAGCTCTTCTGTAATTAACCCCCTGAACTGTGTCATGTCTTGTCACTCTCTGTCTTTTTCTTTTTACACAAATACTAAACTGCTGACACAACAGGTGCTGCAGTCATGATCTCTGCCTC
Source organism: Mugil cephalus (assembly GCF_022458985.1). Lineage (NCBI taxonomy): Eukaryota > Metazoa > Chordata > Actinopteri > Mugiliformes > Mugilidae > Mugil > Mugil cephalus. The sequence goes on along the minus strand of NC_061782.1, from coordinate 22,380,888 downwards.
CATCACCTGCATTGCACTCTTCTCCTCTTTCACTTCACTCTCCTTGAGGCTGCTTTTAGTTCCAAAAGTCCAAAAGAGCCTCTTTAGGACCAAACACAAAACCCATTTCCTGGTTAGAGATCACAAGTCATTCATTGATTTCTTAAGGGTTCCTGCTCTTTACTTCTAAACTATGCAGATACAGAACACACAGTATCTGTCAGGACAGACAAAAGAAATAGCAGCAATAGAGGTGAATGAACTCCACCAGCCTATTTAGACTCATTAGCAATCAGAGATAGCCCATGGCCTCTATATTTTTTTTTCTAGTGTCTTCTACGTGCATTTGAAGCAATGAGACACCAAATAGTTTGCGTCTTGCAAGAACAAAGAGAACTATGCTTCTTTTTCAGCTATTAGTCTGTGCCCAAGCGTGAAGGAGTACCATTCTACAGGAATGTGTTTCGTTGTGTCAGAAGGTGGAAAAGAGAGGCAAGAGCATACCAAATGGGTCAAAATAATTGTTGACCTCGCATGAATAGGAGAGCAAAAGATGCTGCCTTAATGTAAGACATCTCCAGTCGCCCTCATTCAGTTATAAAAAAGGTCTTTTAAAACACACACAAAGTCTCAGAAAAGGCTTGATCTGATCCTCCACTGGGTTACAAACCAGAAATATGACGCTTTTGTCTGCTGACAGTTACAGGGCAGCCCCCCTTTCAGAGGAGATCAGTGAAAAGAGTGGAAAACACACACTGATAGTTCTCACTGACAAACAGATTTAGGGTTATTATTTATTTTAAATAATTCAACCTTCTTTACTTCCTTCCAAAAAGGTTTGGGTTAACCTCTGGCAGCTGCTAATTATCACCTTACCGCCTTATCCAGTGTGTCAAAAACATCCCACAGAGAAAACGAAATGACTGAAGGCATTTTAAGGTTCCCTTTGACTGCTCAGTTGTTGTATTGTGCTCAGACACGCCGTCGTGTCATGCAACAGAGATTTTAAAGTGACATGAAATAACAAAAACATTACTCTCACTGTGACAATCAATATATTTCTACAACGCTCGTTTGAGTAACTGATATAACCCAACCTTTGCCTTAAAAATGGAGAATTCAGAATTCAGGTCATTTGAGCACCATGAGTGGAATAGCCAAATAGCCAAAATGTCTCATGATGATCGGAGTTGTTGTGTTCCTCTTTCTGCTCCCCATCCTTCTCCTCCTTCTACCTAAAGTTTCCTGACTCATCCAAGTGACTTTGCTCAGATTTTCAGTTTGATAAATTTTCAACCTTCCGAGCAGCAGTGAGTTTCCACTTATTACATCACGACGTAAAAATCAGCTTTGGGTACAAAAAACAAAAATTGGAACGAGAAAAGAAATCTAGCACTGCAAACAACAGGTTTTCTTGGGCAGCAATAGAGCAGGGAAAGGAAACTGTCGTCATCTTTCTAGAACAGTGAGTAAAATCACTGCAGCTAGATGTGAGCATCACGCCAACACTGATCAGATTGGGCTATTATGTATGTAATTATTAGATCATTATATCTACCTGCTGATTGTTTGTCTGTTGATTAGGTGGCTGATACTACTGCCTGTATAAGACCTTGGCACTAGAGGACAAAACCTTGACATAATGTATTATTGAGTTTTCATTATGCTTATAATTTATCAACGACGTTACAACTTCAGACGACGTTCTCTGGAAACTCAGCTACCAAGATAACTACGCACTAGTTATTATGAAGCAGTATTCGACACCGTCACCCTCAGCGCGATCTGTCAAAAGGCATCCCTATTTTTTCATCGTCGTTTCAAGAATCAAAGACGGAACATTTTTGGAGGACATAACTCTTGCCTCCGGGGGTGAGTGCTTTACAGTGAGCTTGAAATGCGTTTGCAATATTCAATTTTAAATATTTAGAGGAGAAAACATCTAAAGAGGGGATAGAGCTGATAGAGACACATACATTAGTGATGATTTTAACACATTCACCTAAAGCACAGTTTTCATTTTATTTAGACATGCCACTTAATTACCCACTTGACTTGGTAATTTCCCTGGACCGGCTTTAGTTTTTCGGCTGTTGGATTTAATCATTGGGTGATAAAACAACAACTGGTAATATTTAATTACATAAATGACTGTAAAAAGCTACAGATAGGGGATATAAAGCAGCAATCATCTCTCTCTCTGTCAGTGGAGGCTGAAGCGCTGAGCTAATGAGCCATGGGTTGTGCCAGAGTCCCAGGGCAATGGACAATTAACCAGGAGACTCATCTCAGACTTACTTTTTTTTTTATTCTCTTTGTCTTTCTATCTATTCTGGGCAAATGCCTGTGAGTGTAGAGTGCTCAGTGTGAAGCCACATGTTGAGCGGAGCCGTTGTCTATGTGTAAATCTCATTATAAAGAGAACCCTTTGCTGACAGCAGAGATAAAATGTGTTCATGTTGTGTGGTCGAAGTGTTCCGAGGATGGAGGAATCAAAAGCGAGTGGGTGTTCTGAGACAATACCGCGTCTATGCTCGGTCTTTAAGTTAAATATATGGGTTTGTAGGAACTAAGGATAATGGGGGGCGTAAGAGTGAAGCTTTATATTTGATCACTATATCTGACAAGGCAATAAAAGTGAGGAACAAAAACAAAAACAGCTTTGGCATCAACAAATGTGTCTCCAGCCAGCCCTTCAGGTCAGATCTCAGTTTTGCGCTCTGTATGCAAAACACCCCTGGACAGAAAGTGGTCTTTAATGTGACTTGGGACACATTGTGCATTCACACTTCCAAAGGAATGAGGTCAAGTGTGTGTGAACACAGGAACTTTAAAGTCGTCACTCGCGCTTGGATTCCCAAGGACGGATGTCAATGCACTGTGGTCTTTGGAAAGTCCGCAAAGGGAAGAGGTCAGGGTTGTTTGACAGGGAAACATAGCACCAGACTGCAAAATGAGAGCTAAGGTCCCCATCCGACCTCATTCCCAAACTTACATTTGTGTAATCTTAACTGTAGTTAGACCAGAACATTTCATTTTTCCAACAGTGCACTGTTCTGGCGCCAGAGCATCAGATCAGCTAACAGCAAGCTAAACTTAAATAAAAACATGAGTAACATTAATCATGTGTTTGTTACGGTATTTGTGCTAAATGAGACATGTTCTGAGCTACTGTTCTTCCATCTACGTTACTGTGTCTTTATGTGATCGGTTTGTAAATGCTTTCGTGCTGCCTGATCTTGCATGTGCTGCTATCTGATGCATGTATTGTGCTGTTCTGCAAGGATGTGCGTGTGCTGTATGGAACTGTTTGTGCTTGTGTATTTGGATGTACTGTACAGCATGTGACTGCTTCCCCCCGCCAGAAGCCTTTGTGTTTTCCATGGCTCTTATAGGCAATGCGTGATGCATGCTTTCTGTCCTGTGTTGTTTTTTTAGATGTGCGCTGCTGCGTCTCTTCTGTACCTGCTTGATCTGCATTGTATTTGTAAATTAATGCTGATTTTTAAAAATGATTTTTATTGTTTCTTTCCTCCCCTTTTTAAGCTATGTTGATGATATCTTGAATTGTATTTAACTTTTAGGATGCCCTTTACCACCTGGCTGGGGACTACAGATGGAAATTAGCTTTGTTAGCTAAAGCTGCCCGGTTTACTGACACTGATTGATAGATACTATCCAAGTCACAATACACTAATGAAGTAAAATCAACAGCATACATGAAGCTGAGGACAGGACGTTGTTAATGTCCCCCCTACTCCCCTAGTGAGTGTAAAGAAGTTTCATACTTCCTTGAAAACACTGCTAATGTTGACATGGATGACAGGATGTCACAGGTATTGAGCCTTTTCATGTTGGTCTGGCCTTTGTGACGTCTTGTTTCAGCCCTGCTACTGCAAATGTTACAAGTGGATTAAATATTGTTACATGACATTCAGCACGACATTTTCTCTTGAATAATTAAGTAGCACAAGTCCATAAATTTTAACCATGCTTGGTTCATTTCACAGTATAACTCGCTGGCAGTGTTACAGCCATGCTGACCGAAGGTTTCTCCTACTGGTTAATTAATCAACTGATGTAAGCCAGAAAGGGAAAATAGCTGGTCTCATAACTCAGAGTTACAGATTACACTTCCAGCCCATGATGTGGTTTTTAACTAGCCACCTCTAGTTTTATGAGTCAATAAAAAAAAGTTGAAAATAATGGCAAAGGATAAGAGGAGAAAGGAGAGCGGAGAGAGGTTAAAAGGGGTAGACAGAGGTGGGCGGGGAAGAGGGAGAAATGGGGAAGGAAGAAGAAGACAGGGAAATAGAGGATATAAAGATATGGAAACAAAAAGTAACTCTCCTTCTCCTCATTTTCTTCTCTTTGAAAGATTCACGTTATTTTGAGAAGCTCAAGGGCAACACTAAAGAGCACACTTATGCAAGCTACAAGAGAAACTAAACATGAGTATCTGTCAATTCATGAAGCCTCCTCAGAAAATGTGGCAGCGCTTAATACCAGTTATCTTTTGTACGGAATTATTGCAGAAATGTTTCATTAGGTGAGTACAGACTATTACGGTGGTGAGCGGAATGAAATGTAATTAAACAATGTTAAAAGCACTCATTTTCCTACGGAAGCACAGTTAGCTCACAAGTAAATACTTTGACATAAAGCTGTGGTATTTAAGCTTCAGTCATTCACTAACTTAATATTCCAGAGTGAATTTTATTTTTAAACTAACATAGATTTTGTAATTGTCACTTGTCACAAGCTGGACATGTGACAGACTATTTAATTTTGATGAGATGCTCTTTTTCTGCCTGGCAGGTGTCATTGGTTCAGAATGTTTTGGTCCTCCCCAGTCTCTCCTTGTCTCTTTATTTCAGACCTCTGGGTTTAACTTTTTAGGCCAGGACCCAAACTGGGAATGTTAAACTTTCTCTCACCATGTGACTCAAACATAAATCAGAATGTGTAGAGGGAAGTTATGTTCATCTAGCTGTTGAATTTAATATTTTTCTTCTACTTTGCACTTGCACTAAATCTAGTCATGTTGTTGCTTTGACTGAGTAAAGTTTGGTCATCTCATCGTGTAAAGTTAACTACACTTAAAAACACGAGTTGCTGCAAAATGCAGTCAATTGACTCAACTTTCTCAAGTAAGTTGGACTGGTGGAATGTATTTTATTTTTTTAAGTTCCTACAAATGTAAATCAAGTTGGCTCAACATAAAATACATAAATGATACAACACGCAGTTCAATAAGGAACTTTATTAACACCCCTGCAACAAATTCAAACTTGTTAAAAAAACCAAAAACAAAACAAATTCAAACAGTAAAATACATAAAATGAAGAGCACCCTTCCTTTGAGGGAGAAACAAATCCTCTAAAACATAAAATACAAATTAAAGCTGCAGGCAGTGTTGCCCGGGACCTTCTGTCTCCTCCTCCACTTCCCCATCCTCCTCCTCCTTTGTCCTCTTCCTCGTCGTCCTCCTCCAAACCAAGAAAACTGTTGTGACCCAGGGCATTACATTCCTTTTCCTTTTAGTAGATAGTCCAATGGACAAATGGCAAAAAAGAGAATACTTAAGGCCCAAATGCAGAAACATCCTCCTGAGCCGTACCTCTAACAGAGCAGTTTATTCTTGAGGGACCGGACCCTGGGAGTGCACATCTCGGACCTGATTCCCATGCTGAAGGAGTACACAGTCTGCATAGACACAGGGAAGAGGATAGTTAGTTGCCTGATGAGAGTGCTTCAGTTTATAATGGACAATTAATGCGTTTGTTTGCCGAGGAGAAGTTGCAACACTTACAGGACCACGTCATTGAGGGGCAGTTTCCCTAAGCAGCACAGCCAACACTGAAGTGAAGTAACTGTACAGAAAAAAAAAGAAAGGAAAAAAAAATCACACTTTGCATCACTTCAAATCTCTGAAAAATTGCACATTTCACAATTCCCGACCAGTGGCGCCTGCAGAAATGTTTCATAAGGGTGGCCAGGTGGGGCCACTCAAAATCTTATGGTGACACACCACAACTAAAAAGCCATAATTTCAGGAATTTTATTATATTAGTACGATAACTATTATTGTAGTATAAAGGCTAGTAGAAAACTATGAGGAAACGCCTTCTGATATACTTTTGTGTTAAATGTAATATTAATAATGATCTAATGTGCATAGACTAATAATAGTACACACTTTAAACACACAATTTCTACAGATGATATCTAGCCTAGCTATCAATTTCATTAGTAGGGCCACACAGTCATAATTTTACCTGTTGGTCCAGGTTTACTGCCTCCTGCCTCGCCTCTGTGACTGTTGCTACCTGACCCTCGGCTGCTGCTGCCTCCTGTCCTTCCTCCTCACTGTGCTCTGTATTATTGGGATATTGTCCTGCTGTTCTACTGTCTGCTCCTCCTCTCCTCCATCCTCCTCCTCACTAAGCCTCTGCTGCTCCCCTGTCGTCTCTCTCTCCTCCTGTGTTGTTAATTTTCTTCTTTCTTCTTAAAATAAGAAGATATGTCTGTCGACGTTCTCTTCATTGACTGAAAATTAACACTACAAGCAGCGCAGCAGCTAACGCTAGCATTAGCAACGTAACTAGCAAACATAGCAACGTCCAACAAAAAGGTAAAAAGCATACAGCAGTGCTAACGAGTTAGCACGTCACGATGCATATTACTTCTCCCATTTCGTTCTTACTAAAGAAAGGAAATCTTACTTACTCACAGATAGTCTTCTTGACTCTTGATATCGGTGCAGGTCGGTGCGGATCAGATTCAGTCAGTGCTGTACTGCCGTTATTGTTGGAGCGGGCAATTTACCCGACAACGAAATAAACAGGAAATATTCATCCCAGGTTGTGTTGGTGGACTATCTGAGACGGAGAGCCATTAGATGAATCATACGCATTGCCTACAAATAAACTGACTTTGGTAAAATAATTTTAAGTGTACTGGATGACTTTGCGCCTTGGAAAAACCTCGGATTGTAAGAGTTGAACGCTGCGTGTGACGTCACATCGAGAGCATGCGTGCTGGCTGAAATGCCCACCTTGACTTACTTTCTGAAGTCGCCTGAACTGATTATTGTGTGTTTTTAACGAGTTTCCGCGCATTTTGCAAGTTGAAGTTGTCAACTCTTGTTACTTTGTTGCAATGGGCAATAATTTGTCTCAACTTGATGACAGTAGTTCTTCTGACTAAAAGCCTAAATCCCTTTTAACAGTGTGGGCTAACGGTTACAGTCAGATCAGATCTTGTGATTTATCTTGTAAACATCACACCACCGCCTGAGCAAACAGGATGCACTAATCAGTACCAGGAGTTGAAGTGTTCCAAGCGTTCCATGTAAAAGGCAAATCCAGATATGATCAAAACAGGGATGAGCCGCATAGCTTGGATACTAGCGCACAAGTCATTCCAATCTGTTGTGGTGTTTATGTTTCAGGGTGCGAGGGTTTATCTCTGGGACCCTCCCTTCCATAAATCTTGTGGTTACTGGAAACCTTCCTCTTTGACATGCTTTAACTGGCTCCATCATAATATGTGTTTGCTGAAACAACCTGCAAAACATTTTGGCTCCCTCACAAATGTTTTGCTGAATTATTTACTGTTCCATTAGCCACGTGCAATGGGAAACACTTTTTTTTCCCGCACAGCTTTTTCCTCTATGGGAGCGACCTTCTATTGAATTACAGGTGCAGTTAAACTTCCTAAATGAGTCTTATTCTGAAATGTGCAGATACATTTTGGAGCCATGTAGCCTTTTTTATTTCTTTGTTTTCCCTGTTCTCTTCTCACTTTAAACGGCGTAAGTGTTTTTCAAAAGAATAATACCTCTTACTTTTATAGCCTGTGCTCGAGTGTGCAGTAGCAGTCGCTTTAACCCACTGTGAGTGCCCCCACACACATATACAGTTAGAGACACCTAACGAGAAAGATAAGGTGTATTTTTTTTTTTTATCATTGTTCATTTTTATCTGATAACACAACAACAGTGAGCGGAATCTGTATCAGATTTATCAGATTTCGCTGTGTTTCATCAGGATTAGGGATTATAAGATTACATCTCACATAAATACATAATCTGATTAGCTATTTCATTATTACATCTACAAACCCCACACCGTACTTGTATTGTGGTACAGCACATTGCATGTGGTAGGTCAAACATTGTTTTTTATTCATCGAGGATTGGTAAAACTTGTTGGTTTAATCGCCCCAGGAACCGTTCACTAAATGTCACAGTTCCGATCACAACACAGGAAAAAGAAAAAAAAGAAAGAAAAATGCCTGCGTGGTTATTCACTGAAGCAAGGTTAAAGAAGTTCAGAGGACAGACGTGTTACTATAATATATATTGAACTGTATTTAAATCCGTTATAAACAATTAACCCTTTGGCCTTTTCATGTTTTACACACAGCTGCTGTCAAATCTTGCCGGGCTCTTTTAAAAGATACTGTTTTTTAATGGCAAATTTAACAGGGAAGTGTCATCACACAAGCTCAACAACATTACACAATCTTCTACACTTGGATTGAAAGGTCATTACACTCCACTCCACTCCACAGCAGCCAGGACGGTCAGTGGTTTGTTGGAAGTCAGAAACTGCATCAGAAAGAATAAACAAACTCTGGATCCCATCTGAGGCAAAAAGGAATTCTTCATCAAACCTTAGAGGCTTGAAAACCTCTGTTCACCTCTCTCATTGTTGTGTGGTTTCTCTGTTTTTTCCCCCTCATCCTCTGCTGCACCTCCTCTGCTTTTTCTTATTTATTTTTTTAACTTTCCTTCTCCTCTCCCTGTTGTCGAGGTAATTTCCTTGTTCCACCTCGCCTCATTCTGATCTAGGTGTATGCGCAACAGACAGCAATCTCAGGACTTACACATCTATTTGCTAAAAGCTTTTCGACAAACATGCAGAAGCACATGTGTTGCCTGGCATGTACTGGTACCATGTAAGATAAATTGCGCTTAATCTCCTAGCCAAAAGGCAAACGACAGTGCCGCTACATAGTTCAGTGAAGCAGTGTAAAACTTGGCAATGCTGGTTTTTATCATACTGCATAATATATTTGCTTTTTTACATTTAAAAGATATTCGAGATAGACAGCTAGAGATGTGGCAAAATGCACTCGCACGTCAGCGAAGGTCACACGAATGCAGAAAGAGGGATAAAAAAACACTTTCAACAAAAACAGGTGATTCAGCACGTCATTCTCATGAAGCTGCATACCTGTTGCTTTTATGTCATTTTCTCCACATCCTCAGGGACAAAAGTAAATGCATTACTACTTTGAAAGTACTATACATTTGTGTCCACATGGGAAGATTCATATAATGAGGCACTTACAGCACACCATATGTGTAATTCCTTGTTGGAAAATGTGCACTGTGTCCCGTTTCTACTTCCCACTTATTTTCCATTCGTTCTAATTTTTCTTCCTGTCAGTGCACTGAGAGCCTGTCAATTCCACGCTCCTTTATCTGACCTTAAGGCCATGTAGCTGCCTTCATTGACACTGGCTAAATGACTGAACTGCTGATAAGAAATATTATATGGAACACGCTATGTGGGAGAACTCCCCACCTTGTTTTGCATGTTATGCTGCAGTTGTTGCTCATGATGAAAGATAAAACGTAGGGACCTTTGCCTTCGTCTCCAGCTCGAGACAGAAGAAAAACACAAGGTGGAGTCAATAAGTATTTATTCATTTATTGTTTGTCAGTCAACATCGGAAGGGCGTCACTGGGTTTTTCCCGGATGAGTACAGGGATTAGTCTGATGAGGTATTATAGTAAAATCCATTTAACAGTGTAAATAACACTGGAAAGATAAAAACTAAAAAGAAAAAAGAGAATTTTCTATGATAAACCCGGTGCCCTCCATATTCTGGTTTCTATATTCCTTGAGGAAACCACGGCTCAGAAGCTCTTTGTACACAGTTTTCAATGCAATAGGAAGGATTTAACTCAATAGTTTAGTTACAATAAACCCTATTTCAAAGGAAACAAGAAGTACATTTATATATTTTGGCAAGAGAGAGAAAAAAATCGATCCTCTAAAAGCAATAACCTACCAACAGTAAAAGAATTTGTGTTCCAAGCCAAAAAAATAAAAAGCTATTACAGTTCAAAGAAAGAGCAAGAACATTTGGCTAATACAGAAATGCAGTGTGTAAATACACTCAACGAAGCAGCTCTCCTAATCCAGAATAAAAGCATGCAGGGGACTGTAACACTAATATAATATCAATGATTCCTGATGACACAAGATGCATCACAACACTTACCCAGTTACTTTTGTTTCCCCCCAGCCTTACTGGCAGCACAATACTGCTTGTACTCGAGTGTATGTTTTGTGTGTACCCAATACATCATTTTAAGAGGCTATTTCTATAGATCCAGGCAAGCTGTGGCACCACGTCTAACCCTAATCACCCTCTGTCTCTGCCTGTCTGTCTCTGGATGTCCCTATTGCTCTCTCTTCCTCTACCTCCCCCCCGACTCCTCCCCGCAAATGATGGCACCAGTCGAGAGCCCGCGTCTGTTGAAATTACCTCATCACCCATTACCCTTTCCCAGAGTCCTCCTAACCCACCCTATTTCAGGAACCCAAAGACAAACAGAGCAGCTGCGAAAAGTTCTCTGTGCGCCGCGCAGAAGTCATTGGATGTGCTTTAGCCTGAACCCCAAATGCTCATTAGGCTAACGCTTTGTCATTAAGTATGTTGTCTGACACTATTAATCTCCAGGGGGCCTTAAAAAGGCTTTTACTGGTTAAAGGGAGGGAGCCAGCTGCAGCGTTTCGGATGCTACACAGTCGCTGTACTCTTCAGTCACGGAGAGCACGGTGGTGGATAAAGGATGAAAGAGTAAAACACAGTGAGTGATGGCTGTGAAGCATCACGACCACACATATAACAACAGCCAATTATATTTACAGACGCGGCCTTCTAAAGGTTGTAGCTCACTGACGTTTGGGAGGGTTTACAATCTGTATCTGAACGTGGTGCTTGCTTGATGTAGATGAGCACTCCTTTTTACAGAGTAACATAAAAGTTTACAGCGCACCTTATTACAGCTACAGTTGAAGCGAAAGTGTAAAAAGAGGGAGTTAAATAGGAAAACCAGTGTTTAAATGAGGACTACACTAATAAACGTAGTCTTTTAAATGCACCTGAAAGTGCGGACGTGTGTAAATTACTGCACACGTTGAAGAGTTTTTCCTTTTTAACCTCGTGTTAACATAACTGTCTAGACATCATTTGACCTGCGAATCACTAAATCCTGATGAAACGCGGTCATCGTCCTTTACCAGATGTGAAATGTGGCGAGTGAAAATCCACCTCCTCCATTCCTGCCGCTGCCCACGCTCTCATCATCCTGCAGATAGGAGCGGTGCGAACACTGGGCCGCGTTCAAGGTCCTCTCCCACGTTAAGGAGTCGCTGTGATGACATGGTTATGACGCACCACGGTTAAGACATGAGGGTTCGTGGGGTCACGGCTGCACTACGTCTATGGACGGCAACAACCTGTCCGGCTGGAAGCCCATCAGCTGTGATTTCATCTGACATGACAACAGCTGTGTTGTTTCCAAACTTCCCTGTCACTCTTATCTCCTCCCGTTTAGAACGGAGCTCCTACAAAAACCTTCGTTTCATGTTGACATTATTTTTGCCATTGTGATTTACCAACTTGTCCTCATCCTTGCAAGAAAGACTTGTTTCATTAATACTGAAGCAGAGAGGCCTTTGACTATGCAACTGGGTGATACCGACTATATAAAGAATAGAAGACAACATCAAGTTAGAGTACTTTTGGGGCTTCCCAGAGCTGCAGAACATCTTCTCTGTGGCTACGCACAGGCTCCCTAAATCCCTGTCCACATAGGAGAAAGACATTTGCTCTGTACCTGACAGCTGGTGGCTGGTGGACGTTCCAGACTCTGGGAGTGAAACAACCACAGAAATGTTGCTAGTATTTGGATGAAGTTGGAAGAAGTTGGCCCTTTTCTTGCTGTCATAACTCTCTTATTCAGAAAGAAAATACCAACAGTGATGCTGCCACACCTTCTGGCTCCAAGCTCCTTATTGGCACGGTCAAGTTGGTGATCGTGGTTTCTACAATGTATTTCTACAGTTTTTTTTTTGTTTTGTTTTTTTGTCTCAGCTTAATTCTCTGGAATTCTATCGTAGGAATGAATATTCCCATAGTTCCTGGAAACATTGTGTAATGTCATGTTGAAAATCTGTGTTGATTGAGCTGGCAAACTTGTCTCCCTTTAGTTTGTTTTCTTTTGATACAGCAAATTTAAAAAAAAAAAAAAGAAAGAATAACCCAAACCGCAATACAAAAAGTCATTTAAAAACATTCACTGTGCTCGCTGGTTAAATATGTGTGGAGAGGGATGTAGGAAGAAGGTCCCGAGGAAGGTCCTGAGTGCTCAAATAAAAAGCACTCATACCTTGATTCATCCTCTAGCCAGCGGCTAACATATGTTAATTTCAGTTATTTGCATCCAAGTGTGCAGAGCACAATTGCCTAGAAGAGCTGTTTGGCTCAAACGGGCGATTGCATCACATTCCAAACAGAAACACTGTGACCAGACTGAAACTATGTCCTGGGAAAGATGTTGGTCTATAGAAAGGTACAATCACTGTGTATGTAACAGCCCAAACTAAACAACAAAGGTATAAAAATACTACCAAGTAAATACTGGGATAGTATCGCTGATACCGATACTAATTGTAGTGTAGTACGTGTGTAGAGTAAGAAAAAGGAACAATGTAACAGAAAATTTCAGCATCTGCAACGAAATAATAATGAAGGTCTCCCTAATACTAAGCTATTTGGAATTGAAAAGAGCAATGTTGCTTGTATTCATTTTTAATTGGATTTAAATTACGAGGCAGAACATAAAGAATGACGAGGTATCCTTAGACAGAGTCAAACTGGGAGTGAAGGTTGTCGCTTGTGTCCTTGTTTGGCAATGAGTTTGGAAGATATTCCTGCCATCTGCATCGTTCGCTTAAGCAACTTTCCAGTTTAGTTTTTATTGTAATCTCGTGGTGAAGTGCTCGTCCAGATCCATGGCAGGAAGTTACTTAGTCAAACCTGAGGCTGACTCAAAATATCATTAAGTACATACGAGCATTAAAGGCAACATAAACCGATTGACCTTTATGAGTTTCGAGATTTCTGAAAAGCACTGATACCATCAACATTTGTTTCGATGGCATGCTGCCAGAGACGAGCTCAACTCAAAAGTTTTCTTCCAGCGTTTCACCACAAAGTCAACAGCGGATAGAAATGGGCTGTGAAGCACTGACAGGCCAATTGGTGAAAGTAAATACACCCCTGCTTTCTTTCCTCCTCCCTTTTTCCTCTCATCTCTCACTCTGTCCTTTGCTTGCTTCTCCTTTGTTTGCATTTAACTTTGCACAACAAGGACCCCGCTCAGGATTTCTCAATTTCAACAGAACCAACAGTGGAAACAGATGGACTGTGAAGTGATGTTAGGCCGACACTAGGAAAACAAAATCACGTCTCTGATAATTTCTCCTTTCTATCGCTCCCTCGTGTTGTCTCCTTGTCCATCTGTTCAGATTTTTTCTGACTTCCTGTGAGCCGCATTCCAAATATTCAGCTGCTCTCAAGATTTCTCAACAACAATTAAAATCATCATACTCTAAAGCAACAGTCAAAAACACATCATTTCAATTTCTCCTCTTTTCCCGTTCCTTTCTCTCCCCGTCCTCTCATCTCTTTACTCCATTCTGGTTTCACCGCAACAAATGATGGAGTTTCCACATTTCCCCAAAAACACGTTCGGCGGAAACACGGGCACCATCTGAGGCACCAGCACATAGAGTTGTTCTCTTTCACTGGATGTGCGTGCTTGTGTGTGGCAGACAGAGAACAAACAGAAGGGTTAGAGGCATGTGAATCGCTCTTAGATACCCCACAACACTAGTTTTACAACTGACTGCACAAATATGCACCTTTCGCTACGCATGCTAAACCACACTACACTCATAAACAGGAGCATCCTCTACTTTACTGCCAAGTACACAGTCTTATTACTCCACTCCATTGTTGATATTCGCTGCGCTCTTTTCTGCAATAAAACGAGTTTTCCTCATAACCCCATGAGCTGCATCTCATCTCGGAACAGAGACTATTGTTTCCATTTCAGTAAAATGAGCTAAAAAGTCGCCTGCAGTATCTGATCTAATATCATAAAAAGAAATGATACAATACTGTAAAAAGTTTATTGGGTCATTTTGTGGAAATGGACAATTGCGGTTTTATTTGGCGAAAGCTATAGCTGCAGCTACTTAAAGAGAAACCACACTTTGAAATAGATTTCACACACAGAGCCATCACAATCCCACCATCCCGCTTCCTACCCTGCACTTATCCTCTATTACTGCTGCCTCAGCCGTCACAGTGTATTTCCCCTCACTCTTCCTCTGAGGGACCTGGACTGCTCATATTAAATTGTTAACTTTTTTTTTTTTTTTTTGGGCACATCCTCGTATTTTGGCCAAAAACAGAAAAGTTATCACTCAGCGACGACAGGACCTCCATAATGTTTACAGCTTAATCCAAAGGCGCAGTGATCATTCTTCATGACAGTCTCACAACCAATACCGAGAGAAAGTAACACAATCTGAAAATGAGCGCTGTGGCAATTTATGTCACGTTGAATGCAATTATCTGGATATAAATGACCGGCATCGTCAGCTCAGAAAGACACCGGGCACCAACCGTGAGTTTCGGTGTGAACAAAACAAAAACAAAAACACTTCTGGCAGCATGTCACATGTTACCGGATCCTCTCAAAATCACAAATAAACAGTATGATACAGCACGAAAGGAAACTCCCATGCTGAACAATTTGACACACACGTTACAAGCTAACCTCCAGCCCTCTGGTTTTTAGGTTAAGGCTGGGTGCAGCTTGAGAGCATGTTTTAAAAATGCATTTCGATATTTTAAGTAGACCATTGAAGCTTTTAATAAAGTATTTTGGCAGGCCTGGTGGATTGGGACTACACTCAACGTTTTGTGTTCTTTTGTCCAACTGCACCCCGTGTGTGTGTGTGAGTATGAGGAAAAGACAAGACATCAGAGAAGATTACTGCGCGTCTTGATGAAATTAATATTTAAAATGGATGAAAATGTTCTATCCATGCAGAAGCAGCGGTTAAGTTCAAGTACTAACCTCACTGTTACCCTTTACATTCACAAGAAACAACCTAGCAACATTGTAAAACATGATTCAGTGACAATGAAACCTCAACATACAACATACCGCTTAATCTGAAGGCACAGTAATCATTCTTCAAGACAGTCAAGTGAGTTTCACAACCAACAGTGAGAGAAAGTAACACGGTCTGAAAATGATTTATATAAATTACATCCACCAGATCCACTGTTGCTGTGCGAGTGCAACGAGAAACAACCTATACTGCACCCAGTGACAAAATAAGAAATGAAAAATCACTGTGATGGCTCATGCTCATGTGACACTAGAGGCACTAACACTGCTTCTCAACTGTGACATGATCCTGGTTCCTATAGCCTCTATCCGTGGCACTTTTCAGAATACCACCAGGCACCCACAGACACTTTCAGGGTGAAAAATATGTCTGGCAGCCTAATGTATTTTACAGGATCCTCACAAGACCCCAAAAATATTACAACTGGAAATGAGACAGGCGCTGCTTCGTGAAATAGTATTCCCATGCTGAACAGTCTGATGAAAAAGCCAGTCTTACAAAGCCCCTGCAAGGCTTCAGGTTGGGGGTGAGCTGGGGCTGTGAGCGTGGGGGTGGGCCTGGTTGAGGGGGATTTAATTATCTTACAGTTTAACCTTTTGTTTTGTTTTGCTTTGTATGATGTCATCCCTGTGTGTCTGCATGAGGACAGGACACGATATGAGAGTACAAATTATCACCCTCAAATAATTAATAACTTGGATTAATCTACTGCGTTTGCATGGGTGGAAAAGTTTAACCTACTTTTAAAGGGTTATTGATTTATTAAAGTGTTTTATTAAGTTATTCTACAAAAGTTATTTTAATGTAAGTCTGTGTTCTGATTGATACTCATGAATAAAAATGTTGCTGTGACCACATCTAACTGTGAATTCATAGTGTAATATCAGCCGGTGAGCAAATTTCTACATCACTGGAACAAAATGAGACGTCAACCTCTCTTTCTTCAAATAACAGTCTGAGCTGTAAACACGGCTATGGTATCTCGGCACTACGTCAGTTCAACACGTCCTGACGCACTCGGGTGCTCCATTATAGACACCCGTATTACTCGCACAAAGCCTCTGACACCCCGGAGACAACGCGCGCAGCGAGTGAGTAATTTTTTTGAAACGCAGAGACTTCTGTTATTACACAGCTAAGGAGGAAGCAGGGAGAAGCGGCGTGAGGGAGGCGGGCACAAGCACAGGACAGACAGCCGGGGAATAGCAAAAGTGTGTGAGGGAGAGGGGGATCAAAAAGAGAAACAACATCATCAATCAAACACTATGTGTCCACAGAGAGCGATTGAAATTCTGATCAAATCCCCAAATACACGTGAATGTAAGGGTTTGTTCGTCGGCGCATATTTAGTGTCTGGTAAACATGGGTTTAGTGTCTGAGGGTTTACGGCACAGAAGCTTTAATGCGAGTGTTTAAATACGTGCCATGTTATGAAGTTAGTAACACCTGACAGCATCCACATGGTTTTAGACGTGGCTTTGTGTATACGTTCTGTGTGCATCTTGGAGCTGGAGTCAATGTGTCTATATGTGTGGGTGCGCATGGAAGTGGCGGGGGGGGGGGGGGGGGGGGGGGGGGGTTCAGGGGCATACTTACATTCAACAACACATTGGTCCCTAGTTGGCTGAAAATGTCAATATTCACTATTCACACAAACAGTAAACCTTGGAACACCAAGCCAGTGGGGAATGGAGGTCAGGCCGACTATTTTAAAGGTTATTCTATATGGCATCTCCTTTATATAAGAGTGAGGGGAATAAGGGATGAGAGGAAAGACCGCAAACTAGGAGGGCTCAGAGAGAGAGAATGTCATGCCACGCAGCTCACAGGCTTGGCTTTAAATCACCACAAATTCCTTCTGTGTACCTGAACCAAGAACTTTTATATTGACATGACTTTTTTTATGCTTTCAGCTTTGGACAATGCTTTCGCAGGTAATGTAAAAATATTCAACTGAAGCTGATGTGTAGACATTTGGGAAGAGCAGAAACCGTTTTTGATATCATAAATGTGAAAATTGTAGTATTACCGTGTTAACTTTGCTACTCAAAAACAAGCTTTGCACAGAGTATAAAAAAGGACTTAAACATGACATTGACGATATGGAGCAGGCAGTGTGAGTCTCCTAAAGGTCAGTAAATAGGATTTTCACAGGAATTATTTTAAAAGCTCGTCTTGAAACAACATAAAAATGACTTGTGGTACAGTCATTGTGCTGGCTGCCTTAGGGATCTTTCCCTTGCAGCCACACTGGTCACAATTATGGGAAATACGCCAGGGCTACATGATATCAGGGAATTGTGTATAAATAGAAAAAAAAAAAAGCTTTTACATGTCATTTTGCAGCAATGAATGACAGGAGTATATGGTCCTTCAGCGAGACTACGTGGCATAAAATAGCATGCCGAAACCACAAAATGCCTACTGATAGCATGTGACATCACTTGGTGTGTTATTCATATGCTTTTAGATGATACCAGGGTGAAACAAATCCATGTTTAACATTTAAAGTAAACTGATTTTTACATCCTTACTTACAAGTAGGGCCGTAGGTGTACTGGTAATGATGATATTAGACAATGAAATTTCAATATCATGTTGGAAATGCGCAGATTGATAACATACTGTAAATAAGGAGTATTTAATGTTTTGCAGGCAAAGGCGATTTCTTCGGTTCTACTGTTATTGAGTGTAATTCATCTCCCAAAAGAGAGAAAATGACATAAATGAAAGTAAAGACTTTGCCGTTGTTATTTACATTTTTGTTGATATGGTGATAATATCGTGACTGAAAGTCAGCCCTACTTAAAGGCCCACGTGTAAGGGAAAACACTGCTTTACGAACTCATTAAAGGTGTGAAGTGCGGCTCATGCAGATGTTTTCGCTAAATATGTAACAAGTAGTTAATGATCAACACATCCAGCTGAAGGACCAAGCAACGCCTGCATCCTCCATGACTTCCTCTTCTTCCATAATTCCATGGTAGAACTAGGGTTAGAGTTTCTGCCTCTTAAGTGGATTTGAGTGAGGGATTTCCACTTGGCCACCCATGTCAATAATGTAACCAGTTTATAATCTGCAGAGGCACAACCGATTATTAAATCTTCCCCCCACCTGCTCACATTCAGAACGGCTAGGGAATCAGCCACAAATAATTCCATCATGACTCCTCACCAGGCCAGCTGATAGCTCCATATTTATTTGTGACTGATAAGACAGAATCACAGACGACTCAAAACTAAATCAGCCAAATTATATCGGTATATCTATCTGTTGTGCCACTCAATTGAGTCTTTGATTTGATTTTTTTCAGCCCACTGCCTCCCGCGTGCACTTTCTTTGTTTCTCGAGCATATTTTAATATATTTGCATTTTCTCCCCCGCTATCTCCCTCTATGCCTCCGTCTCTGCGTCTTTGAGACAGATAAAGCCTGGTGCTTTCGATTGGAGAGTAATGGATGATTTTCGCGAGTGGAAAATGACGGGTTATTTCCTTGAAGTCTGTCATGGCAGCACCAATAGCGGGTTCTAAGTCAGCAGGGCTCAGTGGAACAAAGGAGGAATTCAGGTGATTTCGTTTGGTCTGTCTTTGATTCAACAGTGGGGATGATTGGAGGATTTCCATCTCAGAGTTTCTGTCATTGTCTTCTCTGCTCTTGCTCACTCGCTGTCTTTTAATTTCTCTCTTTCTAGTCTTTGCTTCCATATGCCGGTATATTTTGTGTTCCTTTTTTTTCATGACAGGTGTTTTAAATATCACCAGATAAAAAGAAAAAGTTACATCTCTCATGCAACCCTAATGTTGCGTGACATTAGGATTAGGCGTCCGGCTAACGATGACAACTCAAATGTGGTGAGTGGAAGTGGAGCCAGATGTTTGATTGTTCTGCCGTCTCTTTAGGACTGTCCTACATAAACAATGCAAGTTGCTGTTTGTTTGCGCTCAAAGGGCGTGTTGAAGTGTCAGCTAATCAGTTTGTTTCAGCTATTCATTGTTGATGAATAAAGAGAGGGACATCCAAGCACTTGTGCAACACTCAACGACAATGTAGCCGGCCAAGCTTGACCGTTTCATAATGCCACTGCTTGCTGTGTGAACAGCATTTGATACACTGTACAATATTTGGTCTCGATTAACAGTGATATTTTCTGCCCTTTTCTTATAAAGTGAGTCCTTGTGGTCCTAAATAAAATGCATTATCCAAGGAACGGGCCAACATCTGATTGTTTATCTTAACTTGACATGATATTAACTGCAGGAATGCTGGCCTGCTTTCAAAAGGGACAGCACGGACAGAACTAGAAAATGTCTATTCCTGAGTCTCTCTCTCCCTGTTTGTTTTGTAGGTCTTGATTGCGTATTTGGTTTCCACCTGAGAAGTCTGATAGGGCCTGTTAATTGGTTGGTTCCACTGCAGATTGTCCAATCGCTACCTAAAGCTTACGTGAAAAGGGACCAAGCCAGAGAATCTCTGCTGCCTGTTCCTGCCGCTTACTTTGATTACTGTTCTCCTGTCTTGTCAGCCATTGAGATGTGTGGACCTATGCTCTTTGTTAATGTTGATGGATGTGGTGGAAGGTGTGGACTGCAGATGAGACCGGGGCACCATACCCTACCCTACGCCTTTCCTCATGTAGGTACTTTTTCACGCATTAGAATTATAGTTGGTGCCACCTATGCATTTTTTGATTTTTGTAGTCCATTGACTATCAGAGGAGGTGTGGACAAAATACATATAATGGTCTACTAGAACTTTAGGCGTGTGCTGCACAAGATGTCAAAATCCTGCTAAGCAGGTGTCACTGCTGGGACACAGATAATGAGGTCCTTGAATGATTTTATATTGTCAGATTTTCTGACATCCCATCAATATCTGTCAAGGAAATACATAAAAAGTATTTCTGTAGTGCACAGCACATATGTCCTGAGGACACATGCTGCCTAGAGCCAAAGCACCTGGTAGGATCTCCCCAGGTGATGGATCAGGTAAAGAGCATTACATGGATGACAGGCAGGGATAAAGTGAACGGAGCTATTTTTTCTGTACTAAAATGTAGTTGTGAAAAGATGAATCCGTGAAGTTCTTCAAATATGGCCTGAGTGTGTCAAAATAAAAAGCTGGAAGCTGAACTGAATCTCAAACTGCAAACGTGAGGAAAAGTCCAGTTAGTATACTGTATACCATCAGCTCCTTTTCTTGAAAAGATGCAGCAGCTCAGCTCAGGGATCTGATTAGGATTTGTGTACACACTGTACAAGGAGAGCAGAGTAGATCCAGAACACAACCAGAGGGACATAGGGGCAACAGAATGACACTTCTGGGCCAGACATTGCTTAGTTTTCTGCCATCATCATCATCGGGACTCACATATGCAGGTAAAATTTGATGGGTAGTGGAGTCTAAGGTGGTTGCATAAGGCTGTCTTTCCTCAAACGCAGCACACAGAAGCCTTTCTGGCAGCAGTAGAGATGTTTGTTTTGATCCAGAAGGTCATACCTGCCAAGCACCTTTCAACCGCTTTGAAAATTAGAATTATGGTTTACAGAAAACAATATCTGCCAGCTTAGTGGCAGCTTGAGAGCACTGAGGCCAATGAAGTGTTAAATCTACCAAAGGTCATGTCAAACTCATTTAAACTAGAACCAGAACCAGAAGCTGTACTTGGTGTGATGGAGGTCACATTTAGAGGTGGGGTACTAAACACTTCTCAGAAGTCAGAGACGTTTTACAATTTCATAGACTGTGGTTAGTATGTAGCTCTAACTTGTGACTGCATAGAATCCTTTAACCTCCAAAAGTCATCTTCATAGGTTCTCTAAATGTTTAAGGAACCCATTAACGTTTCATCGTTCTAAGGCTGTCAGTTTTATAAAGACATAGGCACCGAGAATACAAGTGAATGAGGCAGAATTGAGGCAAAATTGTTGCATTTTCATGAAACCATGTTTAAGTGTGCAAGCTGACTAACATTTGTCACATGCCTTGTGAAGTGTGTGTGTTTGCGTGTGTTACTGTTGCAGCTAACGTATTTGCTCCAGTAAGCTATGCGTGTTTGTCACTGTGTTTTTCCGTTTTTCCAGCATGTTGGTACCACAGGATGTTGATTTTAGAGCTTGCTAGCTGGTTAATGATCTGCCATTTACCACGACAGACAAGCAATTACAGTGCAACAGACATGAAACACCCTGCTGTGTCTATACGTGCACACGGGCACCCCGTGACTCTCTTTGTGTGTCTGTTTTACACTCGTAATTATGTTAGAGGAGCTATTTAGGATGCTGTACTTCAGTGGGTATTTACAAGTGTTTTCTTCTTTCTGGAATGGCCACCGGAACACACTAACACTAGGTCAACCAGAGACAGATAATCAAACACCATTACTGTCCTTTCTTGTCCACCCCATGAATCTTTAAATCAGCTTAACTGGTGCTTCCATTTGCAGGATTGTGACATCTATGAAAAGAAATAACCACTATGCTTTTCCCATAATGACAACTGTGTGTGGGTGAGTGGCTACTTCCTCCAACACCACATTTGTCCCACTAACATATATGTGTTTGTGTATTTTATGGCTATTTATAGCTGCATGTGTGTTCTTGAGAGTTGCTGATGATGTGGACACTGAATATGCCCGTGATGGCGAGTGATTGATTCGCCGGATAGATTTTCCACCATTTATCCACATGACTCTCGTACCTTCTGGCTCACTACTAACACACACTACCTGTCTCTCAAACTCACACACATAAACGCACACACAGAATGTCACCATGAATGGGAAATGGATTGGCTGGAACAGTGTTAACCTTTCACCCAGAAGGGGTATGAACGCTCACATCCGTGTGTTTTCTTTTAAATTTAGCGCACACACACGCACATGCACACACACACACACAAACACACACACACAGAAAAAGGCTGCAGAAACTATTTTAAAAAGTCACTGATCAATCGTTTGTGTGGTGGCGGCAAGCAGAGAATATCACTTTGAATATTGTGTTTTCCCGAGTCAAGGGAATAGCAAAAGTTTTACTTGGTGTCACATTGATGAGTCGAGCTGTGACAACACGGCCCTGAGAAGAGTTACATTTCTATTAGAGTCAGTGAAGGTGGTAGATTTATTCTTTTCAGGTTGACAATTCTTGCACGCGATCTTTGTGTGAACTTTGATAGTCTGAACTTGATGATAATTGAAAGGAATTGAAGCGGAAAACATTAAAACCCAGTGCGCTGCACTTGCCGAAAATGAAATTTGACTAAAATTTGACAAAAATGTCTTAAATCAGGGATTTCTGTAAAAACAACAAGCAAAACAACAAAAAAGCAGACTGGCATAATGATGCTGCTGAAGTATAAAAATATATATTTTTTTGTTGTTGGATATGAGATTCCAATATCTGAAAGGTTGATAAACCAAAAGATGCCATTTGTTGTGAAGTTCTTGGTAATGTTAATGCATCTTTTTGACATTTAAAAATGTCTTACCTCTTGATTTGGTGCTCTGGTGACAGCTCCATCACGTTGTCTTAGAATTTTCTACAACATTTAATACAGTTTTTGTTTTCATACCTTTATTTTTTAAGTCAGACATTTTTCTGCCTGATGTGTTTTTGTTTGCTTTGAAATTAACTAATTTTAATAAGCTTAATTTTTTTCATAGTGATGTGTTTTTAAATTGAGTGGTTGATGCTGTCAACTTTGAAAGTAGAAAGTTTCGGTCCAAACAAATTGTTCCAGACGTTTTTATAAAATATTATAAATGAACTGTTACCATCACGAAAAAAAAAAAAAAAAGATTTAGGCCAACATTTTTTTGTGCTGCGCTTGTTTTGTTTTGTTTTTTAGCAGTAATTGGTATTTCCATTGCTAATTTTATTGTAACACAAAGATAATACATCTTTATCATCCACAATGTACACAGGAGAGAGCTGATGACTAATAGATTCACAGATTCACATCCAATAATTTTCATCTGGACAGTCTTCCCAAAGACAGTGTAACAAAGCCTTCATCAGCATTGGCCCAATAAAAATATACATGCATACACGTAAAAGCACAGACACCTCTCTCTCACTCCATGCTGAGGCGAGTGTAAAAAGCAGTCGTCTGCGATAAAACAAGAAACGAGATTAAAAGTATTGAAAATGTGCTGCTGGCCCCTGGAGTACACAATGTTCATTACCCCTTATAATACGGAAGTGTTGAATGGAAGCGAAAGAAAATCGCATCGCATGATTAAAACCACAAGGAAAGATCCACTTAGAGGATTAAAGGATTATCCTCTGGGGGCTAAGAACACCCACTTTAAATTTACAATCTGTGTTTCTAATTGTGTGCAAAAGGGAGAACAGTGTCTCCTCTGTGGATCGGTGCTGTGGTATCCAGACTTCATGGCTGTGCACCGTTCTGGATTCTCATATTTCAGACATTTTGCTGTGTGCAATGTTTATCAGTATGTGTGCTTGTCTGTACCTGGGTTCTTGTGAAACATTATCAGTTGCTGTCCAAGGACTGGTCTAGTTCATGGCCAAGTGCACTCCAAATGCATGGGTGTGTTCTGGGCGTTATTTGTATCTTTCCATGGTTAGACTGATGACCACGATGGAAAAGAATGAGATTCACTGCAGCAAGGATGCAGGACAGGATCCTTTTATGGCTAAAATTAGAACATGTATCTAATATATTGGTGCTGGCATATTTCATTGTGTGTTTACGCCATAGAACGTAAATTACTGACCTCAAAAGGTAATTATTTAGGCCAGCCTCCCCTACGTATTTTACTTAAATAGGAAACAAGATATGAGATTTATCACTGTACTAGAAAACCCACTGGAGCTGAGAGAAGCTGAAGAGAAGAAATTAGTGTACATAATAAAAGATGGTTGGAAGGCAAGGGCAGGGAAAAGGAGAGAGTTATTTTGAGAGGTACTATGAGAGCGTACACGATGAAAAGAGGAAGAAAGAATGGAAAATAATCGTCGTCTTGCAGATCATGTCCTTCATGGAACAGAAATCTGTCCATCTCTGCTCGTCCTGCCAACAGGGTGAATATAAAATAAACGGTGTCGACTCACCAGCTTCTAGCTGCTAACTCCTCCACTCTCACAGGCCTCAGTGAGTTTCCTTTAACAAGCAGCTCCCAGCAGGCTTCATCTCAAAAGGTTAAAAACAGATTCACTAAAATGCCACTAAAACAAGGTCCTCAGTATACCAGACAAGTTAATGGAGTTTGCCAGATTTTATATGAGCAGTAATATAAGGTCAGCTGGCAATAAATGGAAAATACTGTCCCTATATAAAAATGTGAGAAAGTGAGAGGAGAGGTAAGATTCTTCAGCATCTGTAATAATGATGTAATATCAGCATTCATGGGAATATAGATTTTTCAACCGCACAAACACACTAGATCCTCTTCTACCACAAGATAACATTCTTTTACAGCTGGAAGAAAAAGGAGGACACTTGGACTGAAAGAAAACTAGATCAGATTGACAACAAATCTCGATTTTATCTTTGTCCTTTACGACAACTCTGTAGCAGACACTTTGTTTCGCTTTAAGCCCCTCACAAAAAAACCCTTTAAATCATCTTTGAATGGCCATGTGAAAACTCATTGGTAGTCATTTGTAACAGAGGCATTCAACCACGAGAACGCAGAAGCTTATTGGGAAATGGCATAAATAATTAAGACCACCTAAAATAAAGCAGGAGGCCTTCATAACTAAATGTGTTTCCACCCAAGCGTTACAAGATTGTTAGAATCTAATTAGTTTGGAACAATGTATCGGGAAAAGAGTGGAGCAGTTCATGCCCAATGCTGTGTTTTTATGATAAACACGCAATTGTATTTCTGCTGCCCGCATACCATCACAGTTATGATTCATGTGATAATAAAAAAGAAGAGAGAGAAAGAAAGGAAACGGGACACGGCGGACATGTTTGGATGGGTGGATAGGGATAAAGCTATTTTCAGCTGCAGAAAAATGGTCCGATGCTACGAGACAGAGACATGCAGCACATATCCTTGATTTCTAAACTACTCTCTTATTTCTTGATTTATTGATAGCTCTAATGTACCTTCTGCATCTTGTGTTTAAAACCGACGGCTCTGTCCTTTCCACTGCCCTCGCCTCTTCAAATCCTCTCCCCTGCCATCGCATCTCCTGCCCTCCCTCGCTCCTTTTCTCTCCTCCCTTCTTCCATACCGTCCATTAATTTTTAAAATGAAGAATAGAGGGCCCATTCAGGATGTGTAATCTCCATGTTTTAATAATGGGGTGGTTCACAACATACATTAATTTGCAGTTCTCTCTCTCGCACACACACAGTTGGCTGCACATTGTCGCCATGAAATAAACTATTTACGGAAAATGCTGCAATCTTGCAGACCCCCTGAGGATAAGAAAACAATTAAAAGTTTAAATCAAATAATAAATAATTATTTCCCCAGAAAAGTTTATTAAAAAAAAAAAAAACAGCTCACTGCCATACCCTGACAAAGACATAATAATCAACCTATTGAACAGTTTATGTTTATATCTAATGCTGCTTATCCGCCATCAATTTATAGAGTCAGCAGTCCAATGCTGGGGTCAGACTTCTGGAGATCTGAGATGAAGTTTCACCTCAAGTGTGCAATGCAATCTGATAAATCCCGCACACTGTTTTAAAAATCATCATCATCCTCTTTCATGATGGAGAGAATCATCATGAATTTTGTGCTGTGTCCCCTCTTCAACGGTGCATACTTTCAGTTAGATTCTCCCTAGGGAAAACGACTGTGACGGTTCTGACCCTTGTGTCAGAGCAAAGGAGGAAGTAAAGCGACCCCAGACTAAGGGTTCCGCTTGGGTGGATGAACTGCTCCCATGTTTCATCCTGAAGGGCTGTTACAAATTGTTTTTGTTCTTCAATTTGGGAGACCTGACCTCTTGAAAACTGCAGTGGTTTCTCACCTGATGTTTCTATATTGAAGACATAAAGTCAGTTTTGTGAGCATGTTACGGATATGGTGTAGTTAGACACAAAACCAACTTGGTTGTGCTTAAGGCCAGTACTCTCTTAACCCTTTAGAAGTGAACGCATCGCCGGCGATCTGTTAAAACTCACGGTTGTTGGATTACCGTA
Source organism: Mugil cephalus (assembly GCF_022458985.1). NCBI lineage: Eukaryota > Metazoa > Chordata > Actinopteri > Mugiliformes > Mugilidae > Mugil > Mugil cephalus. The sequence continues at coordinate 22,354,483 of NC_061782.1, read as the reverse complement.
ACTCACTCATGGTTTGCGCTACTGACAAAATTTTCTGAACACTGGGAAGTTGTGCTTTTGTCTGGAAGACCTTCATGATGTCTCAACGGTTTTTACAAAAAAATCCCTCCAAACAACTCTCTCTTCCTGGGGCTCCCCGGGTCTTTTGTCGCCCCCAAACCTGCACCCAGCCATTAGCAGCGGTACGTCGTCATTACCGTAATGGCAGCTTTTTTTTTTTTTTTTTTTTTCCAGAAAGCACAACTTCCCAGTGTTCAGCCACACTTTGAATTTTGTCCACTGGTGATTATTTTTTTTTTTTTATCTGTGGGCAGATGTTTAGGTCTTAAAGGGATAAAGCTATAGAAGCTTAGTCACTGTGGTAACAGTGAACGTGTGGTTAACTTTAGAGAACAAATGTGGAAACAGGTCAAACTAATCTAAATGTTCGACCAATTAGGTATGTAGGGATTTGAATGTTTTTCAATGAACAAGGAACTCATTTATTGACTTGTATAGCTGCTGGAGTCTGTAGGAGGTGCCGTGGGCTGGTGGGGGTACAAGCTGATGGTGTCTCACAACCAATTACCAGAATTAACATTAAATTTAGCTCTCAGACAAGAATATAGCTAATTAATGTTGTAGTCAATACAAAAAGATACTGTACAGCAGAAATTATATATATATTGTTGATTGGGGCAACTGCAGCTTAATTTTACATACAGATCATACCTGACTCTTTCCACCAACAGGGGAGACACAAGAGCCGAACAAAAAAGTAATGATGGAAGCAATTATTATCACAACAGTCTTTCTTTTATCCCCCCCGTCTCTGCTGGTCTTTATCTTCACATCAATATCCCACCCTCCCTCTTTTCTTGAGCCCTACCCTCCATCTCTCCGTCCTTTGTGTGTTTCTCCTGCATGTGTTTCTTCGCCGACCCCCTGGTACCTCAGATAGGTCCTCTACCTCTTTGCTCTCAGCTGGACAGAGACACATCAACGCTTCACCGAGCTTCAAGAACACCCTCCCCTCCCCCGTCTCCCTCCATCCCAGCTTTTCTCAGCTTCTCCTCCTCCACCTCCCCTGATCTCTCTTACAGGTTGTCTCAGTGAGAGATGGCAGACAAGTGCCCCTGCTGTGGTTACAATCCTCACCCTGTGTCTCTTCTTCTCCTCGCTCTCCCACTCTCTGTGTGGCTCTCAGATTTCTGCCAAGAGTGTGCAATGTGCAAATGGTGACCCAGAGGACGAACACTTTCTCTGCATCGCAAAATACCAAGGCAAAATCAGACTCAGACAATTCCACGCATGCACATATTTTTGGTTTTATTTTGCCCAGGTATTGAGATATCCATCTCTTTGATTTCCTGTGACACAGGGAGGTCAAAAGCAACATATTTCCATAATCAGATAACTTGAAAAAGACACTGTTTTCAACAGTTCTTTGTATAAAAAAATTCCTGAGCAAAAAGTAAAAAAAAAAAAAAAAAAAAATTGCTCTTGACCACAAAGTCTGTGCATTATTCATAGTAAAAAGTGGGAGTTACTTACACCCATGTTATACATTTTGATTGAACTAGCACCAGAAATACATTTAGATTCAAGTTGGACAAAGTGAGGACAAATTGGATTTCGATGCAGTTTTTGCTGTTAATAAAAAGCAAAAACCAGACGTGATTACCCGGTTTTTGTGTCCTTTCCCTGTCTCTCCCTATCATCATCTAGCTCTCCTCCTGTGGCTGTGAAAGCCATATTAGTTGGTCAGAGAGTGTGAAGATGGGGGCGTCAAAGACAGATGAGCAGCTACAGCTCGGAGGGAGAGCCGAGGCCTGGGTGACCATGAAGAAAGGCAAGAAAGGAGATGAAAAAGTGAAAGGGGGCGACCCATTGTGACAGTTAATATATGTCCCAATATTCATTACATGTTCCTCCCTTCCCTCTCCTCTCCCCCTTGACCGCTCAACCCGGCTGGCATTTAAATTAAATGGTGTGTGCAGGTATGCGTGCATGAGAGATACAGCATCACGAAGAGAAAGAGAATCAAATCGCGTCCTTGTTAAGTCTTTATTAAAGTTTCTGCTTCATTACGCAGCAGCATTTCCACAGGCCTATGCACGAGTAAGTTTAAGCCACGAGTCTTGTGCATACTCGCACAGGCAGAGTTGTGCATCTGTATTTCTATGCGGATAAATGCAGTATACACATTTGTCTCCGTGCTTTAATGCGTATTGTCGCTTTCGATTACAGAGATTTCAGAGTCATGCTCCTCTACATCTTATGCTCTTCAAGTTGAGTACTGAGTAAGCAGTCATTAAACCACACCTGGCAGTGATGCCGCATTTACATTTCACACAGCAGATGCTATGTGCAGACGCTCAACATATGCACCTCCTCAAAAATAGAATATGCATGTTGAGGATGACCGGGCTGCTTGTGTTTTCTCCTGCATGTCTCTGATTCCAGCTGAGTATTGAGCTCCTTTTCAGCCAGTCAGTCAATCATGCCAATTTATCAGAGGACACTTTTCTTTTGTGCTGCAGTTTGCAAAATAAAAAGAAAGCTTTTTGTTTGTGCGACTTTGTGATACTGTTTTCTGCCAAGGCTTGTGAAGACACACATGTCAAATATGTCCAAGAACAACCATGAGCCTTGCAAACTTGAACAAGCTACTACGTTATACGCGATCCCTGAAAAGGATGTGCTGCTACAAGAGGCAGACCCCTGGATCAGGTTGGTGACACCTTTAGCTGAAACTGCTTAATTTAACATTCTACCAAACCTTAATGTAATGAACACGTCATTTAATTCAACGAGAAACAGGACTGTCTACAGAGCCATCCATTCACTTAGCAAATATCCAAAGATGTGCAGTCAACTCTCAGTACAGAAAACATGCAACACTGAACCAAATGACAGGCAGCGAGCTACTGAAAGTACCTATGTTGAAACGAAGGGGGCTCACACTACAGCATTGCTCCTCTGAAATGGACAAATTTAATAAAACTACAATTACAAACAAAGTGATCTTGCATTCATGGCCCTGATGAAGTCAGCCTCGAAAAACCCCAACAGTGTTTGTGCGTTCCTTTATCCTGTAAATTCTGACAAGCTGCATACTTCAAACATAAATACATTGTAATTAAGAATTAAATATCTAAACTGTGGAAACAAATGACTTCATGTGCTGCCACTACATAAAACACGTTGCATGATCAGCAATCTTAAGTGTTAACATTGCCCTTTACTACTACCTTTTCATAGCTAATTACACACAGCAACACGTGCCCGAGTTAATTGGTTGTTGTATTTTAAAGAAGAACACAGAGCAGAGAACCAGGCATTCAAATATGTTTAGAACACACTCCTAAATTTAGAGGTAGAGGCCAGCAACAGAGGTGAAAGGAGGAATGTGTATAACAAACACATACAAAAAAGTACGTTTGGACAGGTTTTTTCAAACTCTCAAAACATTTTCTTCTTTGAAAGAAGAGGACAGATGTTCATAAAAAGGTCTTTTCCATTTGTCTTTTTGGGAACTAAGGTTTGTAACATTTGTATCACATTAACAAAAGCTCTTAGATTGAAAGATCTCTCCACTGAAGTAATAGGCAGGCTACTTTTATAACTCACACTTGCCTACATTAACTGGACAATTACTTACATTGAGGAGGCTATGCAGTCATAACCAGACTGATTTTGTTCAAATTTCATGAACCAAGATGTTTTTTCTCAGGTTTTCACAGTCAGTAAACCATAATCACACATAATTCACAAGTGTCATTCATTTATTTTCCATGGTAACTTTAATAAAAATACACAAAACTGTCATCACTGTCACAGTAGTATGTGTTGTATCAGTAGTGCTGCATGTAGAATTTTGCACCTGAAGCAGCATCCACATATAAAGCGATTCACCCATCACTAGGTAAGCTCTCGTTGCCTAGGTAACACTCATGTATATTTTCAACCTCAAATGTAGTGAGGTGCAACACGCATCTCCATCCACATCTGTGTTCATCATCTTGTGACACAAAGTCATTGAACACTACATGTCATCATTTGTTGTTGTTAGGTTCTGTCTCAATTAAAAGCTAGCCCACAGTTAAACCACATCCACGGCCTACTTGTGGTTATATTGAATCATAGCCTATCATGTTTGTAAGTGCAATTATATAGTTGTAGTTTGTTGGAGACAAACGTGATGAAATGCACCAACTCTTCAATTCTGACATGATGGTTGAGGTGCCAGGAACCAAAGTCATGGATGGTGTTTCCAATTGAAGAAATCTGTATTTGGTCAATCCCATTAGTCACCACCTCAAAGTTGAGATTAGTTAACAAGATACCCATCCATTTCACTCCTTCAAGAGTTTCTCTCCAACACTTGCTACAACTTGCTGAATTTCATTAACCTCCTACAGTCTCTTGTTACTACCTTGCTGGTAGTTCGTTTCTTCTAGCTACGTAAATAATTGTTACCTGTAGCCTCCCAACAGCACGCTAACAAATTTACCAGAACCAGTAATGCACCCATATGAGTGCTTAAAAAGTTGTACTGAAAGACACTGAATAAGCAAAGTCCCGTCAATTTAACTCAATTGAGTTCTTATGATACAAGTAAAGAAACTCTATGTAACAACATGTTAACAAAGAGCCAGGGCTTATAAGATGACTCAAGTGATATTAGGCATTAAGTTACAAATACTTGTGCTTGATTTATCCCCTTCACTATACCCACAACCTGCTTACCGCATGTTGCACACATCGTACGTTTATGTTAGCGGTATGAGGTTAGTCAATTTCACATCTAAGTTACAGTAGAGCATTACTGGCTATTTTAGGTACATTTAAAGACAGTTTGGAAAGTAATTAAATAAATAACAAAGAAATCCTTCTAGATTAGACAGTTTCCCTTCATTCTGTCTTAAGAAAAGCTGAGGCAAGACCTTTCTGTAGCACTAAGAATAAACCGTAGACAAAGGTCTGACTGCTTGAGACTAGATTCAGATCCTGAAAAGCTGACCTTTTAGAAATACAAGGTTTTGGCAGAACACTAAGAAAAACTGTGCTGTGCGGGATAGAGGGCCTGGTGCAATTTAGATAGGAAGCAACCACTTACATAGAGGTTACGGCAGATTTCCCCCTTTTCTTTGTCAAACCTTTGATATTCCTTATCAAGGAATCTCTATCAATAGATAGGATTTATCAATAGAAACCATCTGGGAACATAATTAAGATAACACTAGTTTGATACATGCCAAATCAAAGTTTAGCTCGATAAGATCCCCGCCCACGGTGATATATGATTCCACAAACACTGGATAGAGAGGGTTGGTGTGTATGTGTGTGTTCGAGGCGACATGCGCCCCCAAAAATCCTGTTGGAGAGAGAAATAGAGAGGAGCTATGGAGACAGATGGGGACGTAGACAGTGATCAGGGATGAGAGGGAGAGAGAGAGAGAGAGAGAGAGAGAGAGAGAGAGAAACAATATGAGAGCTTTCCATTGTCTGTGTAGTACCTTTAAATCTCTCATCCCACTCCTCCTCCAAGCTGGTAAATTATTCAGAGCTGCTGATTTATCACCTCCAACAACAACACAGATATAATAGTTGTGTGTCTTAATGTGGGCTCCGCTGTACCAGAGCTTTCCCCAGCAATAAGCTCTTAATGCAGTTAGTGGAAGAAGAGCCACAGACGGTGTTGACCCAGCTTGACATAAAAACAAACAAAGGCTCACTTTGACTGTGACTCAAATCGTTGGCATTTCTGTTGTCTGCCAACAATAGAACAAAATTTAAGTCAGAGTTTGATTTTCTTAGATCTCTTTTACAGACTGCACCATATCCCCAATGTCAATATCTTTGCAAGTCGTTGGAGGCTCTTCTTTGGCTGAATAATGTGCATTAACGGCCATCATATTTTTATCGGCTGGAGAAACTGAACCTTGAGCGTCATGTTACTCCACACTGAGCCGTGTGCCTGACTATGGGACTAACAGAGCTGCCACTTAAGACTCCAATGGCTAACCTTGGTTGCTGGCGTTGAATACTACCATTAGTGGTTTGCCCCGGATGCTTCTAAAAGAGCCCTGCTATTAAAATCATGGCAGGCTTAATAGATGTATGTCAATATGAGCCCCCCAACACAGAAAAGCTACAATTTCAGCCTGTAACAAAGGTTCTGCCTCCATGCCTCCAAGTAGTGAAATAATAACTTCAGCCTTTAAAATTTAAAAAGGGCTCAAGGATGTTTTCCAGTTATTAAAATCTACATTGCTCAGTTTCTTTTCTTAAAGCCTATGATGCACCATATCTGATCAGGGATCACAATTCAGAAATTGAAATCGAATTAAAAAAATTGAATTGAAATTCACCGCCTTTCTGTGTGGAGTTTGCATGTTCTACTACCATCCATAGACATGGTCATTGGTACATTGGTGATTCAAAATTGGCCGTAGGTGTTAGTGTGAAGGGTTGTCTGTCTCTCTGTGTTGGTCCGTGATGGAGACATGTCCAGGGTGTACCCCATCACTAGCCCAATGACCATGATGGTGTGTTAATCTAAATTCTATAGCATATGTTTCAACACACCAACATGTATTTGTTAATAAATGTACCTGTAGGTCATGTATAACTTTAAAGTAGGGTAGGGTTACTATAGAGAGAGCTGTGCTCGAATGTTTTGCTTAGGTCCTTGGATGACCCTTGATACATCTTATTTTCAAGCTATTACACTACACGAGAGGCTTTGATGCAGGACAAGGGCAGTGTCATCTGCAAAAAGGTGCTTTCAGAGTGCTTTGATTTTGAAGCCTACTTTTTAATGAATGACGCACACAGCTATCAATGCACAACTTTCATTTTGCTTATTTTTGTAACCTGACCGAGCTTCTGACTTTCTGAGATGAGATGCTCACCGTTGCCAATTAGTCTCAAAACACCAACGCAGACAACACTCAGTATCAGAATGGTGGTTGGACAGGGCTTAGGCATTACAATTTACAATGTTACAAATTCCCGCAACAAAAGTCTGCACCATAGGGGGTCTGCACTTTTGTAAGCATTTATGGCACTGATGAGTCTGCATCATTCTGTAACTGTGTTACTAAATATCTGTCTATGAGGATATTCAGCTGTTTTAAGTCTCCATGGGCATTACAAACGATGGCATTTAGAAGTGAGCAGGTCATGTTGAAGTTGGAGCTACAGATGTTTGAAACCACTTAATTTTAGTCCAGAAAGAGGAGACATCTGAGTAGATGGTATGTTGGAGGAGTAAGGAGTTGGAGATCTAAGCGAGGAAACACATTCAAAGCTATTGCTACTCCACTGGGGAGGTGTATGTCGGGTAGATCTATGCACAGACCTACTCCTGCATGAAAAGTTAGGATTTGGTTTTATTTGGGCACAGATGGATAGGTTGTATGGGTTTTCATCTTATAAGGATCAGGGAACCCATGTACCAGTAGGAGCAGTAAAATGTTGTGTATTTATTGGATGGTGAACTCTTTTCTTTTAAGTTTTATTTACCATCCAAAGCTTCCGATAGTGAACAACACATGAGACTTCCTGTCTAGTGTCCCAGATTTCTTGATAGAACAACATCTAGAGTGTGCATGTTCATTAAAAAATGGTTATGAATCAAATAAAAATAGGTCAGGAAATAAATCAGGGTTGGTGAGATGTACCCGTGGTATTTTGGATGTGTTCTGACCTCTGGTCCTGGACAAAACCGCCAAAAGGTGTTCAGTTGGAGAAGAGACTCTTTGGTTTTCAAGCTCAATAAAACCATTCTGGTCCCATCAGAGTCCTATTTTTTTTTTTTTTTTTATCTGTAGGGTTTCAGTTTGGTCAGGTGGATGAACAGTGACACCACTGCTGGGGTGGTCACTTTTACAAAAGGATTATCAATGAACTGCAGCCAACTTTTAAGCCTCTTTCCTTTTCTTATCTGCGTTGTGTCCTAAAAAGATAATCACTTAATTAAATATTGATGATATTTCAAACCGGATGCTGGCAATCTAATTCCTGGATGGGCAGAATGATTAGAGGGCAGGGTTTACTGAATCATAGCAGCTGTTTCAAAAGAAGATAGAGAGGCCTGCGAGGGGGATAGACAGTGGAACAGCAGATGAGAGGGGGATAAACTATGCATAAAAAGAGAATGGAAAGCATTGAACGAGTTAAAGAAAAAGAAAATACTGACAAAAAGAATTTAAACCCACTAGCAGACTTATTGGGTGCTCTTAAAATCAAATGATTAATTCACAAATGTGTAGGTATGGGCTCTTCTATGTATTATATCCCATCATGCATTTTTCATTCAGCTGTAATACCACGATTGGCTTTCCCCCCCGTGGACACTTGGGAGCCCGTTGGTCCATTAAAGTGTGTGTGTGTGTGTGTGTGTGTGTGTGTGTGTGTGTGTTGAAATGGGATCTTCGCTTTTAAGAAGGATGTCCAAGCAGAGTGAGGGTCATGGTACGGAATAAGTAAAAAATAAATAAAACTACACACACACATGCATGCACACACACGCAAACACACACAGAAATACGTCCTTTTCCATCTGCTGATGTTTACTTTAGTAAGCGAGAGCGTCTGTTCCTGCAAGAACGGAGGCAGCAGAAGGAGGGGGGTGAGCTGCAGAGGAACAGTGATAACAGAGGGATGAAGCAACATACTGATGGAAAAGTGAATATTCCTCTGGTAGAAATCTTCAGATTACACGCCTGGTTAGATTCTATCCCCCCCGAAGGAATTTTTCACGGTGCATGTATACTGCATGTACTCAAGTGATTTCAATCCAAGACAGCCACTACTTGGGGATTTATTGATGCTTTTCAAACAATACACTGACCAGGTATAACATTATGACCTTCCTAACAATGTGTAGGTCTCCCTTGTGTCTCCAAAACAGTTGAGACTCATCAGAGAATGAATATGTGCCTTCTGAGGGTGTCCTGTGGACTGTTGTTAGTGGGGGCCTTTGGGTCCTGTGAGTTGAAGGGAAGGGCCTCTGTGGATCATCCCACAGATACTTGATCAGTTTGGGATCTAGTAAATTTGGAGGCCAGGACAACACATTCTGTTGTTCTTAATGTTAATGTTTTCATGTTTTTGTGTCTGTTTCAGGCTGCATCCTGCTGGGGATGGTTGCTGACAACAAGGGGGTGGGGGTATCTGGTCTGGTCTGGTCTAAGTGGTTTGGTACATGTCTAAGTAACATCCCAATGAATGCGAGGTCCAAAGGTTTCCCAGCAGAACACTGAATTGCCGAAAGATAATCACTGTTATTTAGTTCTGCTGTTGGGTGTTTTAACAGGGCTGATTGATCGGTGTATACCTTGTCTCCACATTGGGTACAGATTTACATGTATGTGTTTTAAAGCAGATTCACAGTGTAAGCACAAATAAAATATTCATCATCTGTGTTGCCTATGTTAAATGGGGATGGTAGATTTCAGCTAGATTTCGTTAATTTGTTCTCTACATGGCAAACGACGAAGCATAACACCACTGTGAGCATGCCAACAAAGCATTTGTTTGACACAGTGAAAAGACGAAAATGAACAATTGTGTCGAAAAATGTCCTGTCTCTGAATTAATCTTCATAAAGCCCCGGGTTAACTCAGCGTGCATGCTTGTATTCAGCAACATCATGTAACAAATGAGCAGCTGAAGGTTAACGGCCTTATTCAGGGGCACCTTAACATCAGGCGCTGAGAAAATCTTTCACATTACCTGCCATTTTTTTTCCTAGGTTTTTTGATATTAAGTACCGACTCTGTGCTGCTCTAGTCTTCATAAAGAGCTGCCTCCCAAATAAAAGTCTGAATCATTATAGCTGTAAGGAGTTTTGACCATAGTGAGACCTTTGCCTTTAATAGATTTTCTCTGTTTCTTTTACTTTTTAAAACTTGCCTCTGTGGGAACTTTTTTTCAAATATTTCTTCAGGCTTTACCTTCAGTATATAAAATGGAAATCCATACTCTAGGCCTTTCTACAATAGATTTGCTGCTGTGTCAAGTACAAAGGAATACAACACTGATAAGAGTGACAGAGTTATTATTTTTTTCACAGAAATGACAAAAATACACAGACACTATTTGGGTCTATTAGATCCGGGTTTTGATACATGAGAAGGCGGCTATACAGCCAGTAGGTTTTATCAACGTTCTGCTCAATTGCTTGCCTTCAGTGCATGAGCCAAGTGACAACTCAGGAATGATAGTTTCTGTAGGAGAGGCTGCACTGTTTCATCCTTTGCCTGAGGCAAGTTTTCACCCAGAGTGGCCCTCTGCGTCATCCATGTAGACTGTAATACACAGGAGGCAGCTAATGATCTTACATTCCCTGCATTTACACTTCAAGCTTTTAGTGGACCCCTTTAAATAAGAGCAGGAATTTGCATAAATCAGCTCCAAGATTGCATGACCACGTGGTGAGAATACTGCACTGCCTGAGTCGGTGGCGTGGCTGCACCTGTGATCAATACATTCTGTTAGGCGTGCATTTAAGTGCTGACCAAATGGCCTTTCCGGGTTCCAGTATGTAGCTCTCATTTTCAGTGGCCATGTAATAAAGACGTTGAATCAACTATCATAGGCACAGGACGTCATGTGATGCAGAAATGCCACCCCTACATCTGTGCTTCAAGCCATACGTTTGGAAAGTTGACTTTGTTTTTACTAAAATTTACTGCAAATATCTCCGCTTCTTTCCATGTAGTTCCCTTTCATATCAGATGTAACATCATTCATTTTACACCACCACTTTTTTTAGTAACTTTGCAAATTCAGGCGAATGCATGTAAAAAAAAAGAAAAGAAAAAAAAGCTCAAAACCATCAGACGAATGAAATTGTGAAGGATGATGAAATGGGTGACGTGAGAGGCAGCATGTTTAGATAGGCCGGGTTTAATTAAGTCAAACATTAATGTGTTCATCACATCGATAAAGATTGAGCTGATTTAAATGCTGCCAGGTTGTTTGTAAATTCACCACTGGGATCGATACAGTCTAATTACGTCATATTTTATTTTTACAATTATACACCGATAAGGCAAAAGATTATGACCACCTTCCTAATATTGTGTGGGAATACTTTTGTGTGTGTGTGCCTGTGTCAGACTACTGCCATCAAGGAGTGCCATTGCTATGGGGTGGGGGTGACTGGTCTGGTCTAGGTGGGTGCTATATGTCTAAGTAACATCCACACAAATGCCAGGTCCAAAAGTTTCCCAGCAGAACACTGAATTGTCACAAGATGGTCAATGTTATTTACTTGTCCTGTCAGGGGTCATAATGTTGTGGCTGATTATGTATTGTATTGTATTCTATGTATTGAATTCAGTTATAAATGCTAAAATAAGGCTGAAATAACTGCATTTAGAATGGAAGTCAGCACCTTTATCTCCTAGTCATTACAAATAGCTGTGGAGAAAATAGTGGACAAGGTTACAACAAAAGAGAGAGATAAAAAACAAGGAGTGAGATGACAGAGGCCAAACACACAACGCTGTGAACAAGAGGCAGGATAAAAGGTTGTTCCCTGAAAGATATGAGATGCTAATTGTGAAATCGCATAAAAGGCAAAGACACTTAACCAGTGCACAATGCAGAAGTGTGCCCTGCTAGACACAGGGCTGGATGCTAATGATGGAACCTGGTTCGGATGCAACAGGATAATTTAGATGTAAAAGGAATGCTTACCACAATGCACACACACACACACACACACACACACACACACACACACACACACACACACACACACACACACACACACACACACACACTAACCTCAAGACAATGCAACAAGCAAAACACTGGATAAAAGCTTGCTTTTATGAAGATATGGGAACTAGCTGAGAGCAGGGCAAGATAAAAGCCCATGGAAGACAGCTGTGTAATATGTGTGACTGTTTCTAAACGGAAGTGCTGAGTCATCAGGGTTGGGGAGTGCAGGATAACATGTAACAGGATTATATGAATCTGATTATGAAAAGAAAAAAAAAAGTGAAGCTGAAATCTGTTACAGTTACTGAAATAACACAGCACAGTAATCTGATTATCATTATTTGTTGTGACCTCTGTTTGATAGTGTTTGGTGGAAATAATGAGTAATCAAAGTCGCGGGGAGCCACAGATTATAAGAGAGAGGATTTTTAATAATCTCTGACAAAACAGCTTTAAAGCTGTCATCCTTTGATGAGTAGCAGATCTTCCGTTACAATTTCACGGCAAGCCCGGTGCAGAGGTGTTTAATAACAAAAGCCGATGTATATTAACTACTGGTTTAACTGCTGTAATCTTTGAGGTAATGTGGCCAATTTACCCACAAGACTCATTCATCTTTCATAGGTTAACAGCGAAAGAAAACTATTGGATTAAGAACATGAAAAATGTTCAAACGTCCCCGTGCCAGCAGATTTTTAATTTCATATCATCACACTATTCTTCATACAACACATCAGGCCAATCCACATCTGTAGGCTCTGTGTCCTGCCAGCTCAGTGGCCTGAGACCAGATTCACAAACCGCATTAGTGACATTATATCCATCCTGCACACACACTTTCAGGCCGCCGAGAAGCCATAAAAATAATCTTGAAAAAGCTGTTGACAGCCTCTATAATAGTGCTAGTTATCATGCAAGTGGCCCATGAAAGAAGCAATCCAACTGAATGCATTTATCTGACAGCAAACAAATCGAAGGACGGGACAATCATGGAGAAGAGCAGCAACAATACCTGCCTCAGAGAAGAGAGGGGGAATAAGGCGGAGAGAAGATACGGTTAGCTCTGAAGTATTGGACTTCACTTAATCCCCATCATGTGTTGATGTCAGCGCGCTGATGTTGGTCACTGCATTTGCCTCCCACTCATACGCTGTGCAGACAAACAGAGACACAGGCAGATGTTACTGCTATGAAGACAGATCACTGTGCGACCAACGTGTTCTCCCTGAGCTGCGTTTCAGGTTTATACACAGACCATGAGTCACGTGTGTCTGTGCTTGTTTGTGTATGAGGGAGAAAGACAGAGAGAAAGAAATGAGTGGGAGTGTGTCTTTAAATACATGTCATGTTTTTTTCCCAGTGTAAATACATGTAGCATTAGCACTGACCTTGTATTAACAGTTAGAATCAGACTACATGTGGCAGCCACTGAGCCTCACCCGGACAGGACATGTGACTCCCAGTGAAGAACACCTCAGCCTGTGGAGAATCAGCTGTTCTGGCCCTGAGGTGCAGGAAGCCCAGAGGTCTGGATTTTACTTCAAGTCTTTAACCCATTTTCAAAAAGATATATATTTGAAAATCCTTGAGCTGACAGTCATGTCAATTGAATTAGAGCAAATACATGGATTGATAGAGATGCTGTGGTAAAAATGTTTGTAGATGTTGAGTCTTATACCAAGAAAAAAATAATGAATCATTAAAATACAAAGAATAAAAACCTTCTCTGTCAGATACAGCAACTCTGCATTTTATTCTATATACGAACTACACTTGTCACAAAAGTGAAGTATGTTTATCGTAGGAGACTATTTAGAGAAAGATTGTTAGCTCAGGAAGCTGAGTGTCTCGACAGAGCTCATTGCATATGAAACTGCTGTCGTTTCTAGCAGTATTTCCTTTCTCCTTCCATTTCACACCCCTTTGCTCCGTTCCAGAACCCACCCATGTGTTTTTAATTTGTTTAACACACAGGTCCCCGTTTCTTCCTGTGCCTCCGTATTTTCTCTGTCTGCGCTGCCCTCATTCCCATCATCTGCCTACTTAATCCTCCCACCTCAGTCTGTCACCACTCTCACCTCTTACAGCAGCTACATCATTATGTAACGTATCTCTGCTCTCTATAATTACTGATTTTTCTTCTTTGATGTTATATTTTCCACACGTAATCAGACTGTAAATGTCATATACCTGCACCGGTCTCAATGTTAGTAGCTGAAACTCCCTGCCTTAAATACCAGCCAACCATTACGCTCTTCTGACTTTAGCAAACTCACCTTCCTTGGAAGCACAACAACATGTCATCCAAAAAATACAAAATATGTCAAACACAGGCTGTGGTACACAGGGAACACTGAGGATTAGCTGGAATCACAAGCAGTTTCCTTTCTCCCACATTTCAGCCCTGAACAGGGTACATTAAATATTTCTATTATTATTATTATTCTAATATGTCACACAACAAATATTAAAAAGGGGTATTTATGAAAAATTAATTAGCATGCCACGCCTGAATGTATCTGTTAGTGGAGGTGTTTTATGTGGTTGACCATTGTCATTGAACACTTTCTCATTTAGCAGTTTTATTGCTTGTGATGGCCCTGTGCAGGAAAGGTTTCACACATTTTAAGCCATAAAAGAAGGTTAAATTGCCATAGGCAATGGAGTATTTGGTCCTTGATATGCAACATTTTTCTCTGACAGTAGAGCTGGGGGAATAGTGGCAGCAGTAATGAAGCTCAATCCGTTTTCATAGTGTGTTACTGCTGTAAAAAAAAAAAAGTTGAAGGGAAGGAAGGAAAAGGAAGTTGAGGTACCAGTGGAGATGGATAATCTGCAGTGACTGATGTAGGCTTCATAAACCAGAGTAGGTTTCCCATTTCCAACTAGTATTATCGTTGATAACATAGTCAACTGCGTGCAGTGTGAGCACATATAACAAAGTCACATGATTAAACTAATTATATGGAATCATTTGTAATGACATCTACAACACTGCACTGATATGTCAAATAAATCAGTAATCCTCTATTCCAAAAACAATCTATAGATTAATCCAAAATCTATGAAATATCAGTCAATGGGAAACAAAACAAAAATTCACTTAAACCGAAAACATCAAATACGAACTCATTGGTTGGGTTTTCTACCCACCTGTCACAATGCAGTCACACTAACTTCCTGCATAGTCTTTACCTCTCTATTATCACAGAAGACATTCCCAGAGTAAATAATATGATGTAGATATTGTTCTCATGGACCATTAACAGGTTTGCTGAAATACTGTTCAATATTACTTGGACTATAAAGAAATAATATGAAAGTTGAGAGCGTCCTGATGAACTGATCCCATGCAAATGTCTAGTGACAAAAAAAAAAACCCCTCACATACAAAATACCCCTAATGTGCTGAAAGGAGCCTGCAGAGCTGAACTCATATGAACTGTAACCAGAGAGAGAGAGAAGTACTCCACCAGCTCTGCCCCCTGCCCTAATGGAAGTCAACACCACCTTTACTTGCAGCCACTCATTTCTTCTGCACTCCAATACCTTTAAAACTGTAATATATTAATCACGGTGGTAAGAATGTGGAGAGGAAGATGCCTTGTTCTACCAGGACAGCATTCGCAGGACACAGACATCTCATGAATCTTGCATACTGCACATTAAAGGTCAAATGTAGTGTGTCATGTATGTCAAGGTATATTACAAACCCTGTATATGTGGATGAAGGTGCGGAGGTCAGAGGGCGGGACAGAGGAGCAGATATGGCCAAAGAAAAGAGACATGCAGGGGTAACGAGATAAAGGCTGACCTTGGCAAAAGTGAAGACAGATGCTGAAACAGAGTGAGGGGAGGAAGAAGGGAGGAGAGAATGAGATTACTGTGGGAGGAATGGATTACAGCAGAGGATTGTGAAATGCAAAATGCAGTACCAGCTAACGGGACATTAAGATGGATTCGGTTCATGAGCAATGTTCTCGCTTCAGTGTTTCATAGTGTAGTTTGTTCTCACACGTGACATTTAAATTATCAGTGTGTTTAATCTAAACAGAAGACGTGTTGCGTTAATATTAAATAAACTTATGATAATTGTGAAAAATGCTGCAATGGGATGACTGAAATGACTAAATCACTCGGTGGCCTATTAATAATCATTGATCATTGTTGCTAAAACGCACCACACATCAAGAGTTCAACATATATGTATTTAATTTAACCTTTGTCTACAGGGTTTACTTAAAGCAACAAGTGTTGAATGAGCCAGCATAAATGTTTAAAATGAGACACCTTCATTTGTTTAAACGGAGACAGTATCAACACAAGGGGCCCTAGACAAGCAGCTAAACTAGATGCAACTAGTTCACACCCCAGACCACAGTTAGGTAATATGCAAGTTTCATAACGTCCTAGATTTATAAGAGTATTGTTAGTGCATCATTTTATTTATTTTTTTTAATGGCCTCAGTTCCCCTTTTACCTTTTCCCCCTACTGGTCACTTCCACCATGGCCTTAAGTGCTAGTTTGACAAAGGAAGGGAACAAATACACTGGAAGCAGAATGGAGATTCATCTCTGGAATAAAGTTCCAGCTCTCATAAAACCACTCTGCTTGGTGCACTAAACCTGCTCAAGTCTGGCCGAGGTGCTTGAAAAACGCAATTTGTCTCTGCAATGCGCCGTTTGACGTGACCCGTGTCTGAGTAAATTCTACCTACCACCAACCAATTTTGTGCCATGTCTGGCTGCATGTCCATCTATCTGTCTGCCTGTCACAATGCATCTTATTCTCATCTGTTGAAGTGCCACGGCCCTCCAGGTCGAGGTATCCTTCCTCATTCAGCACATTTTTGATGTTTGATAAATAGTCTCCACTTAGTGGCATGAAGCTCGCTGGAGACCTGACATCACCTTCTTCACAAGTGAACTTACTTCCTCTCCGACTGTCTTCTTCCTTAATTCTGTTGCCACCCTCAATATTTAGTTGTAGCCATTGGTAGTCTCGCTTCTTCTTCTCCTACTGAAAAAGAAACTCCTCTGTTCTTTTATTAATTCCCTTCATTCCCTTATTCAACTTACTCTTTTTGCATGTGGGTGAATCTATTATTGACAGTGAAGCTTTTCCTTGAGTGTTCACAGCCTGTCAGAGACACTCAGGTGTAATGGGAAGGGATATGGACCCAATGGCATTGGGACAATAAATAAAAAACAACCAACACAGAAAAGCCTACCTTTTAAAGGGAGAAAAACATGCTGCGAGACAACACAGACAGGAATAGAGAGGAAGAAAGAAGAACTAAGCACAAGAAAAGAAGGTGAGAAAAGGGAAATTCAGGTAAAATGAAACAAAAAAAAGTCATCAAAAGAAGAAAGACAGAGGCATAGTAAAAAAAAACAAAACAAAAGTCAAAGAGGAGTGCAGAAGAGGACAACGGAGCGGAAGGCATTCCCGGCAGTGCTAACATGTTGAGGCTTAGTTTGGAGCGCACACACTCATCCACGCACATAAAGTCGTTCCTCCTAACGAGTGAAAACCCTCTGAACAGAAAAACTGTGATGTCTCTGGTGGCAGGTTGCAAAAAGCTTTCTCTTCGCCTGTGTATCACCCTCTCTCTGTGCTTTTCTGCCTCCCTTAACCCCGATTTCCCTGCTGCAGTATACAACATGTGCTCTCATTCTGTTCATCCCTCTATAATGCACATCTCCCTCCATCCCACTAATTATCATTGCCATCCATTAAGCCAGTCTCTAGGCCATACATTCATCAGTCACATATGAAAATAACTCGAATGCCAATGCTACTCCACTGCAGTTGGGCGAACCTGAATTCAATATTGGATTATAGGAGCAGTTACGACTTCCTCCAAATGTGTTCTGCAATCGGAAATTTCATTTGAGCATAGCTAAACGAGAGGAGAGAAGCAGTGAGACGACAGAAGAAAAAAGAGGAAGAGATTTGAAATAGACAGAGGTCCAAGAGTAATAAACTATATCCCAACTCTGCACATGCTATTCCTGGAGCTTTGTTCAGTTATGAAATTTTGAGAAAGTGCTACTCACTTGTGGAAAAGTAAAACTCGCTTGGAGTGGTGTATGAAATGAAACATGCATGCTTTAATTTAACTTTTGGAAGTTTCTCCATAGGGTTTCATTAATACACTATAACACTTGCTACTCCTATCCATAGCAATGATTCTTTAAACCATCCACCCCAAAGCTTGTCTTTCTTCCTCATAAAAGCGTGTCCTATCCTAAAGTAAAGGTTCGGATACATCAAACCCACAAAAAGAAATTTCTGCAACAAAGGCTGAGTTTGACGTTTCCCCACACTGCCTATTAGAGACTGACCGATATGGATTTTTTAGCTGATGGCTGATACATGCTGCCGATTTTTCTGACCCAATATTTGGAGCCGATGCTGCTTTTTCTCCCCAAAAATGCAAATGTAAGCCTGATATATGGGCCAGCTGAAAAACCACTAGCGGGGCACTAAGAAGCTAGGAAGCCACAAACTATCCTTCATAATGGAATTTTCAAATTAGACGTTTGTTGCAGATGTTCTGTGTGTGCCCTATGATCTTTGTAATTCTTCTTCTCCACTTGTTTGCTGAGCTGGACAACCAACGGGGCGCTCCAGACTGGAGAAACTAGGGCCCCAGATGCTCCCCAATGGCCGGACCATCAGCTTGCTACGACAAAGCCTTATTAACGACACTAACCGACTCAGTAACCATTCCACTCATCCATCAACTCATCCCTCCCTCCTACTATCCCCAGCTCATCATCCTCCCCGTATCCTCACTGACGCCTGCAAAACTGAAACGACTGACAAATCCCTGAACAAAGAGATAGTGACACATGAACAAGGAAAAAAAAGAGCGTGCTTTTAATGAAGTGAAGTCTCAGCAGGCTAACCCACTAAAAAAAAGCTACTAAAGCCCCTACTTTGCGTGTATTTATATGTAATGCCCCTCTAATAATATACTATGATGCACTCTCGGTTTCTGTGGCAGTGTGTCTTGTAGGGTTTTACGGTGATGAACTCCTGAACTGAAAAAAAAAAGAAAAAAAAAAAAGGATGAGGAGCACAGAAAGAAAATTGAAGGCTGCAAAAATAACCAGAAGTCTTCACTCTGCCTCTGAATTGAAAGTTGCTCACAAGCTTCTCTTTGAATTTTTAAGGTGGCATACATTTATTTTTAGTGAGCATATGCTTCTAAAATGTAGAATCATCACTCGTCCTAAGACTTTTCACTTAAGTGCATTTCATCGTTTTTGTGCTTGCACAGACCTCAACTGGCCCTCAGGGAGGCGGAAAGCATCGGGGTCTACTGAGTAGCTCACATCCAGTGTCTGGCTTTGTCCGCCCCGCTGCTGTTTATTACCTAGAGACTACAGCAGATAGAAGAGGAGTGAGGACTACAGTGTGTTGTATGATGAGCCGTTTAAATATACAATTTACAATCGCATGCACAAAGCGAGCCACAGTGACACCAGCGGAAGCGGCAGTGTTTCTGGTCTCTGTCTCATGGGCTGTGGTTTCTACTTCAGTGTCATCCACAAAGCCTTGCTAAGTGGCTAAGATTAGGGTTCTTACATTTTTCAAATGACAAGTCATATTTGAGGTCGCTGCAGAGTTTGCACGGAACTTTCTTAGGGTCGTCCTGTATTTTATCCAAATTATATTGTACATATTTACTAGGTATTAACTTCATTTGCCATGTAAATGAAAATGGGATGTGATATGTGTCTGGTTGGCTGGGTATTCATTGTATGCATACTTACAATTAATATTTGCTTGGTTGCCAATTGAAATCTTCCTTAAATCTCCAGCATATAATCTAGGTGATGGCTCTACCACGCCTGTTCTGCCCACACACATTCTCTGTGCTAAAAGGGGCAAGAACACCTTGCGGTTCTCAATGTTTACCTGAAATGTAAACACTCTGGAGTCCACAAATGTAAAATCCACATACTGTTAACAGCTTGCACACATCCAAAGGTGAGACAAGGTTTTTAAATACACTAAGGAACAAGCGAATGTCCTAGCCTGAGGCTTTCATCAATGAAATGTCAGCCTTCGTGCCGAGAGACCGAAACTAAAACATTGTTCCTACTGTTTTTACAAAGCAAGCACAGTAAGTGTTGACACATTAATTGTCAAGTTGCTTTAAGGTTCGCTCTTCCAACTAACTGATTGCATTATAAGCAATATGATTGTACCTCACATTCAGTTTCTGTGAACACTGTGTATCTGCCTTAGTTCATCTCAAATGTAGAGTGTAGACTGCAACTATTTCATCTACTTAGTACTTTACTGAGTAGATGTACGGTTTCCACACCGGTTACTAGTTCCTGCATTTCTTGGTTACATTTGGCCACATTAAAAAGCTTTGCCAAAGCATATAACAGGAATAAAGTGGACTTTTGGGGGGGGGCTTTAAAGAAACAGCACTGCTCCCTTCAGACAGTGTCAGAACCGAACGGCTGAATAAAGAGCCAGTATAAGATAAATAAAACATTCTTGAACTGTGAATTGTGCAAAGCTGCTCTGGTGCAGTCCCTGAATATAAATATAGAGCTGGAAATTAGCATAAGTCCTCTTTAAGGATCACAACACACACGTATACATCCTCAAATGCCTTCTCAATTAATAATAGTGTCCTTTGGCTTTATCCACTGAGCGCCAACATAATGGACTTGAGCGAAAAAATACTTCTCATTTTCACTCTAAGCCTGTTTAGTGGAGTCTGGGTGGAAAGAGAGGAGAGAGAGAAAAAAAAGAGAGGGATTGTGATTGAGTGAGAAAAGAGGCAGAGAATAGGTGATCAAGAGAGGTGAGACACAGAGGGAAAGCATGTTTATACTGCTGCGAGGAGAGGGGATATTAGATACAAATTATTCATGTGCTTACTCCACTCCCCATCTCATGAGAAAGGTCCATTTGTACCTCAAAGACAACATCAACCTCAGATACAGAGGAGTGCAGTGACAAGCCTGCTGAGCCGAATTAGGTAATGGAAAGTCCTTAATAAAAGCTCAGTCTCCACCTGTTATGTAACGTTAGGTATTGTGACTGAAACGAGGTGCAATGAAAAAGGCTGAATGTATACACAGTGGAAATGAAGTCTAGAGTAAACTATCAGTGATCTGAACTTAACAAATAGCTCAGCTGTCAGTTAGAGAGCCAAAGCTATGTCTGGTAAGTGCCTGAATGTCCGTCTATAAGCAAGTGATGAATGTTGTCCAGTAGTTACTTGCTGTCAGGGTTGCTTTTGACTGAAACATATTAACAATAAAAAAAACAATAGGAGATGTACAAGTATGTCTAGTGAGGTTTTCTTCCTGTTGTTAGTATGACCACAGATGAGGATTTCGAGGCATTTTTCCTGGCTGTAAATTGAGGGATTTGCCTCAAGAATCAGCTCTCTCGCTCAAAGATCCTCAAAATAAAACCCCCATTCAGAAGCGAGAGTGCACCAGTCTCCTGTTTTCCCCTGCCTTCGCTGATGAACAACAAGCAAGAAAGAATACTTTAACCTGTGTATTTTGGGCAGCAACTCTCAACCCCAAAGAAAGCAATCCACAGCCCCCATGAGAGCTCAATGGCCGCAGACTCTCTGAGGGTGTGATTCTCATCACCGATCACTTCACACTTGGCTGCAAACCAGCCCAGTGATCACAGAAAGTCCTGGTTTGATGAAGCCAGCAGGCCTACGCCACGTACTCTCAAGGCCCACAGAAATTATGTCATTTGTTTTCTTACTCAACATAGCTTGTTTATAGCAGCTATTCTTTTCATATTTCATCATTTTAGTGTTTAGTGGCTGCTTTCCATCTTCTTCAAGGTTGGACGTGTTGTGTGTTCAGAGATGGTATTCTGCATTCCTTGGTTGTAACCAGTGGTTATTTGTGTTACTGTTGCCTTTCTGTCATCTCCAACCAGTCTGTCCATTCACCTTTGATCTCTCACATCAACAAGACATTTTCGTCCACACGACTGCTGCTCACTGGATAGTTTCTCTTTTTCAGATCAATTCTCTGTAAACCCTGGAGATGGTTGTGTGTGAAAATCCCAGTAGATCAGCAGTTTCTGAAATTCTCAGACCAGTCGTCTGGCACCAACAATCATACCATGATTAAAGTCACTTAAATCCCCTTTCTTCCACATTCTGATGCTCGGTTTGAACTTCAGCAAGTTGTCTTGATCACCTCTACATGAATAAATGCATTGAATTGAAGCCATGTGATTGGCTGATTAGCTATTTGCATTAACAAGCAATTAAACAGGTGTACCTAATAACACCAGTGAGTGTATAATTTGGCCGAGAGAAACGCAGGGACACAAAGATGGACGCGTGCCAACTTGGTTGAAGGATGTCTTAATGAAACCATGTTTACATCCACCAAACAGGGACTCACGCTGACGGAGAAACAGAGACGGATAGAGAACTTTAGTTAAGTTGGCGTTGAAGGGCAAATGCAGCAGGCAGCTGATCAATAGGAGATGACTAATAAAGACCGAGATTGCACGCACCAGAAATGTGTGTGTGTTTGTTGGTGTGTTTCTGTTCGTTCGTGTTAAAGCCGAACATGACGCCGTCCAGCCTGAGAACTCGGCAGTGATGTTTCACTGCGTGCACGGTGGATGGAGTGTGAGTTGGAGTGGGTCTGAGTGCGTGTCTGTGTGTGTGTGTAATATAACTCGACACACCCAGCAGCTCTCGTTAATGATGAGTGAGTAGTTGCTTCTGGAGGACACTAACTGAATACCACAAGCTCAGTGTGGGGAAATGCGCACACCAGGCTGCCACCTCACCCACAGCACACAGATCTGCATACGCACATCATAGTAACATGCTCAGTCTTTCACACACACACGTACAGGACAGAAGTGCTTCAGTGGTCCTTCCACTTTAGAGTCAGCTGAATAATTCAACACAATTAATGCTACGGTCCCATCTCTCTCCTGCTCTCTTGCTTCAGTTTGCTGAGTGTCTATCTTCACTCTCTTGTTTTCCATCATTTTCTCCTAGAATTGTCCTTTTTTTTTCTTGAGCTCTCATTGTTAAGGGCAAAGATTTTTTATAGTTTGCTATCTCAGTAAACCCCAGTAATCCAGGTTATGTATTGATGTACAATACCTCTAAATAAATGCCTGGTCTAGCAGTCGAGTATTAAAAGCAGGTCCAACGCATCGTCTTGACCATTTCTAGAAGGAACAACACTTTAATTTTAAAGAAATACTCAACAATACACAACAAATGTAGAATGAAGAAATACACATCACATCATTTCCAGAGTGACCTTGGAGAAACCGCGAGGGCTTCTTTCAAAAGACAGAGATGTAGAATGGAATGTGATGGATTCAGCGCTAACAATGCAGCAGCAGAAATTACTGATGCAGATTTATTCATCTCTAATGACGGTCATGGCATTTGTGTCATTAGGCTCTGGCAAAAAAAGAGAGAAATGCCTCGAGCCTCATCATATTCAGCAGAAACGTCACACTTACAAACCACATCTTTTTCATCTGAGTGGTGTGATTGATCTATTTTTTTGAAACGTTCCTCAGTGGCTTGACTTGGTTCAGGGGTCATGAATTGCATTTGGTGCAGGTGAGGGTATGGGACAGCTGTCAGACTAAAATCCCAAATTGGGGATACAAGTGAACTGTGGATATCACCGGCATTGGGATCTGTGTTTATTTGCCGTGACTCACCTTCATCTTCTATCTCTTCCTCCCCCTCTCCGTCTCTATATCTATGGTGGCCCTGAAAGGTCGAACTTTGCCAGACTGTAGCGGCTGGCAGACTGCTTGAAGCGTAATCAAGCATGCCAGACTATTTCCCCAAACTGAAACACACACACACACACACACACACACACACACACACACACACACACACACAGACACAGACACACAGACACACCTAAGCTATTTCCTGGTGTTGACACTTTGTCATTTGTTACACAGACATCTCTTCTCCTTCACCGGCCAGGCTGGACCATGGCCATAGTTTGTTTTCTCGTGTCTGCTAGTTAAATAGGAAAGACGGGGGCAAGGTGGAGAAAGAAAAAGGACCAAAAAAGTAGGAGAAAGGGGTGCAGACAAGAAGAGAAGGAAGATGGAGCACCAGGAGATTAAAAAAAAAAAAAAGAAGAAGAAGAAGAAGAAGAAATTCTCCATTTAGTGATTTATACCAGCCGAGATGGGGGACAGTCCAGCAAAATTACACCCAAACTTGGGCTTATTTTCGTTTCATTATTCTGGGATTCATTTGGGGATCTATTTAACAACGGCAAACCAGCTGTGGAAAATTATTTGGAAAACAGTCAACTCAATCATGCCATAAATTACGTGAGAACAAAATGAGTTTAAGGATCTTCTGAGATTACAGGAATGTCCTGTCCAGGCGGAACACATAGAGACTGTTTTCCCCAAAGTGGACAGACTTTCTCTGACAATCAAGATGGAACATACACACCCACTGAGGAAATACAGGAATCTACAAATATAGGGTATCTTTAAAAACACCCACTGAGTATATGTGTACCGGAACAAACACAGGTTTAAATTGAAGTTGTAATGAAGGGATGAATAAAGCTCAGTTTGAGGACTGAAGGACAAAGCAAACTTCAGGTAAAGCACTTTCTTTTTACATCTCCTCTCCTTGACACACAACTTAGGCCTTCTTTTGTGGGTTTTTGTAAAGCAACCTTGGCGCCTTCTATCTGCCACCAGTTACCAAACAGCTCCTTAAACCAATACCTTGTTTGCGAGTACCTGAGTTAGTGGCCGGGAGTTGGAAGCTCTCAGTGTTTGCAACTAAGAGAGAAGAGAAATTAAACTAGGATGGGAGGAAAGGAGATGAAGTGAAATTTAGGAGCGAAACGAAGGGAAAAGAGAGCGATATGAGTGGGCAAGTGATGCATGGAGTGCTGAAAAGGCAAGGGTGAGGGATAGAAAAAGAGGGATGGATGAAGTGAGGGGCAGATGAAGTAAATGAGGGAAGGATAGGATGGAGGACTGTATGGCAGAAAGACACAGTTCATCATGCACCCTGTCTCGCTGTGAAAAGAGGAAGGACAAAGTTTAACCAGGATTTATCACCTGTGTCTAGTCACTGGAATAAGGCTTGGGATATAGATCATTATGGAGGACACAAATAGACTTGCATGCACCTGAGATGGGGTCAGTTCACTTTCTTTTGACTCAGTTCAGAATATCTCAGCACTCAAACCGTGGGTGCAATTGGAGGGGATGCTGGCAGACAGAATATCAGCTACTGTCAATCATCGGTTCTAATAGGTGGAGAAGTTATTAGCGGCGCATAATCTCCTACAATCTCCTAACTTAGAAATTCCGATCACCTTGGAGAAGTTGTTTCCAGCTGCATATGCCTGGCAGTGTTTTGCAAATGTATGTATGAACAGAATCACATTCATACGGGGGTGGAGTGTGGGCACACAAAGTGCATTCTGGTTAACATACACACAGCAAAGTCCAATTAAGATGTAGACATTTTCTGCATTTAACCTGAGATTTAACCGGTTTAAGCAGCCATAATGCGGCAGTCATACGTTTATATTGTACTGCAGCATGTGGCATTTTGGTGAAATAAAATAGATGAGACAATCTGTAACTGTGTTATTGACTGTGGATGAATAAAATATTCATTCAATATATGTTTGCTGTTTTTCAAATTTGTTATGTATAAACTGTATTATTTGGAGGAGGATATGTGCTCTGGTGCCTGACAATTTGTTGCAATGCAACACAAAGTAGACTTAATAAAAAGAAGTATAGTTGAGTATAATACAGTTAGTCCCAGATGAAGCTCTAACATGAAACACAACTATTCACAAAACGCTAATGTGTCAGAAAACCATAATTCTCCTTCAGAAGACTTTTTTTTTTTTGTATCTTATGTATATTTGACTTGGCATTGATCAGAGCATGTGGATTAACCTCTGTGGTCGGCAAATTCTGCAGATTGTGTGATGGACCGATCTTTGGCAACACAATCCATACTGCCAGGAGTTTGAATGAATATCTCAGCAGCCTTTCCAAATTAGTTTAACCAGAGGATATGTAGAGGAAACTAATGTAACCAGTCTATGTTTATATCATTATCACATTTAGTGTGTCACTTTGAATAAAACATCTTTTTAATATTTATCAAACCGTGGGGATGGTAAAATATTAACACTAACATCAACAGGATTTGTCAATTAATTAATAAACATCACCAATTAAAAACCCATTAAATGAACAGTTCTGTTTTTGTGAAAGTGGCTTCTGCTTGGAATAGATCTACTATATAACTGAAGATTACAGGACGTCCTGAATTCAAAACATGTAGTGTTTAACATAGTCTGATAACATATGACACAATACCATACAAATTAGTGTGGAAACACGAGATTTTGAAGCAGACAGTGTCTTCACCAACACAAGAGGTAAAGAGGTAATCTACCTACCTACTTACCTACCTATCCATCTATCTAGTGAGGGTCGTAAGACCTATCTTAACATGTGAGGTAATATTTTTTCATGCATATATCACAAAATGAAAACCACTATATATCACCACCCAAGGAATGAAAGCTGACATCACATTTTCTTTAAATAAATTGTCCATATACTATGTATTTTGAACACTGTGCCACATGCTTGTAATGCATGTTTTCTCACATCAACAGGATAACAACTGCTGTGCCATAACGAGCTCATGTGCAAACATTTAGTAGTACATTTGCATTATGTTTCTCAGCTTGTGTCAACTTGGCTTGTCTCTGCGACTGGAGTCAATACATTGAAAATGTTCGAAGTAAACACGGTAATTAACCATGCAGCTTTGCCGTGAAATTCCTTTTTCGGTGACAGAAAGTGAGACCTGACTGAGCCGAGTCAATGCAGTTTCAGTCAGATGAAGACCAGTGAGTTAAAGAAGGAAAAATATAGTCGGCGAGACGTTAAGAAGTGTATATCAGACTCTATTATCATTGCGATGATTCACAGCAGATGGGCCTGAAGAAAAAGAGAGGGGGAGACGGAGGAGTGGAAGAAACATCAGTGGATGAGGAAGTATAGACGCTAAACAGAGAGAGAGAGATAGCAGGAAACGGAGGTAGAAATAGAAAGGAGTGTTTGAGAGAAAGAGGATGTCTCGACTGCAGGGTGTGTGTGTTGCTCTGTGGGAGGGTTTCTGATTGTAATGACTGCAGTCAGGTTATAGGTCTAATTAGTGGAGGGGCTCCACAATCAGGCACCATTACTGTACAAATACTTCAGATAAATTCAGCAAGGTTAAGAAGTTCCCTGTCTGACTTTAACTGCATACCAGTCTGGTATTCATTCCACCTCATTATTCTGCCCTGGTTGATTTCTGACTGCATATGTAAAGTGAGACGACACTTTCCTATACAGTTTAAGATCTTTGCCTTTAAATCATTACATGAACCTTTGAATAGTCTTTCTCTAAAAAATGTGAAGAAGATTACCCCAAAAATCTGTGTGATGTTGATAATTTTAGATACTGAAATGAACACTAAGTGTTCATCCCGGCTGAAAACCCCTATGCTGTATTTACAGTATTTTGTTTCGGTGACATCATTCTGTCTAATTAGAGCTTTACTCTGTGTTTTATGTCTACCGTTCTCAGAAAAGACCAGGTTAACTTCAGTGCTCACTGTGTGTACAAAATCTTCCATAGCTTTAGAGAGCAATTTCTCTGCATCATAAACTTGAGATGTGAGGTTTCATTTCTAAGTTTAATGAAAGTTGAGTTGCATTTTGAAAATGTTCAGCGATTTTGAAGCTTGGTTCATTCATAAATTAAAAGTCTGGATGTCCACATCTATGCTGTAATGATTTTTATCATTTATTTTTTAAATGATCTATATGTGTATTTAGAAAAAGTACAATGCTAAATCATTGCGTGTTACGCTAATTTGTCTCTCAATTTGTCTCTGAAGTTGTTTTAAAATAGTTGAAGACCAAATAGATCTCAGGTATTTCAATGATCTTTGTGATAAAATGGAATTGTTTTGCACATTTTCCCATGATGGTTAGCACTGCTTCATATGCTTCACTGCTGTGCGGAGTTTGCATGTATCTGGCTGGGCTTTCTCCGGGTACTACGGCTTTCCAGGTTTTTTTTTTTTTTCTACACTACTTCCCATTATGACAGCAATTTCCATCCACGAATTCTCTGTGGCAATCTTGTTAGAGTGCAGGGATGTGGAAGTGTCATATAAATACTGGTGGAGTTTCTCCTCCTCACCCATCAAGTTTCAGTCTTCTTCTGTTGTGTAATTGTGGTAAATACAAAATGCATTACATGCATTACTGCATCCCACAATGACAGATGGTATTACATGTGTGCAGGCACGCATAATGGGGACCAATGCATCGTTTGTGTCGACTAAGAATCAGGCCTGACAGTGATGTTATGGTTAATTTATACTCTTGTAACCAGGCTATGAGGAGCCTACGTCATAGGAGTTCATGGTGAAACTAGAGCATTTGAACCTGTGCTCTAGTTTGTCTGTATTGTTCTACAATCATGCTCCTTAAACATGAGGCAGAAACTAATCAGTGGTGTTGATTTTCACTGTCCTGGACACATTGGCAAACTGAGCGACTCACCCTGGAGTCACATTAAATAAATGCTGAAACAGAACATAGAGAAGGTGTCTCTGTGAGTAGATGTTGTGGAAGGGGGTGAACAGAGGATAACTCTGTACTTGTCTGGCACATGAACAAGGAAATGCCTTTTAGACCAGTCACAGTCATGAACACATTGTGACATGTCGTCACATTTGTTGGGAGGTGCAAGTGATGGGCGACTATAATGTAAGCTTTGCTCAAACACTTTTAGATGACAAAAGGCAGCAGATATCTTCTTTTGGAAGTTATTCATAACTGACAAAAACCTGATATATGCATCAAATGTTCTAGGTGATGGAATTATCCTCCTTTGGATTTGGCGACTGCGTAGGACCAATGTCAACAGCGCTTCATCATCTGGAGCTGCCAAGTCATTTGACTGTTTCTAAAAGACCAGTGTCAGCTTCTCTTTGGTGAGCTGTGGTTATCAGTTTTTTTTTTTTGGTCAAAGCATGCCAATCAGAGCACAACCTTGGCTGGATGTTTGATGGGCACAAGGATCAATCAGGCGAGGTAAGAATTTTTAATTAAGTCTGCTAGAGAAGTCACTTGATGTTCCCATGTTACTTCATGGATTAAATTGGATATTTGTGATGACACAACTACCTATATGTTTTTAAAAAAATCACGTTAGCATAACTTACAAACCGGTTCTGTCATTAAATAAAAGCAATCAAGTTAAATAATTTAAAACAACAGCACTAAGTGTGAGCGACCGGATTGTGCATATGCACAGTTAAAGCTGTGATGGTTGAATGAATGTGTTGCTGCTCTCCACTCACTGAATGCTCTTAGTCTAGACAGCCACAGTAACAAGAGAGCACATTTACTGATACATTTTGGCAATCATCGTCAGGGGAGAGAATGGCTCCGTCTGTGCTTAAAAATAATGCTGTAGAAGAGACTTAAAATGGGAAATCTAAAGAGAAAGTTGTCAGCACTGGGAGCAATAGCTATGGAACAGTGTGCTATCTTCATTTAGGACTTAATAATACATAAGGAGTGTGCTTTTAGATCACTATATCTATGAGTTCTAATAGCAACAGGATCACAATGCCAAAAGGCAGAAATTGTCAGTGCAGGTAAACGCAGAGTCTGATCCTCTATCTCGTATTTCGTTCTCCTCCACTTTCCTACTGTTCCATCTGTGTCTGGCCAAGTAACCTCACCAATCAGTCTGAGTTTTTTTCTGACAGCCTTTTCAGCAAAATCACAGACTTTCAGTACAGACTGAGAGGGCCAAGCAATTCCTGCCAAATGAGACAGCCACAGCTGCACCACCCTGGCTTGATTTCCCTTCTGCAGAGGTGAACTAAATTTTGACCGGGGTTATGACCGGTGATGGTAATCATACATCACTTGGTGGATCTGGACTGTTTTCAGGGAAGCTCGAACGGGGTCAGGAGGTCACTGGAGAGAGCTTTAACGAATGCCAAATTATCCTATCTGCCACCGCTGCCCTCTGGGAGGCTCACAGTGCCCCGGGTCGACAAAAAGACACACGCTGATGCACGCACACAAATGAAAACTGTGTCTGTTCGTCATTATCCTCTCCGCTCTTTGCCCCGAGGGAGCAAACCCAGTGCATATGGTGGTGTTCGTGTTGTGTTTCCAGTTAGGAAGGCTTTGTTTGCATGGGCGTATGGTTCTGGTTAGAAATGACAGAGCAGCTACAAGGGTTGATCTACATTATGAGGAAATAACTAGGGGAGTAGGGAAAGTAGAAAAAATGTATGCAATCATTTCTTGTATGTGACAGCGGAGGGACGACAGGTTTCCTAAATTCAGAACACTGCTTCTTATTTTGGCTTGACTATTCAGAAACAATTGAATCATAATAAATCAGGAAAACTCAGTTCACCCATTTCCATTGCTGTAACCTTTCATACATAATCTAAGCTGAGAAACGAATGCTTTTTACATACACACTAGCGATTCCGTTTACATGCTTCTGAATGAAAGAGAATGACTCCAGGCCTGGTTGGAGCTACCATGATTTGATCCAATACAGGGATTTGTTGATGATGTAATATGATGTCTGCAGGGTGGAGGGATGAAACGTTGCCTGGGCCATCTCAGCATATTTTATCATTCACTTCTCATTTCATCATTTTATGTTTCAGCAGATTTCGGCAGCGGCGGCAGACTAACCATCTCTCTCTCACCAGCTAGAAAATGTTTCCCTTTGTTTCCATGTCACTGGTACTCTCGTGGAACAGGAGAGGTTTTCATTTATTCCTTATCAGTTTTTCAGAGTCTGTTGTTTAGAAACGCTCATCTGGAACGTATTTGGTCATGTCCCCCTTTCGGTATATTTATGAGCTTAATTTCAAATATGCTCTATAATGTTTTTAACAGAAATTTAAACAAATTAACGTTATAAAAAAGGATTACAGTGAAACTAAACCCACTTGACATGGCCTTTCCATCATTTGATGGATGCATACATAAATTACTGTACAACCTAAACATACTTCGTGGTAAGCACTTACAAAGAAATATTAGATCCATGCTTTGGAGACGGAGCACGAGCAAAGGCTTTCGGAGGACATGATTCATTTTCATGTGTAACATGTTAGATTATTCATGTTAGATCTGAAACAGTGCATTAAAACAACTAATGATTAATGAACACGGACTCTTAGACAAGCTATGATTGTCTTTATTCTTAAGAATTAAGGCAAACCAGCTTTATCTTTTCTTTGTTTCAAGAGACAAAGTTTTCAACCACTGCACGTTGTGTATTGATTTACCAGCTTTCTTTGAGAGAAACACTGTCCATAATAACTACCTTGCCTCATAAACCACAGTCCACCTTCCAGGGGAATGGATTATCTACCCATTGCATGTACAACAGCAAATATAAATAAATAAATAAACAAACAAATAAATAAATAAATAAAACATTACAATTCCGTGAGCAGTTCTTTGACATTTTTTTTTTTTTTTTAATCTATTCAATTTATTTCTGCCGTTCATCTTAACAGATTTATATTTTATCGTGCCAGTTAGAGCTTATGGGACCATCCATTAAGGTGTCACGATACTGGGTGTCAGTTGTAGCTAATCGCTGTGCAGCATTTAAAACTTTCTACTTTGCACAGGCTTTTAGCGAATCCCTTCGAGTGAGACAGGTAATTAGATAAGCAGTCTTCTCTAGAACAGTGTGAGATGTGCTGTGGTCACATACAGTTTCACATTTCAGGATATTACACCTGTAAAACTATAGCCTGAGGAGGGTTAACTCAACACATTATAATTTGCAATGCAACATTACTCATTAACTCAAGATAGTGAGGCACAGGATCAAAGTATCCATACACCTAAGGCTTCAGAGACATCAAACAGCTGCCGTCAATAAAGACGTTGGTTTTCGTTGGATGATGTTGCCGCAAGTGTGTATCTGGACCATTGACTGCATAAATATGGACGGCAGAACTGCTTCTCAAAAGTGAAGCCAAAACAAGTAGAGCTTCACCTAGTGGCTGGCTGCAGTATAGATCATAAGCTCCACGTCCTCCATGTAAGTGGATGGGACTAAAACACTAAAAACCACAGCAAATAATTGTTTTTCAAGGATGTTTCTGTCATTTTATGTAGTTAATATAATGTTGACGTATGTTCAAGTTTCATTTATTTATTTTTTTGTTGGATAAGTTTAGTTTTAGTTAGTTATTTGACGCTATAGAAACAGGATGCGACATAATGGCAACCACCAGTTGCCATGACAACCACTCTGTTAAGCGGACCGTGAGTGGTTTTTTAAAAACAAGTATAGTTTGTAATCCAACATTTCTTTGTAACTGGTGGAGGTAGAGCAGAGCATAGTATTGATTAAACAAAACGTGAGTGAGTCTGGCGGAAGTGTGACTGGGACATCGATTCTGGTGGCTCCAGTCTTGGACCGTACTGCACAGACTCTGGGTCCAAAGTTGCAAGACGCCACCACCCGTATCCCCAGTAAAATAGTGTCACTTTGGTCAATGAGAGGAAGTGGCTGCATATGTCCATATTTACATACAGTCTATGATCTTGATCAAAAAGGTGCACTTGAGCACAGCGCAAAGTTGCAGCAAATGTCAAACAGCCACACACTGCGAGTTCTGTGACTCGTTAAAGAAGATAAGTCTTCACACCAGTAGGGGGCAGTATCTCTGTGAAGGTTCTCAGTCATCCAGGTCATGGTAATTCAAAAAGCATTGAAAAAAGGCAATTGTATTTGAAGACGTTTCTCCACTTATCCAAGTAAATTCTTCAGTTCTGAAGAAGCTACTGGTCTAGTTGTCCAGTTGACTTTTTTTCAACGCCTGATGGAGTAGAGGGCAGTAGTTTGTTTCATTATTCAAAGTATTAAAGTGGTAGACCAACTATTTGCTGGGAGGCTAGTAAGCTAGGAAGACCTGCAAAGCATCATGGAGGCCATTCAAACTGATCTGTTGGTCTAAAACTTGACACACTCCAGATTATTGTGTTGACGTGAAAGTATTCATGTATTATTCATGTGAAAGTTCATATGAGATGACCATAAACAGAAAATTAGAAGAATCTTCTATTTGCATTCTTGTTTAAGTGAGAGTGATCTATCTCACCACTGCTACTAATTCGACCTGCTGTTGAAAAGCTTCCAGTTGGTGCCAGAAATACCACAAAAACTAGGACCAAAGACAATCACTGGGAGCCCAGCACCGGCAAACGGCAGACAGATATGTTATATATTTTATTGCACTTTTCATAAGAACAGAGACCTTTCAGTATCAGCCACAGTGTTTTTTTCATGAGGTTGACTCATTGATATTTTTTGAGAAACATGTAAACAGGTTTTCGGTGTGTCAGCATGTGAGCTGTGAAGAAATGCTACTCCTTGCAAACCAGACTGTACACAGAGCATATGACTGTATGACGAAATACAAACCACATTATCCCGTGTAACTGTTTTATTGGGTATTCTAATTAAGACATGTGACTACTGCACTGAAATACTTCTGTCTTCTATCTAATTATGTGGCCAATGTTTGTAACTTAATCACTGTTGGGTTTATTTTTGTTTTTGCCCAAGGTAATGTTTAATCTTCCCCATTACACTGATACTGACAATGGTTTCTTTAAAACTGAATGGAAAATCATTTACCACAACACAGCGGTACTTTGAGTGTTACAGTAAAATGTCTAAACCACTGGCAGTCTCTTATTGAGACTCCTCTCACTTACATGTTTATTTCATATACTATACAAACTATATAAATATACACTATTTTTATGCTAGGATGAAATCAGGAATTTCGGCAGGTTGGAAGGTAGTTTTACTTGATCAAGAGCATAGCAGAACAAATGTCAAAGCCCTCTTAGCTTCAGTCTGAGTGTCTAGCTTCATATTTAGAACTTGGATGCTGGATTTACATTGGTGGAAAAAAGCTGAAGGCCATAGCTTAAATCATCTAATCTCCCCTTTGCCAGGTAATCTGATATCAGCTGGAGTTGGATGTTTGGGTGCAGAATCTGTGTTTAAAAGGTGTGTCACAAGGTAATGGATCACTGCTGAACCTGGTTTTCAGAGAGACAAGCAGCAATCCACCATGAGAGCGCTCGGAGGACTGACTTTTCCTGGTCGTTCACTCCAATCATCCTCAGTAGGACTGAGGTTTGTTGACGGACTACCAGACTGGAACCGTTTTTGAAGCTGTTATTTAATCTATGCGGCCATTTTCAGAAGGGAAGCGCTATGCTCATTGGCTACTAATTTAAGTTAAAAGGCTAATAAACATCCCACCCTCACCGGAGGACATATCTGTAGAGCTGCCAGCCCTTAGGCCTAAATTTTAAGTTCAAGGCTCATATTTTCAATAATTAGAATCTGCTGGGGTGGACTGGGAGGCCCTTCCTTCCTTCTACATCCCTCTCTCCTCTCGCTGTTCATATTTTCCCGTCCCTCTCATGATACTGGTTGATGCCTGAAGATATGGAAACTGACTGATCAGATAGTTAGTCACATTGTTGGACGGTTCAGCTTTCCTACCAAGATTCATGTGCTAACAACTCTGGTCCACACCACTGCTGGGCCTTGTCAGAAAAAGCATTTGAATATTTTGAATATTTATTTAACATGGGTCTGATATTAATGTTATCCAGTTGCTCCATCAGTCAATAGTTATGCCAACTATAGTAATAGTTTTTAGTCTTTGTCTCCTAGTACTTCTAGTAGTATAATACCAGAGAATATTTTTGTTTTCTCTCTATGATACATTTTTTTTTTTTTTTAAGATGAAGAATGACCTTAGAAGAAGAAAAGTTCAATACCCAGCAGCTGGTCTGTGGCACAGGTTTATTTTATGCTTTGAATATCCAGAGTTTAGCTTGTTCTGTATGAAAGTTGAAAGGCAAAGATTTAAGAGGGTGATCAAACAAATGCCTTAGCAGCGATGTGTAATGTGTTAGGAGTGTGAAAGAATAATAAAAATAGAAGCATACATAGAGTGTACAGTAATTACACTTAAGTGCGAAGCCACTACAGTTTGTGCATAGGATCATAATAGTGGTATTTAAAACAGCCAATTAGTCTGCACAGAGCACCGCTCACAACATGCACAAACACACAAGCATAAGGATGGTAGGAATGTCTGTTCCACTCTTCCTCCTCCACAGTCATCACGTCTCTTTGTGTCATATTTCTTTGTTTCCAATGCGAGCAGGCAGCCTGCTAGCAAACACTGGCCTGGCCTAAACATACCTGCTGTTGCTACGAGCTATTTAACATGACAGCAGGCCACAGTGACAGAAAGATCTGTGTATGCAGGTATGTGTGCCTGAAAGGCTAAGAATATTTGTTTCCCCCTTCAAAAAGAAGCATGTGAGATAAAAAAGAAAGGAAGAAAGAAAAAAAAGGAAAAAATGACTCAAGGATGGTGAGGTGTGTGTATGAGAGTCTGGTTGTCGCCAGATTGAGGCAATTTATGTTGAGCCAACTCTTTGTATTGCACACGTCATTTAAGTGTGTGTGTGTTTGAGGTCTTCAAAGCTGCTTGATTTCCTGTTAATGACTGTTCACTTCAAAGCCCCACACACACGCACACGCGCACATGTTGTCGTACATGTCCCCATCTGCGTTGCATCTCTTTCCCCTCCAAAAGACATCTCTGGTGTTCCCTCCAGCTGTGTGTGTTTATACTTATATGTGACTTTATGCATGTGTGCATGCATATGGGACAAATGAGTGTGCATGTGATTGTTTGTATTTGGCAGAGATTGAGTAAGAGAGCGGCAGATGTTGCAGGAATGCTGAATCCACAAGTCCAAGCGTTCTCTCTCTCTGTCCCACACACACACTGTACAAGAAGAATGAGTCGTCATTTGAAGGTCTAAAGCAGATGTATGTGCGTGTACTGTGAGATTATTGTGCGCTCCTTTCCAAAGCGTGAGCCGTACACAGACTGACGAGGAAACACTGCTAAATATAGAACAATCCTATACGTGGTGACCACATTCTGTTCTGACATGAAAAGAAGAGAAAGCAGATGATTACAGTAAAGGAAAGAGGAGAAAAGGCTCCATTTCCTTTCTTTTTTAAGCGTCCTGCTTTCGAGCTCATGGCCTCGGGGCTACGATGGTCCCTCGCTCTGTCTCGCTCACACATAAACACACACACACAGACACACACAGACACTGGCACTTCCCCTCTTTCACACAATCATTGTCGTGGTATGAATTATTAACTAATTGTCCTGGTTATGAGTGGTATGTGATGCGGCATGTGTTGGGCTTATTGTCTGACTAATGTTACTGCTTCAAAGCAGTCTTGAAATTCAATAATGAGCTCTCACTTCCTTTGTAGCCTCCCAATTTGGCAATATCAATCTTCTCACTATTAAAAATCTGTCTTTCATTTACACAAAGACACAGCTTTATATAAGGTGAAGATGATGGCTTCATATATTACACGTAAAAAGAATGGGAGAACTAGAGGAGAAGAGCGTTGGATCCTGGATCTGCTTGAACTGGAGTTCAGCTGACGCTTTTTTTTATTAGGCTCAAACAGGAACAAAAAGTCCATTTTACCCTGATTCTTATTTTATCTTTATTATTATTTCATTTACTGCTGGATGTGAAACGCCTCTGCCACCACATGCATGTTCCCAGTTCCTGATGCAAAGTAATATTCATCACATTCGACCTGTTAGACACACTTCTACCCGGGTCTCTTCTCATTCAGCCAATTGAGTTTCCTCTTGTCCTCAGTACTACAGTCCATCACCCAGAAATCAATTCATGTCCACCACTTTAGGGATGTTTCAGACATGTAATTGTCTCAGAAGTGAAGAGGAGCAAAGGAGCGTGGAACCAGGTGTATGTAGAAGTTCTCACTGCAAAGCAACAGAGCTATGCGTTTTGGTGTGCAACGGTGCAACAGTAGTGATACCGAGAAAAAAACACAGAAATTAAATACCATGCTATAAATAGAATCTCTCATATTTTCTAAACTGACTGAGTGTTTGGTTCGGTCGACTAGTTGCTGCAGAGGGAATGATGATGCTGTCATATTAAAATCACCGCCTAAATGGTGGAAAACAGCCCAACTACCTGTATAAACAGTAATAACAGCACCAACATGTCATTCATGTTTTTCTGAATTAAAAATGAAAAGCTGCTCCTTTTTCTTCAGTGGCTTAAATAATTTTTTCTGCTCATACTATCAGTAAAACGTAATAAATATTTGTCTTACGTACATACATATATGCACATATTTGGTTATTCTGAAACGTACAATATCCAGCCAATATTCAACTACGTACTGCACTAGGACACAAGGAGTATTTCTTAAATTCAATTCCATCATCTCCAGTGGGAGGAGGACACATGAGGATGAGTTGTGAGTGCAGGAAATATGGTCCTCGCTCAGCCTCCGTGGCTGCTATCTCTGTATTTTAGCTCCTGCTTTTTTAAAGCTTCATCTGCTGCACCAACCAGTGGCACAGATAACTTTACGGAACAGACAGCCAAATGTTGGACCCACTGCAAGGTCAGGTGTTTGGTCAGCGCTGATGAGCTCTGGCAGGATTCAAGATAGTTTTGGCTGATGGTGGGATATATTTCCCATTTGATATCCTAATATAACTGTCTTATCTCATGTCTACTGTCTAATAATCCCTCTGGGCTCGCCGTGTGTCCATGAAGCCAGTTTGATGCTAAATGTTTTGGACTGCAACAGAATATCAGTAGCGAAACCAGCATCAAACTCAGATTACTGAAGCTAAGTAACATTCTGCAAAGAGACTCAAGTCAAATTGTAGCAACGTTCAGAGATTCTGCAGAATTCACTGTTGAAAATCGATATAAATGTGCTGAGCTAGTCCATAAAGACTCCCATCCCGACTGAGATGCATACTTATCAAACTTTTACTGAACAAACTAGTAGGTTTGTGCAAATGTCAGAAACTATAAAAAGATGAGGAAAAGATCATCCAGTATTTTGTATATAAAACATGAAGGGGGGAATGTGAGCAACAAAGACTGCAAACTATATGACCTGAACTTTCATTACAAATAACACCAGCAGCTCAATATCCTCACCTGTGGTTCCTGGATTAATTGCAAGTCCAACTGAGTCCAAAAAGTCCAAAGTCCAAAAAAAAAAAAAAAAACATGGCTAAAACATTCTTTAAAATGTTAGGCAAATAGTCAATGATGAGATTAGAATCATTAAATACCACACACAATTCATACTTAGCTCTGCTTCCATTCAGCGATGACAAGAGAAATTGAGTCCCCACTGAGACACTAATTGGGGTTTAGGTTGGTCATAACCTATCATTGCTGTGCCATTAAATAATTTAATCCTCTACTTTCCACGGTACCCTGTAATTTATGACACTTTTAGCATATCTTCTTGCTACAAAGCCGTGGTAGTTATCTGTGTCTGCAACTTTGCTTCTTTAAGGCAATTAACCACTTTGCCGTGAAGAGTCTTACCTTGTATTTGATTTGTCTCATCTTGTCTTTACAAACACTTCAGCAGAGGATTTTTGGCAGCCGTTATGGAAAACCTGGTTCCTGTCCTTTAATACAATGTTCCTTACAGTTCAGTTGATTGTTTCTATGAATTGATGGCATGAAAAAAAAAGAAGAAACACACAACGCTGCTACAGCTCTCCTCCTCTACGCCCCTCTGTTCCCTCCACATTCCCTTCTCCTCAGTCTGCCAGACTTTTCATGCATAACAATGAGAGACCACGCTCCTGTTCCCACCACTAACCCCTTTCTAAAATTTATTCAGACTTTTTTTTTTCTCTTTGCTTCTCATTCACCAAATCCCCACACTGTATGGGTATTAAAATATCCGTTGCATGAGAGACGGGAAAAGGAGGAAGAGGGAGTGAGCAAAAGAAAGAAAGGCAATGACACGAGAACATGCGCATGCTTACGAGCATGTGCAAGAGTCGGGGAGAATGTTAGAGAGAGGGATGGAGGAACGAGAGACAGTGTCTCCTGGAGACGGCCTGTTGGAGAGACAGGATGTTAGAGTCGAGGAGGCAGAGGGAGAAGAGGGAGAAAGCAGACTCAAACCGAGCTCAGTCCTGCCTCGCTAGCCTGTTAATCTCCCTGGACTTGACATTTGAAAACCTCCACCCCTCTCTCCTCCCCCTCCCCCTCATCCCTCACCCCCCCCTCACACATACACCCATATTCCCAGCACACTGATGTGTATAAATCCAGCACTACCACTGAATGGGCTAAACTTCTCCTTGGTTCTAAATCCCTTCTGAAACCTGGTAGGACAACTATTTCTCAGTGGTAACATTCACCTTGAACAAATGACTGTGGCTTTACATAGAGACTGGAACTCTGTAATAGAGCACGTTATGGGCAATGACATGCAGGTAATTTTTGGATATGAGCAGTGTTGCCTCCCAGCCCAGAGTCCCTAGGAATCACATTCAAATTGCAGATTGTGCAGGAAGCAGTGTGCCACTTATGTAAGAAGGCAGTGAGTAAGGGTGTGGAGGACAGGGTGGTGGATGGGAAAGTACCACATTTAAGTTTCTCATCAGCCACAAGCCAGTAATTAGCTGCTTTTATCCACTTTCATGTAAGGTTTCACATGTATCTATAACACCTAAAGTAGCCCTTAGGTCGTATTCACATGTGTTAACTCCTTGAGCTGGTATTCCATATCATGCTTGCTTTATTTTTGTTTAGTTTATACCCTCTTAAAGTGGTATATATAGAACTAGGTGGTTATGCAAAAATATCCTGTCTGTAGTCTGTAGGTTTTTAGTTTTTAGTCTGTTTAGTTTGCCGCCACTTTTGGCCACTAGTCTGACCCTTGGTCAGCTTTTGAGCCTAGATTCTGCATGTTCATTCATTCATTCATTCATTCATTCATTCATTCATTCATTCAGCATCCAGCTCTGCAAGACAGTTTCTAGCTTCTAGCTCTTATTATCCATCCAGCTAATAATAGCTGTGGTAGTAGGGGGAGAGATTGAGGTTTTCTTTATTTAAAGTGTGCATACAATGTGTGTTTCAGCTGATTGTTCACTGAAGTCTCTGTTGTGTGTTTAGGTGCAACTTTTTGGACCAGACGCAGTAAATGCGAGGCCACGTCAAAG
The DNA here is from genome assembly GCF_022458985.1 of Mugil cephalus. Classification (NCBI taxonomy): domain Eukaryota; kingdom Metazoa; phylum Chordata; class Actinopteri; order Mugiliformes; family Mugilidae; genus Mugil; species Mugil cephalus. The sequence continues at coordinate 22,314,484 of NC_061782.1, read as the reverse complement.
TTGGCCTTCAGTAGTTCTTTGACGTCAACTTGATGTGTCACAGCCTTTATGTGGTGGATACACATGCAGCACAAAGGTACACCCAGTGGAAAGCTATTGTTTCAGTAGTTTCACTCGGAAGTTGGAGTAAATGACAGTTTACCGGAATGCAGGTTGTCTTGTGGTGTTCTTTATTCCCGAGTGATTTAGGTGAATTAGTCTGTAATTTAATTTACAGGTGAAACCAGTAAATTGTGCTACGTAGTACGATTTTGAGGACTTCAAGAATATTGTTGTTGTATCGTGTATGTAACGTAAGAATATTCAGGTGATTTTGTTATATTAAAAGTGAAGCACACTTGCTGTATGTTTCTCTTCTCTCCATCTGTTAAATGTGAATCTATCCTCCTCCCGTAAAACAATATTCCAATATCTGTTGGTTTGGTTAAGGTCTCGAGATAATAAAAAAACACACACACATATTTTTTCCTCCCCTCTATGCAGAGGAAAATATTGCTTTTCTGTGGCAATACAAATACAATATTGGTACACAAAATAGAGAATGTTCACTTTGTGCAAAAACTGACCTGCCCACACTTAATGCATTTTCAGTATATATCATAAGTAATCTGTGCAGGAAAAGCATGAAGGGTCGCTATGTGCCCAGAATTCAGAAGAACTGTTGATCAGAACCCAGCTGTAGATTCAATCAGCTCAGACCTGCGATGTGTTATATGAAGCGGCAGCCACACTGAACTGATTCCATAGGTCGCAGGCGCGCACGTGTGTGTGTGTGCGTTTCTTTTTCAACTTGCAATGACCTGGTTACAGAAGCGGCATAATGATGGCCAAGGATCTATATTGGACTGAATGTACGGTGCTGTACAAGCTGACTGCAATCACATGATACCACACACCCATGCAGGCAGCATAGAGGGGTATCAGAAACAAGGCCAGATATACCAGGTGAAGGACAGTAACACTGGTTACACTACACACTTATCATACTACACTATATACATATATATATAGACAGTACAGTGCAACAGTATTGTGATAACATTCATCCTACTCTAGACTTAACATATGGCTGAGAAATTCAAAATATAAAGCAGAGGACGCCGACAGACACTCTTCGTCTATCTATATCAGTCTGTGCATGGTTAATATCTGAGGCAGCTGGATGCCAGCTGTCAGTCACTCAGATAACTGGCCTGACCACAAACGCACACACGCCGGACCACCCAGGGGCCAATCTTTCACCATGTATCTGTGTGTGTGTGTGAGCGAGAGGAAAGCCAGTTGTTTTCCATCCAACTGAAGTCACTGGCCCTCACCCTGAGCCATCCATCACAAGACAGATAAAGATAGAGATCTGGCCAAACATAGAAAGAGACAGAGAGAAAGTCAAGGGCTACTAAATGGTTGGACAGAAGAGAGACGGTAAAAGAAGAAGGAGGGAGTGGGAGGCAGGGGAGAGAGTGAGAATAGGAGACAGAGCCACAAGGCCAAACTGTGAGAGTGAAGTTACTTATTGGTTTAACAGACACAGAAGACATGAGAACATTGAGACAAACAGAAAATAGTTTGTTTACACTACTCCTCCTCAATTTAGGGTCACACAATTCTTCCCAAAGTCCACAGTTGATATTCGAGCATCTGGAATGTTTGATTCTTAATAAAGAAGACAAACACCAAGATTCCTCTCGAGGTCAAGCCACAACATATCTCTTATTTGAGTGCTATGTTCAAGCTGGTGTCCGCAGGAACAAGATCTGATTCGGTAAATGTGCAAAAAAATAACTGACACTGGTGACAAAGTGTTGCATTCTTAGAGACGCAAGACACAATGTTAGCCGTTATTCTCCTGTGTTGGCTCTCTTGTGTAACTGTGAGACTGACGACAACATCAACAACACAACATCATTCTCCAAAATGACAGATGCATCACCACAACATCGCCTCCTTCGTTCTGTTGCTCCAGCATGAACACTTGTCCTGAACTTTGACATTGAATTCTTGTAACTTTAAACAAGTATTTGTATTTACCTGAAATGTTTCCTGGGTTAGGGTTATTTATTTTAAGAAATTAGAATCTTATAGCCAATGTTCACAAAGCATTTTATGCTTAGATATTACATAGTGTGACTTGGAATAACCTTTGCTGAAGTCGTATAGTCTTTTGGCAGCATTAGCCAGAAAATTTACCCTCATTTGATTATTATTTCATTTTTTTTTTTTTTACTGGAAATTAGATTTGAAACTTTGGTGGTTATATCAGGAGTGGACAATATCATGCTTAAAGGCGACAGAGTGACTTGAATTATGGGTTGAAGCCTTAATGTTGCTAGGCAGGCGGGGGCTTTCAAGTCCAATTACGTTGAGTCTTTCAGAGTTAGTCAGCCATAAAAGGGTTTCATTAGCGCAGTCGAACCTGCAGGAGATCCTGAAGGTCCTGGACGGGCTTTGCTGCAAATAAAGACATAAATACACCAGTGTCTCCTGATGTCTTTACAGCAAGAATTAACGAGGGCAATATTATCTGTAATGGAGCCCCGAAATACAGGAAATACCGGTGACAGAGGTGACAATCCATGTGTGACTGACAGATGAGATGTGCAAATCAGGGTTGTCTCAGCGGGACTTGTGTTGTGTTGCTCAAAAACAGGTCCTAAATGGGGCTGTACCATACAGAGCAAAAAAAATGAATGAAGTGGTCTACTGATAAGTGAAAATGATTGATGATTTAATTATTCATGTAACATTTCCAAGGTGGACAAAGAAAACTGGACGTGAGTTTCATTCTAGTAAGTAAAATAATCTCAAACGTTAATGTAAATCCTGCTGATGTGCTATATCTGGTGGCGTTTTTTTTTTTTTTTCAGATACGCTTGTGAAGAAGACAACCATTTTCTGAGGAGCGTGTGAAAACGCTTACTGAAGACAAGCACAAAGCTATCAGGCGAACGCTGACTTCAGGCAAATGGGATACGTCCAATGTTTCCACTACCTACCTACATCACACCTCACAAAACAGTATCAACTTCTGATTTCGATTTTCCAATTGACACCCGTGCAATTCTGGCATTTTCCCTTTACCAGTGGCGGTCTGACATTTTCTCACAGTCGCTGGCTGCAGGTAGAGGGATGAATGCTAATCATGTCTACGCTGCGCTCGGGCGGTCTGTGTCTTAGAGGAAATGTCGACACAAAGATGAATTTTAACAGATCAAAAGTGGCTCATTCTTCCCTACACTGCACATGTCTTTACACTGTGAAGGTCTGCGCTCGTCATCTAATCGTTTTGTCCGTCACGTGTGCTCATGTACCCGCCGTTGCTATTTTTTATTTTTTACTAATTTGTGTGTATGTGTGTCAGAGAAGGAGGAAGGGTGTGAATCCTTATGAGGATCTACATGGCAGCTTCATAACTCAACCAACTCTACAGTGGGTGGTTGTGTTATGCTATTGTGTTACAAACATGACAAATCGCCAACTTACCCCTCGCTAATTGTCCCTTGAGCCTGGAACACAAGCGCTTGTTGTGAGCTAATTGTCACCCAATGGGAATGCACGAATCCGCTGAAGTGAGCTGAAACAGCGTGCACAATGTGTGTCGGAAACGCTGCTATTAAAAGCAGATCCGTAATAGATTACTGATCACCTGAAAATGGATTTTTACGATTAATCCACCGGGGATGTGACCGTTCAAAGCTCTTAATGGCTTTGGTTTTATGAACTGACCCTAAAAAATGAAATGAAGTTGAGGTCAGCTGAACAGTTTCATCTAATTTGCACTCTCATTCCAGCCGTCTAAAGCGGTAATTAAGTGCTGCCCATCGGGAGCTGCCTTAGGAGAAGAAGAAGCGGTTGTCCTAAACACTTTGTGCAAATAAAAGCATATTGCCTGTAACATAATCCTCAACGTGCCGAACGCTCGTATAAACCTGCAGATCTTCAGATTTGATTGCAATCTCAAACAGAAAAATGACATCATTTGTACATGAACTTTAATTAGATTTTTCTCAAAGAATCAAGAAATGATTTTGATTATTTAGCACGGTAGCTGTAGATATATAGCTACCTTCTTAAGGACTAAAAGACAATATTGGTTCTGACTCATAGGGGACCCAAAATGCAACTAATCTCTTTCCACGATCCTGGCCTCGATTTTATTGCTTTGTTTCATTGCTGACTTGTATTCTTCCTGTTTTTTTTTTTGTTTTTTTTTTCAAAGACAGACATGCTGTTATATTCACATATTAAATTTTAATCACACAATCTTTCCCCTGGATGCAACTGTGATTGGTTTTGATGAGTTAGAAGGATAACATTCCTCAACTGAATTATACATCTATCAAAATATCACACATGGGCACAGCAACATGTGGAAACACACATGCAGTTTTCATACTGATAATATTATGATTGAGGGAGTTTTTTTTTTTTTTTAATCCATTTAATTTTTTTTATATATGTCCACCACAGTCTCCTTGTCTCCCTCACACTGTTGCTACCCACTCTGTGTTCCTTCTGAGAGTAAATGTTAATTTTGACCCCAAAGATGTCGTGCTGTTTGTTGTTCTTAAAATGTTTGTGTATCCATGCGGGCGCATGTACAGTCTTGTGGTATCTTGCTGTTAGTTGCTCTAGATGTGAACCTTGGCGCGTCCATCTGATTCATCACTTCATCAATTATTCGTTGCCATGGCATCCCACGCTGAAGTCCCTCCTGAAAGAAGTGCAGTTCTCCGATTAAAGAGTACACCACACCACAGGGCTGAATCTAGCGGATTTCAGTAAGTGTGCAGGGTTCTTCTCAAAAGCCATTGTGTTGCCTCATCTGACCTACGGGGTACATTTGTATGTTTATATTTTGGGCCATTGTCCAGCACCTATAGATGAGTTGCTTATTTAGTCATAAATGTTACTATCTAAGTGCATACTACAACACAACACGTCATTGTCTGTAGATAAAGATGGACGAACCCTCAGTGCCATCACCCACATGTTCTCTTAAGAGCTTTAGAAGTGTGTCTCACACAGACTGATGCTGTCTTGGTATTTCCTGACTCTGCCTATCCCAAAAGTTGTCAAATAGGTTTAGCATGAGTGGAGCTGAGGTGACGTCTAGGAGAACAGTTGGCAATCTGAGAGTGTACCCGTCTGTCACCCAAAGGAACCACATCCTTATTTACCCATAATTTTAAGCCTTAATTTAAACAGATGGGTTATATAAAACAATAGCTAGAAACCATAACACCTGACTGTTAAGTTCAGCATCTTAACATGGAGGTCTGTGAGGATTCACTATTGGAGCCAGCCTCAAGAGGCCATGTGAGAAACTGCAGGTTTTAGTACTTTCCCATCAGGTTCATATTTCATATGAGACATTTTCAAATGTCTTCAGGCAGAGCCGAGTCTTTGTCGCACAAAATTCCTTATTTCTATTTACACAGTAGCATCAGTTTACAGAATTCTGCTCAACCATAGATATTATAATTTCTAGTCTGACTGGGAGAATGTGGCTGGGGGAAATGAACAATTAACATTTAAGTACATCTGAGCAAGGCTACACACCAGTGCAGTTGCTTAGGGGCCAGCAGGAGTAGACAGGAGCTGCACTGGGCAGCCTGAAGCAGTGATTTGCAACTTTACCCACTGCCAGGAAAACAAACTGTCTTGTGGAGAAGAAAGGGCTTAAATGTACCATAAAGCACTGTAGTGCTCATAGAGCAGCTATGTAAAGGGAGCCGGACAAAGAGAGAAGCAGACAGCGTGAAGGAGAAAAGTGTAGCAGCTCTGAAGGACATCAACGGAAAGAGGAATCAGAGGGTCTGTGTTTACTCATTCATTTTCTTTATCAGTCTCTCACACACAGATGCAGGCATGCTCCACTCAGTCATCAGCACGGGATAAGATAATGACAGGAGATGGACGGAGAGAGGAGTCCTGCTGTGAGAGGAGACGCAGGGAAAACACCAGAGTGTGTGTGTTGTGTCCTACTTGGCCTGTGCTCAGCAGGGAGTTATGTCTAAAGAAAACAGAAGTGGTTTTCACACGTTAGCCTGCAACACTTGATGCACACCCAAGGAAGGTTTTCACACGTTAGCTAGCCTAGCCCTGATTTGAAGGGATATTCTGCGCCTTAAATAAGGACACATAAGTGTAGCATCTGGAAAGTCTTGGAAAAAATGATACTTTATAGAAAACAGAGCTGTAAATAATAGCATGAATCTAATAAGTATAACTACCTCCACCAGAATGACCACACGGGTGCATGTTTATGTGTTTGCAAGGGGAAAATGGATTAAAACTTTAATTAGCTTTGCTGTTTTTAAAGGGGATCTGCTATCTCAACATAAACATAATGCTGCACCCCCCACGGAAAACCAAAACACACAATCAAACTGATTGACTGAGAGGTTTATACAAGACCTGTGGGTGTGTGTGACATCTGAACGGGAGGTCTTCTGGATTTCAAAAGCTGACTCAGCAAATCTGGCAGACACTGTAAAGTTTGAATTTAGTTGCTTGTTATTTATTGATGAAGGAAAGAAAAATCTCGCGTCAAGGTAAAAGTGTCTTGTGTCTTAGCACCAACCACTCTGTGTCCGGGGTGATTCATAAATACTGACTTGCACTTATCTGGAGTGATTTACAGTGTCAGCTTAATCGCTGAACAGCAAATTTGCTTACCATCAGCTGGAGTGGAGCACCTTCTTAGGAAGCATTGCATTTGTTTGGCTTCAACAGTGTGATGCACTGATGCGATGAAAGCTGCTTTGACACGAGTGGCCGGTGAAAGCATTGTAAGAAACAACATATGCTTCTGGGCAAAACCGTTCCGGGGACACCCTAAATTTACCCTAGGTGTGAGTGGTTGTTTGTCTCTGTGTTAGCCCTGTGACAGGCCGGAGACCTGTCCAGGATGTACCCCGCCTCTCACCCGATGACAGCTGGGATAAACTCTAGCAACCCCCACCACCCTAGTGAGGATAAGCTGTAGTAGAAGATAAATGAGTGATGAATAGAAGATGAAGATGAGTCCTGGGGACTACTGCCTGGGAGCTCCCTCCAGGACAACATACCTCGTTTCCACCTCAATCCAGAAGTGATATCATCGAATGGAGCCACAAGGCTACACATGACAGCATACATCAGCTGGATAACCCCTGGACTTCAGTGGGGTACCAGTTTTCCTTGTTTAGTTAAATTTCTAACGACTAATGTGTAATCTATAACACCGTAGTATGTTAAAAGCGTAGGGTCCAGAGCTACATGGTAGCCACGCTGTCAGTTTTGATATGGGCAGCCTCAGAAATGTAACTATAGTTAGTTATCACCAGGTTTTGGATTTTATCGACTTGGCTTCGATGTGCTGCGTCCACCCGCTAATTTACACCCGGTACGACTGTGTCATTGTAGAAGCTCCAGGGCTGCAAGCAAAGTTTTGGTCTACTCCCATAAGAGACCGATCTCTGAAGGGTAGAGATTTTTATCCATTTTTTCAATCACACAAAACCGATGGGCGAAAAGCTGTTTCCACTTTAGGGGGCGGTTTTCTGACGTGGCATAACAGCATACTACAATTTGACATATACGTTCAATAAAGCCTGGACATGTTCAGTCACATCTTTAAGGTTAGAAGTATGTCATCGGTTGGGATTTGCGTTGACTTCAGGTTACCGGTCAAAATTGTTTTCCATGAACACGACATGTGTCAGCAGGAATGAGCACTTCCCCTGGAATTAGCAGTTGGCAACTGTGAGTCAATCAATGCGGAAAACATTTACATCTACCTTGTTTTTAGATACCTATTGACTTCCCAGAGAAAAAGACCAGTCTCCCGCTGAAGGCTTGCATCCTTGAAACAAGTTAACCTTTGTTGAAGAAATGGGACAACTCAACAGAAACAGAAGAGCATAAATTAGACAGCTTGCATGTGGTTTTCGAGAGTGAAATACTTTGGTTCCCCACTGACAGTGACTACCAAATTCAAATAGGCCGCAGCTGCCAAATTCTCAAGCACAACAGCATGAAAACATTTTGGATTTCTTGAAGGAAAATGTGACATTAGTAAGTGTCGAAAAATCACCGTGGTTAGGGACTCATATGCGGGGACTTCTGAAAATGCCCCTCGACCCAATGCTTAACTGCAATGTGAGGCAGCACCAAGCCCTTGTCAATATTTTCTAATTGGAATGAATTGAGGTAGAAAGTGGTAAAGGGCATGCCGTGTCTGTGTGTGTGTGAGAGAGCAGGCGAGTGGGAGAAAAAACTCAAAGACTGAAGGATAGACAGAGAAGGATGGACAAAGACGAGGAGAAAGGGGAGATTAGGCAGAGGAGAGTTGCTATGCAGAGAACGATACTTAAACTGTGAAATCCAGTAGTCAATATTTTGTCAGAAGCTTAATCTCCCATGTCTGGCGAATGTGTGAGAATACCATTTTGTATGATGTGGTGTGCTTTGCTTGCGGTGTGCGTTTTAGTGTGTGCATAGGGAAGCTGTTTTTTTTTTATGTGTGTGCGCTTCTCGTCTCCCTCCCAGATGTCAGCCTATGACGTAAGGAAGCCACTTCTGGTCAGAAACTCTTGTGAAACAGTTTTAGATTCCTGTAAGGGCTGTTTTTTTTAAAACACTGAGTAATGTTAAATAATTAGGTCTCTAAAGTAGTACATGCGATATGTGTATTAAGAGTTGCCACTGTAGGACACTTTGATCTTAGGTGCATGTTGGGATTCATATGTAAGTCATAGGGTGGCCTCCCGCTGCTTGAATCTGAGAGCACTGGCCTAGTTCCCATCACGGTCTAACCAGCCATAACGTGCCACTGGAGATAAGAAGCAAAGAGGAGAGTGATCCAGATATGAAAGAGATTGAAATGGAAAGGGTGGAGCAAAGGCTGTCTCAGAGTAAGTCTTATTCTCCCCTCTTCTGTATAGTTGGTTTGTGTTTAGTTCTGTAAAGAAACGTATGAATAGAAGAAATTAAGGGTTTTTAGTCATCTTTCTTAAATTTTCCAAAAAGCTCTGTTAAGACTACAACTGTGGCTACCATAACAGTGATTTAAATACAATGTCTTCTATGACAGTAACAAAACAACGTACGAGAGATTGAGTTGATTTGCTGAACGGCCGGCAACTTTAGGATTGACTCACTGTCATTATGACGTTCCATTTTCAGTGGCAATCAGCAAAAACCCACACATCCTACTGGCTCAGCACCACACACCAGACACAATTAGGAACATTTGAAAAATGAAACGGGTAAGTAACCAGACTACTCTTCCAGGAGCTAATAGAGACCAGAGAATGAGCTGAAAAGGAATGGATATTGGATACATTAATCCAGTGGCCAGAAACAATTACTGTATGATTAATGTGTAAAACTATTAATGCTAACTTGGTGTAAATGTATGATTATGCTGTAGAAGCCAACATCACAAGTTACTGGGGATTTGTAATGATTAAAACACAATCCGTCATGGACAGAGAAACCTTAAGAAAGCAAAGGTTACTCTGTCTTCACTCAGCATATTGAAAGGTTTATTAAAGGCTGAAATGATTACAAATAATCATGCTGGTTAAGAGCTCTATGCCCTATTGCCTTCAGTGCAACTTTTAATAGTTTTGATTTGCACTGCATGATCCTTCTTCATTATTGTTAACATTACTGCATCTCCACCACGATCTCCAAAACAACTTGTCTGTCTAGTCTATAAACCTTTACCTGCTGCTTTTTCTGGTGCTAGATGTGCTTTATTAAAGAAGGGCAAAAGTCAACAGTCTTTTTTCATCCGTCTGCCTCTGTCCTTCTCGTTCTTTCTTATATGTATCCTTTGAAAGCCAACTTTTCTAGTACCTTTCCACTGCTTCAGACACTGATATATAAAGAGGAGCCTAATGCGTAGACTTAGAGCTCTGATTAAATGAGTCTAGAGAGTAGGAGGCGAGCTAATGTTTAGCGTGGTCTGGCTGATTAAAGCATAGCAAACAAGTGCTTGCTATGCAGCTCTGCTCCTCACTGCTAACTCATACACAAGGCTGCCCTCTGTTCTCTCTCTCCGCATCCCTCCATCTCTGGATCTCTCTCTTTAATTCTGTCTTTGCCCCTTTGACTCACTCATTCTGTCACTCTGATTTGCTCTCCCTTAGAAGAAAGCTTCATTTGCTTCCCTATATGCTTGTTGCTGTTTGTTTGCCCAAACCATTTTTTCCCAGATGGGACCAAACTTGCTGAATATAATAATAATAATAATAATAAAAAAAACAGTGTTTATAATATGGACGGATGGATTTCTCCCTCCAACCCGATCTTCTCTCTCATCGGCTTGATGTCTCAGCATTTTTTGTGTTCCTTTGTCTCCTTGTCCATTTCCAAATGACAATACATTCCTTTCCTATTCCCTGTCCCTTTAAGAAGGTCTCAGCTCACTCAATTTCCCCAGCTCAGTTACCGTGCCGACAGCCCAAATTCAATTATTGCAGACTGTGTGATAATCCCAGGCCAATGATTGGTCACTGCAGGCCTCCATTAAGTGAACACAGCATGGGAGGAAAGGACAGGAGAGGGGGTTAATATACAGAAATAGTAAGACTGGTAAAATGTGAAATATGACAAAGAAGGATGCAAGTGAAGAACAAAGGAAAAAAGGGGAAACCTAAGACATGGGTTAGAGGAATAAAACGAAACGTACGCCCCCAACTTTTCATCCCCGTAAAGCCTCTGGTATCCTTCAGGCTCAAGCTAAAACAAACAACCTTGCCCTTAAAAGCCCAGTCCATAATCCCTGTGTAATCACTCAGACAGCCTCACCACACATAACCAAAACATGAGAATAAAGACGCAGATATATGTGCGTGTTTTTGTTTAAAATGAATTGGCTGCGTTCCACATCAAAGAGCCGAGAACCTGGAACTGTATATTATCCTGAACATTACATGGATACGTCCTCTGAAAGTGGTTTCTATCTGCAGTGTTTACAAAGAAATCAAAGGAGAACAAATGTGGAAAAGACAGTTTAAACTATGATGAGGTTGGAAAAATGTATACAAGATTTCATCTTATATGAAGACACTCGGTCTGGGGAAAGAGATTACTGGAGCTCACTTTCTGAACTGGGGACGTGTTATTGGTATCCCCGAGGAGTTGGTCACTACAAGAGAAAACATTATCAGGTTTTTATCATCAATTCAAACTGTGAAAATGACACCTGGAGAATAGGGTGTTTTCTCACCTTTCGGGGTTCATATATAGAGTGCATGTGGAAAACATGGTTGAAGACCACAATGGCAACACAATGCAAATATGGTGACAAATGTATTTGTACGGCTGCAAAGCAACAAATCGATATTGTAGCGGTGTCAGGTGCTGTAGTCTACATAGGCCAAACCCCAAACCAAGGATGGTTAAATCAGACTAGCTGGTCTGTGAAGGATTTCCTATTTGCATCAATATATTTTCATGAGAATGCCCAACTCGTGTTATCTAGGAAGAAGAGTGGTATGAACCTAATGTGACTGAGACAGAAATTTTAATTTCACTGTTATTGTTTGTTTTCCCAGACCTTTTAAAACTTGTACTAAAAAAATGTACTACCTGACTGCTGTTTTGTTTGGAAGTCTGCTATATGTTGCTTTTGGTAAAAATAAATAAATAAATAAATCCAATCACTGCCACATAATAAATCTTGGAATAACTTGATAAAAGAAGGGACAAGGTCTACAACCAAAAATGTATATCACTCTCATGGTGTCATGGTATATCACAGTATTTTTTTTCATGCATAGTCAGGTCTTCACAACAATTTTCTACTGGTTGAAAGAGGAATACATGCAGTAGACTTATTAGACTTATTTTAGATGACTTTTCTTTTTCTTTCTTTGGACGTCGGATTATTTAAGAGTTTAATAAATACATGAGTACAGTGTATAATCCAACATTTCTTTGCAACTGGTTGATGTAAGACAGAGCGCAGTATTAATTAAACGAAAATGCAGAGTTTGGAGGGAGTGTGGTCGGCTCCATGTGACTCCACTCTTGGACCGTACTACAAAGACTCAGGCTCCAAACTCTCAAGATGGCACCAGCTGCATTCCCAGGGAACTAGCGTCAGTTTGGCCAATGCCAGGAAGTGGGGACGTGTTTTCCATATTTATATACAGCCTATGGAAGACAAATATTATATGTCAGCCGCTATAGAATTTATACAACTTCAGTTAACGGTGTAACATGTTAGGTCATTGTTTATTATAGTATATTCGTCCAAGGCAAAAACCTCTTTAAGCCAAATATCAAGCTGTTGAATTATTTTGATACAATTGAGCTTTTTGTTTCTAACAAATATGGTGGTTATATGATGAAATTAGGACGTTTTAGTTAAAGTCATAGTCGTGGTTTATCTAGAAACCACAGATTATCGTACAGACATAAACCTTGAACTTTTGTTCTGAGATTTTATTTTGACCCATTTATTACATTTATTAACAAAACAAGCTTTTTCACGTCCACTCTTCAGGCTGAACAACTCTACTCATGAGGGAAATAAGCTTTGGAACCTGACAAATTCAAATCCCAGCTTCTTTAGAATATTGAACACAATATATCAATTGAATTCCAATCCAACATTTTTTTTCCGTTCGATGGGTCACCAAGATCAGAAGATTAACAGCAGGGAAACTGTTCACTCACTACAATGTCAAAAATGCAACTTATATGTCATCTGAGGGTGTTTCTTTAAGTAAGCTGGTACCAGTCAAACTCAGGTGTATATATATGACGATATGACTGAATCAGCCTCATGCACACATACACAACTAAAAAAAACTCGACTAGCCAGTAGGTGTTAATAGTTTATAAATGAGCAGTGACATCACCAAGGTGAAGAGGGAAATGGCTCCCTCAGCGTGTCACAGTCTCACTTCCTCTCCACATCTTTTATTTTGCGTACCCTCGCAATATTTCTTTAAGTCCAAATTGATTTCTAGCTTGTGTTTCTGTAATTTTCAATAAGTCCTTGTCTCCGTACATTTATATAGATGTGTGTGTCTGTGCATCCTGTGGGTGGCCCAGCTCCCAGTGAATATTCTCTTACTGTTTGGGGTTTGTGGGTCAGCGTGCACATCAACAGACCGGTCTTTTGACTAGAACTGCAGCCTCAGCTGAATGTTTACAACTTGAGACTGCCACACACAGCATTACTGTGCTTATCCCCGATGCGTTGTGTTTAAGTTTCACATGCTCTTCATGACATGCCTGCTTAGAGCTTAAAGATTTAAAGAGTGAGATTCTAGTCAATCGGTGGTTTTGAATTTCAGGGTGGGAAAAACATGGGAGAAATGCTATCTCTTCCATTAAACGGTTTTTATGTAACAAACCTGCTTGCCGTGGTCTGTGACCCCCATTATGAAAATCTGTAAGACAAAGGGGCACTCAAGACAATCAAACCTAAAGACACAAAAAAGCCTTTTTTCCACAGAATGACAGAAACGTATTTAATTTCCACTTTACCCGTGACCTGACTGCCCTCGCCATATATACACTTATTTTACTCAGGGGTGTGTGCTGACCGCTAGCCATGTAGAAAAAGCTCATGCAAAAGTACGTGTCAAAGTCACAGTGAACGGAGCATTGAGAAAAGAACATCGGTCCATCCTAATTTGTCGCACTCTGGGAACAAATGAAATAACTTTTTTACACATTACATTACACAACACACCAGACAAATTGTTATTCCCCCAGACGACGACTCGTTCACTGCATCAGCATCTTTCGGGCTGATGCATCGGGGCTGGAGTCCAGTAGATTTCCACCGCGAAAAAGGGGGACATTTTCTCTTTTGACACACGTTTAATCTTAATATCTACATAAATCTGTGTGGCCACCTGGTTGAGTGGCCATGCGCATGTTCGATTACTGCGCCCTTTGTGTGTCATCCCCTCCCTCTCTCACCCCATTACTTCCCGTCTCTCTCCGCTAACACCTACGGATGAAAGGCATGAAGGGCCAAAGAAAATGTAGAAAAGAATGTCATCCATAGACCACGGGCAGCATAAGCAGGGCGGGCAGCGATGGTCGTGATGAACGACCACACCCACCTGACCCAGGGAGAAAATGGATGTGTATGAGTGTATTACGTATAGTACGTATAGTATGTATAGTATGTATAGTACTCCTGCTGCAATACATTTAAAGTTGTATATTTCTGTCTTGACTACACCCATTTGACTGCTCACACTCCACGACCACAGACCAAACTATCTTGCTGTGTCAAACAAACCTCCCTGTTTGTTTATCAGAGTAAAGATGTCCCAGATGAGTTCAGGAGCTTTTCATAGAAGTGGGTCACCACAGAGTCATTATGACCCAGACAGGACAGCAGTCTGACAGCATAGTGTGGTCCAGTCAAGCAGATAGCCCATCACTCACAGTCGGTTTCCGCTTCTTTTCCTTCAATGTCTCCAAGCAGCTTCAAAATGAGGTGCTGAGCGCCACTCATACATCACAGAAAAGGGCTTTGAAACCCTGTAGGCGCCTTTACGTTCTTTGATTTTTAGAGGTAAAATAAGCTTTGACGTGTAGTTTTGATGTACATTTTCTTACCCAAACAAAAATAGTCCAACAAGCCTTACCTTATAAAACTCAAAGCTTAAAAATTGAACGCCTGCTGTTTTCTAGCCTAGATGTCTTCTGGGGTGAAAATTGGTGGAACAGTTTTATCCTCACTCAGCACCGGTGAGAAAGGTGATCATGCATACAAGCTTTAAAAAGACCATGAAACTCTCCTGTCTTTGAAGAGGAAAAAAAGTGCATTCTTCTTTTTTTTTAAGTTCCTTTGACTTGCAGGCTCCTGGTTTAGAGGACTAAAAGTAAAGTGTCTATTAATAATTTTAAATACCTGTAAAGACTGGATGACTTATTGAAACCATTAATTAATCTGTCTGCATCTCAGAACCCTTGCAAAGGAGAGACTGCGTGTGGAAATGCTGCAATTGTTTACATGTTCATTCATTATGACCAAAAGCACACTCTAATTACATTTGACAACCTGCCCTTTATCTTAATCTAATTATGTCATTATGCATCCAGTGTAATAAAAGCCTGGCTGAATGCCAGCATGGAAATATGTATTATCATCTATGGACTATTGTCATCTACTGAATGAAAGCCCCTGCAAATGAGTGCCTTTCAAGCCTGTGCCATTAACACCCTAAAAACATACAGGCATTTACAAAGGGGAGTGCTTTGAGCCATGCACAATAGATTTCAGACATGGCTGCTTTGGAAAATAAGTTTCCAGAAATATCTCAGCGTGCCACTCAACTATGCTGCAGTTTGTGCCGGAGCAAGGGCTTCAGATGAGGCAACAATAGAATGATTTCCATTTTGTATATTGTCACTTGGAACTTTTAAGAGTCGATTCCGTCCACAGCTACAAAGCTGACGAAAGCCAGAGACTTCAATATTCAGACAGGACTCTATAGAGGTTACTCAATATATCCTCCAAATGAATCATTTTATCATTGGTTTAGTAGCAAAAATGATATTGGAAAATATGTCAGTGAAACCCAAGAAGAAGGCCTTAATTTGAGTTATGACCTGGAAAAGAACAATAACGAAGGAAGAAAAACAAAAACGGCCTTTTAGAGACTAAAGAATACAGCGTAGCCTGATTCAAAGAGTGTTCAATGGTTGCGGATTAACATAAATTTATGTAGCAAATTAGTCATCTCTAAAGTGCTGTTTGACCAAATACTTCTCTGAAACATATAAAGACTCATCGGCCATCTGTTTCCCCCTGACTGAAATGGTGATACAGTATTTTTCCAAGTTGTTTTCCACCTCTTCTATCGTTGGCCAGGAGATCTTTTAAATTGGACTTTCATGAAACCAATAACATTGCAAGAAAAAAATAAAAAGTGTTTTCCACAGCCAGGCTCCCTCGCAGCCCCCTCTCCTCTCCTCTCCTCTCCTCTCCTCTCCTCTCCTCTCCTCTCCTCTCACTGGCTGCCTATGAAACTCTAAATCTGCTCTGGTGGCGGCTGGAAGCTGCTCTCAGCCAATGAGTGGAGAGCAACTGTTGCATTCATTTACCCCCCTGCAGGGCTTCCACTGCTGCAGCCTCTCAGTCTGGTTTCTGATCCGAGAAGGACGCACCAGTGTCACGATATAAAGGAACGAAATACAGGGACTATAATACAGAATATAGACGTTTCGTCGCAGATGCTTTTAGCAAGTACTATCAAAAACAAAACAATCAAGCAAACAAACAAACAAAAAACCTGTGAGATAATTTTACTGAACGAACTGGGGGTGATATAAGTTCTCAGTGCCCTTATTTGCATGTTGTGGGGCATTTCGCTATCATGCTAAAAATGACTATATGATTACTGTAGCAAGGCAGAATACCGAGAGAAAGTGAGAGGAGAGAGATTAGTCTAGTTTCCAACGCCCTCCATCGGCAGCGACATCTCTCTCTCTCTCTCTCTCTCTCTCTCTCCCTCCCTCCCTCCCTCCCTCTCGTTGCCGCTGCCCCGTTCAGTTTCCCTCACACCGCTTCCGAGGCTCTTGGAGGGAGGACGGATAAACGGCGCAGACTGTACGGGATTTGAAACCCGAAAGGAGGGAGGGATGCTACGGTGATTTCCCCTCTATTCTTTGCTGACACCCACCTCCTCGCCACCACTTCCACTCCTCTTTATCACTTCAGTCTCGGAACCACCTCTGTGTATCATTTATTTTTCAATTCATCTTGGTTGATTTGGTATTTTTTTTATTCATTTTTTTTTTCTTTTACCTCTGTGCTCCAAGAGGAAACCGACTTGGCTGTGATTTTTTTTTAACCCATCTTCTCCAAGCGCACGCAAACAGAAATACAAACTGGGCTTTAAACCAGTGGATGTGTTGGACATCTGGCAAAAGAAGCAATAGCTTCTTACCTTCTACTGGAGAGAAGTGGACGTTTTCTACTGGCTTGTATATATTGGGGGGATTTCCTTGGAGAGACGGGCTGCGCACGGAGTCTCTCACTTCCACGGTAAGAACCCGCTTGAGTTTTAAGATTGGGATTTTGCCTTTGTTGCGTCAACACGGTCACATCCACCTAGTTTATCCCCTTTTCCCCAGTGTTTCTCTTTGCGCCCTGTCCGTGCGTCTCTTTCTGCAAAGCGTAAAACAGTTGATGGACCGCTAAGTAAAATGTTTAGGTTCCCGGGATGCCGAGGAGATTCTGGTCAGACTCTGGATTAATTCAAACACGGGGTTGTTTTATGGATACTCTGCATTAGAAACGTGTCACTGTGAGAGGAGAATTCCTTGTGTTTCAGTAGGAATGCGTTACAACAAGAACAAAAAAAAAAAAACAAAAAAAAAAACACAGACCCGTTGCGCATTGGCCGTGGTAAGATTCGGGTGTATGCGTTGCGCTGAGTGCAGGCTCTCTCCTCTGGACCACTGGATGACCGTTGGATTTTTGCGGTTTTAAAGCAACACAGTCAATTTTTTTTTCAAGTTTCTGGCGCAGCTCGTGTCCGCAAACATGCACTTATTTGGCGTGAGTGCGCGTCTGCGAACGCATCAGTGTGTGTGTGTGCGCGCGCGTGCCTGGCCGTGCATCGCGGATTATCACGATGTGTCTTTCCTTTCGCCGTATCCCGGTGGCTCCGCGTAACGGCGACGCACAACTTTTTCTCTGGATCGCAAGCGACACAGAGGCTTGCTGCGAGCGCACGTTTCACGGCCACATCCCGTCATTCGGCACAGAAAATGATGCACTCGGTCACTTCGGTTGCACATGTTACTAAAACAAACAGTTATTCCCTTTAAATGTGCGGATCTAGTTGGCACGAAGGCCTATTTATCCGAGAGAACGTTCTCATCAACTTCTTATCCGCGTGTACTTAATATGTTAAAGGATCAGTCAGAACTTCTTTTTAGTTTTGCGGGGTTCATTGCTGCTCTGTGGGGGTTAAGATTTCATAAAATGAATCCCTAAAGAGTCCATACGGTTTAGCATTCAGTACGTTTAAACACTTTAACCAGTGCTGCGCCTCTGCCCTTTCGCTGTGCGCCAGAGCTGGTGGAATTGCACAAAAAAAATTGCATACAGATCCTCTGCCCGTAGGCTCATTCAGGCCCATTCTGCACTCAATTAGTCCGAGAGTTTGCCTTATCGTCCCCTGTAGGGCCACGTTAGATCATTTCTAACGTTTCCTCACTGGTTGGATCTGTGTGTGCGCGCGGGCGTGTGTGTGTGTGTGTGTGTGTGTGTGTGTGCGTATGTGCTGGTCTGACACCAATAATTACGAATGGATGGAGCGCGGAGCGGCTGTGGAGCCGTTTTCAGCGTGGAGTAAGTGAGATATCTGTGTATAATTTGAGCATCTGCAATTCCGCTGCGTTTTCAATGGGGCAGCAGAGACGGAGAGGCGTTGACTGTAGGGCTGTATGGTCTTTGGTATTCATAGCGCAGCTCAAGATTGCTGCTCTCAAGCAGGCAATAATCCCCCCCCTCTTTCCACCTCCCTTCCCTTCTTTCTCCCACACTGTTGCTCTATGAAGTGTCTCTTTTGCATTTAATCTTACCCCTCTTTTTGCCACTCTCCCTGTCCTCTCTCCTTCTCTACCCGTTCCCTCTGTACTCTTGTGGGAGCCATTGAGAAAATCATTTGCTGCTGCTGTATTTTATTCGAGGGGGGTTCTTACCAGCCAGGCTCAGCTGGGTTGCAGGCTGTTTCATTCTGATGTCTTAAACTAAAAAAAAAAAAAAAAGAAAAAAAAGAAAAAGAAAAAAGAAATTGAGTTTGCAGCCGACAGTGGATAAAACAATGCACAGAAACATCCATCGGAGATTCTAGTTTGTTAAAAAGAAAGAAAAAGAAAGAAGAAAGAGAAAGAGTCTGGTTGTGTTACACCCTGACAGGCAAAAGCATTTTTTCCCCCCGACCCTGTGTTAGTTATCAGTGTCGTAAGACTGCTGTTGTGGTTTTCACCCACATTTCCCTATTATGTGGCTCCTTTTTCAGACAAAGCTGCACTGTTTATTTTTGCCCTCTTGCACTCTGCCAATTAGCCTACAGACCAGTCAACAGTGCAAAGAAGAAAAACAAAATTCCCCTTTCTTTTCGTTTTTTTGTTTGGTTCTGCGTGTTGACACTGTGGCCACTTAAAAGAGACATCATAAGAAAAGAATGTCCCTATTTTTTTCAAGGTTTGAGTTATTGCTTCCCTTCATGACAGAGCTCAATATCAGAGGCTCCTCACAGCAGTTTCATTTTGGTAAATAGCACCACAGTATCGTCACTTGTGCCCTTGGATGTTAGCTTTATTCACTAATTCGTTCTTCTAGGTGCAATATTTCAGTCACATAATAATCCCGTAAGGGTAGAGAGAAGGAGAGAGAGGAGCGGGGTGGTAAATGAGGAGACGAGGCGCAGAGAGGAGAAGAGAAACAACAGGGCAGACGATCGGAGAGGGAGAGCTGAGAGGAAAAGAGCATGACTCCTATCAGGATATGAGGAGGAGGAGGAGGGGGGCAGCGTGACTTCTATCAGCGGTGTATTCCGTCTTTTTTATGAGAGCCACTGCTGTCTGAGCCGAAACGAGACCTGCAACAAGAAACTGCCCGTCTCCACTCAGTTGTCGCAGGAGTGAACAGTTCCTGCAAAAAGTGTGGCTCCACGTCTGGGAGAGTGATTGTATACTTTAAAAGCAGGACAGATGCACAGATTTCCCCGGTAGCGGCACATCTCTGAGCTATTTAGGGTTGAGCCTCATACAGAAACCTGGCTTGGATGACAGATGAAAGCCGGGTGGTTGAGGTATCCGATTTTTCACTGATGTTCAGCCAAGAAATTGCACAGAACCCGACGCGGAAATGTCGTCGGATTTGTTGGTTCTCTTCAGAGCGGTTCGAGGACCTGGCAGTGGAAACGGCTCTGTTCTTTACAGTTAGTGAAGCTATGATGAAGCCTTATATTCAAGTTAAGCTATGGTCTGTTTGTGCCAGCATTTTTTTTTATGAGTATGCAAAATGTAAATTAGACTGAGATGAGGTTATTTGGCTGCAACCTCTCATTGATTTTGGAGGTGAACGTACATCTCGGTTTTTCTTTAGGCAGATCTCACTGTTTCAACGTATCATCTGAAATTGCCTTTCAGTTAACACAGATAAATCAAACAGTGTGGGACAGAATTATGGGATGGATAAAACTAAAAAATTTCAGTTCTCCTTGAGCCACTTTCAAATGTCCAATGATGCTCTCATTAATTGGATTTTGAAAAAGGAAAGAACCTTGCCGACTGGAAGCAGTTTAAAGGCTGCACGCGGTGCTGACATAGCTCACTAGGGAGGAAACAAGACAGAGAGATTAATTTATTACTCTATAATCGTTACATTTATATTTCATTAGGTACCAGCTGCTTATTCAGATGGTAAACTAGTTTTTCGAAACACTGACAGAGGGGAAAGGGTGGTTAAAAAGAGAAAAAAATATGGAGAAGGAGTTGTAAAATGAAGGAGTGAGAGAATGAATGAGAGATGTGCTAGAGCGTTTCTCGGTGACGACAGAGGGAGCTATTGGGCTTTGCTGCAGTAACGACTGCTCTGGTGGTTTTCTTTTTCCTTCTTTCTTTCTTTTCTTTCTAATTCTTGCCCAATTCCTCTCCCTTTCTCCATCCCTCCTTTCTCTCCCTCCCTCCCTCTGTCTGAGGGCCAGTCAGAGAGATGGAGTGGTAGTTGGGATCCCCAGGGACACAGGATTGAATCGGCACGCCCCAGCCACACACACACACACACACACACACACACACGGGAAAAAAAAATCTAGTCTGTCTGGATAAGCATGTCCACTGTGACTGGTTTCTGTTACCTTCACATTACCTCCCAGAGAGAAGGGGGGCATTGAAGGAGAATTGAGTCCTCCCTGCTGCCACTGCACTACTTCATTTTGTTTTCCTCCAGTCTCTGGGTCCACAGGTTCGACAGAAAGCAGAGTCAGTATAACTCAACTCCTTAAACGTCAGCCTCCTTTTTTTTCCTCCTCCTTTCTCTCGGATTTTTTTTTTTCCCCCTAGACACAGAAAAGTATTATGAAGACAGGTAGATGTTACACTGATTTATAATTTCCAATGGCAGCGTGATTGGATTATAACTCTAATCTTTAGTCTGGACCAGATTAAATGACGGAGTCTGTAATTAGTGTTTTGACCTCTAATCCCTTTACTTGCCCCCTAGAGGCAAAAAAAAAGACAGTGGCTGATTTGTCTGCATTTAATAAGGGAGGAGAAGGCGGGTGGGGTAATGGTTTCCTGCGTATCAGTGCATGCGAGGAAGACTGAGCCAGCACAGGTGGTTCAGTGTTGTTGACATAGTTCCCGTGCAGTATAGCACGTTGGGTTTAGTTTCCTTGGCCTCAAGCATGGGCCTTGTATGTTTTTTTTTTCTCTTGTGCTCATGTGGCTTCAATTAACCCTTCAGTCGTCATGCCACTTGAAATTACAGAGTGCTGGTTCCAGTTCACGCACTGCTGTCGATCTCTTTCTTGTGAGTTGTTTGCGTGCCTTTAGCCCCAACGCATGCTGGGACTGATTCCCTGCATCCCTAAAGTTAAAGTCAGCAAACTGGAAGACGTTTTAAAGTTTGGCCACAGAAACCAAGCAGCCAACGCTCTCATCATTCGATAAGCAAAGTCACACTGAAGCCATTTATGTGGTGCAGGCATGAACTGCCACGGAGACAGGAAACTGGGCCAGAAATAACGGCTGGAAACAACAGGGACATCATTTAACAACAATTAAAGAAAAACACGCGGTGGAGCAGAAAAACTCCAGCCTGATTTTACGGCCTCTCATCCAGGGAACATGAAGCAGCACTCTGCAGCTGAAATGTGTTGGTTCTTAATATCAAAGCTTTGTCAGTTATCCTCCAGGAGCTGCTGAATATGGCTCCTCAGTTTGGGTGACCTTTTCTCTTCCACATGGGACTAGAAGTGGGTGGATTTTAACGCCAGCTGATGAGACCGTGGTGTACTTTCAACAACGGCGGAATCAGGATCAATGTCAATTTAGGATTAATGAGTGATTCCATTGATTCGGGCCATCGACGATCAGAATACAGTGTTGACAGGGCTATCGATCGATCACAGTGAAAATTGATCACTCCAGATACGGTGTGATATTGATCAGAACGTGTGTGTGTGTGTGTGTGTGTGAGCGCGTGTGTGTTTGATCGCCCAAGCTTTCTCATCCAGAAAAAACGCAAGCCTTCGTGGGAAAAGAAAATGTACGGCCAACGTGATTTTGCAGGTGTTAAGCGTATACACGGTGTAGATTTTTGCGTGCGCGCGGGTGAGGGAGGGCAGATCTGCGCGACGCCGTGTAATTTGTTTTCCGTGACAGTCGTTAGGTGCAGTCAGGTGGTTTGCGGTCTCATGACACCAGGCACATGAGAGAAAGAAAAGCAAGGTTGTTTTTTTTTTTATGGCCAATTTTAACTGCATTTCTGCTTTGGTAGATGGTATTCAGTGGGGAGAGACACTGGAAAACAGTGAAGGAGGGATGAAGAGAAGAGAAATGGGATGAAGGTCGAGACAAAGATCATTTAAATTATGAATTCGAGGCCATTCTGTTTGGTACAAAAGTACTCCTGACTTGGGGTCAGTGATATATATATATATTTTAAAAGGAGGGTGGGGGTTAATTCCAATTAATAATCCACAGCTGAAAAGGTTTCTGGTTTGACAAGTTTTGTATGAAGTGCGGTGGAGTCAGTGAGAAAGAAAGGAAGAGGGGCTAGCTTCAGCGTGCAGGTCAAGGAGAGATTTAATGAGTCGTTAGCTTCTCATTATTCAGGATAATAATTAACTGTGTGTGTGTGTGTGTGTGCGAACGTTCATTTTCACTTTACAGCCGCCAGCGAAGTGGTCCTTCATGCCCCTGCCCTTGCCGTCTTTAACCTCTCATCCTGTAATCCATTTTTTGGGCCACAAAATGTTGTTGATTAATCTCTCAAATGTATCTTTCAATCATCCAGAGTTTCATTAGTAAAGCAAAGGGGAAAAAAAATAAAAAATCACCCATAGCCCACGGCGATTACTTTAATTTACTTTTGTTTGACATGAAAAATGTTTAATTGACCATCAGCACTTCTGATATATTTTCAATCAGCTGTCAGACTCAGGCCATCAATCTGTTCCTTCTGCTCGTCTTTCTTTTCCTCGTTCACCTCCATCACTCCACCTCTATCATTTATCTCCACTGAACTTACGGCTATGGTAAGCGCACGCACGAGCACACACGCAGCTTTGAGTGTGTGTTTGCAGGTGATTACAATAATTAACGTGGTTATGTAAATCGAAGCGGGTTAATTTTGCTGATGGAACACATTTGTAAAGGTGAACTCCGTGGACAGAGCGCGTTGGCTTCAAGGTGCGGTGTGCGTCTGGGCACGCAATTTCTCCTCGCATATTATGTGCACGGGGGCGAGTGTGTCGTTCCGTGTGCGTTAGCGGTGGGCAGATTGGTTCCAAACAGGTGCGTGTGTGCGTCTGTTGAATACACGCACGCAAACACACGTGCATAGCCTAAGAGACGGGCCAAACAAGGCGAATGCAGCTTATCTGATTATGAGCAGGGTTAGATAGAGGACTCTGGAAAAAAAAACATACAGATAGATATGATGATAGACTCATAGACAGCTTAAGTAAAAAGTGGCATCCCGGTGCCTCGGAGGCCTCAGCGCCATCCAACTGTGACCTCCAACAACATTAGTCTTTCATCCCTCCATGAATATGCTCGCTTTGTTTCTTTTGCCTGTGTTTAGACTAACAAGAAAGTGCAAAATGAAACTGGATGACACAGTGCACACGGGACAGAAATAGCTGCATAATGAACATTCTGAACATACAGCTTGGAGGCACACTGCACAACAAATTGTTATGATGTGTGGCGTCTCGTGTCATGGTGCGAGCACGGGCTCTGGCGCCTCCTTGTAATAATAATCTCTCTCAAAACAAGCAGCCTGATCACCACGTTAATGGCCCCCACCGTATTTTTTTACACTACATTATTTAAGCCCTTGCCTATGGCATCTTTAGCTTCACAACAGAATGGAAGCACTCTCCAATACTCGTGTTTCCTAGCTCCTAAAGAAAGCCTACAGTGTTTTCTACAATTCAGACATAAGTAGAGTAGTTGTCTGGTGTGTAATAGAAAGCCAATGGTAGTTTGTCTGGCTGCTTTAATCATGTTGTGATGTAGTACGAGTGGTTGTTGGATAAAGATCAGCCTGAAAGACATTAGACATTCATGTTTTTGTCTGTTGTAAATGTTTATACATGCGTGCTATCTTACTGTGTATCAGAAATGTCCGAATGGTTTGGATAAATGTAAAAGACTTTTTTTTTTCAAGCCACGCAAAATATATCAAGGTAGGTGTATTTCTTGCAATAACCAGTCAGCTTGCTGGCAAGGACTGCTCTTGATGTCAGGGGAAGGCTTTGATCACACTGGGACTTATCTACTAGTTCTCATCCACTCCTGTCTCGTCTTCTCATCCCTCGTCGTTCTCCCCTCCCTCCGCCCCTCTTCTTATCTGTCCCCTTCTGCTCTGCCCTATGCTTTTTTTTCTTCTTTTTTTCGTTTTAGCATGCCTTGGCCCTCTCTTCTGCATTTATCGCCGCCGCTGCGCCGTAGACGCGCGCAACCTGAAACGGTTCCAAAAATAAACTTGGCCGGGGCAGATTTATTAAGAACAGTTTCACTCGTAAATATACAGCTTGATGCAAGTACTAAAAAGCTGCTTCCTGTACTATCGCTCAACACGATGTTTGCTAAATTAAACACCAGAAGGAAGCGCAGGAATTATGCCTCTTTCCCCGTCGCATTATAAGCAGATTTACCAAAGAGACACTCTACTAAACTTCCTGTGAGCCCTTATTGATTGAGCCCCAGGTTGCCAAAGAAGAAGCCTTGAGATTATATAAGCAGCGCCTAGGGCTGATAGCAAAACACAAATAAACACCATAAGTTCCGATGATGTCGTTGTGCAGTGGCAGACGATGAATCCCTCACGTGCACGTACGCAGAGCGAGACAGCCAACGGTGCAGATGTGACACTGACACACATTGTTGTACACAATTCACACACAAAAAGCCTGTTTTCTTTTCCACAAGACAGAGCATTACTGTGAGCTTGACCTCTTTACCATAATAACCTCTCTTCATTTGCTTCACTGTCTCCTTTCTGTTTCCCTCTCCGTTTCTCTCCCTCTCTTCCTTTTTTTTTCCTCTCTACCTCTCATCCTTATCCCTTTATCCCCCTCCCTCTCTCTTTTTAGCCATGCTTCATTGTCCGTGACACACATAAAGGTGTAAAATGATTGAATGTGACTGCCACATCTTCATTGGACAGTATTAATTTCACTTTTTGTTTCCGTGTGAACGGCATCTTCGCCCGCGCTGTGCCTCAATCCCTGAGCACGACTCAGAGATTTATAGGGCGGCATTTATGTGAAGCAACATCTCTCTCTTTTATTTGTCTCGCCATGTCCCCCTCTAAGTTTTTTTGCCGGCGTATCTACTCATTTCTCTCTTTTATCTGCCGCTCTTTTTCGAAATAGTTTCCATTTCTCATCGCCTCGCGGTCGTTATCTCTCCCTTCCACCGCCTCCTTGGGTTTCAGCTGCAGCTGCGACTGCGCTGACCTTTTCACTGAAAGGAGAAGCAGGGCAACGAAAAGACATGTCCTCCTCTAGGAGTGGCTAATTGTTATTGCACGGTAGCAGCCATAGCTGCTACCGTGTATAGGGAGGGATGCAAAGACTAACACAAGGCAGATCCTTCACCTTACAGTCACTGACAGCTCCCCGCAATGCCTCTAATGTGAATAATGTGTGAAGGATAATTTAGACCTGAAATTCAAATCCTACATTTCTTTCTGTTCCTTTAAGCATAAAAAGAGCAGTCGTTTCTGTCAGTCAAGTACATATGTAAGGGTTTCTAATAAGGGAAAATGTTTCTCTGTGGGAAGGAACATTTTAATGATCTGATCCAGCAGGCTGAAGGCTGTGTCATTATGAGTGATGTTAAGAAAGCTACACCTAATTTCCAGTGCTTGCCATTAGAATATCAGATGTGACCCATTCCGTATATGGCTCTTTATAAAGTATAAATAGTATAAAATGACAGTGGCTGTCCCTGTAATGTCCATTTGAAATGCATATTTAAATCCAGCGAAGCACCAGTTCCTTCGAGCCATTTCATACACTGTATGTGTTTCCAGCGTTTATCTGGACTGACATCCAATTTGTCACTGCCGCGTTTATTTTTATTGTGATGTTCTGAAAGCGAATGCCATCAACATTGTTTATATACTAGTGGCAAGGTTGAAAAAACAAGGTCACCGCGTGTGCGTGTCTTCACGTATTAGTGCTAACGCTGACCGGGGCGAGGACAGCGTGTAGCCTGTGTGTTGGCGTGCGCACCCCAGAACAGAGAAATAAAAGTTGTTTCAGGCAACCTTGTCCGCGTGGGTCCGTGTCACCCAAAGGTGAGATGTGTGCGGGTTGACCCTGAGCTCTCTGTATGTGTGACTGTGAGTCTAGGTTCAAGCATCCATCTTGCCTTGTGCCCTTATCTTCATAAGAACCAGATGCCTCCGTAAGCTCAGAAAGACCTAGAAAATCCAGGCACGCTTCTAGTTTTGAACGCAAGTCCTCTGAGATTTTTAAAGTTGGGCGTCGAAGCAGGTTGACTGTAAGGTTCCTGGTGAAGGGCGCAGTACAAACAAAAAGGAGTTTGTGGTTGGATGCAGTGTGCAAAAAGTCCTTTCAAATCCACTGTAATAACAGTGGATTGTGTTTGCAGACTTCAGGCATACAGTGGTAAATAGATTACCGCTTGTCTAGACAGCTGTTTTGACCTTTTTATATAAGGAAAAAATGTTTTATTCATGGAGCATGCTAATATATTATTCAACAAGGTGATGCACCAGTCTTTAAGAGCTGTTTAGAGCAATAAGAGGTGAATGTCACCTGATTCATTCTCAAGATGAAACAAAAATATATCAAAGAAAACATCCTGCTGTGACATTTTGAGGTGGAAATAAATCCCTGTTAATGAGCGCTTCCAATCTCTGTTTATGCTTTAGATACAGCAGTAACTCAAAACAACTTACTTAGAGTGTGACGGAGCAGGTTCAGTTGCTCAGGGACACTTTATTGCAGTACTGCTGATGTCGCGCAGTGCACCCAGAAAAAAATAATCCTCAGTTGCGAGCTCTAGTTTTTATTGAAAGAGTGTGCGAGAGGGAGTGTGAGTGGTTGTTTGTCTCTGTGTTCGCCCTGCGATAGACTGGAGACCTGTCCAGGGTGAACCCCGCCTCTCGCCCGGTCACAGCTGGGATAGACTCCGGACCCCTGACACCCTAGTGAGGATAAGCATCATCGTGGAGACAGATGAGCCCCAAATAGAATGTGGAATAAATTAGTTTGGAGCCATTTTGCCAGAATTTATAATTAATCTTATATCAAAATAAACGTTTAACTTTAAACTCAGCATGGGCACTAATGCAAAACATATGGCGACATCAATGATTCATATAAAATCAGACTCTGTCCGGAAGTGACATGCATCCATTTGGGGGAACTTCAGACAGAAGAACAACATTCGCAGCTTTGCCGCGATATGTGATTCATATGAGGGTGTTTGGCTACAGAGAATTTTGGGAACTAACCCTGCAGACTAACTGAGGTATGAGACCGCAGCTCAGGACAACAAAAGGCTCTCTGTGTCAACCTGGAAAAAGAAGGGAGGGGACCTGGCTTCACCATGTGTGGATGCAAGGGGAGGGGGGCTGTTATCAAGAACCCAGTGCGCCCGTGCATAGGTTTGGAACCGAGAAACTGGGGAGGGAGAGAGCAGGGGGGGATCGCTTTGCAGGGGAGGATGTTTAGACACAATGACCCTTGTGTCCTCCATTGTGTCACTGAGTTGAGTGTTTGTCGGTGGTTTGTGGGTAATGGTGGGATATGTGATTTGGAGGGGTAATTTGGGTCATTACACATGTATGGTGGGTGTAATGGTCCGCGGCATTGCTGATCAATTTTTCCCTCTTACCCTGTAACCACGGGTAAGAAAAACCTTTGGGAAAGAAGTAATTATGGAACAACTCACTAAAATATACTGTTAGGTCAACAGATTTCATTTAATAAAAACGAGCAAAGTTAGCTCTGTGAGTAAATGACATTATACAGATCAATACTAAGTTGAAATTAAGCCCTTGTGAGTTATTGTATTTGGGTCATTAGTGACAGGTCAAAGGTCAAATTAGTCAGGAATCCAATTATGATGTAAAACATATTGAGGGTTAAAAAGTACAACCTCACAAACCAGATATTCACCCATCGTTTAAATCCCGCTTTTCTTAATTCCTTACTTTATATTCCACTCCATGTTATGAGAGCAGAACACTGAAAAGCTGACATGAGAAAATAACTTGCAATTAAATATTAATGAAGACTGTATGCTATCCCGATGCTTTTACAAGTTTACCAATGCGCACACAGCTTGAGAATCAATGCTATCTTTGCACGTTATCATTATGAAGAAAAACTGCTTCAGAGCTTTAAAACCACAAATGACTTCTAGGTGAGCAGATCATGACTCGCCTTTGAGCCAGACTGCTGGGCCTGTAAGGTCTCCACGGGCTAATTTGAATGTAAACAGTGTGCGTCTGTTTCTGGATAAATGGGATAGGAGAGCACATCCCAGGCTGAAGGGTGGTCTTTAAAAGCTTAGTGGCATCCACTAAGACCTTCTGTTCTGCCCCTTGCCTCCTCAATAGAGCAAAGCTAATCTGGGGCTGCTTCTTTCGTCTCTTGGGCGACTCCCTCCATCCCTCCCTCCCTTCCCTCCCTCTTCCTCGGTGTGTCGCTCAAGGACATTCGGACTGGACGCACGGTTTGTGATGCACGCGTGTTACAGTCGAAGGAGTGCCGACCTTTGAGCCAGAGATTCGTGTGTCAAACTGCTTGGCAAAAGCCGGCTGTTAGCGCACATAGGTCTCCATCCAAATCCCTCTGTAATATGGCTGCGTCTGTTTGCGAGACGGCTGCTGCATCTCAATTATACATCCAGGAACGGAATTTCAGACGTACATTGTTGAATGTGAAGACGTGTCATGTGCTTGGGGCTGTAGCGTAGAGCTGTAAAAACACCTGAATTTGCGCATCATAGAACCTGCGTCATGGAAATGTACGTATCTTTCACTCCATCTCACCATCTCTTCTTCCTCTGACCCTCGCTGGTTCCCCAGGGTCGTGGTGTCAGCTGTTGGACAATAGGACAGCTGTATCCAGATCAGCCAAAGAGCTACAAGCCCCTGGGGGTGGGATTAAGCCAATTAGTATCTGTCAATCACAGTGGCATATCATGGACAGCTAGATCAATACTTGGATGAAGGGGGGGCAGCACAGGCACATGGATGGAGGCTGGCAGTGAGGGGGACGGGGCGGATGGATGGACAAGCTGAGCAGCCAGAGCGGTAGGATGATGAAGGGATAAAAGCGTGGAGAACAAGAAAGCATATGAAAAAAAAAAGGAGCAATGGAGAGTGAGCGGAAGGATGATTGGACTGAAAAAGAAGAACCACCCAACCATGGAGGCCACTGGAAAACTGCGGCAAAACTAAATGAGATGTGCTTAGAGAGCGTGGAAGGTCTCATGCGACAAATACGTGAAAATAACGCAGCTAAATGTAGATGTGGGAGAAAGGGAAGATGAAATTTGAAAAAGCATGGGGGGGAAGAAGAAACAACTGGGGTGAAAGACCGAACAAAAAAAAAATACCCAGAGAGATGAATAAAGATATAATGAACTCTGAGAGACGGTAGAAATGAAGAGGTGAGACAATCAGGACGAGCCAGCTCCTTCCATCTCCTTCTCTGATCGTTTCTCTGTGTCCCATCTGGTTTGATATTTGTGGGTGTGCGCTCCGTATTCCACAGAGGTTTGCAGGGGAATTTGTTTATCGTGGTCGGGGACATCAGGAGATCTCATCGCCTCCAGACAGCTGAAAGAGGGGAGGGAAAAAAAAAAAGGGCCCCAGCCGAGAATCAATAGGCTTCAGATAAGAGAATGGCAGGGTGGGAGGGAGGGGGGAGGAGGAGGGAGAGGATGTGTGGGGGGTGTGTGTGGAAGGAAGGATAGCGAGAAATGATGCAAAAAAAAGTGAGGAAATGAGAAAAAGAGGAAAGGGGGAATGGGGTAGCAGATGGTTAATAAAAAAACATGCTATCATAGTCAAGTAAACAGGAAAGAATGGGCTGGGAAGAATGTGGAGGAAGCACCCATACAGTCAAGTATGAATCCAGAAAATCAAGAAAGACTAAAGAATCAAAATGAATGATAGAATTGCATGGAGGGTGGAAGAGGAAGGATGGAGATATTAAAAATCTCTCTGTTCTGGCACATCTGTCACATCCACAGTATGAGGAAATAATTGTGAATGGGGTTTCTGCTGCTTTCACCAGCAATGAACTTCTGTTCCTTCTTAAAATTTTAAAGCTAAATGGACTGCAAGGGATGTGGTGGAAGGAAAAAAAAATGGGGAGGAACCAAAGAGAAAATGGATAAGGGAAGGGGGAAAGAAAGGAAAGGAAGAGAAGATAGAAGAGATGTAGAAAGATGAAAATGAATTAAGGACGGGGGAGTAAGAGTGGAAGATGCAAGTGGCACAAAGAGAACAAAAAAAAAGAAATGAAACAAAAATTGAGAGGGGGGTGCCTTTAAAGCAATAATGATGGGAGAGGGAAATTGCACAGTGAAGAGGGGGTGGTGAGAAGAGAAGGTTTTATAAAAGTCGACACAAATGAATAAAAGGCCAGATGAGTGAGGAAAAAGAAGGAAACGCAGAAAAGAGAACTGAGAAGAAGAGGATGTTGTTGTATGAATACGAAGCTCGGAACATCTGGCATGACTCTCAAAAACTTCTTCTGCCTTTTGAATTTGTGTGTGTGTCTGTGTGTGTGTGTGTGTGTGTGAAGGATATTGGGTGGGGGTTTGTTAGTCTAAAGCAGTGATGCAGACGGAGACGCGCCAACCAGGCCTGCCACACTCACTTATACACGCCTGGATGGATGCAGAAAGGGAGATCGAAGGTTTGAGAAAGGAGAGGGCCGGGACACACACACAAAAAAAGGAGAGAGATGCTGGATAGGGAGAGGTGAATAAAAAGAAGGGACAGAAAGAGGGAGGAGGAGACGAGCAGATGGGGAGGCAGGGGCGGGGGGGAGACTGGGAGCGAGACAGGGATGGGGGGGGGCACGGAGAAGAGAGATTTGTTTTTGATTGATTTACCTTGCGATCCAAGGCCACCGAGCCATGTAATCACAGAGAGGGGTTTTGATCTTAACTCTTTATGCGGATGAAGTGTCATTTCTTAAGTTCATGGAGGCAAGACGGAAAAGTTCACCCCCCGGACCGTACGCGTCATTTCATAACTTTTAAGACTTTTTCATTACTATTAATTCACAAACACTCAACAAGTGTGTTTTCCGCCCGGCCTCTCTCTTAAGCAGGCTCTGAATAATTCATGGCGTTTCATCAGTGACATATTGTTCTAACATTTGGAGGAGAAAATCTTCTCCTCTTGTTGCTTTCCCTCTGAAACATGTCTGTCTGCCGTAGCAATAACTTTACTTTACTATGATTCAAAAGCAGTCGTCCTCTTTCTCGTCGTCTAAAAGAACCCTTTTCTCATTTTGCCGTCTTGATCTTTTCCTCTTTAAAAGTGTATTCTGTCTGCTCTTTGAGGTCTTAACAAGCATATTTTCCGCCTGTTTTAACCCTTAAGGAGGAGCTGAATAATTCATTTGGTTGCGCTCCCACTAGTTTTGCTAATAGGTCAGTCACAAAGCCATACATTTGTAAATGAGGGTAATCCACCTTTATGAGTCCCTGCGCATGTGTTTGAGCCACCATTTGTGTGTGTGTTACGCTTTTTTTTGTGTGTGTGTATGTGTTTAGACGGGTCGGGCTCTCAGGTTTTAAGACAAGGAGCGTTTTGTCCAACACGAATTTGTGTGTGTGTGTGTGCGTGCGTGCATGTGTGTTTTAGCTGTCGAGTGCTGAGTGCTGCCAAGATTTGTAGCTGTGCTGCCACAATGACCCTTTCATCCAAAGAACCATCTGATTGTGTGTGTGTGTGTTTGTGTGTGTGCACGGTCGCACATGTGTGTGTGAGTGATTCTGTAGGCCTCTTTTCTGTGGGACCCAATCTCTTTATCTGTCCAGTACAATAAAAGATGGAAGCCTGGAGGCACAGACACAAATGGACGGATGACAGGCACAGAGACAGACAGTGGGAAGATAAATAGACAGACAGACAGACAGACAGAAAGAAAGAAAGATAACTGGGATGAACAGAGGTGTATCATTCGGATCAATGGTATGGCTTAAACAAACACTACCTTTAATCGCAAGTTTTGATACAGGAAACCCACGTCTCTACCACCTCATTCGAATCTTCTCATCAACGCAGACCTGCTACCGCCGCTTTTCTATCCGTCCGATGAACAACACCACCTCCTTTATGCTCTCTCTTGTTAAAAATGCGTTCTTACCTTTTTAAGCATGCGGCCGATAGTGTCATAGCAATAGCAGAATATGGCAAAATTCCTAGATTGCAAACTTCAGCAGAATGAAACGGTGAGAACGGCAAGAGTCGGAGGCACGGGACAGAAAATGAGAGCAAAGCAGTGAAGTAGAAAAGCTTTCCGCTGCAAGATAAGAGAATATTAGGGCAAATACAGGTGGGAAAAGACGGGGGGCTGAACGCTTTATTAGTTCTTGATTAGGCAGCGTTTCAGCCAGCGGGAATGAATGAAGACTGAAACGACTGACTCGGAAAGGTTATTTCCACCACTGGGAAGCTCAGAGACAGATTCGACTAAAATTATACCTCCTTAAAATAATGCACAGAAATATTTCAGCTACGGTAAATGTGTCATCTGTAGCGTCTGAGAGGAGTCGGCATTTTCCAGACAGTTTGTGAACTGATTATGGGAAAAAATAAAAGATGTAAGGGGAAGGGGAGGAGAGAGAATTAAAAATGGAGAGAAAATGGGGAAGGAGACCGTGGAAATGGAAAGAACAAAAAAAGGAGAACAAAAACTGAAGCTCAAGTGTGCAGGCCTCGTTCGAGAGGAAATGTGCGCGTATCTGTTTGTGTGTGATGCCAGTTTCCAAGCTGCGAATAGCTGTGGTGAGTCTAACCTAGGCTGACAGCAATCACACACTCAAACTACCTGCTTTAAGGGGATGCCATTTGGAGTTCTCTCTTTCTTTCTTTCTCTGCAGATGTGTTTTTTGGCCTTCTCGGACCCCTAATTTGATGAGTTTTCCATAGCCGGGGCCCCCAGTTCCTCCAAATGCATGAGCTTGTGTGTGGTTTTGGCAAGCGGCCAAGCTATTTTTGGCATTCTTGACTAGTTGGACATGCTAAGCAAAGTCTGGGTTTGTTCCCCGCCAGTGTTTCTCATATTTCATATATTCTTTTGTTTTTGTTCTTTCCATGCTTCTCTAACCATTTGACTTGCTCCCTTCTCCCATTTTCTCTTGTTTTTTTTTTTTTTTTCAAATCTCCCGTCTCTACTAAACCCATTGTAGTCTTTGTATGGTAGAAACTGACTGACTAACCAGTAACAGTCTTTGTTATACGGTTAAAGCAAATTGTTCACAAAGGTGGTCCAGTCAAACAAAGTAAAACGTGCCTGCACGACAGGGACAGGTTGATGTGATGCCCATTAGGGTTGGGTTTAAAATAAATTGCTTGATTTGGATGATGAGGGGTGATTTAGAAATATGAATCCTCTCATTAGAAATCTGAGAGCAATGTCAGGCCTGGAAGCTGATGTGAAGTGGCATCGCCAGAGAAGAGCTGGACATATGCAAGAGGTGCCAACTAGAGTTCCAATATTGGGGAAATACTGCCTATAATTTTGTTTCGCTGAAGTCTCTTACATCCTTGGGTAATCTGAACTGATTGTGAAAATCTGTAGTGTTTATGTCTAAGGTCAAGACCAACCAAAGAGGACAGGTTTAATTAGTGACAGTAGAGTGTGGGTGGTCTGGGAGGAGGTGGAGCTATCGTTACGGGAACAGTGGTAGGTACAACTTCTTACCATTAGCGGATGGTGGAAGTTAGAGACAATGCACTAAAGTAGTAAAAAGAGTTTTGTGTGTGAGAAAGAGAAAGAGGCAGAGGGAGGGAGACAGAGGCCCTGCATCATCATCCATTTGCATAACACTACAGCCGACTGCAGTTAAAAGGACACTTTTTTTTTAATGGTGTGTGTGCCGGACCCGCAGGGAGACACAGTAGGAGGTGGGAGAATACACCACACACACACACACACACACACACACACACACACACACACACACACACACACACACACACACACAGTAAACGGTTAACAAATGAGACGGCTGTGATGTAAATGGTTATTCTTTTCACGGTCTCTTTATGTGCGTTGTTTGTTCCTGTTGAACAGTCAGCTCAGCCTTTTCACCCCAAACTTTAACCTCCGACAGAGGCAGAGAAGGAACATCACAACACACTGGGGTGAATGTGTGTCTGAATATGAATGGTCTCCTCTGCCTATGTCGATTTGTTGTTTGTTTACCTGGTGCATCGTGACACGCAGCATGGCCACTTCCTGGTGTATTACAACCTGCAGCTGCTGATTTGAATGGAGGTGGACTGTTCGCTCCATTTAGACTCTGTTTTCCTAAACAAATAGAGAAAAGGACAACGCCTGCTGTCTTGCTCTGTAGGATTAGATGCTGAATTCAACAAGGTTTCCTCTGATATATATTTGACAAGCTATAGATTTCTTAAGTCTAGAAAGGAGGCTTCTAAAAATCGAAGAAGACGCAGTTTATCCTCATTTATAGCACTGCTAAGGTTCATCCTTTCTTTATATGATCAGATAATGACCTGACAGCCATATATAAGTATGGCTTGGAGCTCAGCAGAGCAGCAAACACAACGGACTTTGAATGGTATTGCATTTGAGTATCATCATAATCTCCCGCTCGCAGGTAACGACGCCTCTCTCTTTATCTCTGTGTGCTCAGAAGTGTCTGGATGTGCGCCAGGAAAGTACGACACACACACACAGGCCAAGTGGCCTCGTTCCACGCAAATGAAAACATCGCAAAAAGCATCTGTACACACACACACACACACCACAGAGGAAGAGGAGAAAGCAGGGAGGGGCGTGCACGTGTGAGAGCTTGTGGGTGTGTGGGTGGCACACACAGAGAGCTGGAGATTTCACAAAAAAAAAAAAAAAGATCAGTCATCGTGTCCTTGGAGAAGCCATTTTTTCTTTCTCTCGTTTTCACTCTTTCCCTTCAATGTCTCTGATTTTACACCCGTGTCAAACTGAGTCCATCCTTACTGGGATGTGATGCTCTAGGTCAACTACATTATATCAATAATAATAATAATAATAATGATAAAAACGGTTAAATTGCCTTTTTATTTTTCTCAGAAAGACACACACAACTAACACTTCAGTCAGAACACTGGGCCTGACCTCCACTTGTTGGCTATTACACAGCCTCACAGGCTGTCCACTTGCTGGATTGATTAAAGTGGAAGAGAAAACCACCCTCAGCTCTGGTTTTTCACACCGCGATTTAAACTGCTGCGACGTGCGACAAACATGACACGAGTTCCAAAAACAATCTGCAGGTTTCCAGGGATATTGTGTGGGATCGGTAAAAGATGCAGAGAATCTCTGAAGGTGCTCGTCGGCTGCGCGCTGAAACCCCCTCAACAAATAAATTGCACTGAATCAAATCTCCCCGTTATTCCTCGAATAACCGTGAAATGCAATGTGCAAGCACTGAAGGCATTTCTCCACTTGCATTTCTTTCAGGGCGCTGATGCTGTGTTTCATCGGCTGTCAGACGGTCCCAGCTCCAGGTTTGACTTTTTGAAATCCCACCCACAAATAGGGATTTCTCAACAGGGGCCGTAATCTCACCTTAACTGAAGGGTTTTGTTCGAAATTAAATAAGATTTTTGGGCCTGTCAAAATCGTTCCTCGTCATAGAGCCACCGAGGCAACGTTTCTAGAGAGTGAATCACCAGATCTTTTTTCAAGTATGACATTCTTGAACATTGAAGTATTGACAGAGCATCTCATTGTCTCCTCACTTAGGTTCAACGTCCCATCTGAAACGAGACTTACACAAATAAACCAAAGCCTTAATTTCGCTCCGTCCCTTGAAAGTGCCTGAACGTGTCGTAGAGTGACGGTGCTTTGAACCTCGGTTAGATTGCTTTGACCCCTGGTCATGTCTCTAATCAACCTCCAACACTTTACCTCAATCGATTCCTGGAAGGCCTTCGTTTCGAAAGGTTATAGATCCACAGAAGCCATCAGGCGTCTGAGAGGACCCTGCTAACTTGCTAATATAACATCGCCGGTGCCTCTTGAAGCCAGCTGCTTTGAATTTCATCCAGACAGTAGCCAGCCAACGTCACGACTGCTTAGCAAAAGCACAAAAGCGCCCGTGAATCTTGGTTTAGTGACCCACTAAAAATAGATGGCTTGCCTGAAGATCTGCGAGTGGGGGAACAGGTGTTTACCCTCCCAGTGTGTTTTGTCCTGCTTTTCATTTCCTTTGCGCGGCCTCTCCGTGCTTATCTGCTGCACGGGACACACCCTGCATCTCTGCTCTCGCTCTCCTTCCTCCCTTTATCTCCCGCTCCCGCTCCCCCTCTCTGGATCCCCTGAGGCTGTTTAGAGGGGATCTGTGACAGATTTTGCTGTGTGTGCGTGTAGCACTAGTAGCTCTAGTAGTAATGACAGGCAGATGGGGGTTATTCATCATCAGCCAAGTCTCTGTGAGCAAAGCAACTATGCCTCTCTCTCCCATGCCATCTATTTATCTATCTATCTAAGTGACGCGTCTGAATAATGATGGATAAAAGAAAATCCTCTTTACTTTGCTCCGGAGCTCTTTATATTCTCTTTGCCTCTGTGTGTCGCAGTTACAGCAGCATTGCCAATGCACTGTAGTTCTAACTATTACATTTATTTATTTCTCGCAAGTTTTAATAATGAATTGATCCAAGATTTCCATCTGGTGCCTCATTATTAGACATTCACTTGGTTGTAAAAGTTTAAATTAATGTGTGAAATTCATACGGGACGACATTAAAACCAATTACTGCCTCATCTGGGAGTGGTGGACGTGCTCACATCTAAATCACAGCTCGCACACCTCTCTCTCACACACACGCACACACACACACCCACACACACACACACACACACATGCGCATTCACAAACGCAGCAGTATTTGCAAATAGGTCAAACCCCTTTGACCACATCCATCCCGAGATCCACTGCGCTACGGCAGCGCACACTTTCTCACACAGACAAACACGTGCACATCCATAGGAGACAAAAAAATAAATAAATAAATAAATCACACACCCACACACACTGCAACACGCACCTACATGCTGCAGGGCTGTCACAGCTCTATTATTTTTCTGAAGTGGCTTTTCAATTCCATGGCGGATGCTTGAGGCAGTGTGTGTCTGTGTGTGTGCGTGTGTGTAAGATTGTGTGATACCGTGATGGGTGAGGAGGGGGTGTTTGACAAAGATTGTGACATAAACCATTTAAAGTGCTGCCCTCGTGTTCGACTGTAGGCTTGTGTGTGCGATTGCTGTTGACATTAAATCCTCTGTTCGGGTTAGTTCGTTCAGGGAACATTAACATAAAGCGAAGAGGAGGAGACAGAAACTGTGATGAGAGGAGAGGTTCAGGAGGGGAAACCATTTGTTTTTACTTTGACTGGGAGAAAAAGAAGTGCCCCATGTGCATTATTTGCATCGAATATGGATTGAACAATATGTCCAACCAATGTACAATATGAATTGTATGTTCAGTAAGATTTTGTTGTGTGAACATATCACATATGTTTTTAATATGAAACATGCTTTGTACAAAGTACCTGCTGAGTCACCATGTGGAGACAGATTCAGGTTTCCACTTATAGTTAACAGGTAGTTAAACATCCAAGGAAATGTTCGGAGAAGAGACAACATAAAAAAATCAGAGACAACAGTTAAACAGAGGCAAGGATGAAGCTGAAGGACACAAAAAAGACCAAAAACACACAAATTCAATTTGTACACAAACCCTCAGTTTGAGCTGCACGGGACACTGAGCATTTTCCCAGCTGGATAACTAGGAGCCGTAAAAGTTCACACGTTTAACTGCAATGTTAAATAAATTAAAAGTAAGAGGAGTAAAAGTGACAAGAGAAGAGGGAGATCCTCCACTAGTTGATGCTTTGTCATTCCAGCCGCACTTAAGTGTCTAATTGATTCCGACGACCCCTATTTTCTAACTGTGGTCTCCTTATTGATCCAGTTACTGCTGCTGCTGCTCAGCTCTCGCCAAGTCATTCTCCTAGTCATTACCGCCAAGAAGAGGACTGATGTGTGGTCCCAAAAAAACAACTTTAATGCAAAAACTCAGTCAGCTCATCGGCGAGTCTTAGAGGGAGTAAAACAGGTCGATCTAAGAACAGGTTTTGGTAATTGAACTAAAGCTAACAAAAAAAAAGATTAAGTTTTTGCCACATTGAAACGTTGGCCTGTAAATTGTAAAGGTTAATAGTCAAAACTTAAGAAATGACCTCTTCTTAAGAGTGACTGCAATGAAAACAGTAGCCTAAAACACAGCAGGCAGAGGCCTCACAGAATATGTTCTGCCACTCTACCTTGAAATCAATTTCATGTTGGGTTACAGTATGTGTGTGTCCCGATCAGAGGTCATAACCTCCACCTGCTGACTGTGTCTCCTTTCCCAAATTAAAAGACTGCATCACATTACATACAGCTCCCTTGCACGCACACACACACCCACACCCACACACACACAGACGGTAAACCTAGCGGCCATACACACACTGGGACAAAGCACATCGTATTACCTGTGTAAGGACAGAGCCACTGCAGCTAGCACAAAGAAACTCAATAGGCTTTTAAGATTCATTTAGCCTGGACAGCAGGGCTTACTATAGCCACACCAACTAGATCTGATAGCACGTATGGAACGAAAGAGAGGCAACGGAGATGGATCGAGGCCGACTTTACATTACAACCTCCTGATAGCGACGCGAGAGGGAAATGCTCCGAGGGGTTAAGATGTAGAGGTTTGCGGAGAGCCAAAAGAGGGAGGACAGAAAAAGAACGACTAAATATATAACAGGTATGAGAAGGATAGTCGTGCCGGGGGTGGAGATCAATTCAGCGTGCACTCAAACAGCCAATAAATGTAACAGCAAAGAGCGCGATGAGGTAGATTTGTTTCCAGGTCTGCTGAATTGTAACACAGTAAGCTGTTGCATTGGGCTTTGATGGCTGCAGTGTGGGCAGGATGGCCAGCTTCTCTCACACAGCCCCTTCCAGCATCTCTACACCGCCTACTATGAGTCTACAGGATGCATGTATACACGGTTAGTGTTTGGTCTTTATTTCCAGCACCGCGTTTTTTTTTTTTTTTTTTTTTCCTTTTTGGCTTTCTTTCATAAATTATTTCGATTCTAATATGCTTATTAATATGATTATTTCCTTCTTTGAAGAACCGGCGACTCGTGTCAGCGCCAACTTCCAAGCTGCTTCACGTGGCACAGACATCATTATACGAAAAGATCTGGAGTCGAAATGAAAACACTGGCAGTTGCTAGCAGCGCTATATTCGAAAGCAGTTTGAGAACATGCCAAATTCAATTTAGTTTGGAGTTTACCGCTTGCCTTGGGTTAGGAGGAAGAGAGGGAGGCAGCAGGGGAGTAATGACAAGGATGGAGAGAGAGATGGAGGTAAAGGTGGGGAGGAGAGTGAGAGCAATGGAGAGAGATAAATTAACATCTATAAACGCTGCAGAACTCTTGAGCTGTAGGGAGAAGCTGAATGATAGAACAAACATCCTCATATTTAATGGACCTTCTTTCATTTCCACTCCTGCTCCAGATTAGGGCCGAACGTAACTCAAATATACTGGTGGGTGTGTTTGGGTTCGCATTTCAGAATGTGTGAGTGAGGCTTTAGATATCAGTTCCTATCTACATCAGCTTGTCTTTATGTATTAACTTTCAAATTAGACAAGAGGAGATTAAGAAATGAAGTACGGGGGCAGTGAAATATGATAAATTCTGAATGTTAGAAACTACAGTCTGGAAAGAACAATACAACATGGCATGTTAATATACACGTACGTTATTTAGTGTGACTGGCCTCAGAGGAACAGATGCATAATGGCAGGCAACAGACCGTGAAGGATGAGAAACAACACAGGTAACATCAACATTTAGATTTAACATAAATGTCCAGTAGCAGAACCACATGAACAATCACCATGTTTCAATCTATGCTCGACAATGTTACTATCGAGGGATTTTCACAGAGAGACCATTTCATTCTTTCTTTGATGATCAGATAACATTTTGAAGAATGGCAGAATCAGTTACATCAAAACTGTCCTATTACTTATCGCAGAAATGTCTTAAATCAAACACAATTTTAACATGTTAATGTGGCCGTAGATTATCAAACTGAAACTCTCCCAGCGTGCTTCAAAATCGAGGCAGCGCTATTTTTGGAGCGACGCGATCACAAATGGTACAAAAGGTACAAATTCCTTCTTGCATTGATAAGAGTTAATACCACTCACGGTTACTCAGCTTAACTTTCCATTACTCAGGCATATGGTGGATATTTTCTGCTGATTTATCAATGCCACAGGCTTTCAGTGGATCTTCAAATAAACGGCTAAGACACTCTGAGCCTAGAAAATCACCAGATGTACAGTAACTTTCACATCAAGCTTATTAAATCTGCATGTACTCCATGGGCACAGCTTAGAGGAAGAAATCCATAACATTTTTTATTTTTTTTTGCAGTAGCAGCTTTGCTCTCTTCCTCTCAGCTGCTCCCCTTTTCTCTCCTCTCCCCAGATGCCTTTTAGAGTTGTCATTGGAGAGTGACCTGTATTATCTATCTCTGACTCTCTCTCCCCGGCTCTGTCTCTTTCTCTGTCTGAACGGAGATTTAGATAAGAGAGTCTGAGCTGCGAGAGAGCGGCCGCTGAATACCAAGAGACGGAGCAAGAGAACAAGAGAGGGGCCAGAGTGGAAGCGGGGAGTGAAGGCCAGATTTACTGAGCCGCCCGCACCTTGTTTCAGACTCATCCCGCCGTTAGAGAGGTTCATGTTGCTTATCAGACGGGCGCACTGGGATCACAGTGAAGCTTGACTGTCATCTGCAGCTCACCCTGTGCCGCCCCTCTCTTTTATATATTTGCAAATGCGAGGGAGATTTACACAACGAACATGAGGATATGATCAGCGTGATTGTGCCTTCAGCTGGATTTACTGAGGTTAAGTCTGTCCCATATTATACACACGTCTCGCCGGCGTGATAGTGTATCCTCATCGTCTTGCGGTTTAGTTCCTTGTTTTTTTGTTTGTGCGTGAATCTGTTATTCTGCGTGTGTGTGAGAGTGTGGGGGAACTGTTTTCATCTGTCCGATTCTGCATATGACATACACACAGCGACGGGCCACCATTTAAAACGTCCCCAAGGTGATCGATGAGGTGCTGATGGAAATGTCATCTGGTGCTAAATCATTTATCATTGCTCATCCAGCCTCATGAATTTCTCCTTTTGGGTTTCAATCATTTTCGCTCTTTTTAAGCGACACAGTTTGAATGTAGAGGTCCACGGGAGTGTGCGTGTGGTTTGTATTTTTTGGCTTTTGGTTGTTTTTTCTTTTTATCTGACTGCAGTGAAAGTAGTAGTAATAATTAGTTATGGGCCGGACACTGATGGCCTGTGTTGACATGGACCCATGTGATCGGGAGCTTTTTAAAGCATAATGCCTCACATAATGTCATGGAGGAATCAAATACCCATAAAACCACAAGGCAATCCTCCATTCACACACTACAAAATGTCATTTTCCATCTTAAATCATATACTATAGACGGCACAGAGGAGCAGTAATATAAGCCATTATTGATCCCTGCAGGCAACAAAGCCTCACCGAAGAAGTACGTGGGTGAGGGGGGTTATTTTATGATTTAAACATACTTTAAAGGGTAATGTCAAACTGAACTCAAGCCTGTGTCATGATGCAGCTGCGTGAGCTCATTACGTATTAATGCCAATGTGCATCTGTGTGAA
Organism: Mugil cephalus; assembly: GCF_022458985.1. Lineage (NCBI taxonomy): Eukaryota > Metazoa > Chordata > Actinopteri > Mugiliformes > Mugilidae > Mugil > Mugil cephalus. The sequence goes on along the minus strand of NC_061782.1, from coordinate 22,272,220 downwards.
GTGCTGGCTGAACCACCGCAAGACAGAACGTGTCACACAGTAACAAACCAGCTAAATGAATGAAACTCGTGTGCACACACACACATAAACGGTGCCCACATGCAGAACTGCGCATGTTAATCGCATGTTTATTTTCTCTCGTGCCTTCTTCTCATCCTCTTCCTCCTCCTCCTCCTCTTTCTCACCTTTGATTTATCCGTCATCTATCTCTTTGCCTGCTCTTTATCCTTCCTCCCCACCCTGTCAGTTGAGCGACTGTTGCTCGTTTTTCTCTGTCTCTCTAAGTCAACATGTCAAGTGCAATATACCTCTTCCCTCAGTCACATCGACGGTAACACACAGCATTAATTGTGGAAGCGTGTGGCGGGTGTGTGCTGCGGTGTTTGCATGTACCACCCTAAGAAAAATTAGTCGTAAGGTTTGTGTGATTTATTACACTAAGACAGATTTGTGTGTTTTTATCTAGAAGGCAGCAGACTCTTACCTTCAAATGCTGCAGTTTTATATCCCTGCTTTGCCCTCATCTCTAAGTCCTTCACCCTTGGCACAGAGAATCTCTAAAGCTGATTGTTGTACATGTTACACAGGACAGTGTGGCTGACCTACAGTTCACATAGAGCGGGCAGTAATACGGGCTCCAGACGGAGTGTAAAAGACAGAAACCGGAGCTCTATAAGAAACACATTAGGAAATGAAAATGGACCAGTTCGGTGTACCTCTTTCATATTATTTTCCTCCTCGAAATTAGATTAACTCAACTGTATCATCAAAATTAGTTTTCTTTGTGTAGCAAAATGACAGCGCAGGGTTTTTATTTTCCTTATTTAGTTTGTGCAGTGACAAAAAAGAGAGATAACGGCTACATATGAAATAGTCTATGAATATACACAATGTAAATGGCCAGTTTGTGCAGATAAAAGCGCCTCGAGGGGCTAATAAGCGTCTTACCGTAATGCAGAGGGTGAAGTCGTAAACAATAATGTATTAAACTGCAAAAAACATGAACATCCTTTTTTTTTTTTTCGGAAATGAGCATCATTGCTTTTACAGAAGCAAATTAGTAGGACAAAAAAAATCCATGTGTAGAATATAATGAGGTGCAATTTACAGTGGCATCACCAGAAGACAATACTGAATGCACACCTAAAGTGCATCACTTTTAAATTCCCAGAGCCTCATGGACTTGAAGTTTAATTACAATGCATCGGCAATAAAATGAGCTCCTAAGTATAGTTGTCCTTGTCGACGTTCCATGCCCCATCATGAACTTGCAGCATCCTTAAGACAACTACATAGCGGTTTGCTCACTTGCTGAATATTACTCAAGGTAATCTATGGCACTTGATGAAAAGTTTCCTTTTCTGGGCATTTACAAAGAAACATCATTTTGTAAAGTAAAGCTGGAGGCTTACACCTGTACCTTCAGCAGATTTAGTGGTACCATGTCCAGCTTTCTTTAAAGAAGAATGACATCATCACTGGTGATTACAATCAGTTGATCAGTTTTTTGTCCATCACTCGATTGGACGATCAATAGTTTCATTTATCAACAACAACAAAAAAAAAGTCAAATATTCGCACAGGCCACAATCTCAAGATCACTGTAAGTCTTTGTCCGAAATAAATTGAAAACATTAAAAAGATACCATTTTTAGGTGAAGGCGGGGAATTTCTATCGCTCGTCGTAGGAGATGGAAAAATAAATTGACTTCTATCTTCCCGGCTTATCTAACGCCACAGAGATACTTGAGAGCAGAGAAACAGAGTGGTGTTTTAGAGGAGGAAGTACACGACTGTCTGGGCCAACTTCTGTAGGAGTGGCACTGTTGTGAGAGCAGGACGTCTGAGCTCGGGTATAGAGAGTCGACCCACAGTTACCACCCCCTGGAAAATGACGTCACCGCCATTTGCACCTGGGCAAGCTGTGCTGTTTTATTTCAGACTCAGCAATGACTCAGAGGCGAGGTAAGAGGAAACAAAGGAGGAGGAGGAGGAGGAGGAGGAGGAGGAGGAGAGTGAGAGGAGGATGCTTGACTGAAGATAAAATATATGAGAGGAATTGTGCAGCAGAAAATAAGTTGGAGGCATGTATATAAAGAAGAGGCAGTGGGTGTCCACTTTCCAGACTGGTGCCAAGTTCAAACAGGTCTAAATCATTGCTGGCCCACTGCTTGGCCTATGCTAAACTTGTAACTGTTTTCCACAATGTTTGCCAATGTGTCTGAGAGTAAATCATGGTGGGACATTTAAGTGAGCAGTGTGTGTGTGTGTGGGTGCAGGTGTGCATGGACCAGTACATAGTAACACTTCAGCAGCTTGTATACACTCATACAATGGTATGAGCTTGTGTTTGTCTGTGTGCCCATGCACCTGTGAATGCACAGATAATAGTGACACAGCTGGGATCCCCCAGTCGCTGCCAGCCAATATGTGTGAGTGAGTGTGTGTGTGAGTGTGTGTGTGTGTGTGTGTGGGCACCAGCTGCGCCCACTGTGCTCATCCTCAAAGCCGCTATCACATTCTGTTTGCATCATTTCATCGCCGTATTACTGACAGCGTCAAACTCATGAACACATGCTTAGAGTTACAAGCCCATACTCACTTCCACATCCATGCATATAATCACCTTCTCACATTCCGTGACACACGATATGATTATTACACGCGCAACAAAAGGTGTTTGAAGCTGCTTGCTACCAAAAAAAAAAGGGATTTCCTCTCAGTACAGAAGAGGAGAAGATTCAAGCTTTATACCAATCCTGAATGATGATCCCTTTCTCAATAACCATCAGTTCTTGTCTAGAAAGTCTAACAAAGGCCAAAGTACTTTAAACTCTGGGTCAGAGATGACTTCAACACAAGTTTCCCCGTGTAAAGGTCATCTGTTATACTGCCTCATAAAGCCAGAGAGGTCAGTAGCTGAGTGAAGAGTTCAAAAAAAAAAAAAAAAATCACTTCAAACTATATATCCCAGCCAGAAAATGGTATTGCTGTCCAAATGGCTGCTATCATGGAGTCAATCTTAGCATTTTGTTTTAGAACTCACATGAAACAGCAGATTTTAATCTCGGAGTATAATGTGTTTGGATAGAGCTCAGCTAGAGGACTATAATCAGAATAATTATTCTGGTCTCACTCCAGCTTCAGGCCTTTTAGCTAATGACAGACGCAACACTAATGGCTTGATTTCTAGACGCCTATTTACATCTGGACACGACACGTGTGCGCACATACTGTGCGTGTCTGTTCGTTTGGGCAGGCCGGCATAACCGCGCCGTTTGCAGACAGGTTGAATAAATAAATAAATAAATAAATAAATGCAAATTTCCGATTATTTTCTGCAACAATGGGCAACGAAGCAGAGAAAAAGATGCCTGTTTTCATTCTAAAGTGACCTTGTTCCAGGCAGCTGCAATCGATGTCTCTTCATACACGCTTTTGTTCGCTTGTTGAACGGAACCCATCCAACATGTCACAATAGAAGAAAAATATCCAATTTCTTACATTGCAAAATGAAACTTGAGCAAAAATGCTGGCGCTTTCCTCCCGGTGCTCGCTGTGCAGAACACGCACGTGGAATAAAGCGGGGCTGTGGAGTACTTCCATTGTATAGATTAACATGACAGGAGGCTGATGTGCTGAACAGTCCTATTAGGAAGCACACTGTAGAAGATGTATTCATTATATAGCCAAGACACACAATTTGCACATCCAGGGCCCTGTCTGAGTGCAGTCGTATATCACCACATTTTTCAGTGGTTTTCCTCAACTGTTATTTATTGCTGAAATATCACATTACATCCATAGGCTGTTGTCACTTGATTGTCGGGAAAATCCGTCTTCACAAATGAATGCGATTCATCAGAATAAATCAATAGGAAATATTATCACTTTCATGAATCCTGCATGCTGCAGTGAAACACGTCAACAACTGAAGTGTCGACAGCAGCCTACCAATCAATAGGCCTCCCTTCATACATTTCACAATCCAGACTGTGAAATTATTGACAGGATTGTCTCAGAGTCCCTAGCAGTACCACAACACGATAAAATCCATTTCCCTCACATAACGAGCCATCATTTTCTGGGTGGAGTGAGCTCAATCGTCTCTGAATATAAAGCAGGCAGATTTAGCTGCAGAACGATAATAACAACTGTGATTGGTGTAATTCCATAGCGACAGTACTCGCATCACACAGTAATGATTAGAGCAGAGCTTCAGTGAGCATGCCACCTTTAAAAAAAAAAAAAAAAAAAAAAAAACACATCTCCAGTGTAGTTACCAACGATGCGCTGCATTGTTGCTGTAAATGCTGTGTCAGCACGTGTTGTTCCAGATAATTAGATAAAAACTTTTTTTTTTGCTTTTCCTTTTTTTTCTCCTTTTTAACAAGGTGACAGGAGCCAGTGTGCTCTGCATACAAAAGAGGTCGACCTGCTACAGTACACGGTAATAATGATAGCACAATGATGTTTGGTGTTATGCGGTGTTACCAGCACCGAATAATAACAATGATGCTTTACTGATGATGAAGGAGTTTAGTGGCACACACACTTTTGATAAAATGAACTGCAGTATTAATGGCGCTGTAAATTTGATTGCACTGCTGCTGTCACTTTCATGTAATGCGGACAAGTTAATCAGCTTTCTTACTAATGACACATTTCAAGGAAAGTATGAGAGAACTAATCGATCTAAGTTCCCCAACCCTTCTTAAATGACAGATGACCAGTGTTTGAGGTAGTTAGTGCACTCTGTTCTAATGTGTCAACATGTTTTTTACTGAACAGAAAGAGCTTAAAAGCAGAACTTCCAGATAAAAAAATAACCAGGGTTCAATCAAATTAAACACAAGAGAAAATAAATTAATTCACAATGTGTTTAAAAGTAAGATTCAAAAAACAGCCTTTGTGCTGTGCACGAGGTCACCGTCACCTTTCAAGTCTCTGAGATTTGGTCTAAACATCTAAAAATCTTAAAGTGCAAGTCGGACTAAAAAAAACATAAAACATTCAATGTCATGCAAAAGTTGTTTTCTGCCGCAGCTACTTGTGTGTCTTTGTGTCGCTGTGAAAAAAAGAAATGAAGGGGGGGTTAATTATTGCAGAATGGCGCTCCTCAAAGCTGTGTGATCTCTCGCCGCACATTTATGAAGATGTGGATGAAAGGAATGTGGAACTGGAGATAAAGGCAGTTTTTTCGACTCTTGATATTCAGCCGTTACGACATTATAAAATATCTTCCTCACTTCACTCACGTGTCATCAAACCCACATAACTGCTGGGTGGAAGGGGACAATTCAACAGACTGCTTTCAGCAGCTTTTTAACCTCGTTCACCAGTTGAAGGCTCGTGAGGATCACAAATATTCAGTTTCCAGGAACGCCCTGCTTCATAGCCATGCTGAGAAACTGCTCTGTGCAACCACTGCACCGCTCCACTGGGACGGACCCAGGTTAAGTAGCTTGCTCAAGGGCTTCTCAGTGGTAGTTACCGAAGGAGGAAAGAGCACGTCCAGTTCAATTCCCTGTGCAGATAACAGCTCAGGAATGTAGCAAATACATATGGGTAGTGGTTTCTATATGATCACTTGTAATATTCTATTGTGCTGCTCTCTGGCCATGGCCCAGATTATAGCTACAGCACAGTGGCTGTCTAAACTAGTGCATGGTACATCATGGAGTGTTTTGGTGAATTTAAACAGAAGTGGTACTTCTGTATGTGAACAACATCCAGGTAGCACTATATCTAAAACAAAGACGACTAGCCTAGTTTGAGTTTTCGCCATCCACCCAAGTAGCCTCTCCTGTTCTAAATGACTGGTGGGGAGTTGAGATGTTTACTTGGAACATCTAAGGGTGGTGTTACATGGCTAGGGCATGATGAACAACCCAACACACGCCTGTAATTAGAATTACTCTGGGGTTGAATCTTCTTTTTTTTTTACAATGATCCATTAATGGCCAGAAACTATTTGTTTACACCCATCTTTTGTTTCAGATTTTATTATCATCACTCCGAATCAAGCAATGTTGATACATAATAAATTGAAAACTTCTTTAGTTTCTCCAGACTTGAACATTTGTTATCAGAGCTGAAGAGTGAGGTATCCAACAGCTTGATGTGTAGTTAGAGGTTTGTGCAGTGGCTAGCATTTAGCACAGAACACGGCACCATTTAAAGCAATGCTGTTTGTTAAAAAGCTTATTTTAATCAAATCCCTCACGTCTTTTTTTTCTTATACATATTCTCTCTGCTTCCTCTCTCCACTGAATAATTACATGCACAAAGTGATGAAATACACCTAATTAAAAGATATCTAATTACATCATAGTTACATAATACAGTATGTAATGTCTCTGGTCTCTTTCCTCCTCACTAAGTGCTGGTTCTCACATGTGATTAAAGGCAATTTCCTCTCTCCCACTTTTGTTTCTGTTAGGCAGATCTGTGTCAGCGTGCAGGGAAGGAAACCTTCATCGTATCCAGCCCAGTGATGAGCTAAAGGTGTGTTATGGCTTTTTTTTTCTTCTCATTTTATGATCTGTGTGTGAGAAATGTATCTATCTGATCTGATCTCATGAAATCTATTGGCATTGACACATCAGGGTTAGCGTGTTTAGCATTCATCATTAAACTGGTTCACTCACTTTCATTCATTTCCCTTTCCTTTCTTTTGTTAAGTCAGTTGCCTCTTTGACTCTGCCCTTCATGGTTAACAGAACAATATTTGGAACTGTTTAGCTTGTCTTTGCCTACAGCGGCTTGTTAAAGAGGACTTGTAAAAATTCATATTTATTATGGTCTCATGCTTGAAATGTGGCTTACAATGCATTTGCCCTTTGGGCACATGTTCCCAAAGTCACCGTATCGCGCACCTCACATCTTCCATACTAAGCATTTTTCTATTTGCCTGGAAAAAGTTGAATAGATTAAAGGCAGATCTAATCGATCCTGAGTGTGCTTATCTGTGGCTGGCAGGCTGACGAGCCGATTTCAGAATGGCACAGTCTAATCCTTCAACTGCAGGCTTGCGCAATAGAGAAAGACAAATACGCAAAAGACAAATGTGGAGAAAGAATCACATGTAGTAGGTCGGACATGGATGGCCGTGGAAAACGAGCCATTTAATATTTTGTCGAAAGTCTGGATGTAAGGAAGTGGATTAATATATATAAATCTAATCACTGCAATTCAATCATGATTATGAACAATAACAAATTAAAAGCTCACCCTTCCAAACACCAAGAACCGACACATGACTCAATGATGCATCAGTGAACATGCTGCTCATGACTCTGCATTGCTAAAGGGACGACTACATGTGATTTGTCCCAGTCAATGTATTGGTTTTCCGATTAGACGACTATTCGCCTTTGACCAGTTGTTGACATCCACCCGTGATTAGAGAACAAGTTGAACTGCTTAGATATTCACAGTGAGTCACAGTGTTAGCATGCTATGCTGCTAAATTGATTATGATGGTTTTATATCAACACATGGACATGTTCTCCTTCCTTTACTCTCATCTATCTATCAGTGTGTCCAGATTCATCCATTTATGTGTACACAATTAATCCTGGCTTTCAGTGGGGCCTGTCACCATCTGAAAGCTTCCATCAGTCAGACATAAAGCTCTTCATCCATCTGCTTTTGCCTGGATTATGCTTTGTGTCTGCCTATGAAACATGTCTTCACTGACATCTATTGATTCCATTGCTAACTTATTATGATTCCTGGTTTCAAAGGGTTTAGCTACGCTGCGTGCTGATTGGATGGTTAACCTTGTGACCTCCAAACAGAGATCTGAGAATATATCCCATAATAGGGGGCATTCATCCTGATGACCTCTGCTGTCACTGTGACAACTCGACGAAAGACAAACTCACAGAGAGAATCTCGGAACCTGTATTTACCCGTGATAACATAAAAAAGAAATAGTAGAGAAACAGAAAGCCTATGAGAATGATTCTCAGGTTATCGTATTGCTCCCTTTCAGATTTAGTGCCTTGTTCATTTGGTCTATTGCAGCTAAAAGAAAGCAACCGATTTATTCTACTGTGTGTGTCTGTCTGTGTGTGTGTGAGAGTTTACGTGGCTGTACTGGCATGCATGTGGCAGCCCTGGGCTACATTTCACGGTTGTTTCATTCTCTACCAGTTTCACAAGAGAGAAAGCAGGGGGACCTTAGGACGAGCAATCATTCTCTCTCTGCTTGTTTTACTTTTTTTATGATAAGGGGGGATAGTTTCTAAGTTACACTTCATTTCTGCTTATAGTCAGTTCAGCCACAGAGCTTTGCATCTGCCAAAGGCTTGAGGCTTGGTAGAGCTAATCTTTTCAGGCTGCACACTCCAGACTTCAGCTGCACAATTGTCAGCATTTGGTTCAAAGAGACAGACGTTCATTTTCAAGATTTAATTCGCGTTGCTTTCCAATGAAAGAGGATCTGCAGTTGCTGTATCCCTGCTTTGGCTTTGTTTGTATACACTAGACTTGTGTACTGATTTTTTTATGCATTAACTACAGTGCAATGTAGTGCTTAAAACAGCATTATTGCAGATGAAGTGTAGCTGCAGTGTAGAGAACCCAACGTTAGATATTGAGGCTGGAACTCTCCTGGATGTTTAGTATGCTTCTGCCAAAGCTGTAAACAAAAACACATCAAAAGGCCACCTAAGAGCACCAATCTAATAATGATCTAATCTACTGCAGATAATTCAGTTGAGCCTCAAGTGCATCAGTCGTTGCTCCTCATAATTTGTTCATGGTTGTTCCAAGTTATGCGACTTGTCAGCTCTGGATGATGGAGCTCTGGACTTGATTATCGGGATTGCTGGCCACTTAGGAATAAAGAAAAAAAAAAAACATACTTAATGGAAATGACAGATGTATGGGTCCATGCGAAATAAGCCATGGCATCATTGACTTTGGAAACACTTAACATTCACAAAGCTTTCTGTTCTCAAAGTAGGTGGAAAGTGTGCTCAAATGTAGGTTTTTACAAATGAGACCAGTCACGTTCAGCCTTTGTTTAATGCCACACCGGCAGTTAGAAATGATGTACTTAACCTACAGAAAAATGTCTGACATTTGCAAAAACCAGACAATTTCAGGTGCACCAGTGAATGTTAACACAAAAAGCAGAAAATGCAAAGTGCAGCAGTTTCCTGTATTACACATAAAGTCGGTGGAGGGTGCAACACGGTGCAGATAAGCCTCCCCCGAGAGTGTAAAGTAGAGTAGAAAAATGCGGTTGAAACTCATTAACTATCGGGCTCATATATCTTGAAAAATGTGACACTGATGGGTGTCTGGGAGGACAGATAAGGAGCAGGAATTAGAGAGGAGAAGATTTCTTTTTTCTAGGGATTTACACAAACACACACACACTGAGTTTTAATGCCCTCTACCAGTATTGATTATCCAGCAGTCTGACTGATTGAAAGCCAGATATAGAAAGGCAGACATCAATAAAATACCCTAGAAAAACCTGAAGAGAGTTTAAAGACACTGTCATGTGCCACACCCGCACAGCTGGGATGCAGTTAAATTATTCCAGGGATCCACTGAGCTGCAACAGTGACAGGTTGAGTTACCAGAAAATATTCTGGCAGTAAATCCCCAAAATCCTCAAAAAAAGGGGAGTTCAAAACAGGGCAATCAAGCAAATTAAAAGTAAGGCAATCTCACCACCGCTTCACCACTTCAATAGATTTAGCTTGTTTTCCATAACCTAGCTGCTTCTGTACCACCTTGCAGGAATACTTGTGTTGCTGTACTTGTAGGTACTGCGAGGCTGCAGTGCTGTGAATGCTAGCAGTGACTAATCAGGTCTGAATAGAGCTTCAGCTTAATTCCTAACAATGAATGTGAGGAACATTCTATCCAAAGTTTTGGAGACAGACTCTATAAGCTTTAGGTCATTTTCAGCTGCACAGAAAATTCAGACTGAAGACCCCCCCTCCCCAGATGACACAGTAAGTGAGAAATGATGAAACCATTGTGTGGATTGATGTACTTGGAAAACGGCGTAATTGCTCAACTCATTCCATTTCGTTTAATAAAATATATGCCGATATGGAATTCACTGATGTGGTTTTGGACTGTAAATGCTAGTTCTGCTTTTTCATCCACCAGGCTTCTTCAGTGATGTTAAAATCAGGCTAAAAGGTATCTGCAAACGTTGTATACCGAGGGATCTTGAAATGTTATGCTAGCAAACACTGTCGCTCACCAGTGGTTAGAAAAGTAGAGATACACCAGAGTTTCATTTGGGTAAACCCATGAAGTCTAAATGAGGGGAAACGGGAAGTTCTTCTTAGTTGAAGCCTAGATGTTTGTTTATAGAATAACTATACGGGTGACGATGTCAGAATAAGGGGGGATTGCTTTTAGGTTATCCTCCAATATGAGATTACAGGCTTGGCTCTATCAACCAAGCCTATGGCCACAAAGCCACCTGAAATAGATTTCCACCAGAACTATTAAAGCTGCGTGACCCAAATGTGTAGTTTGGGTCACGCAGAAAAAAAAAAAGATAAAGATTAACCATTATATGTGGACCAAATGGGACGTCCTGACCAGGAGATACTATGATGATTAAGATTTCAGGCCAACAGATACGATATGTTTTCCTGCCCTTTACACACAAGCCTTAGATGGTTTCCATTTTAATTCTGGTCTGCTTCACTCTGGCCTTTATCTGTGCAGTTGTGCCCTGAATTTGTATTCACTGCTCCGTTTCACCGCGTTCAGCTCTCCCTCGCTCTATTCTGTTCTGCATTTCTCCACTCTGTTCTTTTCTTCTGTCAGTACATGTCGCTCTGTTCCCCGCACAGATCAGATGTAAATATCCTATAAGCATCGTTGCACGGCTTAGGACCCCGCTGAGCAAAAAGAACTCAAATAAGAGGAAAAGAAAGAGAAAGAATGCGCAGATGAATGCTGCTTGCCGTGAGCTTACCATGCATCATAAACCCATAAACCCTGCGAGGAATCAGAGGGATGGAATTCAACAAAAGGAGGATATGGAGGGCAGAAAGACAAGATGTAAATATGGATGATAGTTAACAGCAGAGGGAGAACAGAGAAACACAAGCGGAGACTGAGAGTGAGGAAAAGCAAAGATCAGGAGGGAGCAGACGGGATATCAGAAGGCAGAGATACTGAAATACGCAGAGATAGGGAGGGGGGTAAAAAAAACTAATGTAAGCCCCCGAGGATTAACTCTCTCATTTCTCTTTGGGGAAGAATAGAAAAAAAGAGGATTTCCACCTTCTATCCTCTCAGACTCTCTTTCATATCTCTCTCTTTCTGTCTCATATTCTAATATCTTTAGTCTGTATTCATCAAGCCGGAACAGACTCGCTCAGCTCGCTAAAGTATGAACATACATGGCTAACCTAGCTGGACACAAATCCCTCTGTGTTGTTCTCCGTCTTCCTCTTTTTCCCTCCTGCTGGCAACTTCACTTGATCTCTTCATTCCGCCATTGCCATCACCCGCAACGTACTTCCACATAACGTCAGCTGTCTGGCGTCGGACTCGAAGGCAGCATCTTTTTACCTTCCTCTTTGTTCTCCATCTGAGGCGGTCTGGCAGCTGCGTTAACTGTTGCACGGGGCCAATAACACACAGCAGCGCTCATCGTGGCTGCGGTCGCTTTAACGAGCTTTGCTAATAAGATGAATGGGCTCCATGCTGAGCAGTTAACGGCACATGTTCACTGGTCCGCCAGTGTGCTGATTTACAGTTCTCACAGTACAAACATAAAAAAAAAAAAAATAAGGTTGATTCGATTACCAGCGTAATGCATTTCAGAACACTGAACACAAATGATTAAAGCAGAGGAACGCCCCACATCTTATACTTTAGCTACTAATGAGCACTTAAAGCGTCCTCATATTTAGAGAAAAGTGATCTTTTAGTGCGGCCACATAGCAAGGCATGATTAATGGGTGCGTCACTCAGTTATGTGTTTTTTCTTTTTTTTCACTTTTCTGCGTTAGCTGCCGCTGGTTTGGATCTTCTTGTCGAGAAACATTCCCTGCATGTCACAGTAGCTGTCAGTGGAAAGCTGGATGCTGCTGGAATGGGATAGAAAATAAACAGTTTCACAGCCGTAGTGTGAAAAGGGGCTTAAAGAGAATCTCAAGCCACTGCAGCAGTGTCTCAAGTTACTCTCCTTTTACGCAACTCTCTTGTTCTCCTCACTTTCCCTTCACTCCAGCTTTACGCTGCTATACTTTTCACAGTTTTTTTTATTATTATTTGCAGGTAATCCTTTATTAGTTTAAACCTAAATTATACTCTTTTTATCAGTACTCTATCCTATCTATAATGTGGCTTCATTTATCAGCCGGCCAACCTCGTCAAATATAAGGTGACATGATGGGCACAAAAATGGGCTCCACACGACACCATTTGTGCATCAATTTCAGCAGCGTACTTATGGCGACCTCACAGACTTTTATGCAGAGCTATAAATCCTTCTTTATGTTTGCCCCCTCCGTTACGTTCCCCTCTGCCCCCCCCCCCACCCCCACAGTTCTTCATTTATTTGTGGTCATCTGCCCCTGCACCCCGAGCCTTTAAGAATCCAAAGTATTTTATTTTTCCTTTAGCCTCAAATCAATTCCAGACGCCACCATTTCCTGCTGCCTCGACTTCTCCCCCCTCCTTTATAGGCTGCGGACCAAAACCACACACAGAGAAATGGCGTCAGAAAAGCAAAGCAAAAGGCATAAAGTTTAAGGTTTTGCCTCATTTTTTTTTTCCATTACACACATTCCTCTGTTTCCTCCTCTGCTCGTTCTTGTCCAGTAATTATCTTGTCTGTTAAAATGGAGAACAATCTTTTCCCGCTGACTGTTCTTTTTCATGTTGTTGTGGATCTGTGTTTGTCTTGGCATGCCTCCCGTTGCACTCATCTGTCTTTTCATCTTTCCGTCGCTCACATTAAAGGTAAACAGTGACAGTGTTATGAATCTCCTGTGATGGAAAGTGTGTGTGACGGCGAACTCTGAACCGCTGCAGATGTCCTCAATGAGCTGTGTTTGAAGTGCTTCACTCATTAACCACGTGCGGTTGCATAGTCTCGTCAAGAAGACGACTTTGTGACGGCAGCGCCAGAAAAAGTCTGTCCGTATGTGAGGAGCCATTTGGTCAAAGAGCGGGAGATAACAAGCAAAACAGGATAACAAAATTAAAAATAAAAATAAATAAAAATGGACTTCTGCTCCACCATGTGATTATGTCTTCATTTTCTATGCGCAAGTTTATTCTCAAAGTCTTCTGCAGTAATTACAGTGTCAGTTAACGCTGTTTTGCACAGTTGTAATTGCTGCAACAGGATCCTCCTGGACTTTGACAGCAAACTGAACGAAGAACAGAATATAAGGGACGAATATAGGGACGCAAAAGAGAGAAAGACAGAGAAACAAAGCAGTTGAGCACTAAAAAGGAAGAAAGAGACAAGGACGCCCTTTAAATCAGCCCATAAGAAGTCAATTCGGACACGGCCTTTTCACAGCGCGGCCCATTTCTTAACTCTCCTCACTTATTTTGGAGATTACTCGTCCTAATTAACCGGGAACATCCGTAATGCAGAGTTCATTTTTTTTTTCAATTGCAAGGAGCAGAAGGACTAATAGTCACACAGTTAAAGCCCATGAAGAAGGCATTCCCAAAAAGCAGCGGTCAGCAGGCTAATTGGAAACGCATTGTTTTGCCTCAAGCTTAACCGAATCTCATCAGTTCGCCCGTTGCTTTACTATTCTGGTGGCTCATTTGGAAGAACACAGAGAGACGATTGGTTTGGTCCTTAAATAATTTTCAGCCCAGAGGATATTCTTCTGAATTTGAGGGCCTAATAGGGAACAGCAGAGTGATGCACCCTGCTTAAACATTCACCCAATTATCAGCCTTATTATGTTTTCATAATGTGTAACAGCAATGGAAATGTATTTGTTACTCCTTGATGGTGGAAGCCCCCCCCAGGAGGACGCAGCCTGACACAGACACACACACAGAAAACAGTTTAGGAACAACTCAAAACTCACTATACGCCAAACTGATCAAGTATCAGTGGGATGATCCACAGACGTTCCTTACCCTAAAAAACAAGCGCATGGATTGTGAAAGTACCGAAGTACCCACAAAAACAAAAAAGACATTAATCACTGGAAATCTGTTCTTTGATGAACACGTGAAGTTATGAGGCAGCTGTCAGGACAGAGACAGTCGCTGATGATCCTGCACTTTGTTGAAATTCACAGAACATGTTTGCCAAATGCCGCTAAAATCAACTTTGGTCTCATTAGCAGAAATAAAAGTGTTCTGATTGCACGTAATTGTAATTTACCGTAAACTGCATATTATTTCCATACAAATTAGTGTGATTCTCTGTTATTGAGGTTGCTAATCAAAACGAGCAAAAACGAAAATGTTCTCAAAATGCAGATGTGAACTGGGTTTGCAAACACAACAATGGCAGAGTTAATTAGGTGCTAGTTAGATGAATGCAACAAATGTTTGTGCTTTCACTGCACTGCGTGGCCTCTTCGTTATCATTATTATAATTATTTTGAGTAATAATGATACTGGCTGCTTTAGAATGTCAGCGGTGGATCTGGATCAATAGACAGCATGAGAAAACTAAATGAAAAAGTATTGTTAAAGTAGTGGTTTATAAAAACCCTGCTACAAAGTGAAGTGTAAGCGTATCTTTCTATGAAACAAAGAAAGCTTAAGGTGACACAACAACCCGCTGCCCCTGCCACACTATGGACAAATCTTTACATCCTCAATGAGAGACTCAGATTACAATATCGCTCAGCTGTGCCTTTATAGATCTATGAGAGCCTTGAAGGTGCCGTGTTGTCGACAGATGACCCCGACTGCTTAACGGACTATTACCTCTCTGGGCGGCATGTATTCAACACTTTTCCTGAAATCACAGCGCTGTCTTCCGCGTGCCATCTCTTCTCCAAGAGCCCCAAGACACAGTTTGTTAAAGCAGCTGTGCTTAACTCCTTCCCAGATGAATGAGTCCAAATTCATTCACAATGATTCTGCCCCTTCGCGCACAAAGGCATCAATTTCCTCCTGGGAGTTGCTTGTGCGTTGCTGAAAAAAAAAAAAGGGGGGGGGGGGGGGGGGGGGGGAGCTTAACTGCGGAAACTGATCCCTTTCACACTGTTCTCTCCATCAAAAAACTATCAAAGCTCCATGGCGAGAAGCGCATTACCTTTGCAGAGATGGATAACAGGTGACAGGGTTTGGTTGTGACTAATGCTTATCCTCACCAAATCTACCAGGGGGACATGGGGACTTGCTTTTCATTGTGACCAGCACCTCTGTCTCCGGATCAGGCAGTGATTAACGCCAGAGAAGGCATATCGCATGTATATGTAGCGTGTGATTCACACTGACTTCCCCATCACTTATGTCAAACTCGAGTGTCTGACAAAGTAGAAACGCACAGGAACCATGAGACATTTCCTACTGCGTATTGTTTAGATTACCATGTTGTGGACATTAAACTGCCCTGGAACACTCACTTCTTCCATTCTTTTAATGTAAATGGGAACTAATGATGATAAAGTGAGGTTGATTAGTGCTAATGGTACATAAAGAAACCGCGTGTGTGTGTGTGGGAGGGGGGGATTCGCTAATTATTTCACTAATGACTTAATAGAAATCAGCAACTTTTATGCACAGCCATGTAAGCACACACTCACACAGCTCAGGCCAACCGCGCAGTTTCTCTGAGACGGTGACTGTGTGTGTGTGTGCGAGTTTCTAGCCTCTCGTTAATACCTATTTTGGTGAATGCTGAGAAAGCTCTGCAGCTTTCTCTTTGTAATTGCTTCACCGCACACACGCGCACACACATATGAACACACTCCTATTAGTTCCTCTAATTGAAAGGCAATTAAGCCTCAGGTTTCGTGGTGTGAGCTAAACGCCCGGTGTCTGTTTTCAGCACCGCTCTGTTTTTAAGCTTTTAACAGACCACAAAGAGCCGGCCGCCGAAACAAGACACCCAAAGTGAACTTTAATACACTGACTCTCTGACAGTCTTCGTGTTTTTCAGTTTTCCGTGTCCCTCTCTGTCGTCCCCTGTGGCCTCAGCGATATCGTCCTAGCTGCACTACGATGACAATAACCTTCTCATCTACATTTTCTGGTGGACAATTTTCAACCCCACGCATTTGCATATTTGGAAAAAAAAAATTGTATTTATGGTTAAATGTTTGCAACATGTCAAGAGCTTGTGTAAAATTCATTTGACAGTTGGGTCGAAACATGAACACACTGTTTATTTCTGGTGGTTGTTTTTCTCTCGCTCTCTCCCTCTTTCCTCTTACTCTTGAGCTGTTTCATCTCATTCATATCTCATCTTATCAAATCTCTCCTTGTGGAACATGTCACTTCAAGGAGCCAGACACTACAAAAAAAATCCAAAGTCTACAGCTTTTGCATCTACCACAGAGCAGCTTGGGGATTTGTTTCGGAGAGTAGGAGTGGATTTTTACAGTAACAGAAAATCTCATTTTAAACCTCCCATGACCCCCTTTTCTCATCCCAGCATGAACGTGGAAAGAAAAAAATATATCACATCTGGTTCAGATAGTGTGTAGGGTTACGGAGGTCCAGTGGTTACAGTTAGGTCCTGGCAATAACCAACTGTTGTGTGTTTGTGGTGTTTTTGAGTGCATCTCCTCAGGCAACAACTTAAACCCATACTGGTTAATTTACTGTAAATCACTATGGCTAAAAGCAGCTCTCGGATCAGGAAAGTATGGCCTTGTAACATCTTGAAACAATGAAACAGGGTAATGCCACAATATTAGTCATCGATCATAAAAAAGGTCAGTGTTTACCATCCAGTCAAAAACAAAAGAAGGAAACAACATGAATCTAAAACCAATAACACTCAAAATAGTTCAGTTTCAAATAAATCCTGCTTCGAAATCATTTGTGGTCTCCATACCGTACTGCATACCATCTGCACACTTAGCTCTGTGCCGCACTCATAGCTAGCATGCAAAATGATGCAAGTGTGGCGAGAACCAACAATGATACAGCGTGAATGAGAACACAGAAGCGACAAGCTTCACCTTCAGGCTGTGCTGAGGGAGCAAACAACACATCCCACATCCACTCTTAGCTAATTCAGACATAATCCCTTAGAGTTGTGGCTCAGGGACACTTCATCGTCAACAGTGTGAAACACAAACTTGGCTAATGTGTGTCAGAATCTGAAACGTGTAAATATGGCAGCTGTGATGTGTTAAAAACTGTAATTAAACTGCCAAAAAATCCATGCGGTTGTCAAGCCCAACGTATTTTTGTGGACGGCTAAGAAGTTCCCCAAACAACATATGGCAGAAGATTAAATAATAAAAATGTGCATGAGGACTTTACAACACAAAGCATCATGTCCATTTTTTTCTCCTTTATTCGTCATGCTTGTGTTATTTCTTTTGTATACGATGCTCACACAAAGTACAGTGAGATCATTGTTTGCATTCACCTGCCTATGTGAAGACCGAGGGAACAAAGCATGGAGACACACACAGTCGGCTACATACGCAATCACACACCACCGTGTGCCAAGGCAGACAGGGATATATATCACATTCACACATGGATGAATCACCTTTATTATGACTGACCCCTCGAGAGGGACGGGGAGAGGGAAAGTGTGAGCACAGAGAGAGAAAAAGTTGGGTCAACTCTGTGAATGGTTCCCAGGCATTTTCCAGTGTTATTTTAATGGTGGCTGTTGGAGGTTTGGCTCAGGCTGGAGAGAAAGAAATGCAGTTAGGAGAAAGACGCCAACGCAAAGAAAATGGAAGAGTGAGGGCTAGATAGTGGCCGTGGTAGAAAGAGGGAGGGGGGAACAGTCTTGTCATTGTTTAATGGTGGCGTAACAGTGATCTAAACCTCTAGCCCTGTGCTGACCTGTCCATTAATCCTGGGTCATGCCTGAATTTTTAGCCGTCCAAATCTACCGATGGCAGCATCACACCGTGCAAATTAAGGTTTGAAGAGACAAGCTTTTCAACTCTTCAGTTTCGATTCAGCTTCCAGCGTGGACAGCAGAAGTTTAAACCACGAGCTTGGCTGAAGGGAAACTGTCTACGATCTATTACAATTGGTGGAATTCTCCTGTGTGACTGGTTTCAGTTCTGGAGATCCTCACTATTGGGCAGCTAGTTTAGAGAAAGAAAAAGACAGAAAGCATGAAAAGAAAAGTGTTTACCTGTTCAATGGCCCACATCTGAACTATTTTGATGAGTGACTGCTAATCATCCATTATCCAAACTGAAATATGTAATTTTGTGTTTTTAGGAAAGAATACAGGACGAATGAATCACACGCAGACTATTAAAGGCACTTTTGGAGTACTGCGGAACCTAGACACTGTAACTAACCCACGCAGCCTGGACCAGTATGAACCATTTATAATGGCTAACTCTGGCCAAACCCCCTCACTTAACATTTCCTCGTTGTGTTCCATCTTTATTGATCCAAATC